>NC_064618.1:856317011-856942011 GCF_023898315.1 Schistocerca nitens
TTTTTATCTGCTTTTTTAAATAGATATATTTTGCATTAATTTCTGGTGAATTTGGATGTTACAGCACTCAGTCCTGCTACAACAACCTTGTGGCTACTATTCCCTGCATCCATCACAGTTCTCTGAATTTGCTCAGGAATATTTTTCGCTAAGAGTTCAAGTATTTTTTGCAATAATTTGCACTTCAAGCGGTCTCCTAAACTAACTGTTCAAAATAATTTTCAGAGAAAGCATTTAGTACAACTTCAGGTGAAGTTTTGTGCGTACCACTGACTGTAAAGACATATTTACATTAAGGGGAGACTGAAGTCATCACCAACTACAACTGTATGGGTGAGGTGCCTATTCAAAATGAGATTTAAGTTTCATTTTAACCTAATTTATTCCAGTTGTCAAGTATAAACTCTGTTCATACTAACTCACATGAACTATCTACTTCTATTTCACTACAAGATAAACCTCTTCCAACAGCAAAGAAACACACTGTATTTAATCTGTCCTTCCTGATCACCAAATTTCATCTGAACTTATCTACAGTTTTAAGCAGCTTTCAGTACCTATAATGATTTGAGTTTCAGTGCTTCCTATTAGTGCTTGGAGGTCTGATTCTTTCCCAACACAGCTACAACAACTTACAACTGTAATGCCAACTGTTGCTAAGTCCACCCTCATCCTGTGTTTGCCCTGTACCCTTTGGTACTGTAGCTCTGTTTGTACTTTCCTGGAACCCTCTAGCCTAATAAATGTCAGCCCATTCCACATAGCCACTGCTATTGGCTTAGCAACCTCCTCTGTGTAATGGACCCCTCACCTACTAAGTGGAGCCCGAATCCCCACATCTTATGGCGCAAGTCTATCTCGACTACAATAAGGTGTTTACCAGGCAGTTCATAATAGCTTACCCACACTCCAATTTTCTTATTCATTATTAGACCTACCCCTGCATTACCCATATTTTACTTTGTATTTGTAACTCTGCACTCACCTGACCCGAAGTCACGTTAATCCTACCATTGCACTTCACTAATTCCCATTCATTCTAACTTCAACCTATCCACCTCAGTTTTTAATTTCTCTAATCCTATCAACACTTCTAACATTTCACCTTCGACCTGCAAAATGCCAGGTTTTTTTTTTTTTTTATGATGATCCTCCTGAGTAACACTGTTGGAGATCCAAATGGGGGAATATCTTACCTCCAGAATATTTTACTTAAGATGGTGCCGTCATCGTTTAACCATACACAAGAGCTGCATGCAGTCAGGAAATATCATAACTGTAGTTCCCCCTTGCTTTCAGCCATTCATAATACCAGTACAATAAGGCCACGCTAGCTAACATAACAAGGCCATATCAGTCAGTCATTCAGATTGTTGTCCCTGATACCACTGTAAAGGCTACTGCACCTCTTCAGGAACCACATGTTTGCCTGGCCACTTCACATATAACCCTCTGTAGTGGTTGCATGTATGGTACGGCCATCTGCATCATTACCTACCTCAGTAAGATCCATGGTTCATATGGGGAGCCGCCCCTCATGCTGGAAGTGAGGCACAAGCGACTAGGCAAGGTCCTCCCCCGAAGAATGAGACAAAGAACAAGTTGCTGATAGGATGTGGGAGGAGGGAAGGACCTGACTCACACACGAGTCCAAAAACGTAGATTATGTGAATTCATAGACAAATAGTGAAGTTGTTGTTGTTGTTGTTGTTGTTGTTGTTGTGGTCTTCAGCCCTGAGACTGGTTTGATGCAGCTCTCCATGCTACTCTATCCTGTGCAAGCTTCTTCATCTCCCAGTACCTACTGCAACCTACATCCTTCTGAATCTGCTTAGTGTATTCATCTCTTGGTCTCCCTCTACGATTTTTACCCTCCACGCTGCCCTCCAATGCTAAATTTGTGATCACTTGATGCTTCAAAACATGTCCTACCAACCGATCCCTTCTTCTAGTCAAGTTGTGCCACAAACTTCTCTTCTCCCCAATCCTATTCAATACCTCCTCATAAGTTACGTGATCTACCCACATTATCTTCAGCATTCTTCTGTAGCACCACATTTCGAAAGCTTCTATTCTCTTCTTGTCCAAACTAGTTATCGTCCATGTTTCACTTCCATACATGGCTACACTCCATACAAATACTTTCAGAAACGACTTCCTGACACTTAAATATATACTCGATGTTAACAAATTTCTCTTCTTCAGAAACGCTTTCCTTGCCATTGCTAGTCTACATTTTATATCCTCTCTACTTCGACCATCATCAGTTATTTTACTCCCTAAATAGCAAAACTCCTTTACTACTTTAAGTGTCTCATTTCCTAATCTAATCCCCTCAGCATCACCCGATTTAATTTGACTACATTCCATTATCCTCGTTTTGCTTTTGTTGATGTTCATCTTATATCCTCCTTTCAAGACACTGTCCATTCCGTTCAACTGCTCTTCCAAGTCCTTTGCTGTCTCTGACAGAATTACAATGTCATCGGCGAACCTCAAAGTTTGTACTTCTTCTCCATGAATTTTAATACCTACTCCGAATTTTTCTTTTGTTTCCTTTACTGCTTGCTCAATATACAGATTGAATAACATCGGGGAGAGGCTACAACCCTGTCTCACTCCTTTCCCAACCACTGCTTCCCTTTCATGCCCCTCGACTCTTATAACTGCCATCTGGTTTCTGTACAAATTGTAAATAGCCTTTCGCTCCCTGTATTTTACCCCTGCCACCTTCAGAATTTGAAAGAGAGTATTCCAGTTAACGATGTCAAAAGCTTTCTATACGTCTACAAATGCTAGAAACGTAGGTTTGCCTTTCCTTAATCTTTCTTCTAAGATAAGTCGTAAGGTTAGTATTGCCTCACGTGTTCCAACATTTCTACGGAATCCAAACTGATCTTCCCCAAGGTCCGCTTCTACCAGTTTTTCCATTCGTCTGTAAAGAATTCGCGTTAGTATTTTGCAGCTGTGACTTATTAAACTGATAGTTCGGTAATTTTCACATCTGTCAACACCTGCTTTCTTTGGGATTGGAATTATTATATTCTTCTTGAAGTCTGTGGGTATTTCGCCTGTCTCATACATCTTGCTCACCAGATGGTAGAGTTTTGTCAGGACTGGCTCTCCCAAGGCCATCAGTAGATCTAATGGAATGTTATCTACTCCCGGGGCCTTGTTTCGACTCAGGTCTTTCAGTGCTCTGTCAAACTCTTCACGCAGTATCTTATCTCCCATTGCATCTTCATCTACATCCTCTTCCATTTCCATAATATTGTCCTCAAGTACATCGCCCTTGTATAAACCCTCTATATACTCCTTCCACCTTTCTGCCTTCCCTTCTTTGCTTAGAACTGGGTTGCCATCTTAGCTCTTGATATTTATACAAGTGGTTCTCTTCTCTCCAAAGGTCTCTTTAATTTTCCTGTAGGCAGTATCTATCTTACCCCTAGTGAGACAAGCCTCTACATCCTTACATTTGTCCTCTAGCCATCCCTGCTTAGCCATTTTGCACTTCCTGTCGATCTCATTTTTGAGACGTTTGTATTCCTTTTTGCCTGCTTCATTTACTGCATTTTTATATTTTCTCCTTTCGTCAATTAAATTCAATATTTCTTCTGTTACCCAAGGATTTCTATTAGCCCTTGTCTTTTTACCTACTTGATCCTCTGCTGCCTTCACTACTTCATCCCTCAGAGCTACCCATTCTTCTTCTACTGTATTTCTTTCCCCCATTCCTATCAATTGTTCCCTTATGCTCTCCCTGCAACTCTGTACAACCTCTGGTTCTTTCAGTTTATCCAGGTCCCATCTCATTAAATTCCCACCTTTTTGCAGTTTCTTCAGTTTCAATCTGCAGGTCATAACCAATAGATTGTGGTCAGAATCCACATCTGCCCCTGGAAATGTCTTACAATTTAAAACCTGGTTCCTAAATCTCTGTCTTACCATTATATAATCTATCTGATACCTTTTAGTATCTCCAGGATTCTTCCAGGTATACAACCTTCTTTTATGATTCTTGAACCAAGTGTTAGCTATGATTAAGTTATGCTCTGTGCAAAATTCTACAAGGCGGCTTCCTCTTTCATTTCTTCCGCCCAATCCATATTCACCTACTATGTTTCCTTCTCTCCCTTTTCCTACTGACGAATTCCAGTCGCCCATGACTATTAAATTTTCGTCTCCCTTTACTACCTGAATAATTTCTTTTATCTCGTCATACATTTCATCAATTTCTTCATCATCTGCAGAGCTAGTTGGCATATAAACTTGTACTATTGTAGTAGGCATGGGCTTTGTGTCTATCTTGGCCACAATAATGCATTCACTATGTTGTTTGTAGTAGCTAACCCGCACTCCTATTTTTTTTATTCATTATTAAACCTACTCCTGCATCACCCCTATTTGATTTTGTATTTATAAACCTGTAATCACCTGACCAAAAGTCTTGTTCCTCCTGCCACCGAACTTCACTAATTCCCACTATATCTAACTTTAACCTATCCATTTCCCTTTTTAAATTTTCTAACCTACCTGCCCGATTAAGGGATCTGACATTCCATGCTCCGATCCGTAGAACGCCAGTTTTCTTTCTCCTGATAACGACGTCCTCTCGAGTAGTCCCCGCCCGGAGATCCGAATGGGGGACTATTTTACCTCCGGAATATTTTACCCAAGAGGACGCCATCATCATTTAATCATACAGTAAAGCTGCATGTCATCGGGAAAAATTACGGCTGTAGTTTCCCCTTGCTTTCAGCCGTTCGCAGTACCAGCACAGCAAGGCTGTTTTGGTTAATGTTACAAGGCCAGATCAGTCAATCATCCAGACTGTTGCCCCTGCAACTACTGAAAAGGCTGCTGCCCCTCTTCAGGAACCACATGTTTGTCTGGCCTCTCAACAGATACCCCTCCGTTGTGGTTGCACCTACGGTACGGCCATCTGTATCGCTGAGGCACGCAAGCCTCCCCACCAACGGCAAGGTCCATGGTTCATGGGGGGAATAGTGAAGTATACCACATTAAATTAAGCAACTAATTCAGTATCGAAGAAATGTTATACCATCTTGAAAGGAAGGGGCAGCTGATTAATAGTGGTGCTTATGTAAACAGCAAAAGATGTTGCATGTAAGGAGGAGCAGGTATGAAATAAGGATGGATAGAGGTGTTATGCCAGCTGGATGTGGGGTAGAACATCATTTTAGGAGGGTTGGGGAGGAAGTTCCTCATTTCAGGGTACAATCAGAAGCAGTTAAAGAATGTAGTCCAGTTTTCCTGAATGGTATTGTGTACTGAAGTGGGGCACTCCTTTGTATCTCAATGGCAGGTGTGTGGTGTATCTGTGGGTAAGGTACAGATTATGCTTCCAAATAAGAAGGGCAGCTGATGTCAATCTGTTAAGGTTTTAGCAATATTTTTGATATCCTGGGAAATGGGCAGTTTGTATGGCACACAGTTTTCAGCACAGAAAAAGTAACATCTGTTGCTGTAGTAATACTGTCAGTAATTGAATGGTTTAATGTGGACAGCAGTTCTTACGGAACCACTGCTGAGCCGAGGAGAATACAGAGAAACTAATGGGAACTGATATTGAATGATTTCCCTCTGTAGGAAAGAGGCCAATTATGTTTTAAGGGTAAATTCAAAGAGAGCACAATCAAACTGAGTTGATGGAACTGTACTCAATTTTTTCTCTGTATATAACTTCTTAATATAGGATAATTTTTACAGTTATTCTGCAGCTCAGGCTTTCTTAAATATTCACCCTAAAATGGGCCTAATACTAACAATGGATACCTCTGAGAGTAAACAAAATCAGCTCTAGCTCCAGAGGAAGCCGTTTGACAGTTACCCGAATGCTAGGCTAATGCAGTCTGTCAAATCACAATGCTCACTTAGTCTGTAGATTATGAATCTTCAGCTTGTTCTATTCCAGACAGCAATTTATTTCAGAAGCTGTAAAGCTAGAATTTCTTATGCTGCCTATACAACACAGTTTTCTTGCCACTCTCTACCCTCAGCAAACACATGTTCCCAGGGAAGAGCTTTTCATTATGTGGACAAGTCATACCAGCCACTTGAGAAATTTTTTGTGTGTCTGCTAAAAGGAAACATGCTTACTATTAGTTTAGGCAGCCAGTGATATTGACATTGCTAACAGACATCACTCACAACAAAGTTTAAATTGTCAATTTTGTTAACGTTATTTAGTATCACACAATCCCGATATTAACTTGACTTAAGCTGTACCCAAATCGGCACCTTCAGTTTGCATCCACACAAGCTGCTAGTGAATCTGTGATAGCGATGTACTGCTACTGGTAAGCAGCATTAAAGTCCCGTGTGGCTCACCTCGCTATGACTTGCTGCTTGTCTACAGAACTATCGTCATGCACCACAATAGTACCAGCGTAATGGATATTCTTGTTTATTCTCTTTTGGTATCATGGACTTGGTTCATAATGATTTGGGCTTATATGTGGTGTTTCATTGTTTTGCCAATCTACTTTGGTACTCTGCTTGCTAGCTAGGCTGACTCTAGCTCTGTGACCCTGCAGGGATATGGGTGACAATGGAGACAGAGTCCTGCCCAACTCCATGGGCTCTCCTGGCACCCAGTCCTGGATGTGGGCTCAAGCAATGCCTTGTAATCACTGGACCAGCCAGGCCTCCAACATTGTGATGCAGGAGGCAATGGACCAAGATATTGGCATCACTCTTTTGCCCTCCCCCATGCTATCGGTCCCATTTAGTATTGCAGCATATCAATGTCAACAGTGATCCAGAGACCAACCTACTGTTGGCCCAGTAGAATACATTGTTCCTGCAGAAACAATGCAGCAAACTGGTGATATGGATGTGATAAGAGACTCATCAGTGCACTATAAATTTTGTGGCCACATGGTAATAAACCACTTGCTGCAGTATCAAGCTATACCTTGAGCCAAATGACCATCAGTAAAATGGCCCTGCTTGCCCACCAATATCTCTGGCAAAGTGTTTTGTTCTTTCATGTTTATCACTCTTCACAATTTTCACTATTCAAATGATTTCTGATTTACAATGGATTTCACTTCATGAATCCTGTTTCTTGCAAATCAAGTCCTACATCAGATTGCACTTCGGTTGTGTCAATCTCATTAATAGATTTTTGTGTTTTAATATCAGTGAATGATAACACAGTTGACAACTTCAAATTTGCTCATCAGTGTAACGAGTGTTCATTAGTCATGGATCCAGAACTGACAGAACTCTGGTGGCCATAGTTTCACATACACAAAATGAATAGCAATGGTCCCAGCACACTTCTCAGGTGTGCACTGTAAGTTACTACTACATATGTTGATGACTCTCCATCCAAGATAACACACTGTGTCCTCCTCACCACCACTTTCTACTTTCAGGGAATCCGTCAAGTCACAGGCAAAGAATCTGCAACATTGTCTGCAGTGCTGTATGGCAAGAAGTGTAATGGATCCAACTCTTTCATCCAGTAGTTAGTTATAGGAACTTATGCAAATATTTTGCTAATTATAAGAACCAAGTAGTTTTATATTTTCTGTAATGTGTTATTTTCTGACCAATTTTCACAGCCAGCAAGCTCATAAGTGAGCTGTAAGAAAAAAATTAAATCAAAATAGTAAGCAGTCCGGTAAATAGCACGCAGCCTTTGCTGTAGACTTACAAGGTTTACCTCATCTGTGCAATTCTGCATATAAACAGTGCAACAAATCCTATGCTGAATCATTTATTGGGGATGTGACTGCTTAGCAGGTGACTGAGAAGTAGGATGAAAAACTACCAGATACTTCTCCACTGAAGTGTAGCAATCGGCTAAATCATTTGAAAATGCTTCTTCTGAAATAAAAGTTTTTGAGGACAAAATTGCAGTGTCTACCATGATTAGCAGTCAGCAAGTGAACAGAATTCACCTTCCCCTCTCAGAGTCCAACATCACAGAGAATTATTATGACACATTGTAGGTTAAGTCATAGATTAGCTACAAACAAGAGTGCCCATACGATAGATAGTTTGTAAGGCAGGGGGGCAATGTATTAAGTATTTATAATATTCTGGAAGATGAATGGTGACTTGTAAGTAACCATAAAAAAACTTTCAGTTCCGACCCTGTTAAAAAAACTGTGTAATATCAACTTTTAAACCATTTTCTTTGGGACTTTAGAACATATGACCAAATCAATCTGGCAGACTCTATCATTATATTTAAAGACGTGGATAAGTTGCATAAACAGTATGAGCAATTAGTTGAACCATAACTCAGCTGTAAACATATTTTCAAGCAAATATATAATTAAAACACTCAGCTTCATCTTGCTTCTGTTACACTCAGCCAGTTCTGTTCAGAGATGAGAGAGGCAGTTAAAGAAGAACTAGATGTCCTTCATTACATCCATTATCAGTACATAAGTGGCCAATGCCCTTGGTGATAGATATAGTCATAATGATGATATCTGAATTTCTGGTGATTTTGAGAGAGCCATTGCCATACAATTACAAACTGACCCGTACTAATTCAGCACCCAGAAGAATTACTACCAAAACTGGCCGGCAGCCAGTATTTTTCACGATTAATCTTGTGTGCACATACTAAGAGTTCCCAGTAGATAAGTGAACATGTCAGGTCTTGGGCCCAATATGCTTTTTGCATTTACCATTGGAATTGCTTAACTTTAGATACTGTTACTTAGAGCAGCACTACAAGCTATTCTCAACTGCAAATTAACTAGATGACATTATTGTAACAATAGTCGCAGGTGAGCATCACATGCAATGCCTTGAAATACCGTTTACCTGTTAACTGGAAAACAGCTTGCATTGTCAGCTCAACAAGTGCAGTTTTCTTGAGCCCAGCATCGAGTACACATTGAGGTCACATCTTGAGCAAGAGCACATGACGTGGAAGTGGTCTCGTATCTCACTGACCAAGCTCTGTCCCATTACTTATATTACGTTATGAAGAGAGTAGATCAAGATAAAAAATAATGATTGAACATAACATGTATGTAGACTTTATTTTATTTCAGACTGATTGGTTCAAACTGCATCATAATCCAAGCTTTGGATCGGAAAATATTTAAATTTTAATTGAGTTTTTTGGGGTGTGAAATGGCCAGAAGGGACCATTGTCATATGGTGAGCAGCTGTGGGCCTAGTAAAATGTAAGTCACCCAGACAGAGGCTCAGAGCGAAGTGTCAGAAAGTTTCTGGGGTGTTGGTGGAGGGATACAATGTAGTTTTGGGACATACCCCCATTAGCAACATGCAGTTAGGCTCATCTCAAGTCCTAAGGCTAGGGAGTGCAAAAATAGTTTGTCTAGAAAAATATGTTTTTAAGTAGTATAGTGACTGTAAAATTGTTTTACACAACAATACGAAAGACTTGACACTGGAAGAAACAGTGTAGGACAAGATATTATCCAAAGTGCAGACATGAGAAATGTAACTTGTCTGACATCATAGTCAACAGAAAAGTTAAAAATAGGGGTCACAGACCATTGTGCAGGTGGAACACATTGGGTGTTAGCTGAGGCTGGACTGGCTTGTGATAGTAGTTCCACCTACAGACTTTAATTTGTGTTTTTTAAGCATATTTTTGATTGTGGCTATACCTACAGACTTAAGACATTGGTAGTGTAAATGAACAAAGTTTATGCCAAATCATATATCAGCTTGCTAAAGCTTTAGTCAGGGTGTTGGTAGTGGAGTGAATGTTTAGCATTTGGCAGGAATGCTAGTGGGAGAGAAAGTGTCTCACTCAAGAGAAACTCCACTTGCTTCTGCAGCACGGTCGAAACTGTACTGGTTGGATTAGAGAGAGAGAGAGAGAGAGAGAGAGAGAGAGAGAGAGAGAGAGAGAGAGAGAGAAAGCAGCAGAATGACATTGCCTTGGGCAGAGCTTGTGTAGTACGTATTTCTGCCATTAAGCGTGTATAGTGCAACTCACTGCCAGTTCAGTGCCGACTGTGTTGTCAACCTGGCTTGTTCTGTCCTGATCATCTGATTGTTTTTGCTACCATTATTTTGTTCTTGTTTCATTTTTTATGATGACAAGTTTAAGTGGACACTGTGCAGCTGTGAAACTTTATTTTCTACTCGGTAAAAATGGAGCTGAAAATGTTTTAATGTTGAAAACAGATTACCAAGATGACACTATGGGAAAAACTCAAGTGCATGAGTGGTTTGCTCAATTTAACAAAGGTGACATGTCAATTGATGACAAACATTATCCTGGACATCTATCAACTGCCTGAATTGACAAAAATATTGAAAAAATTTGAGAGCTTGTGCATGGTTCCGCTGCCCTGAGCACCTTACTTGCCTGATCTGGCTCCGTGTGACTCTTTCTTACTTCCACCCATAAAAAGGGGCATGAAAGGACACCGATTTTACAACATTGAAGAAATCAAGAAAAAACGAGGTAGGAACTGTCAGTCATTTCTAAAGATTACTACAAAAAATGTTTTGAGCAGTGGAAGCACTGGTGGGACAAACATATTAATTGTAATGGAGAGTATTTTGAAGGGGATAAGATTGTTTTGTAAATAATTTGAGAACATATAGCTTTTACAAAATAATTCCAGTTTTCGTTTTGGTATCGCCTAGTAAGATAAGACAATAATTATAGCTGTGCTGCAAATGCCAAACAGATTTGTGAACACAAATATGTAATACTAAGAGAATAAAGTGAAACCCATTGAAGTTGGAGAAACTTGTCCAAAACATGTATGAGTTCTAAAAGAAGAAAAATTGTGTTTTGCTCAAGGCAGAACCATAATTCCTTATTAAATAATACAAATAAGCTCCAATCTTTTTGGGAAAAGTAAACTATTACAATAAATTTACACCTAAGACAGCTCAAATTGTATATATCCTTTAACGAAGCTCCACAAAAAGTGCATGTTCTGATGCCTGTCATCAAACTTTCTGAAACTAAAAATGGTCTTGAATTTTCTTTTGTCTGACTTCAGCACTGATATGCTTCAATACGGTATTGGTGCCACGTTGTCACACATTCATTTGTATTCATGTCAAAACCACTGACAACAGTGCAGATGGACCGCTCTCAGATCAAAAAGGAGGTGTTAGCAGTAATCTATGGTATAAAATGGTTTGACTCCTGTCTGGCATAAAATTCAATCTGTTAATAGACCATAAGCTACTGGCTACACTTTTCAGCCCTCATAACAAGCTCCTGGATAAAACTGTATAATGATTGCAGCAGTGACCACCACTTCTAAGCAACTATAGATGTGACAGTGCCCCCCCCCCCCCCAACCTTCAGCAGTGCAAGACCCTTCATCACCTTATGTGTCTCCACAACCATCAGCACAGAGGCAAGAAGAAGCAGCACAACAGCCAGGAAATGCGCAACTCTACAGAATTTTTGATACCCAGCCTTAGATCCAGGACTAACTTAAATCAGAAACCTGCAGGTACACTTCCTACAATCTCTAATTACAATTTAGAGGTAAACAGTAACATCAGGACAAAGAGTTTAGGAAATGACAAACTTTGTATTTTTCACCACAATACAATGGGCCTAAGAAACAAACTTGACCAGTTGTCTGTTTGCATTAATGATAATGATACAATAATGATGCCCATATATTATGTTTTACTGAACATCATTTGAAGGAAAGGACTGAGATGATACAACTATAGAAGTACAATGTAGCAGCTTATTACACTACAAATTCAATGGCTAAGGGTGGAGTAATAATGTATGCTAAAAATAATATAGTGTACAAGTCTATACATGTAAGATATTATTGTGTTGATAAACATTTTGAGGCCTGTTGCATTGAACACCACATTAATACTCTGCCTATTTATGTGGTTACTGTTTACAGAGCTCCCTCAGGAAAGCTTAGTATATTTATCAAGCAAGTAGAATCACTTTTAACTTGCCTGTTCTCAAAAATCAAAGAAATTATCATGCTGGGTGACTTTAATGTAAATTTTCTTACTTGTAATAATTATAGAATAGATTTTGAGACTGTAATAAGCTCTTTTAATCTGAGGGCAGTTGTTGACTTTCCCACAGGAGTGACAAAGTACTGCGCAAGTCCAATTGACAATATCTTTGTAGACAGCAACAGAATTGATAACACATGTGTAACACAAATCTTAAATCGCCTTTCTGAGCATGACAGGTAGCTGTTAAAAATGTACAACATAGGCCCTGCTAACAAGCATAGTTTTATTAACAGATCATTTAGACTAACCAACGGTTAGAATCCAGAAACCTTCAGCAGACATCTGCAGCAGTTAGAATGGGACACAATATATAAGGCTAAAAATGTCAGTGATAAATTTAACATATTCCTCAATGAATTTACTACCCTTTTTGAAGCTACCTTTCCTAAGAGGATTTCAAAAAGTACCAACCTGAGTGATTACAGGAAATGATGGCTCACAAAGGGAATCAAAACATCGTGTAAAACAAAGAGAATACTTTATGTTTCACTCACAAAGTCTAACAAACCTCAGGTTAGGGAGCACTACAAATTACACTGTAGCATCCTAAAGAATGTAATAAAAAATCCAAGAGCATCTTTATCAAATATGAAATTGACAGCTCAAATAACAAAATACAAACTATTTGGAAAGAAGTCAAAGAGGAACAGGAAAAATTTCAGAAGATACAGACAGCATTGAAGTGTGTCATAAAGGAAGCATGGTAAACAAAGGTGGTATAGTTGTCGATATTTTCAACAATCATTTTCTGACAGTGGCAGATCAAAGTGGTTTAAAGGCTCTATGACTGAAGCCATGAACGTTCTTCAAAACGCAGTGCAGAACAAAATTAGTCGGATGCATATTCCTTACATTACAACCAATGAGACAGAGAACGCAATAAGCCAAAAGAAAAAGAAAAATTCCACTGTAGTGGATAATATATCTATGAAAGCACCCCTGTAATTTTATTCTTGAAGTCCTCTGTCATATATTTAACGAGTCTATAAATCAAGGTACTATCTCCAATATATTCAAATATGCAATTGTAAAGCCACTGTTCAAAAATGTGACAAAGCTGAGTTTCCAACTACTGGCCAGTTTCATTGCTAACAAGTCTTTCTAAAATCCTACAGAAACATGTGTTCAAGGGAATTGAGGATCATCTTAATAACTTAACATCCTTAATAAAAGTCAGTTTGGATTCCAAACGGGTATTTGAACTGAACATGTCATTTTCCCATTTGTCAACAAACTCCTCAAATCCATAAACAATAAAATGTCACCATTTGGAATCTTCTGTGATCTGTCAAAAACATTCAACTGTGTATATCACAAAATTCTACTTATGAGGGCTGAGCACTATGGCTTATATGGTAAAGTATGGATGTGGCTCAAGCCATATCTAGATGACAGAAGGTAGTACTGAATAATTCTGCAATGGCACCTGCCTGTTGTTACTGGGGCACAGTGAAATGTGACGTACCACAGGGCTCAGTGCTTGGTCCCTTACCTTTCCCAATCCTTTTCAATGATCTGCCATGGTGTATGACATAAAAAGCACACTTCACCCTATTTGCAGATGACAACCATTATGACAGAGAAAGTACCAAAATGCAGTCTAGAGAACTCTGTGACCGCTATATTCAAAGCAGCTCTAGACTGGTTCACTTCAAATGATCTGACCCTCAATGTTAACACGACTCAATTCATTCAGTTTCAAACAGCAAACAAAAACTTGGAACATATTGAAATAAAATGTGGTGACAAATAAATACTGAGAGTTGAGTCTTCCAGATTCCTGGCATTACACGTTAACAACACTCTAAACTGGTCAATTCAAATCATCGACATACGTAAAAGAATGAATTTGGCAGCATTTGGCATTTGCTCCACTTCATCTGTTAGTGACTGGGAAACAATCAATGCTGTGTACTTTGGACATTTCCATTCACTTACGATATTTGGCTTCATGTTCTGGGGAAACCAGTCATGAGCAAAGTCTTTAGTGCACAGAAGAGGAGTAATCTGAATTAGCAGTAGAGTGAACTCTAGATACTCTTGCAGAAACTTATTCAAACAACTGGGTGTCCTCACCATGCCATGCTAATACATTTTCTCACTGATGTGCTTTGTGAAGAATAATCATACAATGTACAGGACAAACAGTGAATATCTTACCATGATACAAGAAGTAATCATGAACTTCACAAAGATATAAAAAACCTCAGCATGGTACAGAAAGGAGTACATTATCCAAGATAAAAGTATACAATAAACTTTCAGCTTATGTTAAATCAGTCATCGGGAATAAGACTAAATTCAAAAAACAGCTACAACTTTATCTTTTGAATAGCTCTTTCTGTTCTTTACAGGAATGTATAACAATTAATGAAATGTGTCTAATTTTAAGCACTCCTATAAGAAATGACAATGTGGCACAGTATGTCAATTGTTGACAATGAATTTTATATGAATTAGAATGTAAGCATTATTTGTTGTATAACTAACATACTACTGTACTCCATGTTGTTATTTGGACACTTGCACCTCATATATATGTTTATGTTACATGTTTACATATGGTTTAGATAGTAAATCTCATTGCCATTTCCAAAAGGTTATTATTGTAATAATCCGACACTTTCTACATCCTAGCAATACACTCGCATCAAGGATCCATGTAACTCGAAAATAAACAAACAGCATTAGTTTGTTTACATATTGTTATTCTATTAATGTAGTTACTTTCCCAAACATATCCAAACCTCCAAGTTTAAACTATTACTTGATACATATGCATCCACATACAAACCATGGTATCCATTGTACAGTCAGATCAGAATGAAACATCAATAACACACAAGTGCTGTCCTTGTGTATGTTCTCAATTTTTCATTAGGATTGCAATTTGTACCCTCAATGATTCAAATTGTATCTACACACATAAAAAAAAAATTGCATTGCCCCAGTTCCCAGAACTCCTGAAGATAGACGTTGCCTGTGGATACTGTACCACAGACACAGTCCCAAAGATGTAAACAACGATGCATGGGCAGCGCCTATTAGATGGATGGGGTCCGACAGCTGATCAGTTCCAGTCATTCCACCAGGAAGGAGGTACGCGACTCGTGTTGTCTGTAGTTCAACCATGTCTAGACAGTCAATACCACTGTTCGATTGCGCCCACATTGTTACTTTGTGCCAGGAAGGGCTCTCAACAAAGGAACTGTCCAGGTGTCTCGGAGTGAACCAAAGCGATGTTCTTCGGACATGGAGGAGATAGAGAGAGACAGGAAATGTCGATGACATGCCTTGCTCAGGCAGTCCAAGGGCTACTACTGCAATGGATGACCGCTACCAAAGGATTATGTCTCAGAGGAACCCTGACAGCAACATCACCATGTTGAATAATGCTTTTCATGCAGCCACAGGACATCGTGTTATGACTCAAACTGTGCGTAATAGGCTGCATGATGCACAACTTCACTCCCGACGTCCATGGTGAGGTCCATCTTTGCAACCACGACACCATGCAGCACGGTACACATGGGCCCAACAACATGCCACATGGACCGCTCAGGATTGGAATCATGTTCTCTTCTCCAATGAGCATCGCATATGCCTTCAATCAGACAATCGTTGGAGACATGTTTGGAGGCAACCCAGTCAGACTGAACGCCTTAGAGACACTGTACAGCATGTGGAGCAAGGTGGAGGTTCCCTGCTGTTTTGGGGTGGCATTATGTGGGGACCATGTATGCCACTAGTGGTCATGGAAGGTGGTGTAATGGCTGTATGATACGTGAATGCCATCCTCTGACCAATATTGCAACCATATTGGCAGCATATTGGTGAGGCATATGTCTTCAGAGATGATAATTCGCGCCCCCATCGTGCACATCTTGTGAACGTCTTTCTTCAGGATAATGACATCACTTGACTAGAGTGGTCAGCATGTTCTCCAGACATGAATCCTATCGAACATGCATGGGATAGATTGAAAAGGGCTGTTTATGGACGACATGACCCAAAAACCAATCTGAGGGATCTACGCCGAATCGCCATTGAGGAGTGGGACAATCTGGACCAACAGTGCCTTGATGAACTTGTGGATAGTATGCCATGACAAATACAGGCATGCATCAAAGCAAGAGAACATGTCACTGGATATTAGAGATACCAGTGTGTACAGCAGTCTGGACCACCACCTCTAAAGGTCTCAATGTATGGTGATACAACATGCAATGTATGGTCTTCATGAGCAATAGAAAGGGCAGAAATGATGTTTATGTTGATCTCTATTCCAATTTTCTGTACAGGTTCCGGAACTCTCGGAACCGAGGTGATGCAAAACTTTTTTTGATGTGTGTACTTATCAAGATCTTTCTCCATAGTGCCCATATATCAAGAAAACAATGGACACTATCACTGAAAGGTCTTGTTTTTATTTTAATTTGGCACAGCAAGAAGATAAAAAATATTTTTCATATGGATGGCATAACAAGAAACTGCTTTTCCATGTATCTGATCTAGCTGGATCGTATACGCACTTTTGTCCACTCTCTGTAACACTGAACTTACGAGAAACGAAGTTAAAAAATTTGCTGCCTCTCCTGCACACGCTGGTCTCTATAAGTTATCTGAAATAGTAATAATTCTTCATAATGCAACTCTTGATTTCTTCCAGCCATTTTGCAGTATTGTCAAATAAACATGAATCTTTACGATAGCTGATGTCTTTTCAAATCTTTGAAATGATGAGTTGCAACAGCTGCTACCCAAAACACAATTTGCAGCACTGTTCAAGCAGGAAAATTATGACATAAAACATGCCATAATGCATTACACCTGTGGCTACAAAAACATATTCCCTAAATAATGACTCAATGAAAAGTAATGTTTATGTGATTTATTAATGCTTCCAGAAAAGGGGAGGGGGAGACAGGTGTGGTGTGTTTGGGCTTCTGTACATATACTGCAGTGGTAGTAAAAGTATTTTACAGGAGTCTAATGGTATCAACATTACTAAATGAGAAAAATGTACAGTTGTTCCAATGTAAAATTATTACTCAGTTTCAATTTGTTGATACTAACTCCTTAACCTACAGTTAATGTTTTCACAAATTCACCCTCTCAAATCACAAGTAGACTGTGACTTCCCCAGTTTTCGAAATAAAATTTCTTACACAGTAGCTCCTCTGCAGTTGATTTAAATGTACTTGCTCTAGAAACTCTAAAAAGTTTTCTTGGCTTCTCTGCTGCATATTTCATATTTTGAGAGACATATATCTGTGCTGAAGTTACAATTTCTGCTTCTTTCTATCTTTTCTTCATTTCTGATAGGAACTTTTTGGATTGAGGAAACTTTATCCTAGTTACCTTAGCTTAGCCTGATCTACATTTGCACATTTCATAACCAAGTCATGTGTTATGTGCATTAAGTAGCAGTTGCTCATTTGCAAGAGCAAATGCTGACTTAGCTTGGTTGGTTGGTTGTTTTGGGGAAGGAGTCCAGACAGCGTGGTCATCGGTCTCATCGAATTAGGGAAGGATGGGGAAGGAAGTCGGCCGTGCCCTTTCAGGGGAACCATCCCGGCATTTGCCTGGAGTGATTTTAGGGAAATCACGGAAAACCTAAATCAGGATGGCCGGATGCGGGATTGAACCTTCGTCCTCCCGAATGCGAGTCCAGCTGACTTAGCCATCATCATCCTTTTGTTTTAAATAAAGTGTAATAAAGTGTATGTTTCATCCTTTTTTGGTAGGTTACACAGTTCTGATCTTAATAGAGAGCAGTACTACTGGTTGCATGTTGGGAACAGCATATACGGAATGTATCTCCTTACTCAAAGACTGACTCAGGACACTGCATTTTTTCCCCCCTATTGTGTTACACACAGTTGTTAACTTCACAAAACAGGAAAAAAGATTAAGTCCTTTTCTTTGAAAAGTGCCAGCACATTAGCTACAGAAAGAAATGTGCGATGTGTATATCATGACTTTATTTAACTTTAATAAGAGTGTCATATGTTGCTCATTTCTACATCTACACCCTGAACCACTATGAAGTGCACAGCAGAGAGTATATCCCACTGTATCAGTTATTAGGACTTTTTCTCATTCCACTCATGTACCGAGTGTGGGAAATGTGATTGTTTAAAAGCCTCTATGTGTGCTACAATAAATCTTATATTATCCTCACTAATGCTATGGAAGTGATATATATGGGGTTGTAGTATACTCGAAGAGTCACCATTTAAAGCCAGTTGTCAAAACTTGGTCAGTAGACTTTCTCGGGACAGCTTCTGTATATCTTAAGAGTCTGCTAGCACAGTTCTTCAGCATCTTAGTGACACTGTCACCATTTGTACTGTCCTCCTCTGCATACGTTCAATATCCCCTGCTTGTCCCATCTGGTAAGGGTACCACACACAAGAGCAATATTCTAAGATGGGCTGCACGAGTGATTTATTTGTAGACTGTCTGCACTTCCCCAGTATTGTAGAAATAAAGCAAAGTCTGCTACCTGCTTTACCCAATACTGAGCCAATGTGACGGGTCCACCTCATGTCCCTACTAAGTGTTACATCCAAGTACTTGGGTTTACAGATTCCACCTGTGACTCACTAATATTACATCCATGGGATACTTTGTTTTTTCATTTTGTGAGGTGCACAATTTCACATTTTTGAACATTTAATGCAACCTGAAATCTTATCAAGGTCGGACTGAATGTTTGTACAGATTTGTTCAAACTGTACTTCGTTGTAGATAAATGCATCATCTGCGGAAAGTCTTAATGTTACTATTAATATTACATTGATATACACTACACTAACATTACATTAATGTAAGACTCAGTGTCCTCCCTACCAAGGAATCCTCATCCAGTCACATATTTCCTCTGATACCTCATATTATCATACTTTTGATAATAAGCATACGTGGGGTACAGAGGAAAATGCTTTATGGAAATCAAGAAATACTGCATCTTTACTGACTTGATCCATGGCTTTCAGAATGTCATGTGAGAAAAGTGCGAGTTGGGTTTCACATAATCTATGTTTTCAAAATCTATTTCAGTTGGCATGGAGGAGGTCGTTCTGTTCAAGATATCTCATTATGTTTGAGCTCAGAATATGTTCTAAGATTCTACAACGAATGGATGACAAGGATATCAGGCAGTAATTTTGTGGATCACTTTTGCTACCCACCTAGTAAACAGGTGTGACTTGTGCTTTCTTCCAACTACTGGACACTCCCCCTCCCCCCCTTCGAAGAGTCTATGATGGATTATAGTTAACAGAGGGACTAACTCAGCTGCAAATTGAATATATAATCTGCGAGGAATTCCATTGGGCTCAGAGGCTCTGTCCAATTTTAACAATTTCACTTGTTTCTCAACGTCACTGACACTAACATCTATTTGACTCATCTGGAAAGACTGCATTCAGTTGGCAAGGTGCCTCACCGCCGTGTGCATCAAGCATATCACTGGTGTCCTACCATACACAAAACTGTTCTTGGTGTGGAGACCAATTAAGGCAATACTCCTGGGTTTTCCTTTGTGAACGAACATCTGAATAGAGAGTTAAGCATTTCTGCTTTTGCTTTGCTACTCTCAACTTGAGTCCCAGTTTCAACCATGAGTGACAGAACACCAATTTTAGTGCCACTAACAGCCTTCATAAGTGAAAGTTGGTGTCCTGTCCTGTGTTGGGTTTTGTGAAAGATCATTTGACAGCGTTCTGCTGCAGTAGTCACTGAAGGGTTCACACAATGCTCTCTTGACTGCCAAATGCATTTTATTTAGCATCTCCGTACCTATAGACCTATGGCTTCACACACTGCTCTCGACTGCCAAAGGCATTTCATTTAGCATCTCTGTACCTATAGCCCTATGATAATGATGTGGACTGTGTCATTTTACATTCACAATGCACATTAATTTGTACATTTGATCACATTCTGAACATCATCTAAGGGATTTTTTGTTTTTTTCTTTTTGTTTTGTGAGTTAGTAATTCCTACCCACTATCTTTTATATGTTACAGTAATAGAAATTATTCTATGAAATAGGAGGTGTTGTCGAGGAGAAACTCACTCAGTTTGCTATCAAATTTTACTTTGCTGTCTGTTAAACATTTTATATCACCGGGTAAATGATCAAAAATGTTTTCTGCAGCACTGCACCCATTTCTGTGCTACAAACAACCTTAATGTGGAGTATTGAACGTTGTTTTCCCTTCTGGAACTGTAACTATGTACCTCATTGTTCCTTTCAAACTGTAGTGGATTATTTACAACAAACTCCATGAGGAAATAAATATATTGTGAAGCAATAGTCAGAATGCCCCACTCCTTGTACAGATGTCTACAAGATGACCATGGGTGAGCACCACATTATTCTTACATCACGTTTTTTGCACGATGAAGATTTACTTCCTTACAGATAAGTTACCCCAGAACGTTAATCCATATGACATTACTGAGTGTAAGAATGCAAAATATGTCAACTTGCCGATTTCTCTCTCCCCAAGATTTGCAATGATTCTAAGCACAAACGTGGCTCAACTACTCTGTTTTAGCAGTTCGAAAATGTGTTTTCTCCAAATTAAATTCTCATCAATATGGACCCCTAAGCATTTTAAAGTTTCCGCCCTATTTATTAGTTTCTAACCATGTGTTACACTTCTCATTGTAGCAGCTCTAGATATGCGGAACTGAACATGTCGTGTCTGTAAAATTCAGGGCAAGACCACCTATAGAAAACCAATCAATGATACTTTTCACAACTTTATTTACCATTTCTTCTGTTTTGTGTTTGTACGCTTGGACTGACTACAATGTTCATGTCACATGCAAAAAGAACTAATTCTGCTTGTTGTATATTAGACAGAAGAATTTTTACATATATGAAGAACAGCAGTAACCTAAGATTGAACCTTGGGGAATTCCACGTGATTTCTCCCCAGTCAGAATTATGTCCATAGATTATTTTGCTTGAATTACTAAATACCATTTTCTGCATTCTTCTGGTTATGTATAGCATTATCCATTGGTTGGCTATAGCATCAGTCTCATGAAGCATCAACTTGTCTAGGAAAATACTTTGATTCATGGAGTCAAATGCCTTAGATAGGGCACAGAAAATACCAACCAGAGCTATTTATTTATATAATGCTTGTGAAATCTGGTGAGTGAATGTGTAAATGACATTCTCTGTAGAGCAACCCTTCTGAAACCCAAACTGTGATTTGCTAAGGATACTATAATTAATGAGGTTAGATACTATAGTCTGGAGCATAGTCCCCCTTATAAAATTCCTTCATGTCCCTTAGCACTGAATAGGGGATCATGGAGGAATTTTATAAGGGGGACTATGCTCCAGACTGAACGCTGAAAGGCATAATCAGTCTTAAATGATGATGATGATGAGATACTATTCAAGAACACATCATCTTCTCAAAAAATTTGGGGAATCATGTCAGCAGTGAAGCAGGTTGCTATGCTTTGTTTTATACCTATTACACAGTAGTCTCGGTGTCCTTAAAAGTTTCTTTACAGTGACTGTATAACATGGAGGATCTCCCCCATGATAAACTGTGCTATTAATTTCAGTTCCACTTAATTAAGTTTTATCACATAAAGTTCAGATGCCCTGTTTCAGTTTTGTATTACCTGGCCTAAAACAGGTTCACAGACAAGAATTGAACAAACTCTTCTCTGTTTCAATAGTGAGAATCTCTAAGCAATAATGCCACTACTTGGTTTCTTAAATTAGCTGAAAGTGTATCATACTCAAGCGAATCAAAACTCAACACTGCTTGTACTGAGTTCCTATTATAAAAACTAAAAAAGGTGAGAGTTGGCACTATGGTCTCTATAGCGACCTCAATTTGTGCATGCAAAATATTGACGACTTAATTCTGAACACCAAAATTGACAATGGTTCTTTTTCTCTATTTTTATTTGATATTTTGTGGCGGAGAAACTATTAAGTTCTTTCGGAAATAAAATTTACACACAGAACACACACATCTTAAAATGAATATAGGAAACTTATCAAATTACAAAATAATTCGCTAACACCTGACGTGAGTGTTTATGACTTTAAGCTTTACACATGTAAGTTGCGTTTCGCATCATCATAAACACTGCCATGTAATAAGGCAAATTAGTAAATCTAAATATACGGTATAAGACATTTTTTTAAATTTCTGTTCTTACTTCGAATATCCTGTGTCTACGGTCTTACGCTCCCCGCGCATTTCTCTTCCTCTTACAACGAACTTCTTCGCCTATATGTACATTTCAGAATTGTAGACTCAAAATACGCCACAACAGAAAGCTGTCAACACAGGATAACGGTATATTTGTAAGGTGTTTCAGCCGACTGCCACGTTTTAGGCATCGCTTGAATTCCCAATATGGGAATTAGCAATAGGTCATTGATTCATATTTTATTAGTATCAATAATTATCTTTCCTCTAAGTTTTTTAAGTGACTGCTCGTATTCCCCCACAGGAATGTTCAACACTCCAACTCTTCATTTTTAGATGCTTGCAAAGATTGACGTTAACTATAAAGTGACCAAGTAGCATACTGCGAATCTCAGCCCGCTATGTCATCATTCACAGTTCTCTGTAACTCAAAACAAAAAGCAAAAAATATTTATTCAAGTGGTATTCCTGTCCTACTATACGGTGGATTTAGCACAATACTCCACCTTGACTAGCTTCTCAGTGCCTGACGCTTCCATTGTTTTGGCAACATTGCGCTTCGGCAATCTGCCGCGCGTAGCGCTTGAATCAAACTCGGATATACTTGTTTTATCTTTGAATTAACAAGTAGTGGTGATAAATAAGTATTAAAAAACTAGTGATTAAACATTCTATTCGTACCTGCAGAAAGGAAAAAGACGCAATATGTCTGTCATTGGAAAGGTATCAATAGAAAAGTCTTCCGTAGCCTATAGGCTTTGCTGATTCGGAAGGAAAGTGATTTATTTTTACATTCACGGCAGTTTTAGAGCAATAAATTAGGTGCCTACAATGATAGGTGCGAAATATCATCTAGTAAACATGAGGTATAACGAATTATATAAAGTGCTTGATTTCGGCCTGGGTTCCGTAATCACCGCCATTATGAACTGATCTGGATCTTAATGAGTTTTTACACAGTTCTTCACTCGGTTTCCACAAACAAATCACAGTAAATGAGCGGAAATTTGAATCTCCATAAGGAAATTTGCCAAACCGAGTTGGATGATTTGAGTCTTGTTCAACCGCCTAATAACATTAAACAAACCCTCCCTCATTCAAAAGTAAAACTACCACCTTGAAACGTAAAGTGCAACTGATTTAAAATTCAGTTTAAAACCATCACATTTAACAAATAGCTAATTTTATCGTGATGAAAAAGCAGAATCTGTACCACACACCTAACTAATCAGTGTAAATTAACCAAAAATAAATCTTCACTGCCTAGATGAACTGTAAGATAGTAACCATTTATAATGGATCAAATCAAAACATAGTAACTCCTTTTACCGGTGTAGGCGCTAGGACTTGCATAGCATATACATGTGTATTTCACATAATCCATTAACGTGATGCTTGACCTCTTTTTTTTCAGCCCGTTTTATATTCGTACTGGAGGAGCTCTTGTTCCTGGAGAGTTCGAATAGGTAAGCAAATAGTTTCTCTCCTCCCCCCCCCCTCCTCCCTCGAATATTCGATATTTACATGGATTGTTTTATTTATTTACCACTGGATCGAGTGGATCGACATAACACTATGTTCTAGAACGATAATCTTTCTGTATAACTACAGCTACTGCATGCTATTACTTTATATAAACGTAGTCCCTAAATGAAATATACCTAATTTGTTGGATAAGTCAGTTTAAAACGTCAGAGATTCGCAAGGGCATAGCCCTTCCCATAGGACCATGCTTTGTAAAACACTGGAGACCCTAAAACAATCTTTGTGTGAAACGCAAGTTATATTTTTTCATGTTCTTATATTAATTTTGTTTGCATTTTTATCTGCTGCACTGCATTTTAGCTTCAGCCACTTGCAGTAACTCATTAGGATGTTTGAAGAAGATACTAGGCTACATCTGTGAATGCAAATATAATATAGTTTTTGAAGTTCCAGTACATTTTATGGTTATTCAATATGCATGGACTTTGGTGTAGATAATGATTTTTTTATTTTTAAATCTTAAATTTGTTGCAGATTACTTAATGATGTGAACGTTAAATTATTGAAAAATAATTGTCATCCTGAGTTTAATACTAATTGTATGTAGGTTCAACAGAATTTTTGTTTTCTGTGAAGACAAATAACTTTCCTGATGAAGATGATGCCACTTTGCTCAATGTCTGCCTAAGTTTGGCTTTTAATGGTAGTAGAAAGGGCTGTGAAATTTCTAAGTTGGGTATCGGCTACCCTCATACTAACATGCAATGCAGTTTTTTTTTTTCCGCGTAATGCTATCCTACACGGTTATGTTGATAACATTTTAAACTTGGTTTTACTGTTTTAGCTGATAATATTAATATGTATGTGTTCACTTGTAATGATAACAGCAGCCATTTTGGGAACCAAGTGTTAACATGACTATGGGTTTGACACCACAGAGAAATCCAACAGCTTTGTTTCTACACTGTTAGTAATGTTTAAGATTAGTTTGTGTTGTAGTGACCTGTATTACCACTACATAGTTCAAATTTGATTGGTCTGTGCATGACAGTGTGTGGTACCAATATGTTACAAATAGCCATGTGCGAAAATGTGGTTTTTCTGAGGGTTCATATCTTGGTTTCAGTTAATCACAGCGATGAGGGGTCAAGCGTTTCGGATAGTTCATGGGCTAGTGACCATTTGTATACCTATCAGAAAAATGAGCATACTGTAGCTATCCGACAGTACAGGATCAAAATTTAAAAATTACACACTTCCTCCAGGCAAACTTAGCAAATCGGTTGGCTATTTTGCATTGGGTCTTTAAGTACGTTTTGTTAATGGGCAATTCCTGAGAAAACTCCAAAAAATCATGATTTTTGGACACGGAAAGTACCAGTTGTGGAGATGGCCATTTTTATGATTTCTATTCATGGCAGATCATCAAAATTTTTGCCATATCTTCTTAAGGTGAGATTCTCAGTGAACTTGAAACTTCTTTCGAAATCATCAACGTTGACTGAGATCCCAAGGTTCAAAGTTACCACACTTACACATGCAATATCAAGTATGAGCTGTAAATTTAGTTTTATTATATCTTGCATATTATGATACAAAAGTGAACTTGATGTACAGATTGTGAATGTAATATAATTTGTACTTTATCACTGCAGCATTAAATCTGAAAGAAATACCATATGATATTAAACCAGTAAGTCTGATAAAAGCTGGAGGTGAACAACATTGCAATGAATACCGTGAAATAAACCCAATGGAGCAAGTTCCAGCCCTCCATATTGATGGACACACTTTGGTTGAATCTGTAAGTTAACACTTTATGTTTATTTTGTTTGTGAAGCATCTAATACCAATCATTTTATTTATAACAGACTATTTATATGATTAAAATGTTTAAAGGCCATTCTGTATCAAAAAATATAATGACTGTATAATGTAAATGGGTAGATAAAAAAATCTGTCCACCAAGCAGAGGCAGGAGAACACAAACACGCAGAAAGGTTTAACTTTTACAAGCTTTCAGAGCCAGTGGTTCTGACTTCTGGCAGAAGAGTTGAAGGGGAAGGAAGAGGGTTTAAGAAAAAGGGCTGGCTAGGTTTAAGGAAAGGGGGTACAATTCAGAAAACTCCCCAGAGCCCCAGGTCAGGGGAGACGTACCGGATGGGATGAGAAGGAAAGACTGATCGTTGGGGACTGCACCAGGTGAGATTTGAAAACTCGAGAGGTTAAAGGTGCAAGACAGGATAATATGCAAAGCAGAGATTATTAATAAAACATACTGCATGAATTAATAAGCAGGTCCGAAAGTGAAAGATGTAGAAAACAAAAATAATGTGAAGAAAGGAGTAGTTACTGTGAAGAAATGCTGAAAAGGAAGGAATTTAATGTAAATTATGGCCAGGTGAGTGGCGAGAACCGAGGACATGTTGTAGCACTAATTCCCACCTGCGGAGTTCTGAGAAACTGGTGTCTGGGGGAAGAATCCAGATGGCACATGTGGTGATATAAGCACCAAAGACCAGCTACACTTCCATCCTCATTAAACCTACTAACAAACAACAATACTTACATTTTGACAGCTGCCATCCTTTCCATGTCAAACATTCCCTCCCATACAGTCTTAGCATTCGGGGCAAACATATTTGTACAGATGCAGACTCCTTACAGTGATACACCAACACTCTCACATCAGCCTTCACTGGACGTAATTATCCCAACAGGCTAGTTCAAAACCAGTTTTCCTGTGCCATCACAACTGATCCTAGTACTAATGATCCCTCCTAAAATCAAGAGCACACCACTTGTCACCCAGTATTATCCTGGTATTGAATGTATTAATCAGCTACTTCGACAAGGTCGTGGCTTCCTAAAACCATGCCCTCAGGTGAGAGCCATTCTGTCTGAGATTTTGCCCACCACACCTAGAATAACTTTTTGTCGTCCTCCTAATCTCCGCAATATACTTGTCAAATTCTATGCCTCTTCTGCACCCATCTCCCTACCCTATGGCTCCTGCCCCTTTGACCATCCATGATGCAAGACTTGCCCTATGCACCTATACCAGCCCTATAACTGACAAAACATATACTATCAAAGGGAGAGCCACCTGTGAAATGGGTGTCATATACCAGCTGTAATGTAAACACCATTCGACCTTTTACATCGGCATGACTACCGCCCAGTTATCAGCAAGGATGAATGGGCATAGGCAGAGGGTGTGCACCCGCAACACACAATATCGTGTTGCAGAGCGTGCTCTACAACATGACAGGCATGACCTTGGTGCCTGTTTCACAATACGTGCCATCTGGATTCTTCCCCCAGCCATTAGTTTCTCAGAACTCCGCAGGTGGGAATTAGTGCTACAACATGCCCTTGGTTCTCGCCACCCACTTGGCTTTAATTTACATTAGTTCCTTCCATCTTAGCGTTTCTTCACAGTAACTACTCCTTTCTTCGCTTCACATTTTTCTACATCTTTCATTTTCTGACCTGCCTATTTTTCACCACCCCCTCCCACTTCTGTTACATATAATGCACTTAGTTTTTCCATTCTTATTAACTTGTGCACAATGTTTTAATACTAATATCTGTCTTGCATATTAACCCTGTATTCCACCTTTAAGCTCTAAGGTTTTCAAATACTGTCCAGTGCAGTCCCCAACAATCAGTCTTTCCTTCTCATCCTGTCTGGTAAGTATCCCCTAACCCAGGGTTCTGGGTGAGTTATCTGAGCTGTACTCCTTTCTCTAAACTTCTCCAGTCATTTTCCTTCACCCCTCTTCTTTCCCCTTCAACTCTTCTGCCAGTTGCCAGAAGAAGGAACCACTGGCTCCAAAAGCTTGTAGAAGTTAAACTTGTGTGTGTGTGTGTGTGTGTGTGTGTGTGTGTGTCTTCTCCTGCTGCCACTTGATGAGTAGATTTTTTATCTATCCATTATTGTCAATAATTGATTATTTTTATGGTTAAAAATATAGCGAGTATTTTTTAACCATAGCAAACACTACTTTTTGTCAGTGAAATTTTCAGTTGAACATTTTAACTCATAGTTCAGTGATGGAAAATAACAAAGAAGACCCATGTGTTTATATAAAAACAGCACATTGCTGTGGGTGTACATCAAATGGATGCTGCCATATGTAGGGTCATACGCTTAAAACCAGTTGGAGCTAAAGTAATTTTTGTGTGTAAAATATTTGTGACCTTCTGGTGTCATTTTGTTTGTCGAAGCAGGCTATTGAGTGTAGCTCATTGCCTTATGCTTCAAAGTGTGCAGCCTTTGTGGCACCTATCAGTCCTGTTGTGTTGTATTGTTCCTCCAACCATTGTAAACTTAATTCTGCTTAAGGGATCCTAATGATCTATGCTCAACAAAATAATAGCACTCATTGTGACTATTGGCTATCAAGCATTGAATGAAACCCAGAAGATAAGTCCTAATTAGGAAATTTCATGCAAGGTTAATCATAGTAAATACATTCAGGTTGCAAAACAATGTTCTTCTAATGAAAAAAGAAGAGAATACCATTAAACAGGGTGCCGCCTCCTTCACTCATCGAATTACAAAGTAAATAATGGGACTCAGATATTGTCTAAATCATTATCAGTGCACTCCCTTAGCCCAGTTAGAAATCAAATCACTACACCATACCTGGAAAGCAATGGAATGCAGTCAGTTAAGCAGATATCCCTTCACATGCAACTCCCAAAAATCCTATATTTTGTTATGGATTTCTAAATGTTCAAGGGGTGTAGTTCATAAGGTGTCTGAAGAGTTTCTGGAAGTTTGTTAAGATAAAGATTTGTCTAAAGTTCAGAATATTGCACTAGACAGTAAAGGAGTCAAAGAATATAATAACCTTCATTAAGTAATATGCATAGAAATAGTTGTGTAGTAATACTGCTTTTGCGTAAGCATGTTATTAAAAATCTTAATGTTCAACAACTCTTTTAAGATTATTGTCAATACACAAGGTCGGGGAAACATACATTTGCAGATATTTTCAATCCTACCAAAACAGTGCCATCAAAGAATTTCAGGAAGCAAGATAAGTAACAGGTGCTAGCTAAAGTATCTGCCCATCAACACTCATTGACACAAAACTGAATACATTACTATAAATAATTTTGGCATTTTAAACGTGAAATTTCAGATGGTATTGTTGGTTTGTTTTCTACGCTGACGAAACATCCTTCCATCATCATACGTACATAGGGGGTCTATCAGCAACTACTGAGGAGGAAGTATGCAATGTTGAAAGGCAATTAAAGAACAAAAACTCAGCAGGTTTAGATGAAATCCCAATGTGTGCGCTGAAAAAATGAATAAATGGTATCAAAGCTCCACTAATAGAAATCATAAATGAATCCTTCAAAACTGGTTCCTTCCCTAACTATCTGAAGCATGCCAAAATTTTACAAGTTCACAAGAAAGGTGACATAGAAAATGTTGAGAACTACAGACCAATAGCCCTGTTGTCATGCTTTTCCAAAGTGATAGAAACAATAATGAAAAACAGGCTTATGAGCTATCTAAGTAAATTCAACCTCGTCTGCAATGACCAGCATAATTTCAGGCCTGGTAGAGGTACAGAATCTGCAATAGCACAGTTTACAAAAACAATTTTAGAAGCACTAGAGGAGAACAGCTATGTAACTGGCCTTTTCCTAGACCTGTCTAAGGCATTTGATACAGTTGACCACCAGAAGCTGTTACATAAGTTAGAGGCACTAGAAATAAGGGGAGTGGTTCTCAAATGGTTTCGTTCATATGTAGAAAACAGAGGACAGTCAGTAGAGATCACACATGTCTCCAGTGGATCAAAGTACATTGAGAAACATATATCTGATCCACAATATATCAATATTGGGGTCCCTCAAGGAAGTGTACTGGGCCCAGTATTGTTTCTGGTGTATATAAATGATTTCCCACAACATATCAGCCATGGAGAGAAGATATTGTTTGGTGATGACAGAAACATAGTAATCACAAGTAAGACACCAGCACAATGCTGGAAAATTCTACTGAAGTGCTGAGGGATGTTCACAAATGGTCTCAGGAAAACAAAGTAACTCTCAACATAAAGAAAACAAATAAAATATGCTTTAGAATGAACAGAAAACAGAGTTCCTTAAATTTTAAACTAGGTAACATCTCCATAGATAATGTACCTACAACAAAATTCTTAGGGTTGCACATTGACAGCCAAATGAAGTGGAATGAAAATGCTATGAAACTCTCGAAAAAGATATCCACAACATGTTATGCACTTAGAGTCCTTTTATCGGCATGCAGTAATGAATGTTTGAGAACCGTATACTTTAGTTATGTTCATTCAGTAATCAGGTATGGTATTATTTTCTGCAGGAACAGTGCTCAGAATTTACAAAGAGTATTTAAAATGCAAAAGAGAGCAGTAAGAATTATAACGAAAATCAGTAAACAGGCCCACTGCAGAGAACTTTTCAAAATGTTAGAAGTTCTAACTGTTCCTTGTGAATTTATATTCCAAACCATAGTGTACATCAAGAAAAATGTAGAAAATTATAGCAGTTTTCATAACAGTAGTACAAGAACAAGTCACTGTCTTCACCTAGACATGAAGAATAAACATAAGACTCAAAATAGTTTCTTGTATGAAGGTGTAAAACTGTGTAATAAACTGCCGCAGAAAGTAAAAGAAACAGATAACATTTACCACTTTAGGAAAAATCTTAAATTGTTTCTGCAGGAACACTGCTTTTACACTATAAGTGAATTCCTTAGTACAAAATGATTGTAAATAACTTGTGTTTCACAATATTTAACCACATGTAACATTTTGATAAGGAGCGAAAATGATTGTAAACAACTTATATGTCACAATGTTTAACTACATGTGACAGAAAACTGTATAAATATATGAATGTACACAAACTGACAACATCCATACATTTTAAAATGTCCGCGGATGGCTATGTAAATAAATAAACCTTCAGTGCATACATGAAACTCTTCTCCATGATTCATGGACTGGACTGTGCATTGCTGTGTCTATAAGTAAAAAAGTCATCCCAATATTCTTCATAGAAACAGTCAGTTTCGAATAATATTGTGCCACCTTACACTAGTTCATGTGAGACCCAGCCAAATGCGAAATTAACAGTGCTTAGATTTAGCTAAAGGGCTCAATCTCGCATACAATGAGGTAGTTCATGAAGTGGCTTCAACCAACTTTCTGTTCAAAATATTTGCATATTGTGTTCCTGCATATTCTCCTAATATTATCTCTTTACATATTTATGTTGAATTAATAGCATGGTACAAAGTTTCAGTGACTCTATACGTATTGGCCTTTGATGATACGAGCTGCAGGAAATAACAACAGTGTGACATAATTCATCACTGATATAAGTTGTCTCAAATGTCTTGTGAATTATTTTGCATTTTTGTTTTATGTTGATTGTTCTTTTGTGTTAACTGATGTAACACATTGAAGAGTTCCCAGAAATACTAATTTTTTTTTCTTTAACTGAAATATTTTGTAACTAGTCTGGCCCAAAACAATTGACACACTTTTTACTATAAATTTATTTATTGTCTTTGGATCATGCTGTTATAAAATTTTAAATCAGTCCTTCTATATACATTTCCTTTCTGCTTCATCTCAAACTGTGGTAAGTCAGTTTTCAACACTGTAAAATAAATAAACTTTCTTAAAACCATAAGATCACTTAGTTCTCTTTTCTTGTACTACTTCTTCTTCTTCTTCTTCTTCTCCTCCTGTTTCTTTCGATTAGTCTTGAACTGCAATTTATTACTCTGTATTGCAATTTTACAATAAAAACATGGGCTGTCTTGATAATATGTCTGTTCTGCTATCATGTTCATTTGCTATTGGTTAAAAGTTGCCTTGTCTGGCACTGTGAATGACCACCTTAAATCAAAAAGACGATACCACTTGTCATGATTTGCTTTAGCTTTACATGAAATAGTAAGAAATACATTTGTGTCAATATACTGAATCATAAATATCACAAATGCATTTAAATATGAGTAAAGGACAGCACTGTCACCAACACAAATTTGTGGCACTGGAGTTTCTTGTCACTTTTAATGAAAGTCAGTAACTTTTGGATCTGCCCTGAACGCTTCTACAGTTGACTAATATTATGTTTCCATTTTCTTTTTGTGATCTGCAATGATGTTTATTTCACTTCATAACAACTACAGGTGACCCGTACATGGCTCCTACTTGTAGCACGTGTAACTGCATGGTTAGTATAAGGAAAATGATTCTCTAACATAAAACATCCTCATCTGCATGCCACACATGAATAATAGTTTGCGAAATGTCGTGCATGCCTGATTGTTTATGGGTACCCACAGTTCTTCACCAGACGAAGCAAGTTAAGAAATCTGCACCCAAGGCCTTCATAAAGTTAGCAGAACCTCTTGTGTAAGCCTTGAACTGTGCTCCAAACCAGATTGCCAGAGCACTGGGGATGATGCTACAAATAGTGAGCTGTGCTTTTATCCCTGTGGTAGGGATAAGGAGCCTTAACACCCTTAATCTGTCACTGAAAATAGTTGAGGATGGGCTTTGAACCCAGACAGTAAGCACCATGGAAGCTGATATGAGCCACAGCTTGCAGCTTGTTGCACCCAGTATGTTCAGTAGATGTCAGCAAAGCCACCTCCGCATCTCAGATGCATACAGGTTCCACACTTGACTTCTTTCCCGATCTAGTTGATATTCCTCAAGCAGCTTCATCATCTACCTAACATGGGAGCTCCCAAGTCAAGAACACACATATAACCTTTTCCTAGAGATCTACATCCTCACCACAGTCCACTATTCACCCACAGTTGGGGCCAGCCATGGCAGCATCAGCATTCACAAGAAATTCACGGTGCTACATCTGATGCCCAAGAGACCCATGGAAACGACCTAAGACAATCAGCTGGAGCCAGTGCAACTTTTAGCTGTTCATGAATGTTGGACAATGACCCCTGTACTCATACACAGAAAGCATAGTCCTAGACATGTTTAGTTGGTAATTAAATCTAATTATCATCATTTGAGTTTGGGTTCATTCACATCATTGTCTGGTACCAGAATTTTCACAAATGTTACTGCTGAAACTTATATACAGTTCATTAGTTAACAAACCGAAGATGATATTCTGCTCTTAGAGATCAAGTAGTTCTATTTTTGTCTTACAGCCTCACAACGCAACTTCCAAAAGAACTTCCTTTCAGTCTTTACTCCTAAGAATTTAAAATTCAGTACAATAATGGAAATTCCTGGGTGGGGCATTATGTAAAATAAGGGAAAGGCAACCACTCACCTATAGTGGATCCGTGTTGGAGCACAAAACACATAACAGAAAATTGTATTCAAACTTTCAAGCACTAGCTGTTTTTCTAGATATAGTACACACATTCATACATGCAAGTACCCATGGCCACCAGAGTGTGCATTTGGGTGTCTATGTAGTAGTGTGTGTGAATGAGTGTACTGTTGCTAGAAAAGGAGCTAGTGCTCGAAAGCTAGTGTGAATGCTGTTTTCTGTTATATGTTTCGCTGATCCATGCATCAATCTCCTGTAGGTGAGTGGTTGCCTTTCCTTATTTTACAGATTTAAAATTTAGTTTAATTGATAAATCAGTCATTACATATGACTGAAAAAGCACTTTGGTCTATAGGTGTATGTGAGAATTTTATTTTGTTTTGCTATGACTCATCTTCATTTTCTGAACAGCAAATACCACTTATTTTTATGCTTTGCTCACATTGACATAAAAACTGTTATTCAAATGCTTAATCATAAGATCCATACCCAAACCCTCTGCACTATTTTATTATTAAAATCAAATCATTAACATATATCAGGTAATGGAAAGAGCAAGTGAAGAACATAACAGCTTTTCCCCATGAATTCCACACAAACACTAAGCAAAATAATGCAAAGCTAAAGACAGCAGAGCTGTCACGTTCAGTAGACATGTTGTCCAAAACAATTTGCTTTTCCATTATTGTGGAATTGGCTAATGCTCCATTTTTTATGACACTATTGTTTGACAACCACATAACTGATAGAACTTTTTGGTGTAAACATATATTGTGTTGTGCCTGTCCACAATGTTTGCTTTGCTATCCTATTGGTAGGACTGTTCAAAGGAACCCAGTTTCCAGGTGATCTATCGTACAAGGGCATGTTAAAAAGTAATGCCTCCAAATTTGTTATGTGAAAACTTTTGAGGATATAGTGTACTTATAAATGGTGGAAAAATCCAAATTTTTTATTACTTTATTAAATTCTGTAGTCTTTCCTGATTACATTGATACATACATTATAGGGTTTCAAATGGAAAAATTACCTACCAGGTGTACAACTTCGCTTCCGCCATTTGCCAGTAGGTGGTGACAACAGTAAGTAGCGGTCGAAAGAAACAGATCGCACACGTCAGGCAGTTACCTTGGACCTTGGTCAACGTAACCTCATTCAAACATTAGTTGATTTGTGTCTGCATTATAAAGTTGTTCGTGATTGAAAATGTCAGTTTACGAGCCTAATTCTTGTCATTTGTGGGAGGTCTTACTGTTTTGTTTCAATATGAAGAAAACAGTGGCTGAGTCTCATCAAATGCTCTCAAGTACGTATGGTAAGGATGCTATGAATGAAAGAAGGTGTCATGAGTGGTTTCAATGCTTCAAGAACGGTGATTTTTAACGTTGTAGACCGGCATAGTAGTGGAAGAGAGAATGTTTTCGAAGATGCAGAATTGGAGACATTGCTGAGTGAAGACTCATGTCAAACTTGAGAAGAATTGACACAATTAGTGGGTGTGACACAGCAAGCCATTTCAAAACGTCTCGAGGCTATGGGCATGATTCAGAAAGATGGAACTTGGGTCCTGTGTGAGCTGAAACCAAGAGATGTTGAACAGTGTTTATGTGTTTGTGAACAGTTGCTTCAGAGGCAAAAACGGAAGGGATTTCTGCATCGCATTGTGACTGGGGACGAAAAATGGGTTCATTATGATAACCCTAAATGCAAAAAATCATGGGGATATCCCAGCAGTGCTTCTTAGTCAGCGGCCAAGCCGAATATACGCGGCTCGAAGATCATGCTCTGCATTTGGTGGGACCAGCTCGGCATTGTGTACTAAGAGGTGTTAAAACCAAGTGAAACAATCACAGGTGCTCATTATCAAATGCAATTAATGCATTTGAGCAGAGCATTAAAAGACAAATGGCTGCAATACAGCGAGAGGCACGGTAAAGTGATTTTTCAGCATGACAATGCTGGACCCCCACGTTGCAAAACAGGTCAAAACATGCTTGGAAACATTAAAATGGGAAGTCCTACCCCTCCCGCTGTATTCTCCAGACATTGCTCCCTCTGACTATTACCTGTTTAGATTAATGGCACGTGGCCTGGCTGATCAACACTTCCGATCTCATGAAGAAGTCACAAATTGGATCGATTCGTAGATCGCTTCAAAAGATGAACAATTTTTTAGACACAGGATTCGTACACTGCCCAAAACATGGGAGAAAGTAGTGGCCAGCGATGGAAAGTACTTTGAATGATACATGTGTAATCAATTTGTTTCATTGAAGCCTCAAATGTTGGGGAAAAAAACGGCGGAAGCAAACCTCTACACCTTGTATATATACCAAATTTTAAAGTTATGGTCATGTATGTTGCCATGCCCCCTTTGTGTTACAGAAACCAGTATTATTTCGAGAAGAACTGTGAACTTTCTGTTTCCAGTGATTATATGATGAAACATTGTATATGTTGGTAACAGTACAGGTTTCTAGTGTCTGTAAATGATCATCTTTGCTAGTACTTAATTTTGTTTCGCTGAACCAGTTTGTTCATGTGTTACTGAATGTTTTGTTGCCCAAATGCTACATATATTTATGGAAGTACATATCCTGTAGTGTGTAATAAATACAAACTATGCCATGCATCAAGAAATTCAATAAAAGGAAATTTCGTGGTAACCAGTTCACAAACAACTCAAGCCACACTGTTGAAAGTAACCTATGTATCAGTTCTTCAAGGAAGAAACTCTCATGTGCCATGCCTCCTGGTGATTCAGATTTTTGCTTTAACAGTGACTCTGTTTGTAGTGGATTTGTTGTTGTTGATGTGGGCATCTTATCTTCTTTGATAAAGGAAGTGGCGAAATGTAAACAATGTGGTGGTGTAGGCTGTTTGGAATAACTAAACAACAAAGTAGCAGGAAGGGTTAAGTGTCAAAATTAGTTGTTCTGTGTAGATCCTGCAATAAATCTACCTCGAAAATGACTTCGAACATTGTGCATAATTCATCCGATGTGAATTTGAAGTTAGTGTATGCAATGCATACAATAGGAAAAGGAAAAAAGGCTGCCCAAACGTTTTGTGGTTTGATGGACCTTCCGCCTCCTCCCAGTAGGTTCAACAAGTACATAAAAATACTTTTAGGTGCCTTGATGGTTGTGTTTAATGGATCTATGAAATGTGCAGTAGAAGAAACTGTAAATATTAGTGGAACCAGGGACATTGCTGTTGCACTTGATGGGACATGGTGACGTCGATGACATCGTTCTTTGAATGGTGTTGTAAATGCTACTTCTCTGGAGAATGGAAAAGTTGTTGATGTTGAGTGCTTGCCACACCTGCCATGGCAACACTGAAGGACAGATTGAACATCAGTGTTCTAAGATATGATTGTTACAGTGGTGATATGGAGTGTGATGGAGCTCCAAAAATATTTCAGAGGTCAGTTTCCGTTTATAACATCAGATATACGAAGTACCTAGGCGATGGGGACTCTAAAGCTTTCAATAAAATTAATGAGTTTAATGTTTATGATGATACCTTGGTAACAAAACTGGAGTGTTGTGGACATGTGCAAAAGAGGATGGGTGCTAGATTGAGGAAGCTATGAAGAGAAATAAAAGGAAAGTTGCTATCTGATGGAAAATCTATGTCTGGCGAGGCAGATTGACAGAAACTGAAATAGACCTTCTTCAGAGTTATTATGGACTGGCCTTTAGACGAACTGCACCTCTGAATGATAATACAGCAATGAGAAAAGCTGTATGGACCACCTACTTTCATAAGTTGTCCACAGATGACCACCCTGTTCACGGACTTTGCCCTAAAGGAGCAGATTCTGGGTGTGGTTACCAAAAAGCAAAAGAAAGTGGTCAAATATACCTTCATAAGCATTCTCTTCCTGAGCCTGTTATGAATGAAATAAAACCAATTTTTAGAGACCTGAGTGACCTCTGTGTTGCCTAGTAAATGTCTTCATGGGGGCAGTCAGAATACAAATGAAAGTTTCAACTATTCCATATGGGAAAGATTACCCAAGAATGTTTTTGTAGGACTAAATACATTAAAAGTTGGTGTACTAGATGCAGTGATATGTTTCAATGATGGAGTTATTGGAAGGTTGGAAGCCCTGAGAAATTTAGGCATAAAATGTGACTCTAATATGGAAGATCAATTGCGTGCGTGTGACAGACAACGGGTGCATGAAGCTGAAAGATTCGTTCTTCAAGTTACCAAAGAAGCAAGAAGTGCTGAAAGTAATGCCAAGAGGAAGCTTGAAGATGAAGAAATGCTGCAGGATGGAGACTATACTTCAGGAATATTCTGCGACACAGTTTAATAGGACTCGTACCGTCATTCGCAATTTATCGCAAATTGTATTTTTCAGAATTCAGGTGCAAATATTTCCTGAAGTTTATAAAGCATTTCTCTAATTTTTTTTTCTGTAACTTGCAAATAGTCCATACTTATGTAGTAGACCTAAGCTTTATTGCAGGATCAACTAAATTATAGAAAAAATAACATTTTTATTAGGAAAAAATTATAAAAATTAAAATGTAAGATGTGATATTTTTTTATCCTTGTAATATATGTAATAGGTAGAGTTAAATGAATCTAGTACCTCAACCATCATGTCATGCAGATTTGGTAAAAATTTGGTCTCCTTCAAATGTATGATATTGGATTAAATGGTACCCCAATTTGAGGAAGCATTTTGTGGAAAAATGCATCAATTTCTTTGTAATATTTTAATAACCCTAAGCAGATTCAAAAATAGTCAGAATACTTCTAATTTGTTTAGAAAGAGTGTTGAATTACCTGATATCAACAAAAAATGTGCAAAAGATTTACTTTATAAACAGTGTCTGAAAGAAACAGGTGTTGATTTTTACATAATATTGAGCCAGAAAAGTACCCTGTGTCCTTAAGGAGTTTAAAGAAAACAAACATTCTGCATCTTTATTCATCATATCTCAACATAGTCACCCGGGCGACAAACACATTTCTCCCAACAAGAGAGCAGTTTATTGATAACATCACTGTACAATGTTTGACTTAGTTAACGAAACCACTTCACCTCTGGTTACACTGCTTCATCACTTTCAAAGTGAGGTTCTCAAAGGTGTTCTTTAAGTTTTGTAAACAGATGAAAATCAGGTGGGGCCAAGTTGGGACTGTATGTAGGGTGGTCAGTGTCAGTGAACACAAGGAGCCAGATTGTTGCGTCTATCGCACCGCTTGTGTGTGGTTCTGGCATTGTCATACTAAAGGAGAAGATGCTCTGTGTGTGGGCAAAATCTTCGAGTTCATGTTTTCAGTTTTCTGAGGGTCTGCCATGCACCGACATAGATACGTTACACGCTGCCATGTTACACACTGCAATTTGGAGCCCTCTAGTAACAGAGAATTGCAACTACTGTCAGTGCAGTGGGAAAGTCTAACGAATAATATGCATAATGTGGAATGCCTCAAGTGATAATGAAAACAGGATAAAAAACTTTTCACCACTTTTCAGCACACCCTCTGGAGTGGTACAGGTTGTGTTTTGGTATGGTGGGTTCCACTCCATGCATGAGCTGTTCCGTGGCTGATAGGTATGCCAGCTATTACCTTACAAATACTAGACGTCACTTTTTTTTGATGTAATTTGCTGTAGTGGACCTGCTATGCAGTGCCTCTAGACCATGACATGTTCCTTTTGTCAGTGGACATTTACACCTTTCCCAGGGGTTTGTGCTGAAAGAAAGTTCCAATCCATTCTAGCTACTAAAACAACATAGTGGCTTTTATGATAACTCATATGTATTATAAGTGAAAGGTTTCCTCCATACATCTTCATTTACAATTGTGTGTGAAACAGATTTCTCTTAATTTATAGCTCACAACAGATCACATATTGATATACTCACTTGACATGTCAGACTGACTGTGCTCATGTATAACCTTCAATTATTGTGCCACTGACATCATTGTCTGCTCCCTTTGCTCTAAGACTTCAAGACACTGCCAAGCTGCAACGCCAAAGCATAAACAGCCCTCCCCAGCAAGTAGAGGCACTCACTTGCCGCCACACCTTATTGGTGTTCTGAGCTGATGTCTTTTACACCCATTACCACATATGGCAAACTAGAGTGCACACAGTGGAATGTTCCACACTTAACAACTGCCCAAACCAAGTTTCCAGTTTCCATTAAAATCTTTTGTCAGCCTGAGTGGCTAGAAGTGGAACGTGTTATACTGCAGAATTGACATGCTTCACCACACCTTGTGTATTACTCTGCCTAGTAGTTGACCAAGATTGGTGATATTTATTACATAAATGTCTTACTAATGTATTATTGTGCGTGGAGTTCTATCATCTTCTTTGACGATCAGTCATGAGTCTTATTGAAAAACAGAAGGTAGAAGGTATGCTGATTCTTACTGCAGATTCTAATCTAATCAGATTCACAAAAATGCTATAGGATTTGGGATATCCAGTATAAGTTATTGGCAGATTTATAAAGTGTGTTAATTAACAACTGTGTGTGAAATTTTACTTAAATCATTATGTTTATTGTCATAGTTGTCCTTACTAGTAATTATTGTAGATTAGTAAGGCAGCTATAACAAAGGCACTTTTATCATTACCTATTGCTGAGATCGCGATCTACCCTTTTTAAAATGTCAGCAGCTATATATAACATAAAACTGCAACTTTAATTATAAAAATTTAAATTTCTTATTTTTTCAGCTGAGCATCATGCACTATTTAGAGGAGACCAGACCTCAGCGACCTCTTATGCCCCAGGATGTCCATAAAAGAGCGAAGGTTTGTTGAAAATATTTTACATGAAGTTCTATAAATGTGGTAGACTGTTGTTTGTATCAAGTCAAGGTTTGTCATATTTGAAGCTTTTGGCTTGTACTTGTAAAAAGTCAGGTTAATATCGATTACTGCAGTTCTTTTTTTTTAGTCAGATACACTGGATATTTTTCATTCACAATAGTCGTGTTGTAAACATTTCAGTTGTTGAAATTTCCTAAAAAGTTAAAACTGTGAGCTGAACCAGGAGTTGAACCTTTTCTTTCTGGGGCAGTTCTTACCACTGAATCAGGAGCACCCATGCCCAGGCAAGGGTGCCCCTTGCTTTCAGGGAAAGGAAAAAAAGTGTACTCAGGTGTTGTTCTTTCAAGAAAATGATTTAAAGTCAGTATTATACAGGTTTTAAATAGAGTTGGAACTGTAACTTTCTTATTAGTGTTTACAAGTCACCAATTGTCTACCAAAACATTAAAAATACTCCACACCTCCAGATCTAGGCTCCCTCTCCAAACTGTTGTAAGGGTGCCCTTGCTCTGAATGGGCTATCTGCAAAGACCCATGCACACAGCTTCAGTTCTTCCAGTAGCTCTTCCTAGCTTCCAAACATCAGTCTTCATAGTATCCTTGAAGTTTGGAAGGAAAGCTGTGTGGATGGATTGGGAGCCATGCTGAGATGGCTCAGTTGGTAAGAGCATGTTAGCAAAAGGCAAGGTTGCAGATTAGAGTCCCAGCCCAGTGTACATTTTTAATTTGCCAGGAAGTTTCAAAACAACACTTGTTCTACTGCAGAAAGAAAGATTTATTCTGGATTTAATTTTTTAATACCGTATCAGTGTTACAAAACTAATGACTGACTGTGATACCGGTAAACAAAGCTTCATACTTTTTTAAAAAAATTCCTACCTTATTAATATTTTTGGTTTTATATAAAGATGAATTCGGATGTTGACGGTCATGGCAAATGGTTGGGGGCTACGATACAAACATTTATGGGTGGGGACATGGAATGCCAAAACGGCATTGGACGACAAATTGCATAACTAGCTATATGGATGCGGTCACCTTACAGGAAACTAGACAGTAAGATAAAGGCATACAGATGCGAGAGAGATACACCATATTTCACAATGAGACTGGAGTAAGGAAAGGACAACTTGGAAAAGGAATAGCAGTCAACAGTAAACTACTGCAATGCTGTAGTTAAATATGAAGCAATCGGTGAAAGACTCTGCTACTTGACAATCAATGGAAGGTTTAAGAAATTTGCATCTTTACCATACAAACTCCTATAGAATAAAAGGGTGATGAGAAGGAGGACTCTTTTATTGAAGTGGTTGAATAAGTGTACAATGGGTGCTGTGATACAGCATAAAGAGAGTGATAGGAGATACAATTGCAAAAGTTGGTACTGCATCAGCAAATATATCTCTGTGTGGACTATACACTCTGCACAAAGAATCAAATGACAATGGGCAAAATCAAACAATGAAATAAAGAATATCATGAGAAAAGATGACAAGAGGCAGCACACTAAAAGGCAAAATTGATGTAAGTCTCTACTGGGAAATGAGGAAAAAATAAGTGAATACGAGCTGCACCTACAAAATAGATTTAAAGTTGTGCAAGAACAAAAGGAAGAAGGAGAAAGAGAGGAGGGGGGGGGAGAAAAAAAAGCTAGGAAACAAATACATGATAATTGAAATGCAAAGAAACACCTGTGGACACACGAAAGGAATGGGAGGGATAAAATGTGATTCAATGAAGAATACATAGAGGTGGCAAAAAAGAAAAAGAAATACAACAGAGGAATTTAGGTAACAGAACCTCACAGAATAGAGAAGAATTCACAAAGACAGCAAGAGAAGCCAGGAAATCAATAGGAATAGGAAGGGGAGAGGGGCAGTACATCAACAAGCAACTAGAGAAGGCTGAAGAAGACAGAAACAAGAAGAACAGTGTAAAACAGTTATATGGATGTGTAAGATATTTTAAGATAAAAATTGCAGGGATGGCAAACAGTAGAGGTGACTTGGTGGCTGGCAAAGAATGGGGCGTGAACTTATGTCAGGACTATTTCAGAGGACTGTCAAATGTCCCTGCGGGAAAAGATTTGACTGTATAAAGTATGACCAATAAAGGACCCAAACAAAAATTGCAGGAGCCTACACTAAATGAAATGGACAAAGTTCTGGAACAAATGAAGAACAGTAAGGCCTCAGTAACCAACAGCATGACACTAGAACTACTGAAGCAAGGTGGAGAAGCATGTAGCAAAGTAATGCCTGTATTCTGCAGTGCTGTAAAAATGAAGAAAGACGCAAGGAATGACAGAAAGCAGTGATATGTCCAATTTATAAGAAAGGGAAAAGAATCAAGTGAGAGAATTATAGGGGTATAACATAACAAGTTTGTTTGTGTGGCCATCCTCCGCAGCAAGTATATAAATACTTGTTTTGCAAATCAAACTGCCTTTTCATGCTGCTAATTATTTTATTTAATCCATACGTGTTTCGCCTTTACTGTTTTAAGGCATCATCAGTGGGATCTATAATGATACAGTTTTGTTAGTTATAGATTGTCAAACAGTTCACTTAGCGATTTTTTGTAAAAATGTAATTACTTATGATTTTCTGATCTGCGTTTCCTTCCATCTGGTCTGGAGGTTGCACTACCACTTTTATCACTGTTCTGTATTCACCTCTTCGTGTTTTTGCCCTCCACACACTGTACACCATGTTTCTCACTCTTTTTTTGAGGTGGACTATCGTTCTTCTGTTACTTGATACAACTATTTCGTCGTACACTTCTTTTCACAGTGTAAATATTGCGACTCATTACTTGTTTCATTGTCTTTGGTATGTTTTCCTATGTGTCGCCAACCTAACGAAGTATATGTTCGTTTCTAACTTCTGTTTATGCTGTTTATACCGTGTGCGTGTGAGAGAGAGAGAGAGAGAGAGAGAGAGAGCGAGGGAGGGAGGGAGCCGTTTTTTTTTTTTTTTGGGAGGGGGGGTGGCGGTTATTACATTGAACACTATTTTTATATTTATCCTTTTTGCGAACATTATTCTATTATTTTATCTATTAGTGTAAATAATGAATTGTTTGGCATGTGTACTTGGTCATTCAACAGGATTTTCCCCTCTGCTTTGGTTTCAAGTATGTGGTAATTTTCTTGCATGGTCAGAAGGTGCTTTTTATTGTTGATTCTAATTATTCTCGTGTCATCTTCTCTAGTGGTTGGTTTGTGGTCATTTTCTCTTAGGTGTTCTGCAAACGTGGAGTGGTTTGTCCCATATTTCCATGCTCTCATGTGTTCCTTGTATCTGACAGCAAATGTTCTCCCGTTTGCCCTATGTATGTGCCCTCACAAGTGTTACATTGTAACTGGTATATACCTGCTTTCTGGTATATGTCTCTGTTTTTTGTCAGTTGTGGGGTGTATTTTTGTATAGAATTGTCTGTTGTGTATGCTATGTTTATTCCCTGTCTTTTGAAAATGTTGGTGATTTTATGGGTGAGTTTGTGTTTGTATGTCATTGTGTACCATCTTGTGTTTTCTTTCGTCTTTTTCTGATTATCCTGTGTATTTTTATGGGACTGCATATTTGTGTTTGGTTCTGTTGTGTTATCTGTGGTTTGGAGCTTTCTGCTTTTATTTTACTTTTAATTTTGTTGTTTAGCTTTGTGACTGTGTTATTATTGTAACCATTATTTTGTGCTATCTGCATTATTATGTCCAGTTCTTTTTGATAGCTTTCTTTGGTGAGTGGTACTGTGTTGAGTCTATGGAGCATGTGTTGAAGTGCTGCTTGCTTTTGTGCGTGTGGGTGGTTCGAGGATTGGGGAATGATAATGTCTGTTGCTGTGGGTTTACGGTAAATTTCAAACATATGCTTATTGTTTTCTTTTTTGATTGTTATATCCTGAAAGTTAATTTGGTTGTTCTGTTCTCTTTCAATTGTGAATTTTATATTTTTATGTATCTTGTTGATGTCAGTATGTAGTTTTTCAATTTTTGTTTGTGGTTCATCTATTAAGCAAAGGATGTCATCCATATACCTGAACCAATATAATATATTGTATTCTTTTGCTACAATTTTTGTGAAAATGATCTGTTCGATGTGGTTTACAAAAATATTTGCTAAGGCTCCTGAAACTGGGGACCCCATTGGCAATCCATCTTCTTGTAAATAAAAATCATTATTGAACTGGAAGTAATTTTGTTTTGTTATGAGCTTTATTAGTGTGCATATTTCCTTAATCTGTTCATCAGGGAGTTGACCAACAAGGTCGAAAAGCACACAAAAACTGCTGTACAAAGAATGGAAACAGTTCATAGAAGAAAAATCAACCAACTCAAAAAACTCCAGTCACAACATAATACCTTCCATAAGAGGACGAACAAGCATAATGTAGGCAGTCTTTTAGTAGACCTGTTGTATTTCTAAGTGTTCTGCCAATAAGTCAATCTTTGGTTTATGAAAAGGAAAGTGGACACTTGCGTATAGCGGAGATGCTGAGTCTCAGATAGGCACACCAGAAAGACTGTTCCAAGTAAAGCTTTCAGCCTGTAAGGCCTTCGTCAAAAATAGATCACACACACACACACAAACTGCAGTATAAGGCAACTGAGTGTGGCTCCAGTTGCCTTAGACTGCAGTAATTTGTTTTTGCCAGCCTGCGACTGAGCGTCTCCGCTATATGGCGAGTGGCAACTTTCCTTTTCATAATATTGTTACATTCCATCCTGGATTTTCCATTGTTTCAATCTGTGGTTTGCTTTCCCTGCAACATTATCTATGTAATTGTTGCAAGTTCAGTTATACATAATTGTTATCCCTAAGTATTTAGTTGAATTAACAGCCTTTAGATTTGTGTGATTTATTGTGTAACAGAAATTTTACGGATTCCTTTTGGTGCTCATGTGTAACCTCACACTTTTCATCATCATCATTATTATTATTATTATTATTATTATTATTAGACATTGTGAGAGAGCAGAATGGGGCACTCCGCAGAACTCACGGACTTTGAACGTGTTCAGGTGGTTAGGTGTCACTTGTGACATACATCTGTACGCGAGATATCCACACTCCTGAATATCCCCATGTCCACTGTTTCTGATGTGATAGTGAAATGGAAACATGAAGGAACACGTACAGCCCAAAAGCATACAGGCCAACCTCGTCTGTTGACTGACAGAGACCGCCACCAGTAGAATAGGGTCGTAATGTGTAATAGGCAGACATCTATCCGGACCATCACACAGGAATTCAAAACTGCATGAGGGTCCACTGCAAGTACTATGACAGTTAGGCAGGAGGTGAGAAAACTTGGATTTCATGGTTGAGTGGCTGCTCGTAAGCCACACATCATGCCAGTAAATGCCACACAATACCTCACCTGGTGTAAGGAGCGTAAACATTGGACGATTGAACAGTGGAAAAACGTTGTGTGGAGTGACAAATCACAGTACACAATGTGGTGGTCCGAAGGCCGTGTGTGGGTGTGGCGAATGTCCGATGAATGTCATCTGCCAATGTGTGTAGTGCCAACAGTAAAATTCAGAGGTGGTGGTGTTATGGTGTGACTGTGTTTTTCATGGAGGGGGCTTGCACCCCTTGTTGTTTTGCATGGCACTATCACAGCACAGGCCTGCATTGATGTTTTAAGCATCTTCTTGTTTCCCACTATTGAAGAGCAATTCGGGGATGGCGATTTCATCTTTAAATGGCATCAAGCACTTGTTAGTAATGAACGGCCTGTTGCAGAGTGGTTACACGACAATAACATTCTTGTAATGGACTGGCCTGCACAGAGTCTTGACCTGAATCGTATAGAACACTTTCGGGATGTTTTGGAACGCCGACTTCATGCCAGGCCTCACTGATCGACGTCGAAACCTCTCTTCAGTGCAGCACTCTGTGAAGAATGGGATGCCATTCCTCAAGAAACCTTCCAGAACCTGATTGAACAATTGCCTGTGAGAGTGGAAGCCGTCATCAAGGCTAAGGGTGGGCTAACACCATAATGAATTCCAGCATTACCGATGGAGGGTGCTACGAACTTGTAAGTCATTTTCAGCCAGATGTCCAAATACTTTTGATCACATAGTGTATGTTCGAAGACCGTATTACAAATTAATGTTAGTAGTATATGTCTGTAATTCAGCAGATTACTCGTATTTCCTTTTGAGAATATTGATGCGACATGCACAACTTTCCAGTCCTTAGGTATGGATCTTTTGATGAACTAAATATGAAGTCGTCGTATCGGCCTACTCTGAAAGGAACCTGATACACAATCTAGACTGGAGGTCTTGCCTCGATTAAGTGTATCAAGCTGGATTTGCTACACTGAGGATACGTATGTCTTAAGTTGCTCACATTCAGAGTTGTGAGAGGCCGACTTTAATGATTTGGTGTAATCAAACATCTTTTTGCCCAGTTGGTTTTTGTCCAGTCTTGTTATGTGTCCATAGAATTTCAGCCATTGTTTCCGCGTTGTGTCCACGGTATTTTCGGTGTTCTTGACGAGCTCCTTGTTTTTCCTATTCTTCCAAGTTTCATCAGTAGCCTTCTGGGGTTCCAGAATTTTTATGAGAATCTTCCTCTCCTCCCTGTCAAGTTCTTCCAACTGTTCCTTTTTACAAATAGTTTTATGTTGTTGGCAACCACAGAAGACGTAATCCATATTTGACAAATAAACAATTTCCAGCTGTATAACAACCTTTATTGATATGTTTCATGATTTCACATCACATCCTCAGGCGTACGTATATCATTAAGACATTAAATGCATAAGATGGGAAGAAGAGGGACTCAACCTTCTCTAAATAAAATGCTGTTACCTGCAACGAGCAGGGCATCATGAATCAAATTCACCAGGGAAAAAAACTGATATGTTAAAACTGCATTGTCATCATAGTGGGAAGAGGTGTACAGCTTCCCTCCAACTGGCTCACCATGCAGGGCCTGCATACCGAGACAGTTGGAGGTATGCTGGAGAATGTCTGTGAAGTTTGGAAGGTAGGAGATGAGGTACTGGCAGAAGAAAAGCTGTGAGGATGGGTCATGGGTCGTGCTTCAGTAGCTCAGTTGGCAGAGCATTTTCCCCAAAAAAGGCAAAGGTCTGAAGTTCAGTTTTGGTCCAGCACACAGTTTTAATTTGCCAGGAAGTTTCATATCAGCGCACATGCTGCTGCAGAGCGAAAATTTTATCCCGTGTCCCTTTTTATTCTCAATAAAACACTCTGAAGCAGTAGACTACTTCCAGTTTCATAACTGAATTATACTACCTGATTTTGGCCTTGTAGGATGTCACTCAGTTGTTGATCTGTTTGTGTTAGTGTGTAAACAAGATCTAATTTCTACCTCTTTATCTAGTCAGTTGGGTTTGAATCCATTCTACTAAGTATCTGAATTTATTTTTTCTTTTGATCTTCCCATATTTTACCCCCAAGTATTTCTGCCCTTGGTGTCTGTTACATATATTCCATCTTTCATAGGAGATTTTGAAACCAACTTTTCCAATGATTTCATGCAAGATCTCGAGTATTCTTTGTGCATCTTTTCTGGTCTCTGGCTAAAAGGGCCAGATCATCGGCACAAGCTAAACACCTGATTTCCACATTGTATCCATTCTCTCCAAAGTATTCCATGTATTCCTTCCAACTTCAGAGCTTCATTATTTTCTCCAGGATGATACTGAAGATATTTGGGGATAATCTGTCTTTTTGCATGACCCCTATGTTTATTTCAAACGCCTCTCCAGAAAACTTAACTTCTGATATGGTGTCTGTCAGGGTTTGTTTTATGATGTCCTCATTTTTCTGTCAATTCCAAATTCTTCAAAAATCCTAAATAGTTCGTCTGTCAATTGAGGCATTTGCTTTCTTAAAATTGACAAAAGTTGCTACTGGCTTTAGTGCTGTAGGTCAGTGTACTTTTACATGGAAACACAGATAACAATGTCAAGTGAAACTGAGTTCTTCACAACTACATTTTTTTCTTAGTCCACCCTGGACGCACGGGCCAACTGTGTTTGTGCCGGGGCTTGAGAGCATGTATATACATAATGTGTGGGCGTGCCACACCCACAAAATTTTTAATTGATAAAAATAAAAAAATTCTCACTTGCCTTTATCAAAAAGTAATGGGCTATTAAAACACTGAGATGAAAGTTAAAATATCTAATCTCTAATACATATCTGTTTATTTCAGATTTTTGTGCAAGGGCAACTAAGCAACACAATGCCCCATTGCTTGCTTTCTCTTGCCAAGCAAAAAGCACTCTCCAGAATAATGGTTGCACAATACTGTGAAAGGAATCCTGTCTTTTTGGCTTCCTTTCATGTTTCCATGCAAGTGACATGGTACAATATGCTCACTTGATTCACCAGCAACTGTTTTAAAATATCTGTGTGCCAATATTGAGTAATAATAAAGAATAATCAGAGATACAGGGAAGTCAATTGTTAATGACTACCTTGTTGTTGTGGTCTTCAGTCCTGAGACTGGTTTGATGCAGCTCTCCATGCTACTCTATCCTGTGCAAGCTTCTTCATCTCCCAGTACCTACTGCAACCTACATCCTTCTGAATCTGCTTAGTGTATTCATCTCTTGGTCTCCCTCTACGATTTTTACCCTCCACGCTGCCCTCCAATGCTAAATTTGTGATCCCTTGATGCCTCAGAACATGTCCTACCAACCGATCCCTTCTTCTAGTCAAGTTGTGCCACAAACTTCTCTTCTCCCCAATCCTATTCAACGCCTCTTCATTAGTTATGTGATCTACCCATCTAATCTTCAGCATTCTTCTGTAGCACCACATTTCGATAGCTTCTATTCTCTTCTTGTCCAAACTAGTTATCGTCCATGTTTCACTAACATACATGGCTACACTCCATACAAATACTTTCAGAAACGACTTCCTGACACTTAAGTCTATACTCGATGTTAACAAATTTCTCTTCTTCAGAAATGATTTCCTTGCCACTGCCAGTCTACATTTTATATCCTCTCTACTTCGACCATCATCAGTTATTTTACTCCCTAAATAGCAAAACTCCTTTACTACTTTAAGTGTCTCATTTCCTAATCTAATCCCCTCAGCATCACCCGATTTAATTTGACTACATTCCATTATCCTCGTTTTGCTTTTGTTGATGTTCATCTTATATCCTCCTTTCAAGACACTGTCCATTCCGTTCAACTGCTCTTCCAAGTCCTTTGCTGTCTCTGACAGAATTACAATGTCATCGGCGAACCTCAAAGTTTTTACTTCTTCTCCATGAATTTTAATACCTACTCCAAATTTTTCTTTTGTTTCCTTTACTGCTTGCTCAATATACAGATTGAATAACATCGGGGAGAGGCTACAACCCTGTCTCACTCCTTTCCCAACCACTGCTTCCCTTTCATGCCCCTCGACTCTTATAACTGCCATCTGGTTTCTGTACAAATTGTAAATAGCCTTTCGCTCCCTGTATTTTACCCCTGCCACCTTCAGAATTTGAAAGAGAGTATTCCAGTTAATGATGTCAAAAGCTTTCTATATGTCTACAAATGCTAGAAACGTAGGTTTGCCTTTCCTTAATCTTTCTTCTAAGATAAATCGTAAGGTTAGTATTGCCTCACGTGTTCCAACCTTTCTACGGAATCCAAACTGATCTTCCCCGAGGTCCGCTTCTACCAGTTTTTCCATTCGTCTGTAAAGAATTCGCGTTAGTATTTTGCAGCTGTGACTTATTAAACTGATAGTTCGGTAATTTTCACATCTGTCAACACCTGCTTTCTTTGGGATTGGAATTACTATATTCTTCTTGAAGTCTGAGGGTATTTCGCCTGCCTCATACATCTTGCTCACCAGATGGTAGAGTTTTGTCATGACTGGCTCTCCCAAGGCCATCAGTAGATCTAATGGAATGTTGTCTACTCCCGGGGCCTTGTTTCGACTCAGGTCTTTCAGTGCTCTGTCAAACTCTTCACGCAGTATCTTATCTCCCATTTCGTCTTCATCTACATCCTCTTCCATTTCCATAATATTGTCCTCAAGTACATCGCCCTTGTATAAACCCTCTATATACTCCTTCCACCTTTCTGCCTTCCCTTCTTTGCTTAGAACTGGGTTGCCATCTGAGTGCTTGATATTCATACAAGTGGTTCTCTTCTCTCCAAAGGTCTCTTTAATTTTCCTGTAGGCAGTATCTATCTTACCCCTAGTGAGACAAGCCTCTACATCCTTACATTTGTCCTCTAGCCACCCATGCTTAGCCATTTTGCACTTCCTGTCGATCTCATTTTTGAGACGTTTGTATTCCTTTTTACCTACTTCATTTACTGCATTTTTATATTTTCTCCTTTCATCAATTAAATTCAATATTTCTTCTGTTACCCAAGGATTTCTATTAGCCCTCGTCTTTTTACCTACTTGATCCTCTGCTGCCTTCACTACTTCATCCCTCAGAGCTACCCATTCTTCTTCTACTGTATTTCTTTCCCCCATTCCTGTCAATTGTTCCCTTATGCTCTCCCTGAAACTCTCTACAACCTCTGGTTCTTTCAGATTATCCAGGTCCCATCTCCTTAAATTCCCACCTTTTTGTAGTTTCTTCAGTTTCAATCTGCAGTTCATAACCAATAGATTGTGGTCAGAATCCACATCTGCCCCTGGAAATGTCTTACAATTTAAAACCTGGTTCCTAAATCTCTGTCTTACCATTATATAATCTATCTGATACCTTTTAGTATCTCCAGGATTCTTCCAGGTATACAACCTTCTTTTATGATTCTTGAACCAAGTGTTAGCTATGATTAAGTTATGCTCTGTGCAAAATTCTACAAGGCGGCTTCCTCTTTCATTTCTTCCCCCCAATCCATATTCACCTACTATGTTTCCTTCTCTCCCTTTTCCTACTGACGAATTCCAGTCACCCATGACTATTAAATTTTCGTCTCCCTTCACTACCAGAATAATTTCTTTTATCTCGTCATACATTTCATCTATTTCTTCATCATCTGCAGAGCTAGTTGGCATATAAACTTGTACTACTGTAGTAGGCATGGGCTTTGTGTCTATCTTGGCCACAATAATGCGTTCACTATGCTGTTTGTAGTAGCTAACCCGCACTCCTATTTCCTTATTCATTATTAAACCTACTCCTGCATTACCCCTATTTGATTTTGTATTTATAACCCTGTAATCACCTGACCAAAAGTCTTGTTCCTCCTGCCACCTAACTTCACTAATTCCCACTATATCTAACTTTAACCTATCCATTTCCCTTTTTAAATTTTCTAACCTACCTGCCCGATTAAGGGATCTGACATTCCACGCTCCGATCCGTAGAATGCCAGTTTTCTTTCTCCTGATAACGACATCCTCTTGAGTAGTCCCCGCCCGGAGATCCGAATGGGAGCCTATTTTACCTCCGGAATATTATACCCAAGAGGGCGCCATTATCATTTAATCATACAGTAAAGCTGACTACCTTAACAGTTCTTTTTTCTTTTTTTAAAACATAACATTGGTATGGTTTAAGATTTGAGTGAAATTGTTTTTGCATAATCTGTATTGTTGTTATTTTGTTTGTTGGGACTATGAATTTGAAGGATGCAGAAGCTCCGCTATTTATATTTACCCTCAGAAATTTTGGAATGTTGGCATCCATCCGTGGATGTAACAGTGATGATGTAATTACATATCTCAGAACTACACCAGCAATTCATTGTTATTCTGGTAGACAAATTGCTTCAAGGGCAGAGTTGATCTGGTGTTCGAAGTGATTGGAAGGAACTTTGCTGTTCTGCCAGCTTGTGAAGATGCCAAAGAAATGTTTGAGGCAGTGTTTCCTGGAAGCATTCTTTGTGAATTCACCCTTTCAAGGACAAAGCCAAATATTTCTTATGTTATGCTGTAGCTCCACATTTTAAAAACCAGTTGGTGGATGATATTGGAAGAGCACATTCCTCTCTCTGTGTTGATGAATCTGCGAATGCAGCTTCAAAAATAGAGCTTCAGAATGTAGATAAATACTGTTCAGATTTCAAACAAATGATTGTGGCAAGACATCTGCGGACTTTCTTCATTGGTAAAGCCACTGCCAGTAATATTTATTTTAAGTTAAATGAGGCCTTGGCTAATGCCAAGCTACCTCATTCAAAGCCACTGATTATAGGTTGCGATTGGACCCAATGTTAACAATTATGTGAATCGTCTTGTGAATGACTCTGTCTCTGTTAAGAAGAAAATGGTTGATGCTGGCACATGTAACAGACGTTTAATCCATAATGCATTCTGGAAATGATTACCAAACTTTGGTGAAAATACTTTAGACGTGTTCTTGTTTCTCTATAAACTTTTTGATGGCCAAAAATCTCATTTGAAAGATTTTGAAAAAGTACAATCAGATAATCTAATCTAATCTACGAAACTTCTGGGACATAATTTTATGAAACGTGTGTCCTCTAGATGGCTGATGGTAGAAACCAGTGGAGAGAGACTTTCAGAACAGTGGTCAGCTGCTGAAAAATACTTTCTTCAGTTCATACCCCAACAGGCAAGTGTATGAATTCTTTGAAATACAAGAATATTGTTAAACTCTTAAAAGACAAAGCTACCAAAGCATAAATTATGTTTGCTTGTGCAAGTACTCATACATGTTCAAGATTCAGTGGTTTCTTTCAGAAGAGGGATTCTTTAAAGCATGTAATGTATATTGAGCCCACAATATTCATGCTACTCCATTGAGTCTGGAACCATTTTGTAATAAGTATTACTTGCCATTGGAAAACAATGCTCAACACTTGAGAAACTGAATTCCTGAAGAAAGTAAGTACATGGGAAAGATTCGACATTTCCATGCAAGAAAGCACTACGCTCTCTGCTAGATTGGAACAGTCTTCTTTGGATAAACCTACATTGTGGTGTATTCAATGTATGCATCCTGTAAAGAGACTGTAAGAAGAATCATACATAAACATAGTGAACTTAGCTACACTACTTCTTATTGTGAAAATGCTCTAGTTTGTGAAGAAAATTACTGACATTATAAGAAGAAACATCAGGTAGTGACAAGAACTAAGTTGGTGTTTACTGGAGTCAATTTTTTTCTGATGATATATACCTTTGGAGGAGAGAAGCACCCTACTGTTAAAAAATTTGGGAAGACTGCACTTGCAATTATGAATGACAGTGCAGATGTGGAAGGGGGTTCTCATTGTCGGGGAAGATCTTGAATGAGGACAGTGCAAATATGTTTGAAAAAATATTGTATTCGTATTTGATGAGAAGAGATGCTGCAGTGAATGTGTTTGAGGGGAAGGCTCACTTAAGCAGTACTGTGAAGATGAGAAGAGAGTGGCTGAGGAAACACAGAGGAAATGAGAAGAACAGGAAAAAGAAAATTTGTGGCAAAATTGTTGTGTGAAGAATAAGTTTGAAAAAGAAAAAGCAAATATTGAACAGGCACTGAAGAAAATGAAAGAGGAATAAAAGGAGAAGCGATTGACAGTTGGCAGGCTATTGTTTGGTGCAAACAAGTGTTTAAAAGAAGCAATAAATAAAAAGGTCTTGGTGGGAATTAGTGTGGCCCAAGCAATGTTAGTTTTATAAGAAAGTTAGAGAACAATAATTGAAGAAAATTAAAGACATGAGAGTGCTGTGTCATCCGAACAAGACACAACTAGGGCAAAAGCACCACAGGCGCAAAGATGCAAGCTGGTGCCAGTACCATAGAGACTCACCACTTGTGTGAGTTCCACCAGCACCACGGGGTGCCGAGGATGAAGATATCGACCTCGCCTCGGCCAATTGCCGGCCAAATACAATCTGCCAATGACCCCACGACAACAGACACAAGCCTACTCAGAGGGTAGAAGAGCAGCAGCTCTCGCCCACTTGGTTATACAGGGTGAAGCAAAATTCGAGCACTCGAGCTTCGCAGCGTGACTCCCCACAGGCCAAAAATAAAAAAATGTGTCTCATAAAATTTCATCTGGCGAGTACATCCGGCAGAAAAAGAATGTTAAAGAGTGGTAATCTGGCAACACTGTATGGTAACTATCTCTGTCAGCATATGTTAGTTGTGCTGTACAGTTGGTGCAGTGGACAGAGTTTTGTGTTAGCATGCAAGAGGTAGAGAGTTCGATCCTGCGTTGGAGCGCATTTTTTTAATTTTTTTATTTGCTAGTTTCATTCTGACATTTACTGCTGTAATATACACCATTTCTTAGGTCACATGTATCCTAAATTTACGACATTTTGTGCCGCTGAACATAACAAATACGTGGTTAGACAAATAAAAAGTAGACAATGGAAACAAATAACCTGTCATACAACAGAATAACTACAAAATCAATATCAGTTTCAAGGTGGGGTCATTCCATGTCAAGTCACCCAGGCCTTGACACCAACCATGTCAGATTTTGATGAAACTTGGTACAATTACTTCTTTTATCATCCTGAAAGCACTTGTAAAATTTTTTTGCTCTATCTCTTATAGTTTTTTTTATAAATTTTTAAAGTTTTTAGATTTGGCGTTGTTTCAGCAGTCCGAAATTGTAACTTAATGTGTCCTCACAACTAAAAAAATTTGTATATTAAAGAATACTCAAGATATCAGTATGAAATTTTGGAATAAGTTTGTGTATTATATCTAAATGTTAAAAAAAATTACCATAAAGATATATGAAAATCTCCCAAATGAAAAAAATTTACAAGTAATTTTTATTTTATTTTATTTTATTTTATTTTATTTTATTTTATTTTTTTTAGCTAACGGATGTTTAGTTTTACAAAAACTGCAATATCTAGAGTCTCAGACCTGATAGAAAGCTCAAATTTGTTTTAAAATACTCTTAATTGTATAGGCTATTAGATAAAAGAAAAATTATGTTGGCTTTTTAACCTGTTTAATAGTTATCTAATTTTTAAAATAATATTAATTATATTTTAAAAACAAAAAATACCAAGTGACTTAGACACCAAAATAAGTTTTTGTCTTCTTGGAGTAGCAATGTACACTTGGATTTTGTTTTGTTACTCCTGTGTTTTGAAGTAAAAAATTATTACAGTGTTAAATAGTGCTTGGATAGTATTTTATTAAGTTTATTCAAACTCTCAGTAAGTACTGTTACTTAGTTTACAGAGATTCTTTTCCAATATCCTATAAAAGTAACCAGAACAGTAATCAGACCAAAAGTGAAATCAGTATGTCAGATATTCAAACCTGTAGTGTAGGGTTATTTAAAAAATCTGACTGTTTCCAAACAACCTACACACCTTCAAAAAAGTTACAACCGGTATCTGAATTGAGTGAGGAAGAAAAAGATTTGATCCACTTATGATCTGGAATTAATCTGTGTGAATTTAAGAATATATGTTCACACCACAGCTACTACTTTTTAAATGTTTTTGAAAAGTATCAAACATGTGTAGACCAACTAAAAGAAACACAAAAAGCCGATCAAAAAATTGTTGAGAAGTGTAGGCTTGGATCTTTCTAAACAATTACTGACAAAAAAATATTAGCATAAAACCCGGACAAAAGCTTTGCTCAACATGCCGTAACTTTTGTGAGGAAAAATTAAGAGTTGAAGTCAATGAAAGTGAAACAGATGATGAAGTCATGGTTGAATTAGAATCATTGGAATCCATAAATGAATCCCTCGTACAAACAAACATTGCTCTTGATTATTTAGGTTTAACACTGATAAAGCTTCATGGCTTGTCAGAACAAAGTAAAGGGTCTTATTTTAAAAGGAAGGTTAGCAGTATTGAAAAGACTGCAAAAAAGGCGGTTTCGAAAGCATTAAAATATGATGCACCAAGTTCTGATGATGACGAAGAAGATAAAAGTGTGGTTGAGAAAGCAAAGGATTTTGATGTAATGATTTCTCTTATGAAAGAGAAGATTTCATCTGTTGGGAGGTCTAGAAAAATCAAGATTCTGACCTTGGCTCCAGATTCTTGGAGTCGAAATAAAGTGATGAAAGAATTTAATGTAAGTGAGTACATGGTGCGACAAGCTAGAAAGCTAAAATCTGAAAAGGGTATTTTGGAAACTCCTGGTCCAAAAGAAGGTAAAACTCTTTCTGAAAATACAGTAAGACTTGTAACAGATTTTTATGAAAAGGATGAAAGTTCCAGAGTGCTACCTGGAACGAAAGACAAAGTAAGTGTTCAAGAAAATGTGTACATGCAAAAAAGACTCATTTTGTGTAACTTGAGAGAACTCTATTATTATTTCAAATAGGAGAATCCCGAGGTAGAAGTAGGATTTTCAAAATTTTGTTTCTTGAGACCTAAATGGTGTATCCTTGCTGGTGCTGCAGGCACACACACTGTATGTGTATGCAGTATCCACCAGAATGTTAAACTATTACTGGATGCTGTGAAAATTTAAGAATCTTATAAAGACCTAATTAAGATGCTTGTGTGCAACACAAAAACCAAAACTGCATGCTACATCATTGCAACAGCTGTCCTGCAAATACTGCACTAACAGAGTGCTTAACTGAAAAACTAAGTGAATATTATGATTTAGAAGAAGAAATTGTAATCAGTCAGTGGGTTAACACAGACAGGGCAGAAATGATCAAACAGTCTATCAGTGTTGAAGACTACATTTCTTTATTGGTTAGGTCATTGGAAAAGCTCACCCCGAACTCGTTTATAGCAAAATCCCAATCAGCAGCCTTTAAAAGATTGAAAGAAGACCCACCACCCAAAACAGCATTTATTGTGATGGATTTCAGTGAAAATTATTCCTTTGTTATACAAAATGAGATCCAAAGTTACCACTGGAATAGAGGTGGTTGTACTCTACACCCAGTTGGAGTTTTTCTAAGAAATGAGTAAAACAATGTTTTTGTTTTCAACCACTGTTTTATTAGTGATGACGAAGAACGTGACACTGGTTTTGTTAACTTTGTACAAAAAGAAATTACAAAGTCTCTGTCATTACATCATACTGACATTGACTCAGTTCACTACTTTACAGATGGTTGTGCTGGGCAGTACAAAAATAGAAACAGTTTTAAAAATTTGACTGAACACTTGAGAGACTAATTTGAAGGCCCAACACACTTTTTTTGCAACAAGTCATGGGGAGTCAATTTGTGATGGCCTAGGAGGAACTATTAAAAGAATTTTAAGGAAAGCCAGTCTACAGCTTTCAGACAAAGAACAAATAATGACAGCAATCGATGTGTATAAGTTTTGTGAAAAAAATATTGAAAACATTCATTTTCACTTAATTGACTAAAAAAGAAGCTGATTTGCTACGGTTAAAACTAGAAAACCGTTTTTCAGCAACCCGAACCATTCCTGGAACAAGAAGTTTTCATAACTTCAAACCACTTCCAACAAACAACCTTGAAATTAGGACAACAGATAGTGTAAAACCCTCCTTAGTCTTTTCTTTCCATTCTTCTTCTGATTGGGTTCGTGTTGAACCATCCATAAATAGCTATGTGGCTGCAAATTATGATGGTAACTGGTACTTTGGACTGGTAAAAACAATATTCAATGATGAAGAAGATGCAGAAATTCTATTTCTACATCCTTCAGGACCTGCTGCATCATTTTATTGGCCTGAAAGAGAAGATTCCTGCATAGTGCCTTTGGAGCACATAGTCTGTGTAGTAGACGCACCTCAATCAAGCGGCACTGGGAGAATGTATTACTTCAAAAAAGACTGTATCAAAAGAACTGAAAGCTCTTGGATGAAGTGGAAAAACAGTTTGAATCAGCATTAATGTTTATTAAAAAGACAAAATTACTCAAAAAATTCAATGTTTCAAGCAATCAGTTGGGTTATACATAAGTGTCGTAAGTATCTTTGTACATAATTCTAATGTAATCTACTATAATTAATAAACATGTTAAAAAGTCATCATTATTTTTGTTTCATCAAGTAGCCTATATGTTTAAGAGTAAATTAAAACAAATTTGAGCATTCTATCAGGTCTGAGACTCTAGATATTGCAATTCTTATAAAACAAAACATCCGTTAAAAAAGAAATTCATATTTTTTTTTCATAGAAAATATTAATATATTTTAACAGCATCATTTTTATCTTCAAATATGTATAATAAATAAACTTGCTGCAAAAAATTCATGATGTTATCTAAAAGAGTTTTGAAGATAAGCAAATTTAAAGTTTTGAATACAAATTAAATTGACCATTTCCGAAGGTTCAGAAAACGCAAAACATAAAAACTTTAAAAATTTATAAAAAAAACTGTAAGAGATACAGCAAAAAAAATTGCAGGTGTTGTCAGGATGGTTTAAGAACCATTAGAGCCAAATTTCATGAAAATCTCAGGAGGTGGGTGTAAAATTTATTTTTTATTGGGTGATTTGATATGGAATGACCCGGTGATAAAGATGATAGCACAATACAATAACACAACATCTACTTGTCATTTATACTACATGTAATATGAGCACTCAGATGTCATACATTAGCAACCAGTGACAATAATAATGTCCATATTAATGACCGCATGCCCTTCACAACAGAATACGTTGTCCTCAGAACAGATGCTCAAAGCGACCTCCCTGCATGTCCAAACATTATGCAACCCGCCGGATCCCACAGCTCTGGACGCTTTGCAGCAGAGCTGTGTCCACAGTAACAAGAGCAGCATGGAAACGCCCTACCAGTTCTTCCACATTCATAGGCGGAGTGGAGTACACATGCTCGTTCAGGTTTCACCACAGAAAGAAATCCAGGGGATTTAGGTCATGTGAACGTGGTGATCATACCACTGGACCTTCACATCTCAGCCATTTCCCTGGAAATGTTCTGTTCAAATACTGTCACACATTAATTCCAGAGTGTGGAGGTGCACCATGTCAGAACCATATCCTCTGCTGAACATATAGTGTAACATCTTCCAGTGTATCAGACAGATAGTTTGAGACGAATGCATGATACCTTCGTGCAGTCAACCAGTCAGGCAACTTTTAGGGGCCCAAACACCTATTACCCAATATTCCAGACCAGATGTTGATACCAAATCGAACTTGATACCCTTGGTTGTGGTGACATACCAATGGTGGACATTGTGCATATTGAAGACACCCTCATGAGTGAATGCTGCTTCATCCGACCATATTATGGTGTTCACAAAGTCATCATTGGCTTCCTCTTGTTGTTGGAACCATGGGTGCACGTGTTGTGTGTGGGGTGCAGCCCATGCTCATGCAGCACATTAATGTCTGTGCACTGCAAGACACGCAGCTGCTTTGCTGTGCTACGTGTACATTGCTGAGGTTTTAGGTGTATGACCTCTAGAATAGCTTCCTCAGTAGCTGGAGTATGGTGTGTTTATAATAGTAATAATAATGGACACAATGGTGGAAGGAGAGAATCTGACACCCGAAGGTGCAGCTCCAGACGACGAGACACATTTTTATCTGGATGGCATCTCGAGCAGCAACGCCAGTCCGGTTATCAGATGCACCAAGGACCAGAAGCATATCCACATATTCATCGTTTGTGTATGCCACACTGGTTTAGAGGTTAACAATGAGAAAATTCATTGTGTGTGTTGCAATCTGTAATGGGTGCGCTATTTCGCTCGCAACTAGTCCCTGTTGGTGGACAGCGCATACAGTATAAACACACCGTCAGTCCTGTGCGTTGTTGCATCTAAAAGTATTACCCCTCTGATGGATATTGTTCTGTCTGATTCATCCCGACACCGCTAATTGTGAAATGTTCAGTTTCAAATTACATTGTTTCCCTAATGGTAATAGACGTGATGCTTCCACAGTCCCATCGATAGAATAATAATAATAATAATAATAATAATAATAATAAGGAAAACAAAGACAGAGGATGAGATGGTCAGATGAAGTTAATCGACACCTCATGTTCTGTTATTACCAAGCAACAAACCTAGGAACCAACACAACTGGATACAGATCACAAGTATACACAACATTTATTACCAGATACCCAGAATTAAAATTTTTAACAGAACAACGACTAGCTGATCAGATCCGTGTAATAATAAAAAAATAACAGGATACCCCAGTCAGAATTAGAAAACATCAAACAAGAAGTACAACAAATACTGGAACAAAATAATGTGCAATCAGAAGAAGAAGAAAATACAGTAATGGACTCAAACATCCCAGAGCAAACAAACAAAGAACAACACACATCAATTAAACAATCAGAGGAAAACGACATCTTAAGACAGCCACCAGAACAAGCACAAATAGAACACGAAGTGACACACATGTTAGATATAGAAGAGAAATTTCAGCTGACATATATAGAATACAAAGACACAGATACAGACATTAGACCATTCTTGCATACACCACCAAATAACCCACAAGTCGAAACAACAATAACAACTATCAACACAATCATACACAACAAAATAAATGAAAATACAACAATGGAAGAGTTACAACTACTGCTTTATGTAGGAGCACTCACTACACTAAATATACACACTAGGCAGAGATCAGAACCAACCAACACACAGAAGAAACCCACAAAACCAGCATGGCAACACAGGCTACAGATCAGAATAGAAAAACTGAGAAAAGACATCGGACAGCTAACACAATTTATAAGAAATGAAATATCAGACAAAAAACGAAAAAGGTTAGGTAAAATCTCACAACAAGAAGCAATAGAGCAATTAGATGAAAAGAAGCAGAAATTACAAGCATTGGCCAAACGACTTAGAAGATACAAAAAAAGTGAAAATAGAAGGAAACAAAACCAAACATTCAACACAAACCAAAAGAAATTTTACCAGACAATAGATAACACACACATTAAAATAGACAATCCACCAAACATAACAGACATGGAACACTTCTGGAGCAACATATGGTCAAACCCGGTACAACATAACAGGCATGCACGGTGGATACAAGCAGAAACAGACTCATACAAGATGATACCACAAATGCCTGAAGTGATAATTTTACAACATGAAGTCACCCGAGCAATTAATTCTACGCACAATTGGAAAGCCCCTGGAAATGATAAAATAGCAAATTTCTGGCTAAAGAAGTTCACCTCAACACATTCACATCTAACTAAATTATTTAACAGTTACATTGCAGACCCATACAAATTCCCTGATACACTTACACATGGAATAACCTATCTGAAACCTAAAGATCAAGCAGACACAGCAAACCCAGCTAAATATCGCCCCATAACATGCCTACCAACAATCTACAAAATATTAACCTCAGTCATTGCACAGAAATTAATGACACATACAACACGGAACAAAATTATAAATGAAGAACAAAAAGGCTGCTGCAAAGGAGCACGAGGATGTAAAGAGCAACTGATAATAGATGCAGAGGTGACATATCAAGCTAAAACTAAACAAAGGTCGCTACACTACGCATACATTGATTACCAAAAAGCTTTTGATAGTGTACCCCACTCATGGTTACTACAGATATTGGAAATATACAAAGTAGATCCTAAATTGATACAGTTCCTAAACATAGTTATGAAAAACTGGAAAACCACACTTAATATCCAAACTAACTCTAATAATATCACATCACAGCCAATACAGATTAATCGTGGAATATACCAAGGAGACTCATTAAGTCCTTTCTGGTTCTGTCTTGCTCTGAACCCACTATCCAACATGCTAAATAATACAAATTATGGATATAATATTACTGGAACATACCCACACAAAATCACACATTTGCTATACATGGATGATCTAAAACTACTGGCAGCAACCAATCAACAACTCAACCAATTACTAAAGATAACAGAAGTATTCAGCAATGATATAAATATGGCTTTTGGAACAGACAAATGTAAGAAAAACAGCATAGTCAAGGGAAAACACACTAAACAAGAAGATTACATATTGAATAACCACAGTGACTCCATAGAAGCGATGGAAAAAACAGATGCCTATAAATATCTAGGATACAGACAAAAAATAGGAATAGATAATACAAATATTAAAGAAGAACTAAAAGAAAAATATAGACAAAGACTAACAAAAATACTGAAAACAGAATTGACAGCAAGAAACAAGACAAAAGCTATAAATACTTACGCTATACCAGTATTGACCTACTCATTTGGAGTAGTGAAATGGAGTAACACAGACCTAGAAGCACTCAATACACTTACACGTTCACAATGCCACAAATATAGAATACATCACATACATTCAGCAACTGAAAGATTCACATTAAGCAGAAAGGAAGGAGGAAGGGGATTCATCGACATAAAAGACCTACATTATGGACAGGTAGACAATTTAAGAAAATTCTTTATAGAACGAGCAGAAACTAGCAAAATACACAAAGCAATCACTCATATAAATACATCGGCTACACCACTGCAATTTCATAACCACTTCTACAACCCTTTAGATCACATAACATCAACAGATACGAAGAAAGTAAATTGGAAAAAGAAAACACTACATGGCAAGCACCCGTATCATCTAACACAACCACACATCGATCAAGACGCATCCAACTCATGGCTAAGAAAAGGCAATATATACAGTGAGACGGAAGGATTCATGATTGCAATACAGGATCAAACAATAAACACCAGGTATTACAGCAAGCATATTATTAAAGATCCCAATACCACAACAGATAAATGCAGACTTTGTAAACAACAAATAGAAACAGTAGATCACATCACGAGCGGATGTACAATACTAGCAAATACAGAATACCCCAGAAGACATGACAATGTCGCAAAAATAATACATCAACAGCTTGCCTTACAACATAAACTTATAAAACAACATGTTCCTACATACAAGTATGCACCACAAAATGTACTGGAGAATGATGAATACAAATTATACTGGAACAGAACCATTATAACAGATAAAACAACGCCACATAACAAACCTGACATCATACTCACCAATAAAAAGAAGAAATTAACACAACTAATCAAAATATCCATACCCAATACAACAAATATACAAAAGAAAACCGGAGAAAAAATTGAAAAATACATCCAACTGGCTGAGGAAGTCAAGGACATGTGGCATCAGGATAAAGTTGACATTATACCAATTATACTATCAACTACAGGAGTCATACCACACAATATCCACCAGTACATCAATGCAATACAGCTACATCCAAACTTATATATACAATTACAGAAATCCGTAATTATTGATACATGTTCAATTACCCGAAAGTTCCTAAATGCAATATACCGTACAGTTAAAAGGAAGTGACGCTTGATCAAGGTCCGCGTCACTTTCCATTTTTAACCAGACTTAACGTCTGAGAAAGTAAAGAAATAATAATAATACATCAACAGCTTGCCTTACAACATAAACTTATAAAACAACACGTTCCTACATACAAGTATGCACCACAAAAATGTACTGGAGAATGATGAATACAAATTATACTGGAACAGAACCATTATAACAGATAAAACAACGCCACATAACAAACCTGACATCATACTCACCAATAAAAAGAAGAAATTAACACAACTAATCGAAATATCCATACCCAATACAACAAATATACAAAAGAAAACAGGAGAAAAAATTGAAAAATACATCCAACTGGCTGAGGAAGTCAAAGACATGTGGCATCAGGATAAAGTTGACATCATACCAATTATACTATCAACTACAGGAGTCATACCAAACAATATCCACCAATACATCAATGCAATTCAGCTACATCCAAACATATATATACAATTACAGAAATCCGTAATTATTGATACATGTTCAATTACCCGAAAGTTCCTAAATGCAATATAACATGTACCGTACAGCTAAAAGGAAGTGACGCTTGATAAAGGTCCGCGTCACTCCATTCTTAACCAGACTTAACGTCTGAGAAAGTAAAGATAATAATAATAATATTGCATTGAGAAACGTACTAAACAGCATGCGGTTACCAGACTCATTGTTGAAAGGCATAATTACACAATAAATGATAACACATACAAATAGTAACTGAGTTTAAACATTATTTTCTAAGCGTGTTGCTAGTCCTACTGGTAGCATAAGGCCCTAACGAAATGTAATGTACCTGAACGAGGCAAGAATAGTAGTTGGTACTAATCTATGGGACCACTGGAGGAGGGTACAAAGAAAACAGGTTTTGCATCTAGTACATGAAGTGGCGTGAATAAATTCATGCCCACAACATGGAAAGAGCTTCTTTCAAAGCTGACCAATCTTCCATTTCTATGATTGTAGTATGTAAGTGCAAATGTTGTCTAGAGGACCCGCTGCAATTGCTGTTGATGATTAAGATGTCAGACACCGTACCACCTGGACTACATTGACCAAATAAAAAACATATGCCTCGACCCAGGATCGAACCATCAACATCCTGCACGCTAACCCAAAACTCGATCCACTGCACCAACTGTAGTGTACAGTTAAAATATGCTGTCAGAGGTAGTTACCATACATGTGGTTACAGTGTTGCCAGATTGCCACTCTTTAACGTCCTTTTTCTGCCGGATATACTCGCCAGATGAAATCTTGTGAGAGACATTTTTTTTATCGTTGGCATGTGAGGAGTCGCGCTGCAAAGCCCGAGTGCGCAAATTTCGCTTCGCCCAGTAGATCATTGTCCAGGGCTGACTTAGACAGGGAATGTCATTTAGTGAACTCTTAGAAGTGAACAGACAGTTGTTGTAAATTGTATTTTCTATGTATTGTGAAATCTACCTATGATTATTTGCACTTAACCATTGAGGACCTTTTTTGTGTTATGTTACAAGTAGTGTTGCAGACTTCTTATTCGTCAAGACCCCAAAGATAAGTAAACATTTTAACTCATTAGTGTGACTTTGTTACCAATTTATTGAAGTGTTGTAGAACATTTGTTCTCCTATCCTGCTACCTGACCCCATGACATAGCTGTGTAATAGTGGCAGTGAGAAATTGTCTTAGTGGTGTACTGCACTAGAATCTGGTTCACAAACCCACAAACTCGGGCTACAGTAATAACAGTGGAAACTCAGGCTCTACAGCAGTAGTGACGAGGCCTTTACAAAACTGGCGACGAGGGTTTACAAAATAGAGAACGCATAGAAAGCAGTTGATAAGCAAAAAATCTGTGTTATAACATCATTCTTTTTTCAAAGAAGCAAAAACAAAGTGACACTTAATGCCATAATTCTGTAAAGAAAGCCAGATGATTTTCCACATTTCATTTAAAAATTAAAAGTTCCAAACATTTTGTTTGTATCATTGTGAAAATGGTGCTGTACAGCTGCACTTGAAAACTTTTTATAGTTTTAGGTATATTTATGCTGAATAGGAGTATCTCAGTATTATTATAATAAAGTACAACAGTTTTCCTGATTATTCTTTATTTTTATTATTATACATAATTTTGTTATAGTTTTATATGTTGATTATAATCAAATTAATAAATACGTGTGAGTTGGCTGGCTAGGTGGATTTTGGTTTCATTGGGTCAGCTCGTATAAACCGTTTTTGGAAATGATTTATTTATTTACAGTTGTCCGTGGACCATTCTGTACGACGCTATTCGATAAGTCTACATGAAGATTGAAAAAGTACAAGTTTCAAAAATTCATAACCACTTGCATATATATGAGAAGAACGACTGATTTCTTCAAAAATAGCCTCTTAAATACAACCACCTTTAAAAAAAAGTTGATATACATACATAATTACCAGAGATTAAAATCACTTTATGCACATATGCAACATTACATTTATTTTTTATTCCCCCCCCCCCCCCAAGGTATTCTTTAAGACTGTATGGACAAGTTTTAATAAAGTGACATTTTACTTTATTTTTGAAAGCAGACATGTTTTCTATTTTGTTTATATAGTTTGGCAAATTGTTGTGCAGAATGCATCCTGCTTTTACAGGCTCTTTGTCAGGTAATTTGAACAGTTCCATCAATAAAACAGATAGTATTTGGAACTGTGCATCCTGAATTTACGTCTTCGAGGCATAATTTAATGGCCTCAGTCATTTCTTTATTTAATGATCTGGCTACTTTTCATTGGGGCTCAGTTTTATTCTGACAGATATTCATGTTGTTATATACGTTCTTGACCGCCATGAGCAGAGAGACTATTCAATATTTTACTAATAATGATATTGCCCACTTTCCCTTGGCCTACAAAAATATTGTCGATAAGTTTAAATCTGTCAGAGCCAGCCAGATGTGTGCAGCAGCAACCACACAGAAATTTCAAAATCCAAGTTGTATGTTAGTTGTAAAATAAGTTTCATGTATAATGTTAAGCCTAGCAATCAGTAATTTGCTCCTGTTAAGAATGAGGGTGACAAATGTGAAAATTTGAAGCATAATTGTTGAACGTGTGTGGCATGAAAACTGATGAGATTTTGTTTATGGTTGTACTGTTTCTGACTTTTGTGCTCAGTGCTTTGTTCATGTGTGATACATGCTTATGTAGTATAATGGTTCTATTTCGTATGAAATGGCAAAAACCTACCAAAATTGTGCTTAAGAGGATTCTAAGATAAATTGAGAAATAAATATTTTGCTGCAGGTCCGAGAAATATGTGAGGTAATCGCATCAGGTATCCAGCCACTACAGAATCTTATAGTTTTGATTTATGTAGGAGAAGAAAAGAAAAAAGAATGGGCACAGCACTGGATCAATAGAGGATTCCGAGGTATGAACATATCAAATACATTATGTATTTTCATAACCAATTGTGCTTAATGATAGTGGAGTGATATTTGATGTAGGGTTTTTAAGTGTTCATTCATGGAATAAGATTCTTTTTTGTTTTTTCAGCTGTAGAGAAGTTGCTTTCAGCAAGTGCAGGGAAATATTGTGTTGGAGATGAAATTTCCCTAGCAGATTGCTGCCTTATACCTCAGGTGTTTAATGCTCGCAGGTATGTCCTTGAAAACACATAGATTGCAGTACATGCAAGCAAATTTTACTGTACAAGTAGGTGAAAGAGGCTCCTTGGCAGGTAGGGGGAAAGGGAAACGGTAATATTCAAAGTTTTTCTGTATGATAGAGGAAATGTAACTCTTTTTGGAAAATCATAAAACTCAGAAATGCAGTCAGATTGCTCATTTAATGGAATAGAAACAAATGAGGTACACAACATTGCCAAAAGTCACCTGAAACCCAGTGCTGCATGTTCCAAACACACTATGTTATAATACCACATGTAAACCGCTTTTGGTTCCATTACCGTACCTACCTTTGGGAATGCATTCCACAAAAGGTGAAATTTCGTTCAATTCTTTCTGAATTATAGTGAATAGTGATGAGGTTTGGGTCAGGACTTTGTACCAGACTGTCCACGAAACCCACATGACCTCCTCTGAATCACTCTATATTGGTTCTTGGTTCTTGTGTTGTGGAGAGTGACATGTGACATTATCATTCAGATACAGATAATGTTTGATTTCAAACTGTGGTCACAGTGTGGTGGAATGTGCCTTGGTCTGAACTGTTTCAACACCACACACACACACACACACACACACACACACACACACACACACACACACACGCACTTATGTGTAAAGACTGTGGTTAAGCTGTTGCATTGTGTAACTGATCAGCTCTTGGTCATCCAGAAGTATCCTACATGTGATTTGCTGCTGTTTCATATCTTGGGAAGCCTGGTCATCTGAATTCTGTTCATTGTTGCACAGTCTAGTCCCAATGCATGCAGGGAACCAACAAGCACATCATTTTTCATCCATCATATCTTATGATTTAATTGAAGACAGTACTCTTAAACATCCAGTTAGCTAGTAAGTATTAGCCTCTTGTGCCGTTGATGTTCATTACAGCAAATTGCAACACTCGTTGTCTTCTTTATGTGCCATGCCACAATAGTAAGGATTCTGATAAATTACAGACATTTATAAACCCAGCAGCGTATTTATATTAACAGTGGTCTTGACCTAGGTGGGCATGACCCACATTTTACCCAATACTTCTTCACTATTCTGTAGATATTGGCAGACACAATGGCATCATAAAGCAAGTATACAATGGCTTTGGATTGTTCTGCTTTAGATCCTCTATCCATTGTGCCATGGCTCTCTGGATTGCTTGTTCAAGTCTTTTTCTGCGACCATTAATATTAAAATTTATAAATCATTTAACTCTGTTGATACTCCAGAGCTCTGATGGTAGGATTGCTGTTAGCCATAATTTTCATTGCTGCAGTCAGGTGTCTCAATGTACTTTACATTGACAAAGAGCATAGAAGCTGATGCACATTACATTTTAATACAACATAGCATGTTGTATTCTTGAAGTGTTTGGTAAGCTTTCTTTTGTAATTAATGAAACTTATTTTGTGAAATTTTTTTGTGTAGCATTTCTGCAAATTTGAGGACAAGTTAATTTGTGTTAAAAGTTTTCGTCACCTATTGCATACTGTTTAAAGTTAGACAAATATACATTAATTCACACACAATGTGGAATCATGTTCACATGCTACACTTCTCAGTGTAATAAGTGTTGAATGCTTATAAATATGAGGGTCATTTCAAAACAAATTCCTTTTATATACACAAATCAAAAAAAAAAGTTTTGTATCACCTTGGTTCCAGAACATTGCTCATGAAAACCACACATTGTATATTGTACCAACATACATTGAGACCTTCAGAGGTGGTGGTCCAGATTGCTGTACACACTGGTACCTCTTAATACACAGTAGCATGTCCTCTTGCATTGATGCATGCCTGTATTCACGTATCGTACAGCTGTTACAGCACCTTCCATGACCAACAGCAGCGTACGTCGGCCCCACATAATGCCACCCCAAAACAGCAGGGAACCTCCACCTTGCAGCACTCTCTGGACAGTGTGTCTAAGGCGTTCAGCCTGACCGTGTTGCCTCCAAACATGTCTCTGACGATTGTCTGGTTGAAGGCATGGCAACACTCGTCGGTGAAGAGAATGTGATGCCAATCTGGAGAGGTCCATTCGGCATGTTGTTGGGCACATGTACTGCACTGCATGGTGTTGTGCTTGCAAAGATGGACCTCACCAGGGTCATCGGGAGTGAAGTTGCGTATCATGCAGCCTATTGCGCACAGTTTGAGTCATAACACGACATCCTGTGGCTGCACGAAAAGCATTATTCAACATGGTGGCATTGCTGTCAGGATTCCTCCGAGCCATAATTCATAGGTAGTGGCCATCCAGTGCAGTAGTAGCCCCCCTGCGGGTCCGGGGTAAAAATAAGCCCAAGGTATTCCAGCCTGTCATACGAGGCGACTAAAAGGAGTCCCTCACCCTCAAGGGGGTAGTTTGCACCTGCGTCCGGAGACGGACGGTTCAGCGTCTTACATTTGTGGTCATTTTGGTTTATTGCTTATTCTGGTTTCTTCCTTCCTTTGTTTGTTTCCTTTCTTTGTCCTTCTCCCTCTCTCACTGTCTTCCTTACATTTTCCCTTGCCTTCTTGTCCACCCTATGGTCTCCGCCTCGGCGTTTGAGACAGTCTGTCCTTTCTCTCCCTCTCTCCCTTTTTTTCCCTTTTCTTCTTTCTTCCCTGTGCATGCCTGTAGGCCAACCCACGCGTTCGCATACGTAGCCGGTGACAGGGTAAAGCATAATTCCCCGCCCTTGGTAGACAAGTAGGGCCTGTGCGTACCCCCTGGTAAATGCCAGGCCCGGGGAGGGGTGATTGCCTGAGCTGACACCTTCCAACCATGCCGATTGGTCCCTCCGTCCATTTCTCGGGAGGTGTGACCTGAGGTGTAAACATTCACCTAAGGCGGGAGCGCCCTCTGAGAGGGTCCCCACAAGGAAGGAGCGCGCCATCGGAGACGCTGGCAATCATGGGGGATTCATCCCCAATGGATTTCTCTTCTTCTTCTCTCTCTTCTGCCCAAACACAGAAATGTGACCAGCCACCAGTGACCAAAGTCCTACCGCCTGCCCCAAAGTTCCTCGTAGTTTCTAGATCCGAGGACAGAAAGGATTTTTCATCTGTCAACCCTTTCGTTATTCAGAAGGGTGTAGATGCCATAGCCGGACCTGTCAAGTCTTGTACCAGGATGCGTAATGGTACCTTGTTGTTGGAAACTGAGAGCACCTTTCAGGCACAAAAACTCCTTTGGGCCACACTCCTGTACACGTTCCTTGTCCGGGTGGAGGCTCACCGCACTTTGAATTCGTCGTGTGGTGTGGTATTTACTAGATCACTCGACAGATTGACTGATGATGAGATTCAGTCTTTCCTCGCTGAGCAGGGAGTGACGGCTGTCCATAGGGTCATGAAAAAGGTCGACAATGACCTTATACCGACCCGGACACTTTTCTTGACCTTTGGTAGTGTTCAGGTGCCGTCGCGCATCAAAGCGGGCTGTGAGGTTATTTCTGTTCGCCCCTATGTCCCAACACCTACGCGCTGCTACCAGTGTTAGCGTTTTAATCACACTCGCCAGTCTTGTTCTAATGCAGCTAAATGCGTCACTTGTGGCAGGGACGCCCATGAGAGTGACTGTCCACCTCTGTCTCCTCGTTGTGTGAACTGTCAGGGTGACCATGCAGTGTCCTCTTGCAACTGTCCCATCTACAAGGATGAATGCTGTATACAGGAAATTCGAGTCAAAGAAAAAGTGTCCACCTCGGCTGCTCACAAGCTCTTTGCTAGTAGGAAGCCCACGCTGCTCCCAGTGGGGAAATACAGTACCGTCCTCGACTCTCCTCGGCCTACCAGGGAGGTATCGACGCCGACATGCGATCTGGCCTTTAGCGCTACGGTCGTCCATTCGGCCAGTGCTAAGATCGCCCAGTAAACGTCTCCTCTTCCTCCCATCACCCCTAAGACACAAGCACCTTCATCAGCCTCTGCCAAGACTTAAGACCCAGAAGTCAGATGCAAGGGCCTTCAAGAAGGAACCGTTCCGTGAAGACTTCTTACGTACCCCGAACTCCCAGCCATCTACCAGTACTTCGACTAAACGACGTTCCAAGAAGGCTCATAGGAAGAAAAGTTCTCCTTCTCTGCCACGGCGCGTTTCTTCTCCTGCGTCACCCAGCGGTTGCCACCCCAGGCCGTCGTCAGTTTCGCCTAGCCGCACTGCTGGTAGCCGAACATCTCGCTGTTCACCGGTGGAGGAAGCTCCCCCTCCCAACCATCTTAACATGGTGGCCGACGAACTTATTGAAAAAATGGACGATGACTCTCCGCCTATTGATAGTGGCAGCAGTGCTCGCTTGAAGCCAGGCCCTCAGCGGCCTTCGAGGTGAACATTTCTTGCTTCTCCTTTTTCTTTTTCTTCTCACGATGGCACTTCTTCATTGGAATATTCGCGGCATTCGCTCCAACCGAGAGGACTTAAAGTTGCTGCTACGCTAGCACTGTCTGCTCATAGTAGCTCTCCAGGAAAAGAAGCTACGCCCATGCGATCGTATTGACTTGGCACACTGTACCTCTGTGCGTTTTGACCTACCCCCTGTGGAAGGTATTCCGGGTCATGGAGGGGTTATGTTGCTGGTCCGGGATGATATTTACTAAGATCCCATCACATTGCACACCAATCTGCAGGAAGTTGCCATCTGAATTAGTCTCCCCACTTTCACGTTTTCCATTTGTACTGTTTACACTCCATTGTCGTCTGCTGTTACTAGGGCAGACATGATGCAAATTATTTGCTCAGCTACCTGCACCATTTTTGTTGACTGGAGACTTCAATGCCCGCCATCCCCTTTGTGGCTCTCCAGCATCCTATCCGAGAGGCTCCCTGTTAGCAGACCTTATCAACCACCTCAATCTTGTCTGCCTCAATACTGGAACCCCTACTTTTCTTTTGGACACAACTCACACCTATTCCCATTTAGACCTCTCTATATGTACTGCCCAACTTGCACGTCGGTTTGACTGGTACACTCTGATACGTATTCGAGCGACCACTTCCCTTGTGTTATCCATCTCCTGCATCATACCCCATCTCCATGCTCACCTAGTTGGAACATCTCCAAAGCAGACTGGGGGCTCTTCTCTTCCAGGGCGACCTTTCAGGATCAAACCTTCACAAGCTGCGATAGTCAGGTCGCACACCTTACGGAAGTCATACTCACTGCTGCTGAATATTCCATCCCTCACACTACTTCTTCTCCATGTCGCGTACCGGTCCCCTGGTGGACCGCAGCATGTAGAGACGCTTTACGTGCTCGTCGACGTGCTTTACGCACCTTTAAACGCCACCCTAGAGTGGCGAATTGTATCACTTATAAACGATTACGTGCGCAGTGCCGTCGTATTATTAAAGAAAGCAAGAAAGCCAGCTGGGCTGCTTTCACAAGCTCCTTCAACAATTTTACTCCTTCTTCTGTTGTCTGGGGTAGCCTGTGCCAGTTATCTGGCACTAAGGTCCACTCACCAGTTTCTGGCTTGACGGTCGCGAATGACGTCCTTGTGGCCCCTGAGGATGTCTCCAATGCCTTCGGCCGATTTTTTGCAGAGGTTTTGAGCTCCGCTCATTACCACCCTGCCTTCCTCCCACGAAAACAGGCAGAGGAGGCAAGGCCACCTAACTTCCGCTCCTCGAATCGTGAAAGTTATAATGACTCATTCACCATGCGGGAACTCGAAAGTGCACTTGCCCAGTCATGGTCCTGTGCTCCGGGGCCTGATTCTATTCATATTCAGATGCTGAAGAACCTTTCTCCTGCAGGGAAAGGTTTTCTTCTTCGTACTAATAATCGCATCTGAATTGAGGGTCATGTTCCCACATGCTGGTGCGAATCTATTGTTGTCCCAATTCCTAAGCCGGGGAAGGACAAGCACTTGCCTTCCAGTTATCGACCCATTTCCCTTACCAGCTGTGTCTGTAAGGTGATGGAACGAATGTTTAACTCTCGTTTGGTTTGGCTGCTCGAATCTCGACGCCTGCTTACCAATGTACAATGTGGATTTCATAGGCGCCGCTCTGCTGTTGACCATCTGGTTACCTTGTCGACCTTCATGATGAGTAACTTCTTGCGGAAGCGCCAGACAGTGGCTGTGTTCTTTGATTTGGAGAAGGCTTACGACACCTGTTGGAGGGCGGTCATTCTCTGCACCATGCATACATGGGGCCTTCGTGGTCGCCTCCCTCTTTTTATTCGTGCATTTTTAATGGATCGAAAGTTCAAGATACATGTGGCTTCTGTCCTGTCCGACGCCTTTTGCCAGGAGAATGGGGTGCCACAGGGCTCAGTTTTGAGCGTCGCTCTCTTCGCCATAGCGATCAATCCAATAATGGATTGCCTCCCAGCTGATGTATCAGGCTCCCTTTTCGTGGATGATTTTACCATCTACTGCAGTGTGCAGTGTACATGTTTCCTGGAGCGCTGTCTTCAGAGTTGTCTTGACCGTCTTTACTCCTGGAGTGTCGCCAATGGCTTCCGTTTTTCTGCCAAAAAGACGGTCTGTATTAACTTCTGGCGCTATAGAGTTTCTCCCACCATGCTTATATCTTGGTCCTGTTGCTCTCCCATTCGTGGAGACAACAAAATTTTTAGGTCTTACATTTGACAGGAAACTTAGCTGGTCTCCACATGTGTCATATTTGGCTGCCTGTTGTACAAGTTCCCTAAATGTCCTCCGTGTTCTCAGCGGTACGTCGTTGGGAGCGGATCGAACTGTCCTACTTCACCTATATCGGTTGATCGTCCGATCAAAGCTGGATTATGGGAGCTTTGTATACTCCTCTGCACGGCCGCCCATCTTACGCTGCCTCAACTCTATACAACATCGGGAGTTGCATCTTGTGATCGGAGCGTTCTATACTAGTCCTGTCGAGAGCCTTCATGCTGAAGCCGATGAATTACCACTAACCTACCACTGCTTTGTCGGTATGCCTGTCGGCTATTATCAATGCCTGACCACCCATCTTATCGTTCCTTTTTTGACGACTCTCTCGACCGTCAATACGGGTTGTATGCATCTGCCCTGTTACCCCCTGGAGTTCACTTCCGTCGCCTCCTTCAGCAACTTGATTTTCCACTCCCTGCAACCTTTAGAGTGGGCGAGATCCAAACGCCACCTTGGCTCCAGGCTTAGGTTCGCGTTCACCTTGACCTCAGCTCGCTTCCAAAGGAGGTTACCCAAGCTTCGGTATACCGCTCGCGGTTTGTTGAACTTCGTTCGAAGTTCATTAATACGATCGTCATTTATACAGATGACTCTAAGACCGATGACGGTGTCGGGTGTTCTTTTATTGTTGGGGCAAACAGTTTCAAATACCACCTCCATGGCCATTGTTCAGTCTACACAGCTGAGCTATTTGCCCTCTATCAGGCTGTTCTTTACATCCGCTGCCACTGACATTGTGCTTATGTCATCTGCTCTGATTCCCTGAGTGCCATCCAGAGCCTCAGTGATCCATATCCGGTTCACCCTTTTGTACACCGGATCCAACGCTCCCTTCAGCAGCTGGCGGACGATGGTTCTCCGGTTACCTTTATGTGGGTTCCTGGCCATGTCGGTATCCCTGGGAACGAAGCTGCAGATGTCGCGGCCAAGGCTGCGGTCCTCCAGCCTCGGACAGCGTCTTGTTGTGTGCCTTCATTTGATTTTAGCAGGGTCATTTGTCAGTGCATTTTATCGCTGTGGCATGCCGATTGGTCTACACTTACTGAAAACAAGCTTCGGGCCTTGAAACGTCTTCCCACAGCTTGGCCGACCTCTTCATGCCCTTCTCAGCGGGAGGAGGTCGTTTTGGCCCGGTTACAGATTGGACACTGCTGGTTCAGCCACTGCCATCTGCTGACAGCTGCGCCGGCGCCGTTCTGCCCATGTGGGCACTTGCTGACGGTACGCAACACTTTAACGTCCTGTCCGAATTTTAATACACTGCACATTGATCTTGGCCTGCCATGTACTCTGGATGAAATTTTAGCGGATGACCCAGGAGCAGCTGCTCGTGTTCTTCGTTTTATCCACTTGACGAAACTGTCTAAGGACATTTGATTATGCTTTTTTCTTTTAATCCCTTGCCTGTTAATGTGCCTTTTATAGCGTTGTCCTTTTAGTTGCTGTTTTAACATTGTGCCTCGCAGTACATTCATAATTTAGTCTGGGCGCTGGGTCCTGCGGATACCAAAACATCACTGAACGGAAATTTGTCGGTGCCAGTTGCTCCACTATGAAGCTGAAGTTGACAATTTTCCAAACATCATCATCACCAGAGATGAGATGAGATGAGATGTGATGTTACTACCACGAGTTGAAGTCCATTGTAGTTGTGCGCCCTAAAACCACAAAACCGCTGTAGTAGTAGCCCTTGGACAGCCTGAGCGAGGCATGTCATCGACAGTTCCTGTGTCTCTGTATCTTCTCCATGTCTGAACAACATTGCTTTGGTTCACTCCAAAATGCCTGAAAACTTCCCTTGTTAAGAGCCCTTCCTGGCACAAAGTAAAAGTGCGGACGTGATCGAACCGTGGTATTGACCGTCTAGGCATGGTTAAACTACAGACAACACAAGCCGTGTACCTCCTACCTGGTGGAATGACTGGAACTTATTGTCTGTCAGACCCCCTCTATCTAATAGGCACTGCTCATGCATGGTTGTTTACATCTTTGGGCGGGTTAAGTGACACTTCTGAATAGTCAAAGGGACTGTGTCTGTGATACAATATCCACAGTCAACGTCTATCTTCCCGAGTCCTGGGAACCGGGGTGATGCAAGACTTTTTTTGATGTGTGTATTTTTTTTATGTTGATGTTTAGAATCTGAGCCAAATTATGTTAGTGTAGTACAAATTTGTTAATCTCCCCACTAATATTATGTTGATTTTGTTGCCTGCAACATACAGAAGCTGCAGGGGAGTGATCGAAAATGACAGCTGACATCAAAGTGTGTCTAAAACAAAGGTATATCATTGAATTCTTCACAGATCAGCAGCTTGGGCCAGTTGAAAATCACCAACACTTGTCAAAGATGTTTGGATATTATACAGTCGATGTGAGGTGGTGGGTGCAGCATTCCAGTAGTGGTGAAAAGAATGTGCATGACGAGCCATGCCCTGATCACCTGCCTCGTCTCATAATGAACAGTGCCTTGATCAAATCACCCATGATGTTTGGTGAATTATGCCCGAGGAAGTGTGTGCACAGCTGTATGTCAGCTGTAATACTTAAGACAAGATGATATGTAACCTTGGTTATCTCAAATTTTGTGTGGGTTGGGTCCTGCTGATACCAAAACATCACTGAATGGAAATTTGTCGGTGCCAGTTGCTCCACTATGAAGCTGAAGTTGACAATTTTCCAAAGACCATCATCACCAGAGATGAGATGAGATGAGATGAGATGTGATGTTACTACCACGAGTTGAAGTCCAGAACCTGACGCAGACCAGTCTGAAAGCTCAACTTTTCAGAATCTGACAAGAGAAAAAGACAACGTCTCACTTGCAGCACAGTAACGCCAGGCCCAACAACAGCTTTGGTACTGTGTAACTCGTTGCCACATTTGGCTGGACTGTGTTACTACTTCCATCCTACAGTCCTGATTCAGCACTCTCAGGTTTCCATCTCTTTGGGCCTGTGAAAGATGGACTACTCGGCCAGCATTTTTCCCATTTGTGTCGTTTGTGGTACATACGAGGGTAATCCCAAAAGTAAGGTCTCCTTTTTTTATATAAGTACAAGACCTGTTTATTTCTACAATGGTTTACATCAGTTTACAGCTTGAACATTTAGCTATTTTTTTTCTGATGATGCATTTTTGTAGACGCTGTGGCAGTTTTTGTATGCCCATGTCATACCAGCTCGCTGCCATGCTGTTCAGAAAGTTATGAACTTCTTCTTTCACCTCGCCGTCGGATCTGCATCGCTTTCCGGCTAAATGTTCTTTTAACTTAGGGAACAGGTGATAGTCACTGAGCAGCAAGTCAGGACTATAGGGTGGGTGGGTGATTATGTTCCACTGAAACTGTTGCAGGAGAGCAATGGTTTGCCCAGTGATGTGTGGGCAAGCATTGTCAAGGAGAATGTGTATGCCCTTGCTCAACATTCCTCTTATGTGGTTCTGAATTGCCCATTTGAGTTTCTTAAGAGTCTCACAGTACCTGTCAGTGTTAATTGTGGTCCCAGTGGGCATAAAGTTGACCAACAATACCTCTTTCCGATCCCAAAAAATGGCATGATTTTACCGGCAGACTGTGTTTGTTTGAATTTCCACGGCTGTGGTGAAGAAGGATGCCGCCACTGGCGTGGTTGTTGCTTAGTCTCAGGTGGAAAGTGGTATGCCCAGGTTCCGTCACCTGCGACAGTTGAGTCCATAAAGTTGTCCTATTTGCCTACAAGGCAGTGAAGAAATGTGCGGGAAGCATCAACTCATTGGTGCATGTGATCCTTAGGCAGCATGTGTGACACCCATCTTGTGCACACCTTCCGGTAGTTCAACGTTTCCGTTAAAATTCTGTGAGCGATGCTTCATGAAACCTCAGGAACCAATGTGCTGAGATCATCCAGGGTGATCTGCCGATCTTCATGCATGCTTTGCTCAACCTTCAACACTGTCTTCTCAGAGATTGATGGTCTCCCACTCCTTTGTTCGTCGTGAATTTCGGTCCGATCAGCTGCAAACTCTCTACACCACTTATGAACATTTTTGACGTCCATGCACGACTCACCATACACTTCTGTCAATTGGCGATGGATTTCAATCGGCGCAGTGCCCATTGCATTCAAAAACCGAAAAACTGCACGCAATTCACACTTGGCATTAACATCCAATGGGAGCTCCATTCTCAATGTCTGGCAAGCAAAGACTGAGCGCCTCAGCATGGTGTGCACATGTTTACACACAGCGCGTGAAGCACTCTTCATGACAATGTGACCAACTGCCACACAAACAGAGTTCTGTACTTATAAAAAAATAGGAGACCTTACTTTTGGGATTACCCTCGTAAATAGCAGTCCTAGACTATAACAGCCTCATAATAGCTTTGTGGCAGCTATCAGTAATTGCATAAGTGATTTGTTGTTACTGTAAACAAATTAAGAATGACTCGAACGAAAGCCAGTTGCTGTATGGCAAAAACACGCTGCATTTGTAAAAGTTTCAGAAACCCAGGAGAAAGGGCCTGTTGCCATCTTTAGCTCTTGTTGGTGTCAGCAGTGCATCAGTCCCTTCCCGTACACTACACATCAAGCCAATCCAGTGCCACTTGTGTCGCAAATGTGTAACAAAAGTGATCTGAAAATAATTATTTTTATTGATAGTCTGTAACACAAACATATGAAAATTTTAATGCTGACACTGTCTTTTGCATTTTAACTACAGATTAATTATTATTGTGGACATTTACAAATATACCTTCTGGGGACTGGCACAGACTTTCATCTGCAAAGTGGTTATTACAGCAAATATTTGTGGGAAAAACTGTGAAGTCTTCCATGACAGATTTGTTGTATTAAATGTTCTCAGTACACTTCTCACAATAATTTTCGAGGCAAGTTGAGCTTTCAACAGTATTCACCACTGTCATTGTCAGGAAAGCAACTGGCTGCCCAAATAATGGGATTACACAGATTTAACTGGTGTAGTGGTGCCCACTGCGACCATAGAGTACATTGGCACCAAAAACGAAATTTCATTTGAAGCAATTACACAATGTTAATATGGGACATACTCCTATGCAGACTCTCGGTATCAAGTGTCCGCTGAGTTCACAGTCTCAAACAAGTTTTTGTACTTATTCATTAGCCTGTGTTCAGCAATCATTAGGCTGTGTCCAACAGCAGCAGATTTTTCTATGTATCTGTACTTTATTTTATGTCTATGATGTTCAGTGCAGCACTTGGAAACAGTTAGAATAGATTGTTACATGTAGGTACTACCACATTCCCATGTGATGTTGTGAATACCTAGAACTCTGAGGTCATGACTACCCTCCACAGGGCACAATGTATCTAAGATCACAAAAAAATAAAAAAAATATGTTGAGGGACAGTTGAATTTAGAAATGATTTAACAGTCATGTTTGCATTATGTTCCCCTCCTCTTGTTGGGAGTATTACTGTAGGGAACATCTCAAAGCTGGGCACTAGTCACTCGTATGTGCCTCTGTTAGTATTTTTGAGATGAAATTAATATTGAAATTGGCACATACAGTGACTTCCCAATATTTTTACTATGTTTTATTAATTCTATCTCTATTTGCTCGAAGCTCTTAAACTCACTGATCAGCCTATTAGAGCATGGCTGTATTGTCATTTCCCGAGAAATAGCGTACTGTGGAACTGTTCACAATACTTTTCAGTTTGGTTGCAAAAACTTTTGTATGTATGGAATAAGAGATATAATGCTCATTAAATCCGTGTTTTCCTCAAGTTACATGCTTCCTGATTAGTGCCAGACTAACTGCATCAAGGAACACGGAAGCATTGCAAAAATCTCTTCCATTTTGATTGATCGGCTGCTCAGAACTTCCTTTGCACAGTGAATGGTTATGTTTACTCATTCTGAACTTCTGTCACTGCATCAGTCTCAAAGTTAACAATATAATGAAGTGGTGAAGCAAGACACACTGTTACAAAGAATTCCTAGATCATCTGCTAAACCTCATTTGCATTAGGTTTACCTACGATTTCAGTGTTCTCATTGATAGGAAATAACATTCTGTAAAGGAACAAAAAAGCCAAGATGGTTATTTTTGCCTATTAGTCCTCACTCATTTATTATAAATTTACTAGTATTAAACATTTATTGGTATAAAATATGAAGAATGGTAATTTGGAAATATCCCTCCTCTATTGAGCAGGTATTCCCAGACATGAGTTCAATGAATGGCAATGGATGGCGAACCTAATAAAGAGGAGAAAGCTTCAAAGAGTTAAAACTGAACTGTATCCAACACTTTATCATATTAATACATTGTGATCTAATTACATACAACAATTTAAAACTGTGTACCACATAGTGGCTCAGATCTAGTTCCCTAACTTTTGTAGACAATGCACAATCTAGTTTTATATCCCAAATAGTGATTCAAAACTTCAGCTTTTCATCAGATTCTCTGCATTCCCTACGAAACTTCTCAGGGTCATTCCCATCATGCTTTAGTATAAATAACTCAGGAAAAATGGATATTGCAGGAAGTAAAGCCTCTAGTAACACTAATCTCCATGTATGAGTCACTGAGAATCTCAGTTCATCAGTTGATTTATGCCTTAGAAATGTGGGTGAAAAGACATTTCAGGATCACACCAAGTTCATTCTCTCTCATAGGTCATTTAGTATGCTCTCCATACTTTATAGATATTGTAGTTAATGACTTGTCTGCGGACCGCATGGGTCGAGCTTAGTGCAAGCTCGCCACAGATGCATACAGAAGTTTGTTTGGCACTCTCCATTCGTTTCCGCCTTTGCTTTGTCACATCTGCAAAATATGAGGTGTCCCGAGAAAAAGGTTTGTTTCGTTCTGGACAGGCGTCCACAGTTCTCTTGTGCTCATGCAGTCGGATGACACGCTTGTCACTGTGGAGTGTACACCCTCCAAGATCGGTGTTTGAGGTTAATTGACATCGCGATCTGATTTCATTTTTCCCACTTGTACATTTACTCATTTGACAGCATAGATACATTTTCGGCAAGTGTACTTTCAGTTCCCATTGCCACATAATCACAGTCTCCTACATCCAGAACGAAGTGTGCGGGTGTGACAGTAAAGTTGACTCACTGCCCGACTGACATGCAAGCTGCAGTACTCACACATTCCTGCTTCACTCTTTGTACACAACAATGTAAGTGTTAGCTTACTCGCGGTTCAATATCACTCGCACCGATGAAAGTTCATAGTCACATGTTTAGCCTAGTGATCACATCGCGGTCATCAGTGAAGCGGGAACATGTAGGTATTGCCACTTATATGTCAGTCGTGCAGTGAGCAGACTTTCTGTCACACCAATGCACTTTGTTCAGGATGTAGGCCATGGTGACGGTGTGGCAACAGGAGCTGCTAAGTACACTTGTCAAAAATGTATTTATTCTGCCAAATGAGTAAATGTACAAGTGACAAAATGAAATTGGATCGCAGTGTCTATTAACCAGTGATCGCAATAACTGTGTCTGCATAACAGTTTTACTTGAACACCAATTTCGGAGGGTGTACACTCCTCGGTGACGAGCGCATCATCTGACCACATGAGCACATGGGAACAGTGGACGCCTGTCTAGAATGAAACCAACCTTTTTCTGGGGGGCCAGGTATTTTGCAGGTGCAACAAAGGAAATGCGGAAACAAACAGAGAGCACCAAACAAACTTGAGTACGAGTTTGTGGAGAGCTACCGTTAAACTCAACCCACATGGCCCACAGATTGAAGTTACAGACTTTCGAAAAACGTGTCTCTACTATACGGTTGCTCAGTTCACACTGCATGTGCTCTCTCTCTCTCTCTCTCTCTCTCTCTCTCTCTCTCTCTCTGTTTGTTTGTTTGTTTGTTTGTTTGTTTATTATTATTATTATTATTATTATTATTAAATTTTAAAACTGCACCTGTGAGTGCTACAAGTTGCCTACCGGCCAGAATGCACACCGACGGATATCTGACGCAGCTAACTTGGGCTGGTTGTGAGCACCTCTGGTCCGTTCATGCACTTTTGTGGCACGGCATTGTGGTATTCTTGCGTTCAGAGAAGTATGGCCACATTTGAATTCAGCTGTCTATTCTTCATTGTTATAAATTGAGGGGCAGACTCCTTATAAAGCTTTTACAAATGTTCAGTGAATTTTCATTTTCATTGGTGATAATTTGTAATATTTGTGTGTGCAGCACCACAACAAAAACAAAATTTCACTGATTTCATTTGAGAAGATAGCCTGTGACCTGGTGAAATGACAAGTGACAATTTGTATGTAAAATAAAGGCAACCAATTATCTATATCTGATTGATGAGTGGCACATAGAAACAGGCAACAGAAAAATGTTTATACTAGCTTTTGAGCTCTTGCTCTTTCTCTAGTAGAAGTATACAGATTCACACATGCAACCACACAGACACCCAAACTCACATGCTTGTGGACCCAGCGTGATAATTTGTAATGAATAGCAGTTAGTTGGTGCTGTGAAGGTTCGAAGTTAATCTACATGTTGTCATCTTTGTTTTATGGCCTCTTCTTTTCCACAATCACAGTATTACAAACTATATAGGTTATACCAACTCCTGTGACTGTAATAAAAGTCTTATTAAGGTCAAATGTGTTTTGCTTTTCTAAACCATCTTCATTGATTACTGTAACATAATGGCTTTTCTTACATTTTTCTTTGCTAGGATCATGAACATTGTCATGCTCTCACTTACTTCTATAGACAGTATTAAATTATCATCATTACTTATAATTTTTTTTATTTTTTATGTCATTCTTCATGTTGTTTACACATATGTGGTAGATTTTAGCACACAGCATATCACATATGTACAGAAGGACATGAAGAGTGATATAAGAAATAAGGAAATTGTGAGTAATGGTGATACTCTTTATAGATTTGATACTGTTTATGGTAATAAATGAAAGCATGAAAACTGTTGGTGGTGATCTTACCAAATATAATTGTAAGAAAAGCCATACTGCTACAGTAAGCACTACAGCTGTACTAGAATAAAGCAAAATGCATTTGATCTTATGAAGACTTTTATTACAGTTGCAAAATATGGTATAACCTATATAAGTTGCTAAGTTAATCTGTCTGGAAAAAATAGCAGAGGCCTAATGTTGCAGCAAGTTTTGACAAGACATCCTTCTGAATCAGAAAGACTGGCATTTTCATACCGCTACATGTATCCTTATGAATCTATCATCTGTTTAGTAAAAGATGAATGTGTAAGTTTATTAACAATGCCACTAACTCACTTTGCTGTATTCACAATTTTGTGAGCCAAATCAACTCTTGTGTAGGCAGCTAGTACATGTTCTATTGTAACTACACACATCACACATTTTCTGTTCACAGTAGCACAAAAGATTACAAAGTACTTAAGTCTCAGTACTAAAGGCTTCATTTTTAGCTACACTAGGTTCTCTAACATGTGTAAATGTTAATATTCTCCTATCTTACTTATAAGTAAGATTTATGATTCCTTGAGATGTTGTGGGGTCTGCAGATTTTCTTTTTTCACATTATCGTTCTTCTGTTCCAATTACACACACTTCAGCAGTTCTTTCCCAATTGTCTAGTTTGGTCTTCATTAAGTTCTTTAAATGCCCATTCCTTTGTGAAGGCACAAAATTGTAGCTTCCACATTTCGTATCACTATGTGCTACATCAGTATTGGAGAATTTTTATTTATTTTGTCATGAAAAATATTTACAAATTTATTTAAGAAAGGTGGATACCTGTTTAATGTGTTTACTTGACTCCCAGTATTTCCTATGAAATTGAGTTTTGGTGACTGTTCTCACAAGTAGTTGTAATTTCTCTATCAAACGTTAATATTTTTCTTTCAGCAAACCTTCATGACAGAGATACATTGGTGGTGGGCTAAATTGTGTGCTGGACTAGGACACAAACATGGCTCTCAGTATCTAATATTGCTTCAGTTTTCATTACCTGTTTTATGGATGTGTAACAGAAAACACTGGGTGCATACTTATTATGATTAATCATATCTTGGGAAAGCACATTTTCTAGTCATGCTTATACTTTCCATTCAGTGGCAGACTTTAAAAATTGTTACTTTTATTGTTGTTTTTGTTTAACTTGTTAGGATTAAGATTTTTAACAGGAATTTTTTTAAATAAAAATTCTGGAACTGTGCAGTATATTTGTTTACCTTAAGTGTGGTCACACGATGGCACAAACTTTGGATAAGCGAGAGAAAGTTCTGAGTACTTTAAAGGAGATTGTTTTGAGTACAATTTTTGAAAAGTTCATGACAGGCTATATATTCATTCTAGATGGTGCAATATGTGAAGCATTTGCTGTGCTCATTAAGTCACGTCTCCAGCACATGAAAAGATAAATGTGGTAATCTCATAACATAATAAATAAGTTGAGAAATGAAACATTTATTTTATTCTTCAGGTTTCATGTAGATCTTCGCCCCTTCCCAATAATTCTTCGTATTGATCGCGAGCTTGAGAATCACCCAGCTTTCAGGGCAGCACATCCATCCAACCAACCAGACTGTCCACCAGAAGCTACAAAATAAGTAATCGTTTATGTAATTGAGAAGTGTACTAACTTCCACAAATAGTTAAGACACAGTCATACCTGTATAACCTACAGACATTATTTCAGTTTTAAGCTAATCTGATATGAGAGATTAATGGATTAGACTCATCATATTATTTTATTTTGATGTGAGCCTATGCTTTTTAGAACAGTACTATTGTAAAAGCCTCTTTGTATCATTTGAGGCCATCTTCCAAGAAAATATGTTAAACAATACAGTAGATGAACTTACATGTCTCTTTAGCCTTAGTGCAGCTTGTAGTTTTGTCTAATGAGTAAAATACAGAAACAATTTATAAGACTGATAATTTGTGTTCAGAAATTGCGATAGAATTTCCTGCATAGTGAATTTGTAAGACACATTTCTGTAAGAAATTTTTTAACAACAGTGTAAAGCGTACAATACTGTTTTAATACCGTAGTACACACATTGCATGTTATATACTATCAAGCCACATAATAGATGTTGAAATAGTTCCATATGTAGCTACTCCCATCTGAAAAAGTAATTATGGTTTGTATATAAAAATGTAACAATATGTACATACATCATGTACGTCTATTATAATTTTGTTAGTGACTTTGACTTTTGTAATTTTGTAGCCATTGATTTTTTTTTCCTTGAATATTTCTTTGTGCTTTACGTGGTTGTCCCTTTTGTATTAACATTAATGTTAATTTATACAAATTTGTCCAATGAGATTGTATGTTCATTTGTTTTTAAATTTGTTTGCCCACTTGGAAGCTGATATTTTTTGTTATTTATTCCCCATTATTATTAGTATTGTGGAATGTTATGGTGCACAATGTCTCAGTACTTCATGTAACGTAATGTGTGATTTAATACAAACCTTAAAAATGCTAACATATGAATTGAAACCATTGTAAGATTAATGAGTAACTGTCCTTTATCATGGAAAATAAGATCTTTGCATAATAGAACAGTCATTAAGTGCAGTTGTCAGTTTATACTTCTCTGTGAGACATTTTCAATATGAAGTTTACAATAGAGATGGAAATTTTGGCTGAACTTGTTGAAATTTACAGAAAGATAGTTATACTTTACGTTGTGTAAATGTTGTTTCAGTCAAACAATGGAAAATCCAGGCTGGAATAATGACAGTGTTATGAAAAGGATGGATTGCTAGTCACCATGTAGTGGAGATGCCAAGATGGTGATAGGCACAACAACAAGATTGCTAAACAAGTAAGCATTCCGCCAAAAGACCTCCTAAAACACAACTCAATCACTCGACCATTGTCTTTGGCTGCTAGGCCTGACTGCAGGCCTTTTGGCCAAAACTCAACTTGTGCCTATCTCGGCATCTCCACTACATGGTGAGTAGCAATCTATCCTTACATAATATTTTTGTTTCAGTTAATGTCTCTCGTAAGCCTGAGATATTGTTTCTACCATGTTATCAGGTAAAGAATGGTAATGTCTTCAAAACAGACAGACAGGTGCAAGCATAACACCCCCCCAACCCCCCCCCCCCCCACACACACACAAATGAATGGAGTAATAAACTGAAATAATTTCTTGTTTCGTTAACACTTTCACTTTCAGAGGTTTCAAGGGTGCATTTTATTATTTTACCCATATAATTTTCTTTTTCTTAACATTGCTTGTGTAATTAACAAAATGTTTGAAAAGTACTTTCATTACTGACCAGAAACAGACAATTGTTAAAGGTAACATAATAATTGATTTTTTTAGATGTACTTAAAATATTAATTTAAAATAGGTACATTTTTAATGAATTTCAATTGGTAAAGTAATTTTATTAAGACTGTTTATCTGTGTACAAATTGATGCATTCCAATTATATTTTTAGGGGACGGACTGAATCTTATCGTATACATATATTATATACATATATATTTTGTTGTTAAATGTTTTAAAGATATGATTGGTGTAAATATATACCTGTTTATTACAAACAAATTTTATTTGATTAATATTTGTATTGCCTTTTTTTCTTTTCTACTGTTTGTATTCTTTGTAAAATTAAATCATATATTGTTATAATATGTAAACTATTCCTTTGTTCAGCCTGCTGCATCTTGGTCACATTCATTAATTCCACATTACTGATAATAGATTTCTGATTTCCCATTTGAAATGCTACTGAAAGCATTTGTGGGCGAATTGCTTATGCTGGCTCAGCGAGATAAGAGAATTCATTATAAAGAAGGAAATAATAGTGATCAGTGCATACATCAACATATTCCCTTTGTAGTAGCACTCTGGAAACCATATTGTCAGAATCAGAGATATCTTCAGTTGAAATTATTTCCACATAGCATTGTTCTAATCTATATAATTACTAGATCAGGGTGTATACAGCCCGGGACATCCGGGAAAAACCCAGGAATTTTTTCATCCGGGAAAAACCCAGAAATTTTTTCGAACTCCAGGATTTTTCATTGTTTTAGATTTCAGTTAAATTTTTGTAGGTTTGACGTGTAAGATAAATAAAAGTTTAGTTGCATAGAAAATGGGTAATTTACACAATGCACAGACCAGTGTCAAAGGCTATAGGTCGAAGATTATGCAGTACGTCCGTAACAACTAACATGCATTCGATGTGCGTGACGTCACAACTGTTTACATTTCTAACAGATAACTGGAAAATATTAAGAATAGTGGCTTGAGAAGCATTACTTTCAAAGTCAATTTCCACGCAAGATGATGTATGTTACGTGTGAGAATGTGCAGTGAATTTCTTAAATCACAGGGCTTTACAACTCTTTCAAAATGTAACACTTTGAGGATCAGCCATTTGAAAAATTTCAGGCCCAGAAGATAGAGTCATTTATGCCACTATTAAAAATTTTACCAGCACATTTGTATTTGATATGATTTAACATGTAACACACGCTAAAAAAAGACCGAGCTGCAAGTTAGTTTTCATATTTAATGTTGTTCTTTCATTGATAAAATTATGCAATCGATGGCAAAAAGTATAATTGACTTTCAAAAAAAGTGCATAATGTGTTACTGAGCAGTGTCACAAGTCTCTTCATGCCACAACACTTCGACTTTTGTATAGTATAGAAAAGACGGAAGTGTTCTGGCATGCAGAGCAAAACCAGTTCGTCTCTTCTCTTTTTTTTTTGCCGGTGAATTGTGTCTTCGTCTCTGAACAGCTCTAACGTTTGCTACTACTTCTTTATAATTAATCCTATAAATGGACAACAGAAGGCAGCACCAGTCAAGCGACAGGTAGCGGGACATCTGTACCTTGCTCTCATACGAAATTAGTCCAGTTTTAGAGCAAAAACCAATGTCAAGTGCAGCTACTATATTCCCCACTCTAAAATTTGCTTTCAGTAAGGACAAGTATGTCTTTTACCTCTTCCATTCCTCAAGTTTCCTGATTTTATTGTTGTTGTTGTTGTTGCTGTTGTGGTCTTCAGTCCTGAGACTGGTTTGATGCAGCTCTCCATGCTACTCTATCCTGTGCAAGCTTCTTCATCTCCCAGTACCTACTGCAACCTACATCCTTCTGAATCTGCTTAGTGTATTCATCTCTTGGTCTCCCTCTACGATTTTTACCCTCCACGCTGCCCTCCAATGCTAAATTTGTGATCCCTTGATGCCTCAAAACATGTCCTACCAACCGATCCCTTCTTCTAGTCAAGTTGTGCCACAAACTCCTCTTCTCCCTAATCCTATTCAGTACCTCCTCATTAGTTATGTGATCTACCCATCTAATCTTCAGCATTCTTCTGTAGCACCACATTTCGAAAGCTTCTATTCTCTTCTTGTCCAAACTGGTTATCGTCCATGTTTCACTTCCATACATGGCTACACTCCATACAGATACTTTCAGAAACGACTTCCTGACACTTAAATTTATACTCGATGTTAACAAATTTCTCTTCTTCAGAAACGATTTCCTTGCCATTGCCAGTCTACATTTTATATCCTCTCTACTTCGACCATCATCAGTTATTTTACTCCCTAAATAGCAAAACTCCTTTACTACTTTAAGTGTCTCATTTCCTAATCTAATCCCCTCAGCATCACCCGATTTAATGTGACTACATTCCATTATCCTCGTTTTGCTTTTGTTGATGTTCATCTTATATCCTCCTTTCAAGACACTGTCCATTCCGTTCAACTGCTCTTCCAAGTCCTTTGCTGTCTCTGACAGAATTACAATGTCATCGGCGAACCTCAAAGTTTTTACTTCTTCTCCATGAATTTTAATACCTACTCCGAATTTTTCTTTTGTTTCCTTTACTGCTTGCTCAATATACAGATTGAATAACATCGGGGAGAGGCTACAACCCTGTCTCACTCCTTTCCCAACCACTGCTTCCCTTTCATGCCCCTCGACTCTTATAACTGCCATCTGGTTTCTGTACAAATTGTAAATAGCCTTTCGCTCCCTGTATTTTACCCCTGCCACCTTCAGAATTTGAAAGAGAGTATTCCAGTTAACGTTGTAAAAAGCTTTCTCTAAGTCTACAAATGCTAGAAATGTAGGTTTGCCTTTTCTTAATCTTTCTTCTAAGATAAGTCGTAAGGTTAGTATTGCCTCACGTGTTCCAACATTTCTACGGAATCGAAACTGATCTTCCCCGAGGCCGCTTCTACCAGTTTTTCCATTCGTCTGTAAAGAATTTGCGTTAGTATTTTGCAGCTGTGACTTATTAAACTGATAGTTCGGTAATTTTCACATCTGTCAACACCTGCTTTCTTTGGGATTGGAATTATTATATTCTTCTTGAAGTCTGAGGGTATTTCGCCTGTCTCATACATCTTGCTCACCAGATGGTAGAGTTTTGTCATGACTGGCTCTCCCAAGGCCATCAGTAGTTCTAATGGAATGTTGTCTACTCCCGGGGCCTTATTATTGTTTTTATTTAAACACAAAAGCTTGCGGTTTAATCGTTGTTAAAGACCTTTAATTACTTTCGTTCGTTTTAGAATATTAAGACATTTGTTCCGTAAAATATTTTGTGCATCTTTACAGTCTCTTCTTTTCGGATTGCTAAATTTTACCTCTGGTCTTTATTTTAATACTTCTTAATTTAGATTTATTTTTCAAATGTTTTTGAATCATGAAAGTTATTGTTTGAAATTTATATTTAAACATCTATGGGAGTTAGCAGTTTAAAATAAATAATGCTATCATATTTGTTTTAAAAACATTTTATTAAAGAAAAATTTTAATTATTATTAGACAATACAACAAATAATTTAGAAGTAAGTACCATGTTTAACAGCAAACACTGTAATTTAGGAATTGACTTTGGAGAAAAATTCACTTGGAGCTGTGTGCAAGAGAATTGATTCGTTCTGTAATAGGTTCTCGCTCTATCTAAGCGTTTAGAATGGTCCCCTCAAGTTTTGCCTTCGTCTCTTTAAGCTGTCTTATTTCTGCATCAACAATCTTCCTTTTAGTCAGACGATCCTTTCTCCTGGATGACTCGTCGTTTCGATTTTTGAGGTCTTCAGCATATCGATCTCATGAGTTTCTTACAGAGTGTATAAGGGACTCTGTTATAGGCACTCTTGGACTCCGCCATGTGTCTTGACTGTGTCGTACACCAGTCTTCTGCTCACTACAGATTGTTCCCTCATATTCTCGAAGAGGCACTCTTTTTTTCACCAAGAATCCTCGCTCCGCAGCTGCTTGACCGTGCGACAAAGTGAGCGCGATTTCTATAGCCTTCTGCAACTCGTGGCACATTGCATTCTGGTTCTTGAGACATTTCATCCAGAACTCATCCAGCCGTTGCTCCTTTTTGTTGAATGTTTCGAATTTTTGTTTTGCAGTTCTTCTTTACAACAGAAGCATATTGCCCTTCTGCTTTATCGGAACATCTCCCGTGCATCCAATTGCTCTGCACCAAAATCTGTAGAAAGGAATGAAATCGTTTGGGGCCAGCCTCCCTGCATGTGGGATCAAAGCAGCTTACAGCTTTTTGTCAACCTAAAGTGTAGGGGAGATTTCTCCATCAACTTTTTGACACGAGCTTGATCATTCCTCTTCTGCATTTGTTCCGGAACTTAGCAATTTCAAGGGCTGTGAGAGAACTGCACTTTCTGAACTCATTCTTGACGGTGAACTCAATCTTGATGTGGTTCACACCTAAGAGATTGGATTCTTTGTCCAAATTAACTGACGGCGAGATCTTCGTCCGCTGGACAAATCGTTTCATCGATGTCTCCATTATCTCTGTCAAAGCAGAGTGGAGGAATGGTGCTAGGGCCAATCGGATTGGAAAAGCTTTAGGAAAGGTGACAAGTCTCCAGGAAGAGTCTTGAAAAAGATAATTTTCGGACCGATTAGCTTGTCCTTGAGGTGATCCTCCACTACTCTGTAGCTAGCACATTTTGGTTTGTTTTTTTCTCCCAGCTTTGCAACAAAATTTGGAAGAAATGGAAGTGTTATTAGAGCTCGCTCAGCAACTCCCACATTCTCCAGCCATCGGATCGCGCAAAACTTTAAGGGAAACAGTTCAGATTCCGTTGTCGAAATATACAATGCTCTTCTGGCAGGGACATCCTTAAAAGGATTGTACAAGGCACGTAACAACTGAATTATCATCCACTGTATTTCCTGAATTGCGTACTTGAAGGCACCGTGAACAACATGAAGCCCACACGTTCCAATTTCCAATAAAACGGTGTCTACTCCTTAAATTTCTTTCAGAAATTTTTCTAGTTCCCTTAAGAATGCAAAGTTGACGTTAAGGCCGTCCATCGATACTCGTAAAAGTTTTTTCATTGCTTCGCCGGGAATTTTTTTCTTGAAGGACTCTAGTAGCTTAGCTGCCGTCGAACTGCCTAGAAAAGCCGATGCGTAGTAACGGGTGCACACTAGATTTTTTTTAATGCCCCAATAATGCACTAAAATGTCCATCTGGATTCTTATGCACACCTTGTTCAAGGATTCGTCAAAACAAACAACAATCCGTGATGCGTTTACGTGGTCAGATTTAATTTCAGACTCAAAGAAGGAAGCTAGTCCATATTGCAAGATATAACCGATTTTGTCCTTTAGTAAACGCATGCTCTTGGCCATTTCACTGTCGGGGAACATTGCGGGGAAAAGTAACACGTCGTTTGCAGAACTACGCAGTGACTTGTGTGAAACGATGCATTCCCAACACCACAATATTTCCACCTTTGTTACTTCGTCCTTTATTGTCATCCGACCAATTCTTCTCAGTTTGTCCCCGGGTTTTGACATTGCAGTGACATCCTTCTGCGGAGGCGCAACAATTCCAGTGGCCAACGCCACTGCTGTTGACCCAGCTGAATCCACAGATGTGGTAGTGGAAGTAGAATCTGTCTGCTGGGTTGAAGTGGTGTAGACATACAAACTTGCTGTGTTTCTCATGGCAGCTGCTTTCACAATGTGCTTCTTGGATTTTGTCATGTGACTTGTAAGAGCCGATCTTCCCGTAGTACAGATGTTAATGAGGGTCCCTGGACATAATCCACCTTTAGCACTATAAAGGTCTGTGGGTACTTTCACCAACCAGTTCTTGAATGCTGGATCTGAAAGCCAGCCATATTGAAAACCAGTCGACATGGCACAGTTGCAGTGATTGTTGGTGGGCAACCTTTATTGGAGAAAGAGGAACGATGGATGTAAATAAGGCTGCGCCTCGTTATTACGCATAATGAAATATGACACAGTGAGTGTTACCTTCTTGTCAGTTTATAAAACTTTGCCCCGCATGTGCGCAGAACTGAATTCGACAGGTGAGCCGAGCACACTGACTACTGACAGACTGTGTGATTTAAAAAACGAGCGAGGCACATTTGACATTACTGTCCCCGCCAAGCAACAATCGGCGTTAATTATGATATTATTAATAGTGCTGCGTTTGTTGACTCTTTAAGAAACTATGAATGACAAGACTAATCAACCAGTCTTACTCCAATAATCTGTTGCAAGTTTCTAGCTAATTTTACATGTACAGTACAGCACCTCAATAGTAAAGACGAAAGATATTAAGGCCACCGCGCTCATCAACCAAAGTTCTGAAGGCATCGCCACCTTAGCGTTTAGCTTATTCCTTACCATGAGGCTTCTTCCCCCCCACCCCCACCCCCACCCCCACCCCTCCCTCTCTCTCTCTCTCTCTCTCTGCTGCTGCTGCTGCTATTGGTTACTTGCTCTCATCTCCCATCCATGATTTCTAAGTTATGAAGTCTGCCGGTTACGAACGACTTGGCCTCCGAGTTGCTTTACAGCTGAGGTGCTCGACTGTATATAAAATTTCCGAAGTGCTTTAGGACTTGGTAGACCTGCTGTTGTACATATACCAATTTTAATTTAAAGCCTAGATTCTGTACCAGCGTACATGTTGGTTTACTTGTATAGGAATGATTTACCCACTTAATTTTAAAATATGGTTTTACTTGACATCCAGTATATTGATAATGTCGCTTTTTATCTATCCCTCTGTACCTAGAAATGTAGTACACGCTGTTCAGCTGTTATTGTTGTCTTCACGTTATGTTTCTTGCTGTTCTTAGACGTACTTGCAAGGCCCCCCTCTATATTTTTCTGCTAATCGAGTCCGCAGTAAAGGAAACACAATCTGGATGATAATTCAGTTTGTACATGCCTTGTAAAACCTGTTTAAGGATTTCCATTCCAGAGTAGCTCTGTATATTTGGACCATGGAATCGGAATGGTTGCCCTTGAAGTTTTGCGTGACCCGATGGCTGGAGAACTTAGATGTTGCGGAGTGCACTCTAGTAACTGCTTCTGTATTTTCAAATGTTTGTTGCAAAGATAGAGCACAAAAACAACCCGAAACGTACTAGCTAGTCTATGATCATCTAAAGAACATGCTACTCGGCTCAATAAAATCGTACTTCAAGACTCTTGCTCCAGACTTTTCTTCTTTAATTATTGACCAACTTAAGTAATGTTTTTGTTTACCACTTATTTGCCAGCTAGTATTTTCCTGTAATACTGTCTCAACGTTTTTTCTCTTTACATATACCAAGTTACATTTTTTGGCATTGGATGTATAAACGGCAATTGTTTTATTTGTATTTAATCAGGGTAAAAGCGGCTGTATTATTATGGCGTTTCACGGTATTGGGATTTTGAGCAGGCATGTAACGATGTTAGCTGCTGAAAGTGATGGCTCGTCTTTCGTATGGTTGCTTGGTTTGTGGGATTAAAGGGACCAGACTGCTACAGTCATTGGTCCCTTTTTCCAAAACTTAAAAACATCCACATAGAAAAAAAAAACTAACAATGGAAAAGACGACAGATGACACAGGACAAGAAAGACAGACAGAGACCAGCCAACCACCGAGAAACACATTAAAAACTCAATCTAAAATCGTAGGCCAAAGACCAGACTCAACGTAAAAGAACCATAACAAACGCTCAGATTAAGTGACAAAAACCCCCTGCCCGAATAAAACGCAAAACTAAGCCTGCCATGGCAGTGTCATTTGTTAAAATGGCAGGGAGCGTGTCAGGGAGTGCGTATGTCTGCCTGAGCACAGCTAAAAGTGGACACTCCAACAAAATGTGGACCACTGTCAAAGCCGACCCGCAGCAACACAGAGGTGGGTCCTCACGGCGCAATAAGTGGCCGTGCGTCATCCTTGTGTGCCCAATGCGCAGTTGGCAGAGGACAACAGACTCCTTGCAAGAGACTCGCAAGGAGGAGCGCCACACAGTCGTCGTCTCCTTGATAGCACGGAGTTTATTGGGCGTGGTCAGATTGCGCCATTCAGCGTCCCAGACCGCGAAAACTTTGTGTCATAAGACGGCTCGCAAATCAGTCTCCGGGAAGCCAATGTCCAGAGTCAGTTCACTGGTGGCCTGTTTGGCCAGGCAGTCAACATGTTCATTGCCGTGCATCCCAACATGGCCGGAGGTCCACACAAAGACCACAGAGAGGCCGCAACGGGCAAGAGCATGGAGGGACTCCTAGACAGCCATCACCAGACGAGAGCGAGGGAAACACTGGTCGATTGCTCGTAAACTGCTCAGGGAGTCGCTACAGATAACGAAGGACTCACCTGAGCAGGGCACAAAAGATGGTGACCAGCCCACAGTGAAACTGCTGCAGCCAGCCGGCAAGGATCGTTGTTCGTAATGGTCCCCCAGAGTTAGAGCATAACTGACACGACCAGCAACCATCGAACCGTCAGTGTAAAACACGCCAGAGCCCTAATACGTGGCTAGGATGGAATAAAAGCGGCGGTGGAAGGCCTCCGGAGGGACTGAGTCCTTCAGGCCCTGTGCCAATTCGAACCGAAGGCAAGGGCGGGGCACACACCACAGGGGTGTACGCAGAGGGGCCCGGAAAGGAGGTGGAAGAGGGAAAACCCCAAGCCCAGAGAGAAGCTCTCTGACACGGACCGCGATCGTAAAATCCAACCGGGGCCGACATTCTGGGAGATGGACGACTGACTGTGGGAACAGAAGATGATAGTTAGGATGATTGGGCAAGCTACAAACATGCGTAGCATAAGCGGCCAGTAAACGTTGGCGCCGTAACCGCAGTGGAGGGACACCTGCCTCCACAAGTATGCTGTCCACAGGGCTGGGCCGGAAAGCACCAGTGGCAAGTCGGATCCTGCTGTGAAGAATTGGGTCCAGTACACGCAACGCAGATGGGGATGCTGAACCATAAGCCAGGCTCCCATAATCCAGACGGGACTGGATTAATGCCTAGTAGAGCCGTAAGAGGGTAAAGCGGTCGGCGCCCCACCTGGCGTGGCTCAAGCATCACAGAGCATTAAGATGCTGCCAACACATCTGCCTAAGCTGCCGAATATGTGGGGGCCAAGTCAACTGGGCATCAAAAACCACACCCAAAAAGCGATGTGTCTCCACCACAGCAAGAAGTTCGCTGGCAAGATAAAGCTGCGGCTCAGGGTGAACTGTTCGTTGCCGGCAGAAATGCATAACGCAGGTCTTGGCAGCCTAAAACTGGAAGCCATGAGCGACAGCCCAAAGACTGCGCCTTACGGATAGCACCCTGCAGCTGACGTTCAGCGGCTGCAATGCCAATGGAGTTATAGTAGAGGCAGAAGTCGTCAGCATACAAGGACGCTGAGACAGACGTTTCCACCGCCGCAGCAAGCCCATTAATTGCGATTAAAAACAGGCAGACACTTAAAACAGATCCCTGTGGCACCCCGTTCTCCTGAACTCGGGAGGAACTATGGGAGGCCGCAACTTGCACGCGGAAGGTTCGATGTGACAAATTTCAGATGAAAATCGGCAGTGTACCCCGAAGACCCCAACAATGAAGCGTAGAGAGGATGTGATGACGCCATGTCGTATCGTACGCCTTGCGAATGTCAAAAAAGACAGCGACGAAGTGCTGATGGTGGGCAAAGGCCGTACGGATGGCTGACTCCAGGCTCACCAGATTGTCGGCGGCAGAGTGGCCTTTACGGAACCCACTCTGAGACGGAGCTAGAAGGCCCCGAGACTCGAGTACCCAACTCAACCGCCGGTTCACCATGCGTTTGAGCAACTTGCACAGAATGTTGGTGAGGCTAATGGGGCAGTAGCTGTCCACCCCCAAAGGGCTCTTGCCAGGTTTCGAAACGGGGATAACAATACTTTCCCGCCATTGCGACGGAAATTCCCCCTCGACCCAAATAAGGTTGTATAGGTCGAGGAGGCGTTGCTGGCAGTCCACTGAGAGGTGTTTCAGCATCTGACAGTGGATGCGATCTGGCCCGTGAGCTGTGTCAGGGCAAGCAGCTAGGGCACTGTGGAATTCCCACTCAGTGAATGGAACATTGTAGGATTCAGGATGGTGCATGTGAAATGAAAGGCTCCAACGTTCCAACCGCTCTTTAATGGAGTGGAAAGCCAGTGGGAACTGAGAGTAAAATGGTCTGCTAAGCAGTTGGCAATTATGTCGGAGTCAGTACAAATTGCCCCATTCAGTGTGAGCGCAGGGACACTGACAGGAGTCCGATAGCCATAAAGGCGACTAATCTTTGCCCAGACCTGCGATGGAGAGACATGGAGGCCAATGGTGGAAACATACCTTTCCCAGCACTCCTGCTTGTGTTGGCGAATGATGCGGCGGGCCCGCGCACGGAGCCGTTTAAAGGCGACGAGGTTTTTGAAAGATGGGTGACGCTGGAGTGCCCGCCTGCTATCTTTAATCGCCTCAGCAATCGCTGGCGACCACCAAGGAACAGTCCTCCACCAGAAGAGCTGGGAATGGCAGATTCTGTAGCAGTAACGATGCCGGTGGTGAATGAATGAACCACCGCATCAATGGCTTCATGAGAAACAGGTTCAATAGTGGCAGTGGAGGAGAACAAGTCCCAGTCAGCCTTATTCATAGCCCACCTGCAAGGGTGCCCAGAAGAGTGACGTTGCAGTGACAGAAAGATTGGAAAGTGGTCACTACCACACAGATCTTCATGCACACTCCATTGGACAGACGGTAAGAGGCAAGGGCTGCAGATCGAAAGGTCGATGGCGGAGTACGTGCCATGCGCCACACTGAAATGTGTGGAGGCACCATCATTTAAAATCGAAAGGTCAAGCTGTGTCAATACATTCTCAACGGTGGTGCCTCGACCTGTTGCCACTGACCCACCCCACAGAGGGTTATGGGCATTGAAGTCGCCCAGTAACAGGAAAGGCGGCGGCAATTGGGCTATCAGCGCAGCCAAGACATGCAGTGGGACATCACCTTCCGGTGGAAGATAACTGCAGACGGTAACAGCCTGTGGCGTCCACACCCGAGACAGCCTCTAAAGGTGTTTGCAGAGGGACAGACTCGCTGTGAAGGGAGTGAAGGACATAGATGCAGATGCCACCAGATACCCTTTCATAAGCGGCCCGGTTCCTATAATAACCCAGATAGCCATGGAGGGCGGGGGTTCGCGTTGCTGGAAACCAAGTTTCTTGTAGAGTAATACAGACGAAAGGGTGAAGGCTGAGAAGTTTCAGAGCTCAGCTAGATGGTGGAGAAAACTGCTGCAGTTCCACTGGAGGGTGCAATTGTCCATAGCTAGGAAAGGCGTGAAGGGACTGGGAAGGCAGTTTACGCCACTGGGTCACTCGCTGCCAACGATTCAGTACCCGCACGAGTGACATCCATGGCGTCTGAGGGACCGGCAAGATCCAGGTCTTCAGCAGGCGCCAGAATCTCGACCTCGTCCTCAGACGCTGAGCTTGTAGGAAGCGGTGGGACGGGTGCCACCGCAATGTCAGGATTCTTGGGAGCCTTTTTCTTTTTCTGCTTCTCTCGCTGTGCCTTCGGTGGTTCAGGCTGGGAGGGCTTCCCTGGGTCAGTCTCAGGGACGGACGACGACCATGAGGCCCTACGACCAGTGACTGGTGGGTGTTCCAGCCACTTGTGGTTATCCGCATTTCCGCTGGTCGGAACTTGCAAAGGGAGGTCGCCAAGGGACCCCTTCCTGGTGAGAGAAGCCGAAGAAGTCTGACGCTTCTCCGGCTGGGAAGGGGGAACAGATGTCCCCGATGGTTGGGGGGTTGTTGCTCCTGAAGTAGATGGAGCAGGAGCAACAGGGAGTGAAGTGCCCCCCACCATCAACTGGGCAGGTGTGGTCCTTCGACTCTGAGAGCTGACTTGGTGTGTTGCAGCTGATGTAACTGTAGCAGGAGTGACAGTGGTGGCATAAGAAGACGTCATACGCACGGGATGAAGCCGTTCAAATTTCCGTTTAGCCTCTGTGTAGGTCAGTCGGTCCAGGGTCTTGATTTACATTATTTTCCTTCCCTTCTGCAGAATCGGACAGTCCGGTGAGCAAGGGGGATGGCGCTCGCCGCAGTTGACACAGGTGGGAGGCAGGGCACATGGAGTATCAGGATGGGATGGTCGACCACAATCGCGACATACGAGGCTGGAAGCACAGCGTGAAGACATATGACCGAACTTCCAACACTTGAAGCACCGCATCGGGGGAGGGATTATGGTTTTACATCGCAGCGGTAGACCATCACCTTGACCTTCTCAGATAATGTGTCACCCTCGAAGGCCAAGATGAAGGCACCGGTGGCAACTTGATGATCTATTGGACCCCGGTGGACGCGCTGGACGAAATGGACACCTCGTCGCTCTAAGTTAGCGCACCAGCTCGTCATCGGACTGTAAAAGGAGATCCCTGTGGAAAAAATGCCCTGGACCAGATTTAAGCTTTTATGGGGCGTGATAGTAACTGAAACATCCCCCAGCTTCTTACAAGCGAGCAGGGCCCGTGACTGCGCAGGGGGATTCTGTTTTTATCAAGACTGAACCGGACCATTTTGGACAAGCCCTCCACCTGCCCGAACTTGTCCTGTAAATGCTCTACAAAGAACTGAGGCTTCACAGATACGAAGGATTCACCATCAGCTCTGGTACAGACGAGATACCGGGGCGAATACGTTTCACTGTCATTCATAGCCTTTCGTTCCTCCCATGGTGTGGCCAGGGAGGGAACGATTTGGGGTCATACACATTAGCTTTAAAATGAGCCCTCGAACGCTTAGAGACTGCTGGTGGCTGGCCACCAGCAATGATGATGTGCCACGCTTCATTGCGTGTCATCCACCCTGATGCCACCTACTCCGACCAAGGGCCCTTCCCATGAGTGCCACCCAGCCACAGCAAGGGTCACCTGGCAGGATGGCCATTGCCGGGAGTCCCGATGCCCCAGGGAGATGGGCATCTACTCCTTGGCATACATGTGGAGTTAACAGCGTAGGCATCAGTAGACCGATCCCTGTGTTGTCAGGGGGCTACAACCAACAGAGTACATGGCGGCCCCACCACAACGGACTGGCTACCGTGCTGGATTTTAGGTGACATCTAGTCCATGGTCGCCGTAAGTGCAGAAAGTGGTACTGCACATTTCATGGCAGAAAGTGCACGCAGGAACGTATCCGTGCCCAAGAGATGGAGAGCAGGCAGGACTGCAATGCAACGACGAATAAGCTGGCAAAAGTTCTCAACGCAAGATGGACACAATGCACCAAGTAAGGCGCCCTTCCCCAATTGGCTCGCTCTGCGGAAGAATTTTGAAAGATGGAGGTCAAACCCAACAGGGGACCATCACATACAGGCCGAAACGTGTGAGACTCCTTTTAGTCGCCTCTTACGACAGGCAGGAATAGCGTGGGCCTATTCTTACCCCTGGAGCCGCAGGGGGATCGCCTTTTGTATGATCGATTGCTGGCTTGGTCACCTCACCTCGGCTCGCCTCACCTGACCATCTCAGCTCGCAGTGATGTCTCTCTCCACTTCATCCAGTCACCGGATTGCTTTGCATTGACCAGCTGACGCCGTGGTGACTGCTCCTATTCTGTCACATCCATCATTGACACTCCAGTCCCAGTCAGGCAGAACGCAGAATGCTCCCAAAGATCCCTAGACCGTGCTGTGAGTGCTCACAGCCTTACATCAGTGGGTGCTTAAATGTTGTACAGTATATTTGGAGTTTTGAATAAAAACAATGTAAAAGTTGTTGCATCACTCTTCGAGAAAACATGACACTGACTACAGCTAAATATAAACATCATTTGTAAAGGTTCTCCTAAATCGCTGCAGCCACGATCACGAAATAAAAACTATATAAATTGCGTTATTGGAAAACGGCTTATGGAAAGGTTAGGGGTTTTATACTTCCGAGCACTTTAGGAAACGAAATCCAGCAAAAAACAACGCGTTTTGGAAAGATCTTTGATTCACATCACCATTTGAACTGCACATTTGCGTAATACGAAGGTATATGTATGAAATACAGCAGTTTAGTTTCCGAAGCATTCTTAGGTTCCTGCCTAACCATGCCCTCCGAGAAAAAACAGCAATACATTGTTAATGCCCAATATTATATGTGAAAGTTCAGCTTTTCGTGAAGATATAGTGTACTTACATTACTTTAACCCATTAACCTTTCGTCTTTGTATGGTCGTGCTACTTAACAATGATGCTGCTAGTGGTTGAGTATATAACATGTTTTATGCACTGAACAAGGCCCACAAGGAAGACAGGCCTCGACGTGTACGTCATGAAGAATGGCCTGAGCTCGCTCGTTCCCTTAACTCAGTGGGCAAAATGCGTTTCTAAATCAGTTAAGTCACAACCGGGTGCGTGCATACTAATGAGAATTGCATCTTGTACTGGAATCCGTTATTAGGAAGTCTTACTGATTACTGTTCGCACAACAAAATTTAAAATCAGTTCTCGATAGAAATTGTATAACCGCTCGTTTATAGCATTTAGTCTCTTCCTCGTAACAGTTCTTTCATAGAAGATGAGGTGCCTTACGCAACTGATAATCATTTTGGCATGATTTTAATGGCTAAATTAGAGCCTGTTAGTAGGCCTACGGACTTCCTATCATTGTAGGATTAATAATAGTGGATTCCAATAGATGATGCAATTCTCGTTTGTACATACACATTTAGTTATGAGTTAACCGGTGAAGAAACGCACTTTTCTGAGTTGAGCGAGCTCAGCCTACCTTCGTAACGTACGCACCGCACCCTGTCTTTCTCGTAGGCCTCGTGCTCTGAATAAATGCCGTCATTCGCTAGCAAGATCACGTGACATGAGCTATGACTGGCTGACAAAAGTGCATCACTCAACGCAATCTCTATTTTAGAGCTTCGGAAGCTACCGTGCTGTAATTTGTGTATATACTTTCGCAATACCAAAATAAACTCTGTGCATATTGTCTCGCATCAAACATCTTTCCAAACACATTGGTTTTCCTGGATTTCATTTCCTAAAGTGCTGGGACGTCCTCCGCCAGTATAAGACCTTCACGATTCAAAGGACTGACCTTTGATAGGTTTTACAGCTCCGAGGGAAAGTATACTGTTGCTTAACACGGATGTATTTTCACCCGCTTTATATGTAATTTCATCCAGGAGAAATTGTGTTTTTAACCGGGAAATCCGGGAATTTTTTTTTCTTGTCCACGTAGATACCCTGTAGAATGATAACCATGCATTAAGTCTTTGCACAGAAGACTTGTAGTATTTTCTAAGGAGCTGACAGGAATTTTACAAGCACAAGGGTTAGTTAATTGTTTTGTATCCTGTCAATTTTGTTCCTTGATGCATTGATAATACTGCTCCAAAACACTTGATCCTGAACCAGCATTCTACTCTGTCATCAGATCTGCCACTGATCACTGCCTGTCCTCTTTGCCGTGCAAACAAGCCACCAGCATCCATGTTCTGTGATGAGCATGGGCATCCAATAGCTTGTTGCCTAATCGTAGTTTCACTGACCCTCAACCACTTTCGGTAGGTCCTTACAACAGTAGCAAGGGAACACTTTGCCATTTCCCAAATGCTCATTCCCAGGTGCCAGACCATAATAATCTGCCCTTTGTCAAATTTGCTTATGTCAGTGGATTTCCCCATTTGTGGTCCTTATCATCAATAGAATGCATCCCCTTTTGCCTCTGGTGCACTTATATGCTTTACTTACAGAGGTATGTGCCTACTGCACCACCAGGCAGTCTCCAGTCACGTGGTCATAATGTGTGGGGGGAGTTTTAATTAGGAATTTCAGTGTATGAGAACTTAGTTGCAAATGATTGGTCTCCATGTAAAATCTAGGTTTTTGTAACAAGTCACATATGTTTGCATTTGACATTTTCAGTATAGACAAATTCTTCTTTGTAACATTTAATATTTTATTAGTGATGCAACATCTTGCATAAATAGTGCTATGCTTTTTTTTCCACTTTTGTCATCATAATGTCAAGTGTAATATTGAATATGTATGTTTTCAGGCTTCTGCTCAGAAAAAAAGTAGTTGTTCGTAGTTTAGGAGATTAGTGCAAAATTTTGTTGAGCAGATAATAATTGCACTAGGGTAGAATATTCATAACAAAGTACACGATGGCATTATGTCGATGCAGTTACCCATATAAGAAAGAATGTTGGAGGCACCTTAACTGTTTCACATTGGGACGACAGCAATACAACATGGCTGCCACATTGCCTGGTGCAACAGAATGCTTGTCGCTCCATGCAACTTGTGTCATAAGATAAAAGGAAGATGCACAGCCACACAACCTGGCTAAAGTACTTTTTTTTATCTTGGAACACACCAGCTTTGTGGATTTACGTATTGAATTGAACTCTGACCCCAAGTGCTAATTATCTGTCATAACAAAACACTTCTGTTAATGGCACTGCAGAATACTAATGACCTGTTAGAATACATCTTCAATTATTGGTTAATTATCCTTATAGCTTCTCAAGCCCAGTTACCATAAAATATCCATCCTATGTAATCATTGTCGTAATAGCACTTGAAATGCAGCGCATCAAACAAGTCACAGCACTTGTGTAATAATCTTGTGGCTGCTATCAGAGCTTTCAACCCAAGACGTACATGCAATAAAATTTTGAACTTTAATCTTTTTAAATTGGAGTTAATTTATTTGCTGGTTCACTTCAGAGATAAGGATATTCTGCTTTCAAGCATTCCTTTGTTCCCCTCAAAAGTTGGAAAAAAATCAAAGCTCATACTAGCATTGACTTCAGAGGCGGTTCTCATTTCCCACTTACCAAAAAGAAGTAATTATTTCATCCACGCTTCAGAATAACTCACAAATTCACTGAATGATATTGGATTTATTACTTCACATGCACATCAGACTGTCATCATATGAAGCACATTACATGCTGAATCATTTCATGTTACATAAATGGATTTCCTTTTATTTATTTAATTTACATTATAAAAATCATCCATAGTGGGGCTCAGAGTTTTTCAGTTGACAATGGCAGATTCTTCTACATGTGTATAGCTGTTGCGCAAGTCGCTATAGTGACCAGAATACAATCTGTGGATTTTTTGTTGAAGACTCCACCCAGAGGCTCACTATGTGTCGAAGAACTAACATTTGGAGCTTGCGGGCACTCAGTGTCAACATTGTCAGCACGGGTGTGGGATTGTACGGGTTAGGGATGCTCAAGGATGATTATCAGCATCTGGTATGAAAATTAGTAGAAACAAATGTGATTAAAGCGTAAAAAATGTGATAAAAGAAATAAAAAGCAATTAGAGACAACATTACACCCAATCTCACCCATGCAGTCACACTAGTTAACATCATGTAATATAGTGTTACTTATGGCCAGATGTCAACAAAAGGCAAGAGGAAAACCAAAATAGATTTGCAGCATTCCATTTGTGTGTCTGGAAGGATATATGCCATGGCTGTGCTGTGGACTCTACTAGACATGGCTTATTGTCTGCCACTTCCTTCTGTCCATCAACATATGACACTGTACCTCAACAGCGAGGCGATAGCATGCAGGGGGATGGCACACGGAAGCATCAGCATTTTCTTAGCAATGGATAGAAGCTTGGGTATTGCAACAATAGAGTAAAAACTACATACATTGTACCAGAAGAACTGAAGAAACAAGGGCATTTTCCCCAACCACTGCATGCACTATTTTCAAGTAACATGAACTTGAATTTGGAAGATGTAAATGTCTCTAGTATTGTGGTTGTTGAAAGCAGAAGGTTGTACATTAAGATTGGTACTTTATGTACAAAAAAGGTAACAAAAGCTCATAGTGCTTTAGGTTAATTTCGCGATGAGTTAACATTAGACTGTTGTACAGTTTCTCATTGACATACACATTTTCACAATGGTCATTTAAGAGCAAAAGATTATTCAAGAGCAGGAGAAATGAAAACATATTCCAGCTGTTGATGTGAGCAACTAGTGCAGCATAGCTGTATTAACAAAGAGAGGGACTTCTAGAATAGAGTAAATCCACAAATATCAATATACCAAATTCTGACAAATGTTAAATTCATTGCTCAGCTCAGTGCTTAACAACAGTAAAAACTATAGGTTTTTGTAAAATTACTTTTGAAACTAAAGGTGACTGATTTGCCACTATTGCTGTGGAATTGATTAGTGACTTCAGCTCAAAGTTAAAATCACATTTGAAATCCCCATGATTAAAACCACTTCAGTGGGTTCAGTTGAAGGCCAAATAACTGATCATATTTGATTCTGGTACCAAGCAAACATAGTGATGAACAGTGTTTCGTAAGAAACATACATCACAATACTTTATTGTTGTGACATCATTTAAAAATTGCATGTCAAAGTGCAAAAACAAAATATCAGGTGCTGAAGGATGAGCCACCCATTCTCCACAACAGCATTCATCCATACATTGCAAATGTCTTATCTGAAAATCTATAAGAATGTCGTGAACGTTTTTACAGTCTGAGTTTTTGACTTATTCTAAAGATTGAAACAACTAATGCATGGACTTGGTTTGCCACCCCTTGAAGAGTTCTCTGCCATCGTTATCTGAGCCATCCAACAGATGACTGGAAGTGGTGTCTTTGATGGTATTTTGCTAAATATCTTGGACAAAAGGAGGCACATAAATGGTGTATGAGTGCATCAGTCATAACCCTCCCCCCTCCCCCTTTTACACACACACACACACACACACACACACACACACACACACACACACACAGTCACTCACACTCTCCCTCTCTCGCCCCCCTCCCAACTATGCGAGAGGGTAATTAGGAATGTATTACTTAGTGTATGTAAATGTCAGTTTGGGTTATTGTCACTATGGTAAAAAACATTCTAGACATAGAAACAAAGCATATGTTATGTTTATGAAAAGTGACCAGGTTTAAATCGAGAAAGGAAGCTTAACCTAGAAATGTGAGACAGTGCCAGGTGTAGCAGACATGAACTTGTATTAGTCATGCACAGTGGAAGGAAACCACAATGCCACGCAACACCCTGGCATGAATTTGTGGAAACTGTCTTTTTGTATCAGCAAATCACCAAAATTGTTCATGAAAGAGGAAATACCTATCAAGAGGGGACAGTTACTAATGTTCTGCAATTGTTCATTAACAAATGCTCATGTTACATCATTCTATACAGAATTTGTGGCCCAGTTATCCCCTATACTTACCTTGATATGTTGTTTGTCTCTTACACAAAAAACTGTGCCCAGTAGTTAGGAAAAAATCACAGGTCACACCCATCTACAAGGACAACAGACGTAATCCACTAAACTACCATCCAATCTCCCTTGACCCCCCCCCCCCCCCCAATGTCAACCAGCAGTTCCAAAAAAATCTGTCATGCAAAACCCAACTTGCACTCTTTTAACATGAAACACTGCAAGCTATGGATCAAAGCAGTCAGATGCAGTATTTGTTCACTTCCAAACATCATCAAACTTGATACCATATCACTGTTTATTGAAGTATGATTGTATAAGGTATCAAATAAACTTTGTGACTGGACTGAGGATTTCATGGTGGGTAGGATGCAGCATGTTATCATGTAAAGAGGGTCATTGACAGATGTAAAAGTAACTTCACATTTGTTCCAAGGAAGTGTGTTGGGACACTTGTTAATGTTGTGTATTAATAACCTGGCAGACAAAATTGATAGTAAACTCAGACTTTTTGCAGATGATGCAGTAGTTGTTGTTGTTGTTGTTGTTGTTGCGATGGTGGTGGTGGTCTTCAGTCCAGAGACTGGTTTGATGCAGCTCTCCATGCTACTCTATCCTCTGCAAGCTTCTTCATCTCCAAGTAACTACTACACCCTACATCCTTCTGAATCTGCTTAGTGTATTCATCTCGTGGTCTCCCTCTACAATTTTTACCCTCCACGCTTCCCTCCAACATTAAATTGGTGATCCCTTGATGCCTCAGAACACGGCCTACCAACCAGTCCCTTCTTCTAGTCAAGTTGTGCCACAAATTCCTCTTCTTCCCAATTCTATTCAGTACCTCCTTATTAGTTATGTGATCTGCCCATCTATCTTCAGCATTCTTCTGTAGCACCACATTTTGAAAGCTTCGATTCTCTTCTTGTCTAAGCTATTTATCTCCATGTTTCACATCCATACATGGCTACACTCCATACAAATGCTTTTAGAAAAGACTTCCTGACACTCAAATCTATACTCAATCTTAACAAATTTCTCTTCTTCAGAAATGCTTTTCTTGCCATTGCCAGTTTACATTTTATATCCTCTCTACTTCGACCATCATCGGTTATTTTGCTCCCTAAATAGCAAAATTCCTTTACTACTTTAAGTGTCTCAATTCCTAATCTAATCCCCTCAGCATCACCCGATTTAATTTGACTAAATTCCATTATCCTCATTTTGCTTTTGTTGATATTCATCTTATATACTCCCTTGAAGACACCATCCATTCCGTTCAACTGCTCTTCCAAGTCCTTTGCTGTCTCTGACAGAATTACAATGTCATCGGCGAACCTCAAAGTTTTTATTTCTTCTCCATGGATTTTAATACCTACTCCAAATTTTTCTCTTGTTTCATTTACTGCTTGCTCAATATACAGATTGAATAACATCGGGGATAGACTACAACCCTGTCTCACTCCCTTCCCAACCACTGCTTCCCTTTCATGCCCCTCAACTCTTACAACTGCCATCTGGTTTCTGTACAAATTGTAAATAGCCTTTTGCTCCCTGTATTTGACCCCTGCCACCTTAAGAATTTGAAACATTGTCAAAAGCTTTCTCCGAGTCTACAAATTCTAGAAACGTAGGTTTGCCTTTCCTTAACATATTTTCTAAGTTATATATAATAAAATATCTCTGAAAAAACTGCATAAATTTTCTGTCAGATATCAATAAGATTTCAAAGTGATGCAAAGTTCAAACTTGCCTTAAATGCACTTAATGAAATGCAGAAATATAGGATGTGAAGATGATGATGTCAATGAATCACAAAGGGAATCAGTCAACTCATACAAATACAGTTTCTACGGATATGAAACAGAAAGCTCACATCGGCTCAGTCGTGCATAAAGCAGGTGGCAGTCTTTGGTTCATTAATACAACACTGGGAAAATGCAGTCAATCTATGAAGGAGACTGCTTATGACACACATGTGTGATCCATCCTAGAATAGTAGTCTAGTGTGTGTAATTCATACTAAATAGGATTAACAGAAGATGATGTCGAACATATACACAGAAGGGTAGCACTAAGTGACACATGTTTGTGTAACCCATGGGAGATGTCATGAAGATGCTGAAAGACTTACGAAGTTCTAAGAACTGTTAATGAGGAATTTGAGAATATACTGCATACTCCTACATAAAGTTCTCAAAGCAAAGATAGACGAATAACTATGCTCACAAAGACATGCAAGCAATTATTCTTCCTGTGCTCCACATGGTAATGGAATTGGAAGAAACCCAGATATGTGCTACAATGTAAAGCACTCCGTGCCATGCAGTTCACAATTATTTGCAGAGTACTGATGTAGATATACATTAGTGGCTCATCATGGTTGAAACCTGAAATTGATAGCAATGAGATTTTTGGGGAAAATTTAAGTGTCTATCAAAAGGATAGGTAAATGGGAATTGGAGAGGCTGTATTGGTCACAGTAGACAAGAAACTCAGATCCACCGATATAGAAATTGAAGCTGTGTGTGAGATTGTTTCGACAAGACTCAGTATCGAGGGTGGGCACAAAATGATAATTGGACCCTTCTATCGCCCACCAGACTCATCTTCTGATGCAACTGAAGACTTTAGATAGAACCTCAGTTCACTTGTATGCAAGTTCCCAATCATACTGTAATCATCAACCATCCAACAATTAATTGGGAAAATTACAGTTTTGTTAGTGGTGGGCATGATAAACATCCTGTGAAACTTTACTAAATGCCTTCTGTGAAAATTACCTGGAACAGATAGATAGAAACCACACTCATGATGGAAAGACACTGAAGAGCCAAAGGAACTGGTAAACCTGCCTAATATCGTGTAGGGGCCCCACAAGCACACAGAATTGCTGCAACACAATGTGACAGGAACTTAACTAATTTCTGAAGCAGTGCTGGAGGGAACTGACACCATGAATGCTGCAAGGCTGTCCAAAAATCTATAAGAGTACGACGGGGTGGAGATCTCTTCTCAACAGCATATTGCAAATCATCCCAGATATGCTCAATAATGCTCATGTCTGGGGAGTTTGATGGCCAGTGGATGTGTTTAAATGCAAAATAGTGTTCCTGGAGCCACTCTGTAGTAATTCTGGATGTGTCCTGCTGGAATTGCCCAAGTTCATCAGAATGCACAATCGACATGAATGAATGCAGGTGATCAGACAGGGTGCTTATGTACTTATCACCTGTCAGGGTCATATCTAGTCATATGAGGAGTCCCATATCACTCCAACTGCACGCGCCCCATGCCATTACAGAGCCTTCATCAGCTTGAACCCGACTGACATGCAGGGTCCATGGATTCATGAGGTAGTCTCCATACCCATACATGTCCATCCCCTTGATCCAATTTGAAATGAGACTCGTCCGACCAGGCAACATGTTTCCAGTCATCAACAGTCCTGTATCAGTGTTGACGGGCCCAGGCGAGACGTAAAGCTTTGTGTCATGCAGTCATCAATGGTACACACAGTGGGCATTCAGCTCTGAAAGCCCATATCGATGATGTTTCGTTGAATGGTTCGCACGCTGACACTTGTTGATGGTCCAGCACTGAAATATGCATCAATTTGTGGAAGGGTTGCACTTCCGTTATGTTGAACATTTCTCTTCACTCGTCATTGGTCCCATTCTTGCAGGATCTTTTTCTGGCCGCAGTGATGTCAGAGATTTGATGTTTTACTGGATTCCTGATATTCACAGTACACTTGTGAAATTGTCATACGGGAAAATCCCCTTCTCATCACTACCTCGGAGGTGCTGCATCCAATCACTCATTCAAACTCACTTAAATCTTGACAACCTGTCACTATAGCAGCAGTAACCAATCTAACAACTGCACTAGACACTTGTTGTCTTACACAGGCATTGCCGACCACAGTGCCAGATTCTGCATGTTTACATATCTCTGTATTTGAACATGTATGTCTATACCAGTTCTTTGGCACTTCAGTGTATATTGGATCCAATGGCAACAAACAGACCTGACCTCTTTGAGGATGTCCACATTGAAACTGGTATCAGTGATCGTGACGCGGTTGTGGCAGCAGTGATTACCAAAGTACAAAGGGCGACTAAAACAAGCAGAAAGATATAAATGCTGAGTAAACTAGATAAAAAATCAGTAGTATCATATCTCAGTGAGGAACTTGAAACTTTCAGCACAGGGCAGAAGCATATGGAGGAATTCTGGCTAAAGTTTTAAAGACTAGTTGACCATGCACTGGATAGATATGTGCCCAGTAGAACAGTTTATAACGGGAGAGAACCTCCATGATATATAGCCACTGTAAAGAAACTTTTAAAGAAGCAGAGATTACTGTATTATAGGTGTGCAACAAAGCATAGGGCTATAGAAGGAGAGGTGCTGATAGAAACACATTTGGCTGTTAAGAGGGCAATGCATGATGTCTTCAATGACTACAGTAGCAGAATATTGGCAAATGATCTTTCACAGAACCCAACGAAATTCTGGTCATATGTAAAGGCTGTTAGTGACACTGAAGATAGTGTCCAGCCCTAGTGGATGAGACAGGATCTGAAATTGAGGGTAACAAAGCAAAAGCTGAAATGCATAACTCGATTTTCAAATGTTTCTTTACAAAGTAAAACCCATGGGAATTGCCCCAATTTAATCCTCATTCCATTGAAAATATGAATGAAATATGTGTTAGTGTCAGTGGTGTTGAGAAACAGCTGAAATCATTAAAACTGAACAAAGCTCCACGCCCCAATGGAACCCCTATCAGATTCTATGCTGAATTCGTGGCCGAGTCAGCCCCTCTTCTAACTATAATGTATCGTAGATTCCTCTTACAAAAAACTGTGCCCAGTTCTTGGAAAAAGGCACAGGTCACACTTGTCTATAAGAAGGGTAGTAGAAGTGATCCACAAAATTATTATCCAATATCCCTGACGTCGATTTGTTGTAAATCTTAGAACATATACTGAGATCAAACATAATGAAGTATCTTGAACAGAATCTTGATAAGCTTTTGTGCGGTGCGGAATTTGGCAACTTGCTCTAAATGTTCAGAAATGCAAAATTGTGCAGTTCACAAAATGAAAAAAAAAAACACAGTATCCTATGACTATAATATCAATGAGTCGCTGTTGGAATCGGCCAACTCATACAAATACCTGGGTATAACACTTTATAGGGATATTAAATGGAATGATCACATAGGTTCAGTTGTGTGTAAAGCAAGTGGAAGACTTCAGTTTATTGGTAGAATACTGGTGAAGTGCAATCAGTCTACTAAAGGAGATCACTTACAAATCACTTGTGCAACCAGTTATAAAATATTGCTCAAGTGTGTGGGATCTGTACCAGATAGGACTAACAGGGATATTGAAAATACTCAGAGGAGGGCAGTATGAATGGGCAGGGCACAGGTTTGTTTAATTCATGGGAGAGTGTCACAAAGACAATGAAGGAGGCACTTGAAGACTATCCTGAGAAAGTCTATTAATAAAGTTTCAAGTACCTGCTTTAAATGATTGTTCTAGGAACGTACTACAACCCCCTATATTTAGCTCACATAGGAATCATGAGGATAAGACTAGAATAATTACTGCATGCACAGAGGCATTCAAACAATAATTCTTTCCGAACTCCAAACATGAATGGAATAGGAAGAAACCCTAATAATTCGTACAATGGGACATACTCTCTGCCATGCACATCACGGTGGTTTGCAGGGTATAGATGTAGATGTAGATGAGACTCGGTCTACACCTGATCTGAAAACCTAACGCCAACTCATGACTATTGTTTCTCTGGCAATGGGTAGCCTACAATTTACTATGATTAAGGGATAGGCTTCATTTCATGATTAATTCATGGCCAACTTTTGTAAATGTTAGACTTTTATCTCAGGATCTCTGAGTACTATCTTGAATTAATGTCAACATCAGGTAATCCATGCATTCAGTGCTTAAGCTTATCTGAATCAGTTAGTGCTACGTTTACACTGGGACATGTTTTGGAAATATTTATTCTATTATTAGGTTCAGGAAAACTCTTTTTTATTTTTTGGCCGATTTTGGTGTTAGTTATTGTCAGCTTGTTTCTCATTTTTTGTTATTTATTTTCACCATTTTTACTCATTTTTCAAAGTTATGTTGAAATGAAACTATACTTATCATTTATTTTATATTTCTAAACCATACATATCACATTTATTTACACTGAGGTGACAAAAGTCATGGGATAAAGGTATCCACATACACAAATGCCAGTAGTATTGTGTACACAAGATATAAAGGGGCAGTGCATTGGCGAGGCTGTCATTTGTACTCCGGTGGTTCACTTGAAAAGGTTTCCGATATCACTATGGCCACATCACAGGAATTAACAGACTTTGAATGTGGAATGGTAGTTGGAGCTAGGTGGACGGAACATTCCATTTCAGATATTGTAAGGTTCTTCGATATTCCGAGATCCACAGTATTAAGATTGTGCTGAGAATACCGAATTTTAGGCACTGCCTCTCCCCATAGACGCCACAGTGGCCGACAGCCTTCACCTAATGACCAAGAGCAGCGGCATATGCATAGAGTTATCAGTAGTAACAGACATGCAACACTGCATGAAATAACCACAGAAATCAAAGTGGAATGTATCCATTAGGACAGTTCAGTGAAATTTGGTGTTAAAGGGCTGTAGCAGCAGATGACCAATGTGACTGCCTTTGCTAACACAATGACATTGCCTGCAGTGCCTCTCCTGGGCTTGTGACCATACTCGCTGGACCCTAGATGACTAGAACACCATGGCCTTGTCAGATGAGTCCTGAGTTCAGTTGGTAAGAGCTGATGATAGTGTTTGAATGTGGCACAGATTCCATGAAGCCATGAACCCAAGTTGGTAGTAAGGCACTGTGCAAGCTGCTGGTGGCTCCAGGATGGTGTGGGCTGCATTTACATGGAATGTGATGGGCCCTCTGGTCCAACTGAACTGATCATTGACTGGAAATGGTTATGGTCAGTTACTTGGAGACCATTTACAGGCATTCATGGACTTCATGTTACCAAATACTGATGTCATGTCACCAGCACAATTGTTTGAAGAACATTCTGGACAGTTCAAGTGAATAATTTGACTATCCAGATTACCTGTCATGAGTCCCAATGAACATTTATGGGACATAATCAAGAGGTCAGTTTGTGCACACATCCTGCATTGGCAACACTTTCATAGTTATGGATGGCTATAGGGGTAGCATTGCTCAATATTTCTGCAGGGAACGTCCAACAACTTGCTGAATCCATTCCACATCAAATTGCTATGCTATGGTGGGCAAAAGGAGGTCCAACACAAAACTAGGAGGTATCCCACGACTTTTGTCACCTGAGTTGAGAAGAAAAGAAGAAAAAAAATGTTACAGTTGATAATTAAAGAAAAAGATTGTCTGCAGGGGCTGGCTGAAAACCTACTTGCCGTAAGGAATGCAGACAGTTTTTAAAATGACAGCATTAACAAGATTTCTGGATTATCTTCCAGGAGATTGTGCCAACAGTCAAACATTGCACTATAGTTAGAAAATAGCGTCTCACTGTCAACATGTTGCCTGCAGACGTGTCACTATTTCTTTGAAGAGTGAACATTTACTTTTCAACAAAATTATGAAGTCATTTTACCCTTCAGACTATCTGCACTACTGAGACAAGTCATTTCAAGTACAGACTGCAGTGTAGCTCACTGTCCTTAGGTTAAAAAATGAATCGAAGCCTTTGAAGACTGATTTATTTGGATCAGTACCCATGAGAGTTCACAAGCTCACCTGAAGATATAATGTAGTGAGCTGCAATCCCTCCATAATGGAGCACTTGCCTCTTTATCTTTATTAAAATCATTTTTGTTTCATCTCCAAAAATTCCTTTATCCACAGTACTGAAACATTCTTCAAACTGTTTTAACTTTGGATCATGTTCATGGTAAGTCAGAGATTTTGAAGTCTCTATAAGAAGACAATCATATTTATTAAGTCACTGGCATGTTCTTTAACACTTTCGCTGCGGCATCGGTGCAGGCGCGCAACTCTACAGTGCAGCCCGGTAACACTCGAGTGCGTGCCGGTAACACTCGAGTGCGGGCCGGTAACACTGAAACGGCAGGTACCGCTCGGAGCCGACGCTCCTAAGCACACCTGAGCTACAGGCTGTCAAGACCTTGTAAGATCTGTAGGATCATGTTCTATGCTGACTCAATGATGACACCTTAGATGCATTACTTCAAATAAGCTTTGACTGTATTGTGGTCATGTTTTAAAGTTTGTTTGGTGTCTGACACCTATAGGGGTCACAGGCGTCATTCAAACATTCATGATTTGTTGATAATGTAACAAAAAATACAATTCAAACAAGCAACAAATCCACTGCATTCAGGAAAAATTTGGATTCCAAAACAGAAATTCTTAAGAAGGAAAAAAAGGAAATTGGATTCATTTGAAATTATATTTACTTCAAATGCGCATTTTTAAGATTGACTCTGATAGAGGTCACCAATTCAGTAGCATGTTTGCTCCTGATATGAGAGAATTAGCCATCTACATTTAATCAAAGAAGCCCAGGGGACCCCCGGATGTGTAGAAATTAGTAAGCAAAACACACCCTACGTGGAGGCCTCTCTCATGTCCCCCATCCCTTCAATTGTGGTGCTGTTAAAACAAATTTAGCAAAACAAATTCTTTCGCAAAAAACTGAAGTGAACATTTTACAACACAATAAGAAATGCGTCGACTTAACACAAAAGAAAACCTAATTTTCTGAGTACTCGTGGAAAAAAGTTCTAACCTTTCATGTCATAAAAAGAAACCATGCAATGTCAAAATAAATAAAAGAAGTTGTCTTTTATAATCGGAATTTCCCCGATATTATTGCGTTTTTGCTACTTATGGGAAATTATACTGCAGTTCAAGCAATATCCAGGTTTGTCTGGGCACGTTGTACACTCGTATGGTGTATCCGTGCGCTTGCCTTGTTCCACGCACTTCTTACACCGCTTCCTCATAACTTGCTTCTTCCCTGCAGTAGCTTCCCACTTTAGCACAACGTGTGTTTGTTTGTGATGTTTCTTGTTCACATTTTGTGGAACGTCCATTGGCGGAAGAAAGACCTTTAAATTTTCATTCTGTAATCGTACAATGTCATTTAATTTCCTGAGTATTTGTTGTACAGATATAGAGAATTGAAAACTAGCATGTCCGTGACATGAAAGAATAGTTTTTTCTGCCAGCAGATAGTCTTTCGTTCACATAAATAATACGATAACATCTGATCTATTTTATCAGTCCCAGACATACACGCATTGTACCTAATAATAGGCAAAGGTTTCGTAACTATTTGCGGGCGCGCATTCGTCACTTGCTCCATAACATTTAGATGTTCTGTGGAAATGTTGGAAACCTCTCGTTGGTCCTTCCATTTTCCAGTCATAGCTCCATTCGAATACTGCGAAATTCTCTCTCCTCTCCCAATTTTTGCCGATACAACGTGTTCGGGGGTATATTTCCTATTTAATTTCAGAGTACCTGTGGAAAGTGTCTTTAGGTTCAACAGAGTTATAGCTAAATGAAATATAATAATTGTCCAAGTAAATATGATGACCAACATGCAAAAAAAAAAAAAAAAAAAGGTTCAAAGGCTCTGAGCACTATGGGACTTATCATCTGAGGTCATCAGTTCCCTAGAACTACTTAAACCTAACTAACCTAAGAAGATCACACACATCCATGCCCGAGGCAGGATTCGAACCTGCGACCATAGCGGTCGCGCGGTTCCAGACTGAAGCGCCTAGAACCGCTCGGCCACAATGGCCGGCTGACCAACATGCAGCTTTTCTGTCATCAAATGCAAAACGACCTTTTCAGCGTAACCATTTCCCCCCATATCTCCACTACTTCCCGTGTACACAACGCACTTATTTATGAAACCCTCTGGATTGTTAAGCATGCACATCTTAATGCCATTTATATTGCGTTTGCTTTTTATGTATTGTCCAAATGGCAATCTTCCCCTCCAAAGAATCACTGATTCATCTATTGATAAATCTCTTCCTGGGTAATACACTTGAGACATTCTCGTGTTAAAATAATTCAATATAGGTGGTATCTTATATAAACGATCGTCATGTTTTGAGTTTCCTGGAAGTGGATTTTTTGCTAAATGCAGAGAGCGCAATATGATCAAATACCAGTCTCTGCTTATACTCATCGCTATTCCTCTATTCTCAAACAGTGGTTCTTTCTTCCAGTAGTCTTGTAATCGCGGATATTTAACGTTACCCATATGTAACGAAACACCCAGGAAAACTAGTAATTCGCCTATACTTAGAGGTTTCCATTTACAGATCATAGATCCATCTATTGTATTTTCGCTCAGCAATATGTTGACTGCATTATCATTCATTTCATCAACTACAAGTTGCAACAATTCGTCTATTACCAATAATCTGAAGAAATCCATAGGGGAATTGCCAGCAGGATGAATTTGCAAAACTTCTTCCTTCGTAAATGGGTGATACTGCATATTATGTGGTTCTTTATGCCAGGACTCACCTGGATTATCTACGTGTGACAGGTCGGGCTCGTTTTCGTCGTCGATTTCTGCACGATCGTCGTGACCCCATATCGTCAGATTCGGAACTCTCACGAAACAGATTCAAATGCTGTGCTTCCATGCTATCACCACTCTGCAATTCTTCTGCAGCCTCTAAATGACAATCGCCGTGGTATTCCTCGTCCTCACTACACACAAAATGACTGTCATTCTCTGTTCCTCTGTCAATTTAAAACTTTGCCTGCTCCTTTTCACATTGGAAGGTCCTGGTGTTGGTTCATTAGACGCCATTACGAACGATATACGTTCGATAACTGACCACACAAAGCAAAAGTTTACACGCTTTGATGCTAGACTGAGTAACTCGATAGTGAGTGCGGATGCTTATAAGCGTCAGCCGCACTGGCTCATGGATTCTTGTGAGGCTTACAAGCGTCAGCCGCAGCGAAAGTGTTAATGAAAGTGTCCTCCACAAGAATCCAGTTCACTTTGTCACATGACAGTAAATTGACATACTCAATATCTGCGTTAGGCAGGACCCGCAAGTCTTCACTACAGAAGAATTGAGTCATTTCATGCAAATATTCTGCACGAAAGTATCTGTGGAGAGCCATGAGTTCCAGAGTGTTAAAACTGGAAGAGGACAAATTTTTGCATCTCTCTTCTTTTCCTTAAGAAACTGCAAATATACATGTTGCCACTTCCTGGCATTCAATAAAGCACTCTCTAAATTGTTCATCACACTGCTCAACTTACTCAGTTAGTAAAAGTCTAAATCAAAGCCAGTATTGTACTAATGTGTTTCAAGCAGCAACATTGTCAGCATGTGACATGAGGTACAATGGGAAGGAAAAGAAGGAGATGTGTCAGCTGCTGTTTCCATGCACCCAATGAGGCAGTGCTGTTTCCATGCAGCCAATGAGGCAGCAGTGGATAGAGGTGTTTTCAAGTAAGACGTGAATGAATATTGTCACCTTGTCATGTAGGTATACCACAACCTCAGAAACCATACCATATTCAGAAAAAACACGCAAATATTTGTGACAACCAGGCTTATTAATATAAGTAGTGCTATTAGGTTTCATTCTAACCACACCCTCACAAATCATGACACACCTACATCTACAGAGACACTCCACAAGCCACCATACAGTACATGCTTGGGGGTTTCTTGTGGAACATTAGATCTGCACGGCAGAACCATGTGAGCATCACCAGCTGCCCATCACTCACTTCGCATGTGTCACAGAAGTAAGTGGTCAGCAGTTTCCACACTCAGTATTAAGTGGCATGCACTCAGTAAATGGCCCTACCATGTGGCTAAGGAAACAACATAGTGGCACTAATGGGCCCAACAAGCATTGTAGTCCGTTTATAATCAGAATTTCTTTTTAGCTGTCAATTTTCCATGTTTTTTTTTTTTTTTTTTATGGAGGAAGTGTATGACGTATACCTGAGATTCACCGAGTACTACCACAGCAGTCAAGTGTGATCATGTATAACAAAAATTAGACTGATAGTAGGAAACTGAATGTTATTGAAGACATGGAACTATAAATTTGCATGAAAGAATAGCTGATGAAAAAATGTTTGCATTTGGTCTGTGGCTAAAACTGCACTAACTTTGAGTCATATTTGGGACAGAATATATGAGAAAGATTTATGTTTACGAGTTTGATGGCAGATTATAATTGTCAACTTTGTTTATAAGTAACAGAAAAACCTCAGTCCAGTTACATTGTAGACTCTTGTGCATAAACTGAACAAATGGACTAACAGGACTCATTATAGGTGATAATATACAGTCCAATCGCATTAATGTAATCACCGTGTGTTTGATATCAATATGTAACAACCACTCACAGACGGCAGGTGGTAACATTAGCAGTGGAGAGTACATAAAGTATTCTGGTGAGATATGGAAAACAGTGCAGTCATTTTCATAATGTGGAAACGCAGTGATTTATCTGATGTCCAAAAGGGCATGAACATTGGCTTTTGGGCCAGAGGTGGAAGCATTTTTGAAATGACTAGGTTTGCAAAGTGTTCACATGCTGCTGTGGTTAAGGTATACCATGCTGGGCTGGTGCCAAGATGGCGGCAAATAGTAATGGTAAAGTTATTAGCTTACGTAAAAACTCGTGTTTTGACGCGGAAAAGTGTAAAAAGTGCGGAAAAGTACTGAAAACCGGATTCACGTGCAAGGAATGTAATAACTCGTATCATTTTCGATGTGCAAAAGTGGACTCATCTGTGAAAGAAAATAATGAATTTATAACATGCTGGAACTGTAGTCAGTGCTGCGTTCAGAACTCAGATAATTATCATAAAGCAAAAATGTGTGACTGTAGGTGTGAATTATCTGTTCTAGTCGGCGATATGGTAAGTGAAATCCAAAGCCTAAAGGCTGAAGTTACTCTCTTAAATAATAAGGTGAGTGAATTTGAACAACAGCGCCTGATGAACGACTGCAGGCCTAAACTAAAAACCAAGGAAAGCTTTCCTGCCGTCAATACTCAAAACAGGTTTCAAATTCTCGAAGAAATAGTGGAACAAGAACAAGTTCAGTCCGTGCAAACTAGAGGTAATCCTTCAAGCAGCAAAAAAACTGTCAGTGATAAGTTCAGAAAACACGAAGGCCCAAACTCGTGTGCAAAACGTGAAACTGAACGTAAACAAACTGTCCAAGGAAGTGGAATCTGTGAAATTACATGCAAGAAATCGTCCCTAGAGAAAAACAGAAGAAACGACGACAATCAGAAACACAAGCAGGGTCGGATTCTATTATATGGAGACAGCCATGGACGTGAAATAGTGCAAAACATCGCAAACATGCAAGACAACTTTGCAGCTGTAGGCCACATCCAGCCTGGAGCCCCTCTTTCTGCTGTGGTGAAGCCGTGCATGCAGGAGTGTGACTCCTTCTCATCCAATGACTTTGTCGTTATTATGGGAGGTTCATTTGATGTAGCAAGAAATCAAGCAAATGATGCAATTAGACATATGAAAATGGTACTGGGTAAGTTAAATCACACTAAAACAGTTGTTGTCAACATTCCACAGAGGTATGATCTTATGAAACAGTCTATTGTGAACCGGGAAGTTCATAAAACAAATGACAGGATTAAAGATGTATGTAGTAAATTTCAGAATGTGTCTCTAGTAGATGTCACCTATCTAGAAAGGGAGCTGCACACATCTCATGGTCTGCACATGAACAAAAGAGGCAAAAAGATCATTAGTAGCAAAATTATTGAGGAAGTGAGGCGACATTGTTCACAAAGTGATGAAAAGAAGTCCATTGTCATGGGGTGGTACAACCCATCTCAACAAAATCTGCCACAACACCAGCCACCGCTGGCAAGCCAGGGAAACTTGTGAAGCCTGCTGGCCTCATTGCTAGTCCAAAATTATCCTCTAAGGTCCAGCAGGTAAAACTCAGCCTTAAAATCATACACCAGAATCTTGGTAGTCTTAGAAATAAGCATAATGATCTAGATGTAATTTCACGGATTGACAAACCCGATATATTAGTTGTAACTGAACATTGGTACAATGAAGCTCTGATTAGCATTAGTCAACCACTGTGTATGAAATTCTGCACAGCCTTCAGTAGAAAAGACAAGACTGGGGGAGGTGTAGCAATTTTCACTGTAAATGAAAGTAATTTTAATGTTATTGATGTGAGTTCCTTCTGCTTGGAAGGAGTCTCAGAATTTGCTGCAATAAACCTGAAATGGGGTAGAGATAACATAACAGTTATCGGTGTTTACAGGCCACCTGCAGCAAATACAGATACCTTTTTTGTAAATCTTTCTGACTTGCTTGTATATATAGACACAACATTTTCTGGGCCAAATGGTCATGTAAATATTATAGTTACAGGGGATATAAATATAGATTTATTAACAAATGATGTCAGCACCAAAAAGTTACATCGTCTGTGTGATGAATTTAACCTGACCCCACTCATTCGGGAACCCACTAGAGAAATTGGCAATAGTAAAACATGTCTTGACAACATAATAACAAACATGACCCACCTATCCCACAGTGCATCAGTTTTAAAACTAGCCATCTCAGATCACCATGCAGTACAGCTTAAATTGGAATGCCATGAGGCCCCCACTGTCACCACAAAGCAACAGTTTGTAACTAAAAGAATAATGTATAATGACAACATAAATAGACTAAACTGGATGCTAGCACAAATAAAATGGTTTGAAAATAATAGCTTTTCATATGATAACTTTGCTGCTGACTTCTATTACTGCTTTGATACCACATGCCCAGTTGTAATCACAAAAATGAAACAAACAAAAAATATAAACAAAAATATTTGGGTAAATAGTAATGTCACTGAAGCGAGGGAAAAATTAAAACTACTCCACAGTGCAATGCTGAATAATAGAGAGATTCCTGAGCTAAAGGAAGCCTTCAAAATATATCAAGCACACTATAAGGAAAAAAATGGCTCTGAGCACTATGGGACTCAACTTCTGAGGTCATTAGTCCCCTAGAACTTAGAACTAGTTAAACCTAACTAACCTAAGGACATCACATACATCCATGCCCGAGGCAGGATTCGAACCTGCGACCGTTGCGGTCTCGCGGTTCTATACTGCAGCGCCTAGAACCGCACGGCCACTTCGGCCGGCACACACTATAAGGACTTACTTACACAGACCAGGAGCAACTATGTTGCAAATAAGCTTCAAAACTCACACAACATAACTACTGGCATCTGGGCAGTCATAAACAGTTTTAGAACTGGCAATGACAAATCCTGTATGGACTTTACTATTAACCACAATGGCATGCTCATAAAAGACCAACTGGAAATTGCAAATATTTTTAATGAATATTTTTCTTCCGTAGGGGAAGCCATAAATGACAAACATAAAAACATGCACTACAGTTTTAAAGGTAATACATGTGACCATAGTATATATCTAGCCCCTACAAACTGTGCAGAAATAATGGGCATCATTAGCTCTCTAAAACCCTCTAATTCAGCTGGGCATGATGGCCTAAATACTAATGTTGTAAAAGCCTGTAGCCAAAATGTATCTGTACCTCTGTCTGCAGCAGTCAACAATGTAATAGAATCAGGCACCTTTCCAGACAGACTCAAAATAGCACAGGTAACACCCATTTTTAAGAAAGGTGACAACAACAAAATAGAAAACTACAGACCAGTCTCAATCCTTCCTGTCTTTTCCAAAATAGTTGAGAAAGTTATATACAACAGGATTATAAACTTTCTTAACAAACACAACCTGATGTTCGAAAATCAAAATGGATTCGTAAAAGGTAAATCAACTAGCACTGCAGCTGCTCAACTAATTGAAGAGGTGTTACGGGGTATCGAAAGCAAGGAACATGTGGCAGATGTATACCTAGACCTGGAAAAAGCCTTTGATTGTGTGAACGTTGACATCCTATTAGACAAGCTATGGAACATGGGCATGAGAGGTGCTGCTTATGATCTAACAAAATGTTATATGAGCAATAGAAAGCAGTTTGTTCTACTTAAAACGGAAAGTGGTGTCTACAAATCAGAGATCTCTTGCATAAAATATGGGGTGCCCCAGGGCTCGGTATTGGGCCCCCTTCTGTTCTTGATCTATGTAAATGATATTAAATACTGTACTATAAATTCCAAAATTGTTCTGTATGCCGATGACACGTCCATTGTATGTAAAAAGGAATCATGTAATGAACTAGAGGCCGAGTGTAATAATGTGACAAAAGAAATTGTTCAGTTTTTTAATGAAAGCCACTTAAATGTAAGCACCAGTAAAACATGTTTGATGGAGTTTAACAAAAGTAGTTTGAATAATGAAATAAAATTATACATGGGCAACAAATTGGTAAAGAAAGAGTCTAGTGTAAAATTCCTTGGCATAACAATCCAAAGCAACCTGAAATGGGACACACATATTGACTCTCTAGCAACTAAGCTGTCAAAAAATATATTTGCAATCAGTACTATTAGCAAGTTCTGTAGAGACACCGTAGTCCTAAAGACTGCATACCATGCTCTTTTCTCCTCTCACTTGAACTATGGTATTGAAATTTGGGGGGCAACAACCAAAGCTAATCTAGATAAGCTACTCATTCTTCAAAAAAGGGGTGTGAGAATAATCTGTGGAGCAAAATATAGGGAATCTTGTCGCAACTTGTTTCCAAAAACAGAGGTGTTAACTGTTATAAACACATACATTCTAAAAGCCATATTGCTTGTGAAAAGACTGCACCCAAACACTTATTCAGATTTCCACCAGTACAATACTAGAAATAAAGAAAGATTTTACATTGGCAGCCACAGAACAGCACTTTACGAAAAGAGGCCTCAGTATGCAGGTATAAAATTAGCTAATGCACTGCCTAGAGCAGTCATGGCTCTTCCTACAATTAAACTGAAACATCAGCTTAAGAAATTTTTAGTAAAACACCCTTTCTACACATTAGAAGAGTACCATACTTATATGAAGAACAACAAATGCTTTGTGAAATTATGTGAACAGAAATAAGTAAACACCTTATTGTAATTTTGTTGTAAATTAATGACGTATTCAGAAGAATGTGTCTTGTGTATTGTACAAATAACTTTAATCATTACTGTTTCTTTGTACATGTGCAGTGTACCATTCGATGTTGAATAAAGCTATTATTATTATTATTATGGGAAAATGGTGCTCTGCAAAACCAGAGTTGAGGCAACTATGGTGCACCATGGGCCATAAATGACAGGGCTGTGGAGATTGTACAGGTGAACAGGCACGCAACTGTCGAGGAACTGTCCGTTCATAAAATGATCGTATGGCACTGATTACCGGGAGTCCCCACCTGAGGATGTTTGACCAGTGAGTTGCCAGTCTTTTCAGTTGACACTGCATTGAGCAACTTGCAAGCTGCTGATAATGAAATGATGATGAGGACAATACAACACGACACCCAATCCACAAGCAGAGAATATCTCCGATCTGGCAGGGAATGGAACCAGAGCCCACCGCATGGCAATTAGAGTCGCTGACCCCTCAGCTAAGGGCGGATACCACCCAGATGAACCAAGGGGCTACCAACAATGTCTTCTCAATGACCATTCTGAGAATGTTCCTGTGTATGGATCTCCGCAGCAGGTCTCTAGTTTATGCACCCAAGCCGACTGCTGTTAATTGGTGACAAAGTCTGGAATTTGCATGCCAATACCACAACTGGACATCCACTGAGTGGTGATGGTTGGCCTTTTCGGATGAATCATGTGTTATGCTCCATGGGACAGTGTTGATGCCAGAGGGGAGAGTTTTATGGTCTGGGGAATGTTTTCGTGGCATTCCCTGGGTGATCTCACCATTCTGAAAGGCACAGTGGACCAACACAATTATGTGTTTATCCTTGGGGATGTAGTTTAAACCATGGAAAATCCAGGGCAGACTGTAACAATATTATCAAAAGGAAAGTTGCTACTCACCATATAGCAGAGATGCTGAGTCGCAGATAGGCACAACAAAAAGACTGTCACAGAATAAGCTTTCGGCCAATGTCAAAAATAGATCACACACACAACAACACACACACACACACACACACACACACACACATGCAAACACAACTTACACACAAGACTGTAGTCTCTGGCAGCTGAAGCCACACTCCCTGGATTTAAAGCCAATCAACAATCTGTGGGATCACCTCGATCGGGCTGTTCATGCGTGGATCCTCAACGGAGAAACCTAGAAGAGCTGGCCACCACACTGGAGTTGGTGTGGCTCCACATCCCTGTCAGCATGTTCCAGTACATCATTGACTCTCTTCCTGCTCATCAGTGGTCTGCACTGCACAAGTTGGTTACTCAGGATTTTGACAGGTGGTCACACTAACGTGACTGTACAGTGTATTAACTGCAATGAATGGAAAGAGGAAGGAAGCAAAAGGTGTAGTGGTAAACAGAGATGGGCATTATTTGAATGAATTACTACCTGGATAATTATTCAAAAAAGTAGATCATTCAAACAAATTTATTCACAAATAAATTATTTGTAACTTAAATCATGAATAAAATAGAATGCCACTGTATTTTCTTTGTTTACTAATTGTACCGAGTTGTACGGCTTTTTCCCTTTGCTCAGTGCAGTCTCTCTTCGATAAATAATTTATTAATGGTTTGATCAGGAACATGTATCAGTGGTTTAATGGTTAAGTTCTAACCACAAAACCAAAGGTTTTGCATTTGGTCACCCATTGGTCCTTTGATTTTTTTTCTGTTACCTATTGCTTCTGTCATCTGTAAGAATGCCACATCTAGTCGTACAGTATTTCAAAGTATATGTTAAACTGTAGGTCACCCTCTACTTGGATGCACAGGTCTTTTCAGCAATGAGAAGAAGCAAGGGTACAACACCTTACCTGCTAATGCAATGCAGTGTTCAATCCAAACCATGAGTTGAGCAAATCTTTACTTGCTTTACTGCGTAAAAAATCCAACATAAAATACTCCATTGGTGGGTGGCGTTAGGACTCACTCTATTGATATGGCCCAATTTAACTGACTCTGCTCTTACAAGTAATGACCCCTCCCCTAGCTATCACATGGAGGTGCTCTACGTAAGCAGTCAAACATAAGAATGCAGCCAACAGAAACTCTTGCAACACTTTCCTCCAGTATACCAAGACTGCTAAAATTATTGGATATGGATGTCTCATTGATATAATTATACAGTGTCTGTAGTGCAAAAAATCAGTGAACACAGTAAGAACTCAGTGGTTGCTAACAATCAACACCAACACACTTTAAATCTAAAGTCTCCTAAAACATTTGTGAAATGCTGCCTGATGATCGTAGTCATCTGTAGGTGTTTAGGGTTAACTCTGTGAAGCTTTCCATTACAAGATGGACTTTTTTTTTATCAGACATGTGTCACTGCAGGTACATAGAGTTTGAGATTGAAAAGTTTCGGAAGATACACTGGATTTGAATACAAAGAAAAAGAGTTCATAACACTGCAGCATACTGACAACTTTTATATCAAGAAAGGTTCAGGAGATGATTAGAAGACTTTTTTCACCTTTCTATACCAACTGCAGCAGCAACTCACCTACGATTTGAAAACAAAGAGTTTATAAAAAGAAAATTTATTTTGAATGTAGTTTGGTAGATGAAGCTAACTTGGAATCACTATGAAGTTGTAGTGGTACGGTGTATAGGCGGTGGTGGTGGTGGTGGTGGTGGTGGTGGTGGTGGTGGTGCTGCTGCTGTTCTGCTGCCAATGATGACGATGATGATGATGATGATGATGAATAATCATGAAACACAGACACAATATAGCACACTTTTATTAATGAACAGAATGTGTGCATCAGAAGCATCTGAACTCAACAAAGTCATAAAACAGACTAACCGCCAGAGGACAGTTTTCATGTTGCTGAACAAAAGTCATACAATAATTTTTAAATGAACACACCACCACTGGACTATATCATTGTTTTTTTTATTATGACCCAGGTTTAGGCCTTTTATGCTATTTTCAAGTGATTGAGTTTATGTCATTAACATATATTGCAGGTGTCAGAGAGTTTAGTGCAAGATCTTACTTGACCTATGACTGTTTCTTGATGTAGTGTACCCACAGAGGCCCCCCATCCCCTTATAGTGTGGAGCACTGTGAGGGAGGCATGTAGTGTGGGGGAGGTGAGACTGCACAGAGATGGAGAGGTCTCCCCGTGCATTGTCTGTGGCAAAGTAGTTGTCAGGAGGTGATGTGCACTAGATGGCATTCAGTTGGTATTCGTGGAGGTGGGCCGGCATTCGAGGCATGTGGAAGATACAGTCATCCCTTCAAAAGGCCTTGTGGGTGCTTGATACATGGAGTGTAGGGCAGGTCATATCGTGTCACTCATAGCATTACAAAATCACATTCTTCAAGTGCTTTATGTAGGAAGACTTTAGGAACAGAGAGCAGAAATGTCAGAGGTATGCAGAGATGAACAATGTGTCATTTGACATAAGACACCAGGTCAGGTGGGTCTGATGGCAAAGCTGATGATTCTCAGAGCGAAACATCAGCCAGCAGGGACAGTGTTTCCCCTTACAGGATTTCAGCCAGTGAGGCTCCCAGTTTGTGTCTCTGTGCTGTGCAGACTCCTAGAAGTACCCTTGGTAGTGCATCAGTCCATAGTTTGCCATGGCACATGAGGGCTGCCTTTAATGTGCGGTGCCACAGCTCGACAAGACTATTGCTTTGTGGATGGTATGCTGTGGTTTGGAATCACCTAGTGCCTGTCATATTGCAGTTCTAGGAATAGGGTGGATTCTGTCACTTTGGCCGGTGTGAGATCCACATTTCAATAATTTCTTTGGCAGTATATTCTGCTGTTATTTCTTTTAGTGATGCTGCTTCAACCCATCATGACATGGTCAGTTGCCAAGAGCATGTAGCACTAGCCATCGGAGACAGATAGTGGGCCAACGAGGTCGATATGTATATGTTGAAAGTGACCTAGGGTGGTTGCACGTGACGTGAAACTTTGCTCTTTTTGACACAGGACATATGCATGAGCCCAAAATTTACAGTCTTTTTTCCATGTTAGGCCATTGTATTGTATTGTATAGAACTGGGGACCTATAAATGACAGAGAGGTTTCGTCCCACCATAGCCCTCAGTGGTTCACAACAGGCCCCAGCAGTCCACCCACCCCACTGCCGCCCCACATGAACCCAGGGATATTGTGCGGTTCAGCCCCCAGTGCATCCCCCTGGGAATGTCTCACACCAGACGAGTGTATCTCCAATGTTTGCATGGTAGAGTAATTATGGTGTATGCATACGTGGAGAAACTGTTTGAGCAGCAATCGTCAACATAGTGTAAGTGAGGCGGAATAAGAGGAACCGGCCCACATTCGCCAAGGCAAATGGAAAACTGCCTTAAAAACCATCCACAGACTGGCCGGCACACCAAACCTCGACACTAATCCGCCGTGCAGATTCGTGCCGGGGACTGGCACGTCTTCCCGCCCAGAAAGCAGTGCGTTAGACCGCACGGCTAACCGGGCGGGCATGTTAGGCCATACAAAAGCAGTCCACTAATGGGCAAGTAGTCAGAAGAATCCCAGGGTGCACCAAATTAAGCAGTTGGTCAAAGACAACTTGGTGGAACTGGTGAGGTACAAGGATGTGTGTCCAACTTTGTGAAACGTTACGTCCACAGGTTTGTGGATAGGTCATGAATGAGGACTTGTAATCGTTTATCTTGTTGTGTCTCAGCAATCTGTTTGTAGTCAGTGGTGATGACAGGCCCTGACGCATGAGAAACAGTCCGCCACATCATTATCTGCACCTTTCAAGTGGTAGACATTCATGGTAAACTAAGCAATGTAGTCCAAGTACTGAAACCATCAGGGCAAGGGTCCTCATGTGGGTTTTGGAAAGAGCTGGTGAGCGGATGACAAATAGTGTAAATAATCAGGGAGCACCCTTCAACATCTTGCCTGAAGTAGTGCACTGCTTCGCAGAATACTAGTAGTCCCCTGTTATATTCAGAGCACTTGCTTTCTGACAACACGAGCTCATGTGAGAGCTGCTGAAAGTCTTGTTGCAGTACAGTGCCAATGGCTGAGTCACTCACATCTGCTGTTATGATCAGCTGTACATCAGGGAGGGCTTTTGCCAAGGTGATGGCCTGGGTAATGCAGTTCTTGATGTGTTCAAAAATGGACATTTGCCAGTGGTATTCTTGCTGGTGAGGGCTTGCGTTAACAGTACATGCAGGCAGGCTGCCTGTGGAAGGTGTCTTCTGTAGAAATTTTATCAGGCCTAAGAACCAATGTAGTTCTTAATAGTCTTGTAGTAGTAGCCGTTGTTGAATAGTCTCTGTACATTGTAGTGTGATGAGGATGCATGATGTCTTTATGTCCAAGGAAGATGACTTCTTTGATTTGAAGTTGGAATTTGTCTTTGTTAGTCACAACACCATTGAGAGAGAGGGTTTTGAGAACTTGTTTGATGTGCATGTTGCAGGACACATTGTCTAGTGAGAAAATTAAGATATTATCAAGATGCATAGTAAACCATCAATAGATCATTTTCACGTATGTGCTGCACTCTGAAGTCCATATGGCATAAACATGAATTCAAACAAACCAAAAGGCATGATAATGGTCATTTTGTGAATGTCTTCTGGACACATAGGTATTTGTAGGTATGCCATGTTACAGTGAATGACACTGAAAACATAGGCTTTTGTTAAATAATGGGTGAAGTCTTGAATCTCTGATACCAGGCAGCTATCCATAACGCTACAAGCGTGAAGTATTCTGTACCACACAACATGAGGGATCGGGCTAAGTTAAGGAACTGTTGGAGGTATAAACTATCACAGCTTGAAAGAGTTTGTCCACTACCACTTTGGCAGCTGTAAGTAGATCCAGCAGTACTCAACATGGTCTGTGATGCAATAGGGGTCTGGGCGTGGTGATAATCTTATGAATTGTTTTGTTCTTAATAACACACTGTATTAATCATTCTTGCAGGGGAATGTTCAGAGACACAGAAATAAGTGGGTGTGCAAGTGGTGCAGTACTGATCCATGTATTGGAAGATGGAGGTAGTACTGTGAGCATCACCATGGATGGCAGTACATGTACTGAGCCACTGTGTGGAAACATTGACAAGGTAGTGGTGACAGATGTAGGCAGCTGACATAGCTGGTCGAGGTGTTGCCACATTGCATGGAGTTTCCGGCAGACATTTTGAATTCTGTGTTTGATGACATTGCTGTCATGTTGTAAGTAAAAGTTTGTTTCACACATGTCAAAATAGTTTCTGAACGTATTGAGTAAGGTCAGTGGTGTGGAGGCACTATTGAAGGAGCCACAGACGTAGGGTACTTTTGTGGAAGGTGGTGACTGTTGCATGAAATGAGCTGTGCCGTTATGTTGGACTGCCTAGGGGGCATGGTTGACTACACCTGTAGCAGAGCAGCTGCTTGTTGTGTGAGTTAGCATGCCACCAGACAGGGCTGAAACCAAATGGAAGTAATGAAGAAAGTCAGCACCGATAACTGGTTCGGCTACATCTACGATGATAAATGCCCAAGTGAATATGTCATTGAAGCTGAGATCTAGTGTACAGACCTGTAATCCATAGACTCGGATTGTCATATAATTTGCTGCATGGAGTTGGAGAGGTGGTTAGGTTGGCATTTGATGTAGTGAAGAGGGCAGTGAAGTACTGACCTCTGAGATGGTGTCAACAAGACAAATTTGGCCACTGATGCAGTTGCGTACAAAGGGTCTGTTGTCATCAAAACGGCAGGGCAGGTGTGATCCGTTGTTATCACTGTGAGTGTCCAAGTGACTTAGATACAGTCCAGCAAGCCTCCTGTAAACCACGCATGAAGTTTGGGAAATTGCAAGGTGGGCGGAATCGACATATCGTGTGTGGTATTAGCAAAAGTGACTCTGCAGGGGTGTGGGCATCGGCGCGGAGCAGTCAGCAATGTTCTGTGTGAGTGTTATATAGTTGGTGGTGCACTGTACAGGTGCAGGTGCATTGTGGTTGATGAATAAGTGGAGTTTGTTGTGGCTGAGTGCGATGACATCAGTCAACAGAAGTCAGGGAAGTTTGGCTGGGCTTGTGGTAGGCAGGAGGTAGGTTCTGCAGCCTTTGTAGTTATGTGTCACACATGCCACAGTAGTTGTTGACATTATTTATGTACTGTCTATACTGTACGATAGAATATATTCGATTGACAAGTTTAAAATGTGCATCAATAGGTTTGTACTAATGGGCAACTATGGCCAGTTGGACTTGCGGGGGAAAGCTTCACAACCCACAGGTCCGTAGTGTGTGCTCTTGCACGAGTTGGAGTTCAGTCCGTGTGTGGAGATGATGCCATAATTATGATGGAGTTTTACAACTGAATGGAGTTATTCCTCTAGGGAGCGGGTGAGGCACCAGAGTAGGACAGCACTCACATTCTTATATTTGTTTTCTACCAGGGGGACGGGGTTAGTGTGAGGATGCTAGCACTTATTATTTCCACATGTTTTCCCAAGTGGCTAACCATGTACCATCACTGACATCATTCAAAGCAAAAATGCTATCCACAATGGCAAACCACAAAGTTGGCTGACCTAGCCATAAAGGAGATAGCTTGAGATTTTTCCTGTGGGCAATGCCACGACATGTCGCTTGGTAGGCAACACAGCAGAACAGGCAGCTGACAGCATGAGGTGTGGAGCGATTAGATTCACATGTGGCACAGGTGATAGCTCTCTCTCTCTCTCTCTCTCTCTCTCTCACATACATACACACACACACACACACACACACACACACACACACACACACACACACACACACACGACTGCAGGCTGTGGCAGCCGAACCCACACTTTGAGCAACAGCAGCACTGCATGATGGGAGTGGCAACTGGGTGGGGGTATGGAGAAGGCTGGTGTGGGGAGGAATGGCAGGGTAGGGGTGAGGGACAGTGAAGTGCTACTGGGGAGCGCGCAAGGATGAGGTAGAGAGAGGGTGGGGCAGCTAGGTGCAGTCGGGAGGTCAGACGGAAGGCAGGGGGTGAGGTGGTGGGGGAGGTTCGTGGAACAGGAGAGAAGTAAAAAGACTGGATGCGCTGGTGGAATAAGGGCTGTGTAGTGCTGGAAAGGGAACGGGCTGGATGGGTGAGAAAAATGACCAACGAAGGTTGAGGTTGGGTGGGTTACGGGAATGTAGGACATATGGCAGGTAGAGTTCCCACCTGCGCTATTCACAGACCCTGGTGTTGGTGGGAAGGATCCATATGGTACAGGCTGTGAAGCAGTCATTGAAATGAAGGATGCTGTGTTGGGCAGCCTGCTCCGCAACAGGGTGGTCCACTTGTTTCTTGGCCACAATTTATGTGGACAGACGGTTTGTTGGTTGTCGTGTGTGTGTGTGTGTGTGTGTGTGTGTGTGTGTGTGTGTGTGTGTGTGTGTGTGTGTGTGGTTTGAGGTTTTCGGGCGATAACAGCATGGTCATCAGCACCCAAATGCATAGAAACAGGAACACATGCGGTGAATGGACGAAGACGGACAGCGAACGAGGAGAACGGCTAAAAGACACAGACATGATGCAGTTCCAGATCCTCACATACAGAGGTAAAACAAGAGGAGAAGAGACGCACTAAAAAAGGAAAGGAAACACAAGGAAAAGAGAACAGAAATCGAAGTGAAACAAGTAGGTAATCGTGACTGGCGGACCTCTTACCTAAAACCTGGGTGAGCCAGTCACCCAGCAGCACATTAAAATCTGAGGCAACAAATTGGACAGGACACAAAACCGTAAGACCTTAACCACAGTTGTTGCATCGTCTTGCAAAATATAGGGCAAATCCGGTGGCAAGGAAAGCACCGCCCTCTGGTCTGAGAATAAAAGACAGTCAAGTAAAATGTGGCGGACAGTAATCTGGACGCCACAAGCACTGCAGATTGGGGGGTCCTCCCACCGGAGTAAAAAACCATGCGTTAAGGGACTGTGCCCGATGAGGAGGCAAGTGAGGAGAACCTCATCCTGCCTGCATGACTGGTAGGACGTACACCATGGCCGCGTGGTGGCTTTGACCAGACGCAGCTTATTTTCACAGACTGCCAGCCACTCCTCTTCCCATTGATGCAAAACACGAAAACGCAAAAGCATGGAGGGGGATGGCACATTCAACAACGTGAGGGAGGGAACATGCATCTTTGGCAGACACATCCGCCAGTTCATTTCCCCTAATATCCACGTGCCCCGGCACCCAGCAGAAAGAAACCTCCTTCCCCTGCCGTTGCAGGTGGAGTAGGGCATCACGGTTGTTCTGGACGACCGTATCCACTGGGTACAAGTGTTGCATGGTCTGAAGGGCACTCAGGGAGTCAGAACAGATGAGAAACTTAAGACTGGCAACACATCTCATCTGCTCCAATGCCCGAAAGATCGCAAACAATTCGGCATCAAAGATGGTAAACGCCGCAAGAAGCCATAACTTGACGACTCGATCAGGGAAAACAACAGCACGATGTCCATATAGAATGCATCACAGTGGTTGCAGCCTATCTTGTAGATCACATGACTGTTTTCACTAGTAGCCCTGCCTTTGATGGGATAGGTGATGTTTGTGACCAGACTGGAGTAGTTGTTGGTGGGAGGATGTATGGGACAGGTCTTGCATCAAGGTCTATTACAGGGGTATGAGCCATGAGGTAAGGGGTTGGGAGCAGGGGTTGTATAGGAATGGACAAGTATATTGTGTTGGTTTGGTGGACGACAGATACCACTGTGGGAAGGATAGTGGGCAGGACATTTCTCATTTCAGGGCACAATGAGAGGTAGTCAAAACCCTGGTGGAGAATATAATTCAGCTGCTCCAGTCCTGGGTGGTACTGAGTTATGAGGGGAATGCTCCTCTGTGGCTGGACAGTGAGACTTTGGGAGGTTGTGGAAGACTGGAAAAATAAGGCAAGGGAGATTAGTTTTTGTTTTTGTTTTCCACATTTTCCATTAGTTTGATCAGGCACAGATCCTAAACACTCGAGCAGTTCTCAGAAATGAGTTGCACTAGCATTTTGTATGCAATCTCCTTTTCTAGAATTCTCTCAATAAACTAAAGTCGACCTTTCACTTTTCCTACTACCAACATTGTGTGCTCATTCAATTTAATATCGTTTGCAACATTATACCTAGATAGTTAATCAATGTCACTGTGTAATTTAGCACACTACTAATGGTGTATTCAAATGTCAATGTAACTTTGTACACATATACACCATCAGTGGGTATGTAAGTATTTACAGTTGCAGTTCTCTGATAAAAATAGAACTGCCACCAAAGTGCATTTGTACTTCACATTTAGTGTTGGTAGCAGGCCTGGAAAGGTATATCTGGGGTGTGAACATCACCAGATGTTGAGTCAGCACTGAAATACACAGATATGCCACATAGTCTTGTGAGGCAGCTCTATCAGCACCTGACAGAGTTTGAAAGCGACCTCATTGTGGGTCTCCATTTGGTCAACTGGCTGAATCCTGCAATATCCAGATTTATGGGGCATTTGGACATGACAGTAGATTGACAATGGACTCTATGGGAACGTGACAGCAGCCATACTCATTGTCAAGGTTCCAGTTGACCATGTATAACAACTACAATGGAGTATCACTTTATTGTGCACCAAGCACATCATAATTCCTTCACATTGGTAGTTGCTAACCTAGAACAAGAAATGGACTCCGTGCAACATTCTGTGTCATCCCAAATCATTGGTACCTTATGGATTTCTCACTGTGCCTTTCAACAAGAAGTGAACTGCTACATCATGACTGAAATATGCTGGTCCCTGATAAAAATGCCAAACAGGACATGAGGTACTATTTGCCAACTACAAGACTTTGGTGCAATGTAAAGGCACATAGAACAAGATATGTACTGACTGTTAGAAGTCTGACAACGATGGAAAATCGAAATGTGTAGCTTCAAATAAAGTTGTTTATAACAGTAACTTGTGGCAGTACTATTCCTTACTAACTAGGAAGTGAACCCAGAGAGATGAAACATTTACTGAAAATATTTGAATGTGTGAGTCTGAATGCAACCATAGAAATTCGCAAATTTTTCACAAAGTAAAAGATTTAACATTACTTACATAGCAAGTAAAACCTACACAATAGCTCCTTTACCAGCTATGCAATCACGAAGCAATAAACAATGTCATGTTTAACTGTTCTATTACCATAAATTCTGACAGAAAAAGAAATGTAGCAATCTATCTTTTCCTTACTTTAAAAAAACAAGAAAGCATAACACAAGTCACACTTACATTCCGTAGATTCAAGGCTTTCTGCATTTTTTAAACTCACAATTACATGCAGCCCATAAATAAAAAATCACAATTATGCCTAGATTTTCTCTCTCTCTCTCTCTCTCTCTCTCTCTCTCTCTCTCTCTCTCTCTCTCAGACTGTCTGGAGGGGTTATGTGCAACCACCCCGCCCCCTCCCCCCCTCCCCAAAATCAGCCCTTGGCCACGAACATCCTGCATCCTCACGTTACATCTCATGCAACAGTACTGTGGAGCCAGTTTTCAACAGGACAGTGCTTCTCCACACATGGCACGTGTCTAAGCATTTTCTGCAAGTTGTTGAGGTTCTCCTGTGGCCAGCAAGATCTCCAGATCTGTTCCCGAGAGAACACATATGGGACCAGGCTGGATGTCAATTTTTTCCCAGTGTCAGCACCCATAATATCAAGCACCAGTTACAACCATTATGGGCTAGCTTGCATCAAGAGAGGATACAATGACTTTACGACACCCTTCCCAACCGAACCCGTGCATGCATCCAAGTGAGAAAGGGCTCAACATCATACTGATATGTGCACTCATACTGTCTAGTTCCTTGTAAATTAGACTCAATTTTTTAATCACTGAAGTAACATCACGTTACTCGTTTCAACTCATGATGTTTCATTTCATTTCCTGCTCCCCTTCTGGATGCTTCAAGTTTTGTTGTCATATAGTGCGTGTAGAGAACAACAGCAGGCCTATTACACTTCCCTGGGGCACTCCTGATCATACCCTTGTCTCCGATCCACACTCGTCACCCAGGACAAAGTACTGAGTTCTATTACTTAAGACGTCGTCAACCACTCACATTTCTGAGATCCTACTCCATAGTCACTGTCTGCAGTGTGGTAATCATGTCCAACTCTTCCCAGAAATCTAGGAATACAGAATATGCCTGGTTCCCTTCCCTTCACCAGTGGTTCACAGGATATCACGTGAGAATAGGCCAAGCCGAGTTCCGCATGAGTGATTCTTTCTAAATCCATGCTGATTTCTAGACAGAAGTTTTTCTGTCTCGAGAAAATTATCAAACTTAGAATATGCTCAAGAATTCTGCAGCAAACCAATTTTAAAGATATTGGCCTGCAATTTTGTGTCCTTTCTTTCATCATTCTTATACAAAAGAGCGATCTGCAGTTTTTTCCAGCTCTTGGCGAACAATTAGAGATAAATGGAAGCCAAGTTAAGAGGCAAATGCCAAAGAATATTCTCTGTAAAACCAAACTGTTTTTCTACCTGGACCTGGTGACTTATTTGTTTTCAGCTGCTCCAGTTGCTTCTCAACAGCAGGGCATTGGAAAAGTAGCCAAATATTTGTGACAACCATGATTATTATTTCATTGCTGTTCTTCCACACTCTGCACTCCAAGCTGTGCTGTTAAGTTCCCACCTAATCACAGCCTTATGATTAATAACATTCCAGAGAGATGCAGGTGCCAAGTAACAGGGCTATAATTTCATTGTATGAGGGGTGGTCAAAAAGTTTCTAGCCCAAGATAGTTTTTGTAACGTCTCGCAAACACCACCACTTTTATGGCGACCCTTTGTGGTACACAAGTCAAATTTCATCGCTCCAGGTTCGGTAGTTCTGCCGCTAGGATACATTGTATATCATAGTGTAAGCAAAGTGGCAAATATCCAGAAAATCAAGAACTATGCTGTGATTGAATATCTTCATTTGAAGGGAATGACGCCCAAGGAAATTGCAGAGGACATGCAGAATACATTTAAGGACATTGCACCATCTTATGCAATAGTGAAAAACTGGGAGTCTAACTTCAAATGTGGAAGAACGACTGTGGAAGATGCGCCACAGAGCGAAAGGCCTCTCACTGTTGCCACTGATAAAACAATGACTGCAATTCACGATACAAAATTTGCAGGATCGTGGAACAACATGGCAGCACACTGAAACCACAATTGGAATCTCCCATGGGCGTGCTCATGACATTGTTGTGGTAATTTTGGGAGTGTGGAAAGTTTCATCTCAGTGGGTCCCGAAAGATTTGAGATTTGAATGCAGATCATAGACAGGAGGGTGTGCAGTGTTGTGAAGAAATCGTCCGCCAATTTGAATTGGATGAAAACGGCTTTCTTGTGAGTTATGTGACAATGGATGAAGCATGGGTTCACCACTTTGATCCGAGACAAAACAAGTCAAAACAATGGAAACATCCTACATCTCTTACCCCAAAAAAATTCCGGGTGCAAAAATCAGCCAGTAAGGTAATGGCATTGGTCTTCTGGGATGCAGAAGGGGTAGTTATGGTGGATTACTTGCAAAAGGGCGTAACTATCAATGCATTATACTATTGCATCCTCCTGCATCATTTGAGAGAAGAGATGAAAAAAAAAGGCACAGAAAATTGGTGCGCAGAGTCCTTTTGCATCAGGACAATGTGCTGGCACACAAAGCCCTCGCAACAATGGAAACCCTGCCTGACTGCGGGTTCAAATTATTATGTCATCTGTCATATTCTCCAGATTTGGCTCCATAAGACTTTTTTATTTTGCCAAACCTAAAAAAAAAAAAAAGACCTCAAAGAACTACGATTTGACAATGATGGCGCAGTGATTGATGCTGTGAATGCTTGGTTGGACTCGAAATCGAAGACCTTTTATTTGAATGGTTTGCAGATGTTATCTGAGCATGCCCACAAGTGTATTGGGGTACACCAGTATTATATTGAAAAATAAATTGGTATTATGAAATATCTGTCATTCTTTATTCGTTAGACTAGAAACTTTTTGGTCCCCCCTCATAGAGGATACTGAATCCAGAGACCCCTGCCAAAGGGACAGGACATGGACTACACAGGTATAGTGTGAGTAAACCTGCCACTAGCCATGGATCGCAGGCTGCATGTGTGGGCATGGTTTTGGTGCCTGGCCTAGTTCTCCTGGTTTCAATTCCCCATTGGTATTATCTTGGCAATTTTGTTCCTCTGCAGCTAATAATGTTTTGTAGTTGCCAATGTTGGTTCTCATGTTTTGCTATGTTCCAATCCTATTCTCTGTTAATTGTTGTTAGCTATACATATTATGACTGCTCCTTTAAAGATGGAGTTCCAGCACATGGAGGCAGACAAGATGGTCTCAGTCTCTCCATAGTTCATGCTGTGTCCCATACCAAGACAGTGCACACCAACAGCAGATGTTTCTAGCTGACACAGTCTGGTACTATGTCTATGTTCAAATCATCTGCCTCTACAACAAGACAGTTCAGGCCAATGTAAGATTTCCCACACCGGTATGGGATTTTATATATTTCTGGCCTCCTTAGACCTACGTCATCTTTTACACAACTCAGCATTAAAGGACATACTAGTTACATTAGGTAGAATAACCATCCTCATGGCATTCTCTATTTCCTTTCACCGCACTTGAGGTTTAGAGCATGCTAATCTATGTGGTGTGAATCACTTATCAGAGTACCGGTACTTGTTAAGGACAGAGAGCAGTGAAAGCTATGCTCTGCTGATAAACCATGGATCTGAGGCAGCTTGAGCTGTATGAACAAGAATACATAATACACTACTGTACTGAGATGATTGATGACAGTTCTTAGCTCACAGAAGCAGGTTTACATATGTTGGTTTACAAAAAATAATGTAACCCAAGCTGCAGTCTTCTGTTCAATGAATCAAGACATCCAGGAATGAGAAACTCAATTTCTCTCCATTTCCATGGTGAAGCAGATGCTCGGATGGAGGGAATTACGATATTCCAACAACGAAGGAAGCTTTGGTGTCCCATGTCAGGCCACTGTGAGTCAGTGTGTCAGGACATCTAATTTTCTGCCATTCACATACATTAGTTTTGGCAACTTACAAATAAATTGTCACACTCCAACGTTACCTAGGTTTCTAGCTTTGCTACAGGTCATGCTGTCAGAACATATATTTTTTTGTTCAATTCACATTTACTCACACGTAAACTGTCACAAACCAATACAACCTAGGTCTCACACTATGCTACAGGTCAGTCTATCAGCATATTTAGTTTTCTTCCATTTATATTCATTAGCTATGCTGTCTCACAAGCAAATTGTCACATCCAACCTAACCTAAGCCGCGGGCTATGCAACATATCAGTTTATCACCGTATTTAGATTTTTTTCCATTCACAGTCAATAGCTTTGCCAAGTCACAAGCAAAATTGTCACATTCGAACCTAACATAGGCCTCAGACTACACTACAAGTCAGTCTGTCAGCACATCTAATTTTCTTCCATTCACATTTGTTAGCTTTGCCGTCACATTTCAATGTAACCTAGAACATGGAATTATAACAAAAGTACTTGAATACCAGTACATGCTTTCTCATCTATAGATGTTGAGGGTATAGAAAATTTCACAAGTCTAATATTTATGATAAAAGTCTGGAATCTAACTCACTCGCTTTCAGTGCTGTCACACATTCAGACTGATATAAATAGGTAAGTATGTTTCAATTTTCTAAACTATCTAATTCACCCATAAAAAATCAGGAGGAGGATCATTCTTTTCAATTATAAATTAAATACTTAAGCATTAATCATGTTTGTTCTTCTCATTAGTTAATTATTAATCTACTAATAACATCTGTCCCTTCCTGGTTTGCTTTTGACAGCTGCTAGTTCATGAATTTGATGTCCGGTAAGTACATACATTTTTGTGTAGCAATAGCCTTTATTATTATTATCATCCTTAAATTTCTTTCAAAGTCAAATTCTGTGTGGATTTTAATGTCATTCATTCTCCTGAGGACATAATATCACTATAGGCTCCTTTGTCATTATCTTTTCTTCATATGTGATACTTAATGTACATTATATGCAACTAGGTTCTACTTTAAGGTACCTGTCACATCTGACCAATGATAGCCTTTCATTTATAACAACAAAAGGTTCTACTGACTTTTAAATGGCATTACCATAGGGTAGTTGGCTAAGTTACATCTTTCACGCGTTTACATAAAAAAATATTTACCTCATACTGTTAACAATATATTTTAGTATAAGAATAATATGATGTATTAGTTAGATATATATTATATTCTTGATGGTGCAGAGCATATTAACCAAAATATTTCAGTCAGATGCTATTTGGACAATGCTTCATATCGTCAGGTACCGCAAAAATGAGAATACAATCGGCTATCTATACCAAGCCTAGCCAAACAGCACTCCACGAGCATGAGCACTGCAGCGAATGGGGCAGGGGGAGGGGGGGGGGGGGTGAAGAGAAACGGGAAAAGCAAGGCCGCAGCCGGACATCACTAGAGCAAAGCAGTCAACTTGTCAGACATCAAGCAGTTTGCTGACAGTACAACTTGCATTAAATCAGATTCATGTCCTGCACTGGAATACTGTGGTGTCTGTGTACCTATCCAAAAAAGGAAAAGTGGAGAAGCCACATCATTCAATGCTGAATGGGAACGGCCTTCTTTCTGTATCATTTATAGACCATGCAGTGTGCTTAATATGCCATTGGTCTATTATGAGCTGGAAAACACTTGTTGGAACACGATTAGTGGCGAAAAAATGTTTTATGTTTGATCACCAACTATTTGAATCCATTAAGTGTCTTAATGCAAGAGGAGAATCATTTGTTAAAATATATAGTGGACCACTACACTAACCATTACCTCAGCTTTTTCCCGAATGGCCATCTTCAGTTCAGCCAACATTCACTCTCATTTGTCATAAGACAAGTGTATCAAATCATCTTTGTGGCTGCCTTTGTAATTGTGTTCCAATAAGTGTTTTCCAGCTCATAATAGTCCAACGGCATATTAAGCACACTGCATGGTCTTTAAATGATACGAAAAGAAGGCAGTTCCCATTCAGATGTGATTAAGAACATTTCAGTAACTGAAACATCTCATTAAGAGTTCTCAAAGACATTGCATGACTAAAGACAGATTTCAATTTATTTTTCAGACTCTCACTTTCGGCTGCTAATGTACTTCATTACTTCCAACTTCAGCTAATAGGCATGTAGGGTAGCACCCTGAGCAGTGATCTGTTCATACAGTCCAGGAATTTACAAGACTTTTATAAATGTTATGCAAAGGGTAATTGGTTCAAATGGCTCTGAGCACCATGGGACTCAACTTCTGAGGTCATCAGTCCCCTAGAACTTAGAACTACTTAAACCTAACTAACCTAAGGACATCACACACATCCGTGCCCGAGGCAGGATTCGAACCTGCGACTGTAGCGGTCTCGCGGTTCCGGACTGTAGCACCTAGAACCGCACGGCCACTCCGGCCGGCCTGCAAAGGGTAATATCCTCGATTACACAGACAAGCCACTAAAGTTATTTCACTGTTTGGTTCAACACTTGCGTGTGAACCTTTTTTTTCTGTTGTGAAATTGACAAAGTCTCACCAATGTTTTGGTTTAACAGATTTTTGCCTGCATAACTCCTTGTGTTTGACTGTATCGTGAACATAGTTCCAGATATATTACAAGTTCTAAAAGCAAAATGTATAATACATCACAACTTTATGTTAAATACCTGTCTGTAAAGCTTTTTATAATTCTGATCATTGTATTAACACTATTTAATTCATTTATTTAATCAAGTAATAGAAGTTGAAAATAAACACAAAAGATAAACTCCCGCAAGCCAAAAACTCTCAGAGGATGTTCTCCTTCCTCCAGCATCACCAACATTAGCATTACCATTTCCGGTGGACTCTCCTATATTAATTACGCTCCAACCAGAAAATTGTTACTTCCCAGTAACAAGGAAAAAAAAGGTGCTTCCCTGCACAGAGGAAAAAGGACGCTAAGACCGCAGTAACTATCACCAGTAAATAAGTACTTCCCTGTAACAAGGCAAAAAGAATACTTTCATTCACAGAGGAAAAAGAATACTAAGACAAAAGTAATTATTTGTAGACTCTCCATGAATCTCTACTCTTTCAAACTCTAACCACACACTCCAATATTTGTGCCCATGGTTCCACACAATATTAAAAATGCTACAACTCTTCATGAGTCTTCACGCAACATAATCTATCACAATACACCAGAACTTCTCTCTCTCTCTCTCTCTCTCTCTCTCTCTCTCTGTGTGTGTGTGTGTGTGTGTGTGTGTGTGTGTGTGTACAAGGTGTTCAGACATGTATGTTACTAACTTCTAGAACTTGTAGAGGGGAGTGAGTACGTAGCATTTGGAATAGGAACTCAAGCCCGTAAATGTACCATTTCCATTCTACAATGGTTGCAACTCAGATGTTTAACTCATCCATTTCTGTTTGAGGAACTGAATTAGGCATGACGCAGTACAATTATTAGTTAACAATTAAACATTACATGTTTACATTATTCCTAAACAAAAAACAATGTAATTTTTAAACATTGATACAAACAAATATGTAAGTGATAAATGGATGTTTCACTGTGTTTCCTTTTGAATTGATACCTAATAATTGTGTTGCATCAAGTGTAATTCAATTCCTTAAGCAGAAGTGGATGGGTTACACACCTGGATTGAAACTACTGTAGAATGGAAATTGTATGTTTTTGGACATGGTCTTGTATTCAAAATATTTTGTACTCACTCCTCTATATGTCGTAGAAGTTTGTAACAGGAATTTCAGAACACCCTCATGAAGATACTTTCGTGCCCAAAATTTTTCAAAAGTGCACAGGCCTCCCTTATTTGAATCTTTTCTTACATTTGTCTTCCTCCTTGACAAAACATTCTCTGAGACTTGTGTCACAGTCTGTAACATTTGTTGTCGGTATTTCTGTGTCAGCTGCAAAAATGTATGCCAGTTTCCTGGGATCATGAGATGGTAGACCAAAAAGGTTCACAGCCACAAGATCCAAAATGCTTTCAAGTACTACTGGATACAAAATAGCATGCACATATGAAGTAACTACTTTAAATTTCTGATTTGCTACGGGTCTTCAGTATTTTCTTTACTATTACAAACATATTTTTAAAATAATATTTCTTCATATGCAGTACACACATTTTGAGACTGAAATATATAGTCTTTGTTTATCTCATGTCCGACATACTAAAAGTACAGGTAATTATTGATATCTCAGTTGTGTTTTTGTATCTTTTATCCCCATCATTTTGTCTGAGTTTCCTCTCTGAGATACACAGTAGTTAACAAAAGAGAGTAACTTATAGAATGGTTAGTTCCTTCTTTACCTCAGGACCCCACACTAGCTTCTAATTTTTACAATTACGGTTCCATTTCGTGTGTAATTACTGTAAGCATTTCTTCAGGCTTGGTTGTAATTTGTTCTAAATTATCTTTTGTTTCTATTAATTCTGTTTCTAATATTTGGTCTCTATTATTCACTGCAGTATTCTGTACTGGTTTAATGGTATATAAATCCCCAACTTTACTTTTTAATTTTTCTGCCTTCAGGTCTAAATATAATTAAAATCTTGTACATGTTACACTTCCAGTATGATCCTACTTTCTAGTTTGCCCATTCTCCCTATTAATTGAGAACCTAACTCAAGCAATGTTCTATGTATTTCAGAAAATCTTTCCTCTATTTTGGAAAATCTGTTGTCTGTCTGAGAAATTTGTTTTATTCATTTCTCTTGACAGATGTGTCAACACCTTCATTTCTATTGATAGGAGTGACACCACCTCCATAATAGTTTCTAATGCCACATTTCCCTCTACAAGAGCCATGGTCATCAGTCTCCTCAAATATTAATTTGAAAACTCACAGAAGTGGCACTGACAATAATCAAGAAGGTATCAATAGTAAATGAAATATATTTCTTTTATCTATGTCATTCATACGCCAATGAAACTCAATGCCCAAGTTCAATGTCTAACATGAAACTCACAAGTTCACTGTTGGAATTGGAATTCAATCGAGGCCACTATAAATATTTCAACTAAAAATCCACTGCACAATAAATGCTATCTTAGTCAAACAGAAGTTACCCAGTTAGAGGTCATACAGGTTGTGTTCACTGCCTGCCTGTAGAGATTAAGTGTGCTCAATCATGCTGGAAGCCCACTGGCCAGAGGCCATCGGAGTGTGTAACTGCTGACTGCAAACACCAAATGCTAATCACACCTGGACAGGTTCAGCACACCCACAGCACTCTTCGTCACAAACTATTCTTCCTGGAAGACAAGCTAAATGTGTCACACAGGCAATGCATGTAAACCCTTTAAACACAGCTCTGACTTTCAAGTTTTTGGGTCTTCAATGCACACGACTATTCAAAATTAAATTAAATTTTCAGAAAATCTTCTTTGTATTTAACACTGACCACTAAATGTTGCAGAACAGTGGTTAGTACTTTTTGTTCTCACTTGAATTTCTCGATGACACCTTATTTATTGCTCTTGCTACAAAAAGTCACACATGTAGTTTATGAATGCAATACAAATTATTTTAAAATTGTTTAAGTTCAAATTATGAAGCATTAAGTAAGGATCGGTTCGACTCCAATCAATGTTGATTCTTAATTGTAAAAATTATATATACACAATTCACACACCACTGCATCACAATACTTCATTGTATCTTTTAAATAATATGTTGATTCCAGAATGAGATTTTCACTCTGCAGCGGAGTGTGCGCTGATATGAAACTTCCTGGCAGATTAAAACTGTGTGCCGGACCGAGACTCGAACTCAGGATCTTTGCCTTTCGCGGGCAAGTGCTCTACCACCTGAGCTACCGAAGCACGACTCACGCCCCGAGTCTCGGTCCGGCACACAGTTTTAATCTGCCAGGAAGTTTCAATATGTTGATTATTTAGAAACGAAATTTTTTGTCCAGTCTTCAGTTTTATAATAAATTTGTGGGGACACAAGCTCTATGGACTTCTGTTCCCAAGAATATAGCTGCAAAAACAGTATCTCTGGACTTCGGGCAGCATGTTCTGAGATGCCACATGTTTAAGTTCTATCTGTCTGTATACTGTGTATAAATAAATATTGTGTTTATGAATAGTGTCATTGACAGTCGTTACACATCATGAACATTGTATTCATTACCCAAATCCTACATTGGTGAACAAAATTTTGTGACAACATCACTGTGACATTTTCGTGTGTCATGTTGCTCCACCTCCACCCGTCATGAGACTCCAACACCTCACCGACGTGGATCCTACACACACCGATGGTCAGCCAGCTACAGTCAACGATAGCAAGTGTTGCGAGTGTTTATCTAATGACTTTTCACTGCTACAAGATGAAAATTGCAATACTTCTGTGTTTAATACCCGTACAATAATGCAACCATTGTCACATCAGCACACACATAAGGACTACAATATTGAACTTCCATCAACCACAGTGCCTTTAACGAACACTGAAAAAGGTGCTATGAGTACTTATGTGGAAACTAACTTCATCAGACTAATAATGAAGGGACGACGACGATCGGCAGTAATGAACAATGGTGCTACTCTGCTGCCTCCACCATTCTCAAGTGCAATTCCAATTGATGTACATTCAGCTAGTACTCCCTATCAACCTATTGACTCTATCATTATCAAGATGTCAGGCACTGACAGGCTAATTACAGACACCAACCACAGTGACGTAACAAACGCCGAACAATCAGTGACGACAAAAAAACATGCAGATCAGTGTATTTGGTGGTCTCAGGGACAGATAGTGCTGGTTAACAGTGATTTTGAACACAATGACAAATTTCTGCAAATCACTTTCACTCTCACATGTCACGTGAGTGACGTCACGACAGCCGTGCTGCGTACCACGGCACACCTTAGGCATAACATCATGGCCCGCCCACCGCACCACTTCCCACACCCCAGCTTGCACCAGGATATGCTGCTGCACACCGTGTGCTGGTATGGATGCATGACACAACCGTTTTACCACGATTGCACATCAACAGCTACCAGAACGCCACAATAGAAGCATCAACAGCACTACGACCACAATATGGATAACGGAATTACATACAACCTGATTGCTACACCACCCGCACTGACAACGAAGTGCGTGAAGTTCGAGCTAGGCATCACTGCCATACCTACATGAACCCCATACCAAGTGGGCTGACGATGATTACATGATACGCCACCAATCCTATGGGCACGCCCCACGAACCCCCTGCACCGCGATGGCCTCCGGCCGACCATGACTTCACTCCACTATTGTGACGTGTGTTACGACTGACAGGGACAACGCTGTTAACAAGGACTTACTTGCTGCACCACCTGTGCCATGTATTATGTTTCATTAAACCGATGCCAACTCAACAACCGTAACACAACTAATGGAACAGGATACACAGTGGATACACGGAGAAACACCGTCAGAAGACTGTGATATCCAAAAGAAATATATTTCTCCACAGCCTGCCAATCCCTCTATACGTCACACAGGTGTGACGTCATCACCCAGCCGGCCACGCTGCATGCTGGACTACAGCTCCATCCAGAATATCACACCGCACCATGCTGACAGGTACAACAAACAGTGGCCATACCTCATCAGGCTACAACAGTCAATCCAAGCAACACCATGCAACTAGTACACGGCGACAAGTTAATGGGACCAACACAAAACAACCATCCACCGTCTATCAAACTCCACCTGCCGCCATTCACACAGACTCCCCAGAAGTATGGTTTGCTTAATGCGAATGCATGATGAGGACAACAGGGATAGAGAATGAACAGAGCAAGCTGTTAATACTTCTCAACCATCTCGGTGAACAAGCGGATCTCATCAGTGATCTACTGCTAAATACTCCGACTGTGCACACGTATGAGATGGTGCAGTCACTAATATTGCAATGATTATCACGCACGCTGGAGCAACAACTGCACCTCGCCATAAACGAGACGATGCTGGGCAATGACACACCATTGACGTTATGGCGCAAACTGTGCTTGAAAATTGATAACCTATGACCAGACTGGGCCCAGAGCAAATACAGACAGCACTTCTAGTACGTGTCGACACACCATTGGAAACGCGCCTACAAGTGGCTGACAGGATGCTGGCACTCACACACCACCGGACACTTGATCAGTGCCAGAACACCTATCTACGATCGCCACGCCAGTGACGGATATGGATCGGCGTCGATGTATGCCACTGCTGACAGCCGTGCGGCTACACAAACTACACTGGTGGAGTGGCCTAGGGGCACCTGCCTGCATCCCTACAACAAGCCACCTTTCCACTGGAGATACCAAAGCACACAACATGCCACACACACAGGCAAATGGCGTGCAACTCTTTGCTTATGACTATACCAGTACATGCTGGTCGATACGGGGGCGGACATCAGCTCGCTACCCACACATCTCACCACAGGAGATTACAAAGGCCTCAACCATACAACTCCGAGCAGCAAACAATTCAGTAATACCGATAATGGGGACAACCTCTGTGGCGCTCCGAGTAGACGACCATACACGTCAATGGACTTTCTTCGTTGCTGAAACAGTGGAACCGGTGCTCGGAGCGGAATTCCTCCATCATTACCGCCTCATTCAGGATCTCAGCAGGGCTCTGTTATTACAAGGAGACAGACTACTCCCCATAGGGGGCATCTGCAGTGACAGTCTGCCATCCACCTCAGACCCTCCCCCCCTCCACCATCAGACATGGAGACCACAGCGGATCTTGCATTACAATGTGCAACACTGCACAACGAACTCCACTAAAAGATCACAGCCTGTGAGAACATCTACAAACAGAAAACAACACGTAGAGAGAATGAGCAACTACACACCCACCATCACGAACTGGACAGCCAAATGCAATGAATCTGGCAGCAACTACAGATGGCCCGGCACACCCAAGAGACACAGGAAAACTGTACAACCATTAGCATGGACACAGGGGTTAGTAGAGTGCCTATTATACTTGGTAACACAGCTGTTGCAAGCGGGTTGAATGATGACAGTGTTTTTGCTCTCATGAGCGCACTACCCACCGATAATGCTACCACCCCTAGAGACAGATCAGGCAACAGGATTCCGCCCCTGGACCACCCCTCCCAAACAATACAGTTAGCATCATTATGGATGGCACCATCCACAGAATTAATACGACCCCGGGACCCACCCTTTCTCTGCCACCCCCACTGCCTCGTCCTCCACAAACTCAAGGCAGTCACGGCAGCCACTGAAGAATTCCTCCAGGACGGTATAATCAGACCTTCAGACAGCGAATGGGCATCACCAATCATTGTGCGGTCAAAGAAAGACAGCACATGGCACCTCTGTGGCGACTACTGGTACCTCAATGCCAGAACAATTATAGATAGCTACACAGTCCTGAATATCTCAGATTTTGCATACGAGTTGGCAGGGAGAACCATCTTTAGCGTACTCAACTGTAAAAGAGCTTACTCCCAAATACCTATGGCCCCGGAGGATGTTCACAAATCAGCCATTATCACTCCATTCAGTTTATATGAATTCTTATTCATGTCGTTTGGTTTGAAAAACACTGCACAGATGAGGCAAAGATTCATTGATTTTTTTCAATGTGCCACAGTGTTACTGCTATTTAGACGATTTAATTATGTTCTCAAAATCCACCGCGGAACACGAACAACACCTGCAGGGAGTATACCACAAGCTGTCACAACACGGATTGGAAATTAATACTGACAAATGCCAACTGCGACAGCCTTACATCATGTTCGTTGGCCACCTAGTTGACACACAGGCATATGGCCCACACAGGACAAAATTGAGCAGATTACTAACTGGTAACCTCCCACAAATTACCAAGAACGACGTAAATTTCTTGGCATTGTCAATTTCCACTGACGACACCTACCCCACGCAGCTGAAATTCTACTTCCCATTAGAGAAGCTCTACGGGGGAAAAATACATCAGGGAAGAGGAAGCTAACATGGACAGCCGAGATGCAAACCGTATTCGACAACTAGCCAACACCGTAACACTTGCACTACTTTCACCGGATGCTCATCTTATCATTACATCAGAAGCGAGTGACCGAAGTGATAGGTGTTGTATAACAGCAAGAGTGCCAGGAATGACACAGTCTCTCAGTTTTTTTTCTCAAGGAAACTGACGGACTCTCAAAGGAAGTGGTCAACCTTTGACCACGAACTACTCGCCATGTACAAAGTGGTGCACTACTTTTGCGACGATACTGAAGGGAGACCACTATACAGACCATAGACCATTAGCTGATGCAGTAAGGAATCTGTCAGCCAATGCCACACCATGCAGGTTTAGGCACTTGGACCACATCTCGTGGTTCACAAGAGACGTTTGCCACATGCGGGGAGTGGACAATATGGCTGCGGACTACCTGTCTTGCCTAGCGACCCTGACCACTTAAGGGGATTTTGATAACCTCGTGGATGCACAGGCAACAAATACAGACCTGGACGAATCTTGTCAGGCAGCAACATGGGATTACAACTATGACAACGCCCAGTGCCCGGAACCGACAAACTAGTTTGGTGCGATGTGTCAATGGGAAGGCAATGACCTTTCGTCTGGGCCAACTATCACCGAACAATATTCGACTTGCTCCATAACTTAGCTCACCCCAGAGTGTGCCCCACGACGAAACTAGTTACGGTGTGTTATGTATGGCTGAATATGAAGAGGGATTGGGCCACTTGGACACGAGTGTGCAGTCCTTGCCAGAAGGTGAAGACAGGACGACACAACCAGCCGCCATTAGGGAGCTTCCCTGTCTGGAAGGGCCATTTTTTCCACACACATATAGATTTAGTGGGGCCACTACCTGAATCTAATGGATTTCATTGTACCCTATCAGTCACTGACCCAACGACTCAGTGGGTAGAGACTGCTCCACTCAGAGACATATCAGTGGGGTCAGTGGCGAGATCCTTCATCGACAATGGATAGCGAGATTTGGCTACCCTGAGTTGTTAACAACTAATCAGGGTAGACAATTCGAATCGACTCTGCCTACGGAATTGTGCTGTCTCTGCGGCTGCCACCAATTCCAGAAAACAGCCTACCATCCACAGTCAAACGGCCTAGTGGAACGGTGGCACCGCACGCTGAAAACAGCACCGGTGTGCCGTGATAACGAATGGTCAGAGGCCCTACTCTGGGTGTTGTTGGGTATTAGAACGGCCCATAAAGAGGACCTCGATGCCTCGCTGACAGTGAAGCGATTAGCCTCCCGCTGGAATTTGTCACACAGACAACGGACGAAGGCGACGACGACCTCCCAGACCTCGTACGACGGGTCAGAGAACGGATACGCAGCATCAGGGTACCACCGCCATGTGCCACACAACAACCACTGTATTCGTGCACAAAAACCTACAGACTTGCATTCGTGTAATGCTATGAACAGACATCATCGAGCCAGTGCTGCACCCAGCATACAGCGGACCGTAGAAAGAACTAAGGTGGGGACCCAACACATTCGAAATCATTCTAGCCAGCAAACCCACTACAGAAACCAGTACGGACTTTGGCGGAGACACCAAGGAACAATGCTGCCCCTTTGACCTCACTCAATGACACAACCCCCTTTTCCACTGTTATCTACGCTTTCCGGGGACGGCATCTTACATGTCTGAGCCCCAGACCACAACGTGGAAAACCGGGCGCAGTATCAGCCAACATCCCATCACAGGATCATGCACAACCACGATGGCACCTCCAGTACCACCTACTCAGCCAGTACCAACATCACGAACAGGCAGACCGCTGCACCGACCAAGGCACAAGTACGAGCTAGACAGCACCTCAAGAGACGACCTGCACCACACCGCAACACAGCTCAGTGCTCCATGCCTTTGGGAGGATGGGAAAGGGGGGAGGGGGGGGGGAGCCCTGTGAGGACACAAGCCCTATGGACTTCTGTTCCCAAGAATATTGCTGCAAAACCAGTATCTCTGGACCTTGGGCAGTGAGTTCTGAGACGCCAAGGGTTTAAGTTGTATCTGTCCGTATAATGTGTATAAAAAAATATTGTGTATGTGAAACGGTAACATTGACAGTCATTACAGATCGTGAACATCATGTTCGTTACCCAAATCCTACAAATTCAAAATAACCACAAGGTCCCTAGTTCTTTGTTATACAGTTGCTCAGCCTTGATCACTGTACTGTAGTGCTTCTGCACACAACAATTTTGTCTAAATTTATTAACTTCATCCAAATTCAATCTTCTTCGGCACAGTTGCCACACGAGAGTGGAGAAAAATTCTGATTCTTGTTTGTTTTTCCATAAATCTGTTCTTCTTTCCGAATCTTTGTAAACAGTGTAGTATTTGTCCGATCCAAACTTCCCTTTTCTCTATTACATTCCTCACATTACTATAGATCCTCTTCTCAACACGATCTCCACATATGCAAACATCTGAACGCAGCAAAATTAAGTTTTAGATTAATTCCCATTTTACATTTTTGTTGTCTTTGACAATTCACTCCTCCATTATTTATCATAGAATAGGGTACTCTGAAGTCCTTCCCGATGCTATGTACAGCATTGACAGCTCCATGTAGCACCTGTTGTGATGTCTGCTGACGAACTCCACCTACCACAAACTGCCCCATGAGCACCTCAAACAAATAATAAAATACTAAACAAGTATTTGAACACATATAGAATATCACCATATACTTTGGCAACATTTATTTATTTTAGAGCTATAACAAAAGTACTCATACACTCATTTGCTCATTTACTTATGACAGGGTACAGAAAATTTCACAAGCCTAACATTTCTGACAAAATTTTGAAATTTAATTCACCAAAATTCAGTACATTCACACAGTCTATCAGCACATCTAGTTTTCTACCATTCAAAGTTTTTGACTTCACCAGTTCACAAGCAAATTGTCACATTCCGACCTATCCTAGCCTGCAGGCTAAGCTACAGGTCAGTATGTTGGTACATCTACTTTTTTCCAATCTTACACATTCACTTCATCAATTCACCAACACACATTAACTTCACAAACTCTTCTTGCCTTTTCTCTGGTATCTCAAAGTACTCATTCTTGTGGAAGATGTTGCAGAGGTGTTGGAACAAGTCATACAGATTTCTCTTGTTCCAAACACTAAAGTGGTCATAATTGTATTATAACATCATATTGGCACAATTCCCAGCATTTCGGTAAAGATCCTTTTGGGTTTACTTCCTTTACACTGAACATCCCAACATACCTTTCAGTGGCTTTGGCATGTACTTGGCTATACCATAAAGTAAATCTGTTGACAATGTGAATGCCGATTTGAATACCACAAAGCTTTACTTGGCCAGCTCATACAGAGGTAGTATGTCCTTGTCTTTCTGTAACCTTTCAAGTAACTTGCCCAATCCATTATTAGAGGATGTACTGTCTAAAGAGAACCCTGAACCAAGCTGCAGCTTGGCATATTTTACATTAACAAATTCTTGTCAAAGGTGAAATAAGCCATAAGCGACAGGAAAAAGTTCTAGAATATACCTTTGGATTTCCAATCTGCCACTTACCCACTGAGCCTCGTGGCTGTTATCACATTTAGGGAAACTTCTGGTGTGCACTATCAGACAGAGTGATATTCCCTGTGTGTATATTTGGAAGACCACAGAGCTGTCAAAGGACTGGTGCTCTAATAGCTTTCCCACTTCAATGAGGTATCTACAATTGAAACATTACAGTTTGACACAACTGTGGAGAAATTCATGTTTAAGGATCAATTATATATACTGACCAGAGAAAGTACTGTCAAGACTGAATGAATGAAATAGGCTAATGTGTCCAATTATTATAACCAATGCTGAGAGGTTGCTAACAAGTCACAAAATGTTAGTTGAACTTCTTTATTGCATTTCATGTTTCGGGATCAGCAGGTCTGTCAAGAAATTATTATATGATTATAAACACAAAGGTAAACCACAAAAAGTTATAATACAAAAATATAACAGATGACAATATAAGATCTACAAATGATTAATACCAAAAGACAAAGCTGATGAAAGAATTTCCGCCGCACACAATGTAACACATAAAAATCCGCAATGATAAGACAGTATTGTCAAGTGATCAAAATCAACATCAATACTCAAGTAAAGGAACTGACGCATCCAAAATTAACATTAACATATAATGTGCAAACTAGTGGCACTGTGTTATGTCCACAAAATAAATTACTATCATTGTTACATTGTACCTTTATAATTCTTTCCACATTTATAACTACAAATGTGCCATAACTATTACCAAAGAAACTGAGGAAACTTACTTACAAAGGGTCAGTACTATAAAACAAGTAAATGAGAAAATTATCAGAATAATGGTTAAAGCACATGTCACCGCCAGGTGGCGGAGAGGCATACTTTCAAAGTATAAAATATGAATATGTTCTCTACAGAAAGTAAAACAAAATCAAACAATGGAAAGTCCAGGATGGAATGTGACTCACTTTCTGGCAGTCTTTTATTGTGTCTATCCGTAACTCGGCATCACCGCTACATGGCGAGTAGAAAATAAAACAAAGTAATAAACTGGAGAAAACAACATGAATTCCTTACAACATTAATGAAGAAAGCCATGTAATGCCTTCACATATGCACAAGTATGCACTTGAGCCTACCAACCGATACAACAAACACATTCAAATTCAGTAAAAGTAAAAGGACACTATAACAAAATTATGTAATTACAAACTAAATGAAATAATAATGACAATAATAAATACCAAACAAAAGAAAGAGTAGTTGGTAGGCTCAAGTGTATCACTGTGCATATGAAAGATCAATATGTGGCTATGTTCATTTATGTTGTAGGGAATTTATGTTGTTTTCTTCATATTATTATTTTTACTTTCTATTTAAAACATTCACATTTTATGCGTTGACAGCTAATTTCTCTGCCACCTGGCTGTGGTGTACGTAATAGCGCTTTAACCATTATTCTGATATTTTTCTCATATGTCTTATACTACTGACCCTCTACACGTGAGTTTCCTTGGTGACAGTTATGGAACATTTGTAATCATAAATATGAGAATAATAATAATAATAATAATAATAATAATACAAGGTTCACAACTTTGCTTCTGCCGTTTTCCCCCCAACATGAGGCTTTACTGAAACAAATTGGTTACATATGTATCATCAAAGTATTTTCCATCGCTGGCCACTACTTTCTCCCATCTTTCAGGGGTCAAAAAAATTTTTTGTCTTTTGAAGCGATCCAATTTGTGACTTCACGAGATTGGTAGTGTTGGTCAGCCAGACCATGCGCCATTGATCTAGTAACAGGGAGCAATGTCTGGAGAACTCTGTGAGTGGGGTAGGACATCCCATTTTAACATTTCCAAGTACGTTTTGACCTCTTTTGCAACGTGGGGTTGAGCGCTGTCGTGCTCCAAAATCATTTCATTGTGCCTCTCTCTGTATTGCGGCCATTTGTCTTTTAATACTCTGCTCAAACACATTAATTGCATCTGATAACAAGCACCTGTGATTGTTTCACTTGGTTTTAACACCTTATAGTACACAAAACCGAGCTGGTCCCACCAAATGCAGAGCATGATCTAGGAGCTGTGAATATTTGGTTTGGCCTTCGGCGCAGAAGCACGGCTGGGATATCCCCATAATTTTTTGCATTTAGGGTTATGGCAAAGAACCCATTTTTCGTCCCCGGTCACAATGCGATGCAGAAATTCATTCCATTTTTGCCTCTGAAGCAACTGTTCACAAACACAAAAATTCCGTCCAACATCTCTTGGTTTCAGCTCACACAGGACCCTATTTCCTTCTTTCTGAATCATTCCCATAGCCTTGAGACATTTTGAAATGGCTTGCCGTGTCATTCCCACTAGTTGTGCTAATTCTTCTTGAGTTTGACACAAGTGTTCACTCAGCAGTGTCTCCAATTTTGCATCTTCAAAAACATTCTCTATTCCACCATTATGCTGGTCTACGATGTTAAAATCACCATTCTTGAAGCATTGAAACCACTCATGACACGTTCTTTCACTAATAGCATCCTTGAGAGCATTCTATGAGACTCGGCCAGTGTTTTCATCTTGGAGAGGTTGGGGGGGGGGGGGGGGGGGATGCACAACAAGTAACACCTCCTGCAAATGACGAGAATTAGGCTCGTAAACTGACATTTTCAATCAAGAACAACTTTATGATGCAGAGACAAATAGACTAATGTTTGAATGATGTTATGTTGACCGAGGTTAAAGCTAACTGCCTGATGTCTGTGATCTGTTTCTTTCGACTGCTACTTACCGTTGTCGCCACCCATCGGCAAATGGCGGAAGCAAAGTTGTACACTTTGTAATAATTTATTTTGCGGAAATAATGCTGTTCAACTGGTTTGCTCACCATCTTCTGTGTGTAATGTTAATTTTAGATGCATCACTTCCTTCACTTATGTATTAACAGGGATGTTGATCACTTGGCACTACTATCTCATTGTGGATTTTTAGGTGTGACATTGTCTGCATCTGAAATTCTGTCAACAACTTTGTTTTTTGTATGTATCAATTGCACATCCTATATTGTCATGTGTTACATATTTCTGTGGATTACCTTTGTGGCCATGATTGTACAATAATTTTTTGACATATCATATGATGATGATGATGATGATGATGATGATGGGCTACGCCCGAAAAGTGATGCAATAAAGAAATTCAACATCTTTAAACTTATCAGTGACCTAACAGCATTGGTTATAATTTTTGTTAGAATCAATATGGTTGCAAACTACATATACGACTTTTTGATGTATTGAAAACATACTGTGTCAAAGAATGATGCAGATGTAGTCTACAGTCGCAAGAGTGGTTTGGTGAAGTGCTCTATGTTACTCTATCCTTTGCAAGCCTGTTCATCTGTGGATACCCAGTGTAATCTGTATCCATTTTGCCTTGCTCACTGTAGTGAAGACTGTCCCTCCCAGCCCCCAATCACTTCCCTACAGTATCAAATTTATGATTCCTTGATACCCGAGGATGTGTCCTGCCAACCAATTCTTCTTTAGTCACCTCGTACCATACATTTCTTTTCCTTCCCGTAATCAATTCAGCACCTCTTCATTACTTCTACCTGTCTGATTTTCAGCATTCCCCTGTAGCCCAATGTTTCAAAGGCTTCTATTCCCTTCTTATCTACACTATTTACTGCCCACATCTTACTTATGTACAAACACCTTCACAAAACACTTCCTAAAATTTAAATTAGATATTAATATACAGGTGCTAAAAAAATGTATGCACACTTCGAACAGTCAAAAAATTAATTTCCCGTTCTGCACAGTTCAATTTCTAGGAGAAAGTAATGTTACACTTTTTAAACAGGTGGCAGCAGAATCGTCACTCTTGTACTCGACCCAGTTAGTGGCAAGGAAGTAACTTAAAGATGGTGGAAGCAAGTTTTGAGCTTTGAAGTGTGAAAGAAGATGAGGCACAATTTTATGTACTGGGCTGAAAATAATTATCACATTATAGTTGAAAGGGCTGTGAATTTGCTTGGTGTAAATGTGTGGTGTGGTTTGTCTGAAAGAAGACTCGTTGATCCTTTCCACTTTGAAGGTAATGTAACTGGAGAAAGCACCTAACAACGCTTGTTGATTTCACATTCCTTGCCATTTGTTCATTATATGGTGGTGATAAGTTTATTACCAATAAGATAGTGCCCTACCACACCATCATAGGGATGTACAAACAAACCTGGATCAGAATTTGCCAGGTCAGTGGGTAGGACACGGGGCAAATCAAGTTTCCTCCACACTCTCCAGGCCTTATGCAGCTTGATTTCTTCTTATGGGGCACAGTAAAAGATGAGGTGTACAAATGTAAACACATAACCTGGACACACATTGAAATGAGATTCAAGCAGTGTGCACAGAGATCCTATTGGACACTTCGGTATGACGTACAGAATTCAATGGCGACTCATACTCAGAAATGTATTGTTACTGAAGGCCACCAATGTAAACATTAATTAGAAAGAAAGTACATTTACTTTTCAAATTGGACAGAAATCTAACTTAGTGGAACAGAAAATAAAATCTTCTATAACAGTTCACCATGTATATACACTTTTGGAAGCACCTTACATCACTGTTTCTGGAAACATTTTTTTCCCTACTGCCAGTCTATTTTACATCTCTACGTCAACCAACATCAGTTATTTTGATGCCCAAATAGTAAAAATCATCTACTTCTTTACGTAGTCACTTCCTAATTCCCTCAGCATCACCTGCCTTAAACTGAATATGTTCTGTCACCCTTGTCTTATTTCTCCTTTCCACGACACTACCCACTCTGTTCAACTGATCCTCCGTGTCCCTCCGACAGAATTACACTGCCATCAGCAAACCAGCACAAGTCAAAGTTTTATTTCTTCTCTCTGAACCTTGATTCCCTTTCCACGTTTCTCTCTGGTTTCCTTTACTACCTGCTCAATGGAGATACACTGCAAGCCCATCTCACTCCCCTTCACAACTACTACTCCATTGTCATGTCCAACTCTTATAACTGTAGTCTGGTATCTGTACAATTAGGAGGTAACCTTTTACTCCAGTTGTTTTACCTGTTCTACCTTTCAGAATTTCAAAGGATGTAGTCCAGTCAACATTATATGTACTTTCTCCAAATCTATGAATGTTATAAATGTAGGGTTGCCTTTTTTCGATCTATATTCTGAGATTTGTTTCTCTACACTTCTCCAGAACCCAAACTGATCTTTGAGGTTGGCTACTACAAGTCCATAATTCATCTGTAAACAATTAGTGTCAGTGTTTTTGCAACCAACACTAACTAAACCAATGGGCCTTTGGAAAACGAATTTCTCAACAAGTAGAATAGTTTTATTGTGGTATGTTTGCCCAAGGATTTCAATAATTCTAAGACTACGTCATCTACTGGTGCCTTGTTTCAAGTAATATCTTTCTGTGCATGAACCTTTTGATACATGCTTTCCATTCTTTGCTTGCTACTGGCATGCTATTTGAGCTATTGATATTCTTTCAGCTGCTTCTCTTTTCTACAAAGGTTTCTTTAATTTTCCTATATATGTACCATCCATCTTTACCATTGTCATGCATGTTTCTACATCCATTAGTTAAATTTGATGTATAATGTGTTGAGGATTTCTTCTTTATGCCTAGTTGTTCATCTTTTACCCTTACTAAACCATCTCTCTAACCTATCCTGTTAACTGTTGCCTAGTAGTACCACAAAAAACTCTACAATCTTTGGTTCTCCCATCTCCTTAATTTCTCATCTTTCTGCAATTTCATTAGTTTTTATCATAAGTTCATAACCAACAAACTGCAGACAAGAGTCTGTATCAGCATCTGGAATTTTTTTGCCATTTAAAATTTGGTTTCTAAATCAATGTTTTACTATTATATAACCTACCTGAAACATTTTGGCACCGCCACATCTCTTCCACATATACAACCTTCTTTCATTATCCTAGAACCAAGCTTAGCATTGATTAAATTGTGTTCTGTGCAAAATTCTATGAGACAGCTTCTCATATTATTCCTTTACTCAGTCCACATTCTACTACTTTTCCTTCTCTTCCTACTATCAAATTACAATCACCTCATAGTTAAATTTTTGCCTCTTAATGAAATGATACCTGCAAAGCTAGTAGATATATGAATTAGCCCTACTGTGGAGGCTATTGTGTGTATTTTGTCTATACCAATGCATTCACTATGTTGTTCTGGTAACCCTCCACTCATCTGACGAGAACTCTTTGTTCTTCCTTCGTCCGCACTTCACTAATTCCAAACATCAACCTATCCATTTCTCTAAATTTTCTAACCCACAGACCCAACTGAAGAATCTAACATTTCACACTCTGAACTGCAGAGCACCAGATCTGTTGTTTCCAATGGCAACATCCTACTGAGTAGTCCCTGGCTAGAGGATGGCATCATCATTAAAACCTGCACTAGAGCTACATGTCCTCAGGAAACACAACAGCTGTTGTTTTTCCTTGCTTTCAACCATTCACAGTGCAAACCCAGACTGTAACCCTTGCAACTACTGAAAAGGCTGATGGCTTTCCAGCAAACATGATAGTCTGCACACTCCACAGATACCTCCTCTGATGTGGTTGCACCTACAGTATGGCTACCATCTATATGTATTGATGCACCCAAGTCGCCTCTGTGGCGACACCCATAGCTCACAGGGTAAGCTTCAGGACGAGGAGTTGAAAAACACACGCTGGACATTAATAAAAAAAAGTCAACTAAAGAAAATTCCTCGAATTGGTAGAAAATGTGGTATACAAAGCAGAAACTCCATTTGCATTTTACAAATTTAACACTAAATCTGGGTTATTTTTCACTTACAAAATTCTTCTGCCCAACTCCTTTCATCCTTGAAACCAGTTTGTGTGTGTGGGCGCAAAACACACACGCTAAATGTTATAAAATGTATTGTTGCGTCTTATGATTCCCAGCAATTTTCATCCACTGCAGTTAATTGCAATGATCAGTTTGACAGACATAGTCAGATAGGTGCCTACTACTCCCCATCCTTCAGGTAACAATTTCAGAATGTCCGAAAACTTTGTTATATGGACAGAAAATAAATAAACAAACATATCATTAAATACTAACATAGACAGCTGCTGTTCCCTTAGCAACACAGTTATTTGTCATATTACTAAAAATGCATAATGCACATAAAACTCACATCACAACATAATGCTGTCATGAAATTTATTTTTAATGAATCAATGATTTACACATGAAAATGAGTTTTCTTTCTATAAACATCTTCAAACATGCCATCCTTTTTACAAATATAAGATTTTCCAAAATATTTCAACAATTTGTATCAATTAGGGAAATGTGAATTACTGGAGAACTGAACAATTCAGTCTGCTTAACAAGACATGTCCAAAGTAACAAAACAATCAAGTACTTGAAGTTCCAGAAAATGGAAGTACGTCACTCTGTATTACGCAAGAACAGATAATAAATATAATGGAATTGACAAATGAATGACTATGTAAAATGGTATTACATAGTAAAAATATATACACACATACATAACATAGCAATCATTTTTGCTTTTATTACTGCGTAGCCAATATACCCAGGCCTCCATGTATGGCACCAAAGTCTAATCTTCCCCCCCCCCCCCCCCCTATAGAAAACAGAGTTTCTAATTGTTGTATGCACCATAATGAGTCAGAAAAAATTATATCATCCATAGTTCACTTACTTAAAACAATTTAATGAACAGTTAATGATATCTTAGGTCCTCAAATACACCTATTTTCAAATAAAATAAAAAAAAAATCAAGACATCTATAATGAAAATTTTAGATAACTCTTAGGAACATATTAGAATTTATAAAAACGGAAAAACAAAGATCAACAAGAGATTTCTTGCTCACATATTAATTTTCTCACAATTTCTTGCTTCCAAGAAGCACTGTACAACATACATAAATAGTGTATAATTTTAGAGAAACCTTTCTGGAAAATTTCCACCAACTAAATTTACTGCCAAACAGTCATGATCTTTGTGTCAGTAGGGCAAGTTGTTCTCCTGTACACTATCTATAGCTTAATGGTAATAATAATGAAAGGTACTGACAATAAAAATATAATGGTAACTTGACATTGAAGACACTCATCTATACAGTAGTTATCACATTTCACCAATGAATCTGATAATGATAAAACACTACAACTTGAAAAATGCATATGGACGTCATAACTCACAACAAGGATGCGAGTTCCACTCATTTCCCAACACCACGATTAATGTTATGAGAAAACACGACATGCTATTAAGCACAGAAAACAGAACCATAATCCCTTGTGGAAACTACCTACACAAATACTACATCAATGCAGCTAACACAAACACTTTATCAAAGGATTGTTGTCAACAAGGGTGCAGAATGTTCATATAACACTGAAATATATTTATCACAGAACAAAGATTATCAGTGTGCTACCCATACAAGGCAACTTTCCGCAAACATTTCATCCACTGAACACACTCCACACATTCATCCCTTAACAGATCTCTCTCATGAGTTAAACTTTATTGTATAACCTGTAACAGTGATGCAATGATGTGACATTGAATGTACAACAAATGCTCATGAGTGGAAAAAATGGGAAGCGTTAATTATGAGCAGGTAAAAATATTTCTATGTTTAAAGTTAACGAATGTCATGTCAAAATAGACTGCCCAATTACTTACAACAGACTACAACCCGAGAACATTTGAAAGAAATCATTTGCCACAAAGTACATTAATTATTGTGACAGGATTGCATGTAAGAAAAAAAGGCAGCTAGCTACATAATCACAAATGGGGTGATGAGATACATCTGAATACATATATTTACAATACATTACAATGAAGAATGCACATGAAATTAATGTGTAACAAATTTACCAACATATGTCATGTAATTATGGAACAACTGACAATTTTCTGCAAGTGTTTTGCTTGCTGCCTATTCTGCCAAAATGACGGTGCCAGCAACCGCCTTGAAGGAAATTAAGTAATAGCTCAACTTTTTTGTGTTTTAAATTCAAAGCTATCCTTGCCAATGTTACTGCAGAATAGGACCTAGAGATCCATGCCTAGCCCGTTTGGCTTCCTCCTCACTTACTCTCTGCTCTATGAGGTAACGGGCATTGGTAATGGCATTGGGTGTTCCAGATATTGTCACAATACGGTTCCTAGTACCAGGTGCGAATGTTCCTTTCTTTGATATTTGTATGCTCGCTCCCGACAGATGTTGGATTTCGACAAGTGCACGGCCACCAGGGCCCAGTATTGCACCAACAATGCTTTCACTTATTTCCACATCGACCTTCTTGTGGTCTGCCTTGAGATCTACACCTGCTCCCTTTAGCAGTGGTGAGACTGCACCACCTGTGCCTAACCCAAACGAATTGCTGTTGAGAGATGCAGGTGAGGCCACACCTGGAGAGCTCGCTTGTCGCCTGAAAGGATCGTAGCCGTCACTCGGGCAACCAAAACGGTCAGTGGAGCGTGGTGTGGGACTGGGGCTGCCAATTGCTGACACCTGTATCAAGAGAAATTTAGGTATTGTTATTGCTACTAGTATGATTATAATAAAACATTTCCAGTTATACAACTTCCAACATTTCTGGCTTTCCAAAATTACTAAGTTCTGGAAAAATGTAGCACAGCCGAATAACAATTATTACAAAAACCACCACAATGATATTCTTAAAATATAATGCACAAAATGAAAGTATGGCTTTCCTTAAAGACAGCTCTACTGTTCCCTGCATCATACTTTACTGAAGAATAAATTTATCTTATTTACAGCCGTATATCGTGACATATATAGAATACGTTGTAGAGAGAAACAAGATATTAAAACAGCTTTCTTAATTTGCCTCATCTCAAACCTGCAATAGTTATCAACACTACCAGATAAATGCCTAAAACAACTTACTATCTACCTCTTCTGTATTTAACCTCTGCACAAGCACAGGTAACAAACATTTTACCATGCTATGTGACTTACAGAAAAAAGTCTCTTCATTATTAGGAAATATTAAATTACTAAAGAGAAACTGACATGACAAACTTTAAGTACACAGTTAACTTCCTTACTTTGGTAGGCTCGATTTTAAAACAAAATAACCATGCTGCACTTTTATTTTCCATCACTCTACACTTCTACAACCACAGCTGCAAATTATCAACTACTACAAAACATTTAAACTATGTGCCCTGGCTGTATAATTTTGATTTTCTATTATATAAACATGTTTCACTGAGATGTTTCGATGCTACTTCAGACAGAGAAAGCTTCGGTGTGCGCAGCCAAGATCTGAAACTTTTTTACCCCACTGATGATTACTGTTGCAAAAACCTGTAAACCTTAAGTTATTCCTCATAAAACACAGTGTGGAGTGGTAGTGTTTCAGAAGATGAGTAACCCATACCGAAACATCATACAAAATGCAGAAAGCATTCAAAGGGATAAATCCAATAACAGACAAAAACCACAGATAGATAAAATTACCACCAGTCAAGGTCTAGTGTAACAGTACTGCTGTTCCACAAACAACACAATAACAAACTTGATGCACTGTGATTCAAAAAGAATATTTAGTGAATTTCTTCCTATCCACAATAAAACAACATTGAGACAAGAATCTTTCACTTTCATTGCACTAATAATCAAATGTAACAGGCTAATTTACTACCACTTAAACAAATGACAACTATGGAAAACACCTTATGTACAACATATCAAATCCATTTTAATAGGTAACTGTGGAACTGCAAGAGGAGTTAGGAGGAGGATAAAACTTTTTTCAAACGATGTCCTGCCTTAGAGCTTGTTGCTGCCTCCCCCTCCCCTCCACATGCATGGCTACATCCTCCTGCTTGTCTATGCTGTACCAGCACTACAGCTTGACTGGTTTAGGGGCTCTATTGGGTGAGGAGAAAAAAGCAGAGATAAGGAAAAGGGAAGCAAGAGTGGCTGATGGCTGGGAAGAGGAGGCAGGAAGAACAGAGGATAGGAATGAGGTACCAGTGAGCTCACTCTGGCAAAGGCAGGAGGGGACTTATGACTGGTTCACAATGACATGGGGTAGGGGATTGAGAGGGGTAGACAGAACAGAAGAAGAGAGAGACTGGACGGGAAGACGATAGTGAAGTGGGAGGGGGGGGGGGGGAGGGGGGCATTGAGACATGGGTGGTGGTCAGTGTGGGATGGGGGTAGTGGAGAATGAAGCCAGGACGTGCACGATAAAATTCTATGTCGTAAGGAAAAATCCCATGGATGTAGTTCCGAGAAGATGGTATTTGGGTGAAGATCCACGTGGCATGTGTTGTAAGCCACCAGTGAAGTCTAATATGTTGTGCTCAGTGACTTGTTCCATCAATGAGTAGTCAGCCACAATTTTTTTGGTGCCCATTCAGTGTAACACACTCAACTTCAATGGCAGCTTCACAATCCAGGCCATAAGGATCCTCACCACGAATCCCAGCTCCTTTGAGCTACAAAGATGGAATTTGACCTTACGACGCATCTCTTGATCTTTCAGTCCTCCTGGTCTCAATACCTCCCCCCCCCCCCCTCCCATCCCCTTTGCTACTCACACCCTCCTGTCCAGTGGCTCTACCTCCCCCCTCCCACATCACCACTCTACATCATGGTGCACCATCTGAAACTCTGCCTACCTGTCAGAGCAAGCTCACTGGCACCACATTGCCGCTGATTGCATTTGCTGCCTCTTCCAGCCATGATCTACTTTCTTCCCCACTTAAGATTCTCCCCATCACCCACTGCATATGAAGCAACAGCTGACCCCAGTCAAACTGCAGTGTCAATACATGTAGCTATGAAGGAGGTGTGAGAGTGTAATTGTTGTTAGTTAGGGTTAGTTATTCGATTTTTCCAACATGGTAAGAAGTTCATATGCCCAAGAGTCAAACAAAATATTGGAAAACATAACAAGAACAACATTTCTATGTTTCTCACCTCAAAACTGACATTCTTATTTTGACATTTCCACAAATGATTGATTTGGTAACTTTATACTGAATGCTCTTACATAAAGTTGCCACCATTAACACAGGAACACTTTTCTCAAATTTCCATTCAAAAGCTTCATAGCTTTCAGCTTGTCCACATGAGCAAATCAACTGCCAAATGAAATGAAAATACCCTACCAGCTGTTCACACTGATGAGTTTACAATGCAGTTATGATATTTCCTTCTCCAAATCATTGATATGTACATAACATGCATATAATTCATAAAATTAAATTAAATGGGGATCAGTTTCTCAAAACTGTCTCTTCAAAACTACGTGGTTTGCTTCTTTAATTACTTTGCAGCACTTCAGTTGTGCAGTACGAAATTGCAATGGGGTTCAAAATTCAAATTACACAGTACATCCCCCCCCCAAACTCACTTGGTAAGTCAGATCAGAAGGCTGGAAGGAAGGTAAAGCTGCTTTTTTGCCTTACTATCACTTAAAAATGCCCCTCCCCCCAAACACACACACACACACACACACACACACACAGTGCCTTTCATCAGTTGAAACTCAATTTGTACTTCGTCTGTTACTTGCATTGCTGTTCACCTACGAAATTACTTAATTCAGTACCCTTTTAAATTTTCCAACATATTTTTGTTTCTATTTGCCTTATTTTTACTTCTGCCATAGACTCACTCTTGATGATGATCTTTTGGTTGCTGGCATCACCATCCTTACTTATCAACCTCATTTCAGGTTGTGTTATCTTCTGTGTGATTTTTCATGCTATGTCAATCTGTAAACTACTTATATATTTAAACAAGGTCAATTTTATTCCAGTGATACATTTCAGTTATCTTCTTTATGTTTGGGTGCAGCACAGCCATCAAACATTTAATTCAAGATATCACAATTCCACTGGGGCTATAATCTGAATAAAATTTGTCATTGCTCTTGGCAGATTTGAATTACATGATCGTTATCAACTGTCATATACATAGTGTGTAAAAAAGATGCATATACAAATTTATAGAGTTATTAGAGGGGGTAAAAAAAAAAAAAACCACTTCTACTATGTGACACAAATGTCACGGGTGCACCTTTACCTTGCTAATGGCCCTTAAAAAGTTTGATGCAGGACTTCCTTAGGCCACTGTTCATAGTTGCTTTGACTGTTTTGTATCCAACATGTTGACATTGGAATCTCATTTGCAACACAATTACATCATATTACTAGGAAGGATAAGCTTTAGTTATTGTTTATTATGTAGTGTTTACATGAAAGTTCTTACTGAAGTTTACAGGTACTTTCAGGTTGATTACACTCTAACCGTCTTATCTAGCACGCATCTCGTTTGTGGGCAGGCACAATGCAACAGTCTAGCAGAAAGGTGCAAATGTAATACTTCAATAGCAAACTCAACAAGTTGTGGCCACAATATCACAAAACATTAAATATCCTAACATCAGTAATCGTAATAGACATTTCAGTGCAACTGTTTGGGGTTTATAACCTTCACTGAAATTCATTTCACTGGTACTGTAATGCTCCATTTGCAATCTAAAATATGTTTACATTCCCAGTCCCACTCTATGATTATAGAATGACACCGTAAAGAACAAAAAATGTTCTGAAATACTTCAGCTGATGGTTGAACTAACATTTGGTGTGAAATCCTGGGATACATCTTTTACACCAACGTCTCAGAGTCTGTTTTATCTTGGCCAAAATTGGCCTTTGTAGCTCTCCTAGTCAATTTCTTCTATTTTTCCAAATTAAATTGTTACTTATTTACTTGTTTACCCTGGCCGTACTATAGCCTTAAGACCCTCTCTTACACTGCAGTAGATACCCGAAGTTTACAGTGCAGACATCCACATTTTTATTGAACACCTACCTTACTTGTAATATCTACTTTGCATTTATCAAAACTAACCAGGAAGGCAAACATTAAGCTCTTGCCTCCTTTTTCTGACTTTTGGTAACAATATTAGGATTGCAGAGTATCATGTCGTGGATTCACAAGTGCTCCTTATTACTCTCTCTGATTTTCTTCATATGTAAATAATCTGAAGGTCAGTGTGTAGACATCAGAAAAAAAATTCTACAACCTACAAAAAATTCAAGATTAGAATATCTCCGAGCACAGTTAAGTACAAAACATTGAGTTTATTAGCATTATTCCCGGTACATGAATGCACACTGTACAAGCCATAATTGCAAAATCACTGGTTCGATTCTCATTAGTAGCAACTTTTTCTACTTTTATTTAAATTTTTTACTATAATCTAATGGAAATGTTGACAAATACTGAATCATAATTAAAATAAAACTTTTTTACTTTTAATTACTGGTTGTATGAAAATAAATTTGATACAAATTTGAGATATATATATCTCTCAACAATGCTGTTCAGTCTCTAGAAATAAAAACTTACTTTTATTTTATATTTGATGTTTTGCATTTGTGTACCAATTTTACATGTGGTTTGCAATTAAATATAAAAGATGATATTTTTATTGAAAAGTATTCTTCAATATTTGTTCATTAATATTTTCAGTTGTTAATAAATATGGAATCTAAATAAATGTAAGAAGTTGTTACTACCAGGAATCAAAACAGTGACTTTACGATTACGAGACTTCTACGTTACACAATTAACGACAGGGATCATTTTAACGCACTGAAAATTTTTTGTGGCTAGCAGCACTCAGAAATATTTTTATTTGCGAAGGCAGTTTCAAGTATTGCATCTTACTGCTTTTAGAAATTTTTGTCTGGGCGTCCTGTAAATGTGAAGAAAATCAAAGAGAACAAGTTCTTAGGTATTCTTGTCAGATAAAAGTAAAGGCAGATCTATCATTATTTCAAGTGATAAGCCATTAGTTCAGTTTTGAAACTGAGGCTGTTTGATATGTCTCTGAGGTTACATGGAAGTGTTTCCTCACACAGGACTTTACTTATATGGGTGGTATTAGAAGGAACTTAATTTAGTGAGATACTTTCATGTCACAAGTACAGCATTATAATAGTTACTCACTTCAGATTAATGCAAAGAATAATGTGATGTAGCTCCTTACTATGACATTATCTTTACTGTAAATTCAACCACCTTTGACAATTTTCTTAAAAACAAAGCCCATCTTCTGCCTAATGTTAATCGAGTGAAATCTATATAACAGTAATTTTCGTTACTTCCTGGGAAATTTAATGACACATTCCACACACAGTGATCACACTGAAGTTTGAGGCTTGACGCATACCATAAGAAAATACAATATTTTGTGACATTCATCAATGTCATCTTAGGTGAAATGCTGTGGAACACTTGCATGATCCCCACTTAACTTTGTACATCTGAAATAGATTATACGTGTAAATAAAGTCTTTCATTTACATTTAACCTTGCATAAAAAAAGTTACACAGTATAGAAACAGGCTTGAGGTGCAATAAATGGAAAAGGAAGTTCCCGAATGAAAAAAGGAGTCACTACACAGTTCTATGACCAACCAACCCAGGGGGAGAGAGGGGGAGAGAGGGGGAGAGAGGGGGAGAGAGGGGGAGAGAGGGGGAGAGAGGGGGAGAGAGGGGGAGAGAGGGGGAGAGAGGGGGAGAGAGGGGGAGAGAGGGGGAGAGAGGGGGAGAGAGGGGGAGAGAGGGGGAGAGAGGGGGAGAGAGGGGAGAGAGGGGGAGAGAGGGGGAGAGAGGGGGAGAGAGGGGGAGAGAGGGGGAGAGAGGGGGAGAGAGGGGGAGAGAGGGGGAGAGAGGGGGAGAGAGGGGGAGAGAGGGGGAGAGAGGGGGAGAGAGGGGGAGAGAGGGGAGAGAGGGGGAGAGAGGGGGAGAGAGGGGGAGAGAGGGGGAGAGATATCGATCTTTATAATGGCCCTCTAATATTTTACTTTGATTACCACAAACATGCAAATTAGGGCATGCCTATTACATATTTTAATCTGCTGAACAATTTTACATTCTAGAAAATTTGTACTTCACTATTCAATATTTTAGAATCAGCTTAGGCATTCAACCATTTATCTAATGATTTCACAAGTTTTAAACTTTCTCTATAGGAACTTCCTGGAAAATTAAAATTGTGTGCCGGAATGGCACTCTACACTGCCTATTGCTAAAAATGCTCTTACTGATTGAGCTATGCAAGCACAACTGACAACTTGCTCTTGCAACTTCAGTTCCGATAGCCCCTCTCTGTTATTATTTGAACTTCGCAGTTACTCTACATACCAAGTGGTACCAGTACTCTTGAAAGAACGGATATCATAGAGAAACCACCCCATGGGAATTTTACTGCAGAACACAACCAAAGTGTTGTTGCTGTGGTCCTCAGTCTGAAGACTGGTTTGATGTAACACTCCGTGCTAGTCTGTCATGGGTACTTCTCCACCTTCCCATAATTACTGCAGCCAACATCCTTTACCGTTTTTAACTGCCATATTTTCCTAAACTACCAAAGTATGTATTCTTGATGCCTCGGGATGTGTCCAACCAACATATCCCTTCTTTTAGCCAAGTTGTACCTTAAAGATCTTTTATTCCCAACCTCCTAATTGGTTACCCTGTTCACGCACCTAACCTTCAGCAAATTTTTGAAGCACCACACTTCTAAAGTTTCTACACTGTTATTGTCTGTACTGTCATCCATGTTTCGCATCCAAAACATTGAATGTGCAGGATCCCTGTGATGTGTATAGGTCAAAATATTCAGGTAAATCCGTTTCATTTGAGTCTGGTGTGGAAAGGGTTATTTATATCCAATGTTAATTTAGTTTTTCAGAATCGCATTCCTTGCTGCTGGTAGTCTGCATTTTAACTCATTTTTCTTCAACCACTGACATTGTTCTGCCCAAATAGCAAAACTTATCTAACATTTATAATGTTTTCTCTTCCTAATCCAATTCTCTAGGCATTGACCAATTTAACTGGCTACACTATCACCTTTTTATATTCATCTTCCTACATACTTTTTTACGACATTAACTATTCCCTTCAACAAGTCCTTTGCCATATCTGAAAGAGTTACAATGTCATCAGTAAACAACAATGTTTTTATTTCTCTCACTGAACTTCAATATTGTTTCCTAATTTATTTTTTGTTTCCTTTACTGCTTCCTCAATGTGCATAGGGAATAACCTCAGTGACAGGCTACAGCCCTGCCTTGCTCCGTCTGCCTCTCTTTTAACATCTTTCTACTTTGACAGAAACCCATTACTATTTTTCCCTCCTACCTAAAATAGTTCAAAGAGTAGTCCAGTCAACACTGTCCTAAGCTTTGTCTAAATCTATAAACGCTATGAAGACAAAATTGCAATGATTACATTGTGATAGGTGCAAAATTCTTTCATTCCTTTCCCCCCAGTCCAAGACATCTCATTTATCCTTTTCCTACTACTGATTTCTGTTGTTCATCAGAATTAAAATTTCTTATCCCTTAAGAAACTGAATAACTTCTTTTATCTCATCATACAATTTTTTATTCCCCTCATTATGTGACGTTAGTACGCATTTACATTTTTATTAGTGTTGTGTGTCATGGCTCTGTGTATTTTGCCTACAATAATGCCTTCACTGTGCTGTACATAGTAATCAACCTGCATTCCTGCTCATTATTAGACCTACTGCTGTATTAACCCCATTCAACATTGTTAGTAACCTTGTTCTCACCCGACCAGAATTCCAGTTTATTCTGCCACTGCACTTCACTTATTCCCACCACCACAAAAGAATTCTATTCATTCACTTTGTTTCATACAGCTGGTTTATCAGTATTAAACTGTGAAAATCCAATGAAACCCAACAGGTAAAACCCTGACTGAACTACACAGTTGACACCAAATAGTTCTTGCCAAACTTGCTCTGACCGAAGTGTTGCTTGGTTTTCATGTCACATTGATCTATTAACACTCAAACCAGCATTTAGTATTTCTTATTATGATGTAAAATACACTCTTACATACTATTCCCAGACAACATAAACTATATTAACTAAACTGGGAAGTGCAAAAAGTAGTAAAACTATTGGTCCTCTGCACTGAAAGAAGTTCTATAGAAACCCAAAATGTATTAAAGATGCAGAACAATTTTCAAAGTCACTTAATATGAAAATTTGAGCGATGCAAATAATTAAAAAAAAAATAGTGGTAAACTGATCCCTGAAAATGGTATTCATTGTGTATGCTGAATGCACGACATCTGTAATAATCATAAGTACTGCACTACATCAATGACCTTCAATAGTCATCTGAACTGTCAGATAAAACATTTTCTTGAAAATCATATTCCCATATTCATGGAGTGTGAGTAAAAATATGCCTACTTTCTATTGTCAAGGCAATATGTGTGGAATAATATAGTTTTCTTGGTAAAATTGGATCCAGCAAGTGATGTTTGGGTTCCTTCCAGAAAAAAAAATTTTGAGGACATTATAATATTTTTACACAGAACTGAGATAAGCATGAAAGGAGAGATGTGATTAGTTACCAGAGTATAACTTGCTATTAATAGATGTGAAATAAGTATGTTTGAGAGCACACTTATGGCAACTTATTTGCTTTGTAACAACAGAGCCTTCATTATTCAACTGTGAAATGGATCTTGCAAATGTGTCAAAACAAAACAATTTGATGGCAATACTTTTTAACAGAATATACCACATTTTTAACTGAAATCTTAAATATTTGCAAAATTTTCTAAACCAATATCTGTTACTTCCCCTGAGTAGTCCTGCTCTCTTCCTGCCTCTGTCATTACCAGTCTCGTGCAAATACTACATAATGAAGTTCATAATGCACACTACACCTGAATGCTAAATACAGTGTAGACACATACTACTCAGATTACATTAGCATGATTTTTCAGCACTCTACTCATACAACAAAGAACTTGTGTTGCTTCAAAAATACTCTTACATCTATTCTACATCTACACAGATACTCCACAAGCCACTGTACGGTGTGTGGCAGAGGGTACCCTGTACTGCTACTATTAATGGACATTATTATGGGATGTGTCACCCTTCATTTTTATGATGGCTCGAGTTCTGCTGGGGAAACTTTCACGGAGGTGTCTGAATGTCTGAAGGAATGGCAGCTGTTTCTTCCTCATGAGCCAAAACCAGAGAAGATAGTGACATTGGAAGCTGGGGTCTGGAGCAAAGTCAACATTATAACTCATTCCAAAGGTGTTCCATTGGGTTCAGGACAGGACTGTGGATTGACCAGTCCATTTCGGGAATGATGTCCACAAATCAATTTCTATTACAGATGCTGCTTTATGATAGGGTGCACTGTCATGTCGATACAAACAGTACGAGGTTTCCAAACTGCTCCTCTACTGTACACAGCACACAATGCTGTAAAATATTTTCACATCCTAACACATTTAGTGTTTCCTCAATCACAATATAGGGTTCATACCCCATACTATAATACAACCTCCTGCACTTTTCACATGATGACAGGAAACAGTCTCCAAACCCAAACGCTCCATCAGATTCGCACAGGATATAGCAAGATTCATCCCTCCAAATTACTTGCTTCCAATCATCTGCTGCCCAGTGGCTTAGATCTTTATACTACCTCAAGCATCACTTAGCAATGACTAGAAAAAAAGTACGACTGACAAGGAGCTGCTCAGCCAATGTACCCCATTGTTCAAAACTACCTATACATTGTTATTGTGCTAGGTGGATTGCTGGCAGCACTTTGGAGCTCGCCAACTGAAGTCTTCGCAAATTTTTTACAACCACCCTCCGCAATGCTCAACCGTCCCACTCTACGAAGTCTTGGTTTAGTTGTGATTGTTGCTTCATGTTTCCACTTCACTATCACATCATCAACAGTCAACTCGACCAGCTTTAGAAGGGTTGAAATGTCTGATGAATTTGTTACTCGGGTGACATACAATACTAGCTCACACTTTTTAAGTCGTTGAGCTGTCCTGACCCACCCATTCTGGCGTTACTGCTTCTCTACTCGCAAACAATACTCTCCACCTCCTTTTATGCTGGTAGATCTGCCTCTCCTGGCATCTAACAGTCAATTCTGCATTACATTAAGGGTGTACTGATACTTTGCATCAGTAAGACTTTGCTTAGGTGACTCTTCAGTCTTATTTGCACTATCAGTTGTACAACTGCATAAATATTGTCTAATGGTTTGAGTTATAACAACCACCTTCACAGGACAAAATCAGTATACATTATTGGATCATATTTACATTTTCCTCAAATACGATACAACTAAATGTAAAACATACGTAACTATTTTAAGAGTCTGCCTGAACATAATCCAAATAAACATTTTGTACATTAGCACAATTACCGTAATGCACACTTGGTGAGAACGTTACACTTAAAAACTCAAGTTACTTTTATCAAGTGTGAAGTTCTCATCCAGGATACATTTCCGTAATTGCGCTAATGCACAGCACGTTTACACAGATTATGTTCAGGCAGACTCTTATGACAGTTACGTTTGTTCTACATTTGGTTGTATATTATTTGATGAAAATGTATTTTTGATTCATTCATGTATACTGTCTATCTGCTGTAAATATGGTTGTTGCTACTGAAACTGGTAGAGAATAAATATACAATTTTACTGCTGATGGTATGATTTCTTTCTAATATTTTTGATCAGATTGTTTATCATATGCCCCATTAACCTTGTCGCTCATCTACTACTACTACCACTAGTAGTAGTAGTAGTAGTAGTAGTAGTAGTAGTAGTTGTTTGGCCCCCTCCTACTTTTGTTCATGTCATTAATAACAAATCTTCTTGTTAAGGAACAGTAACACCTCTGAGGTATGGAAAGCTTAAAGCTGTAAGGTGCATTCACTTAAGAATTTGTGTAGATCAATATAGTTAGACTATACCTTTAAAGCAAGTCCTTCAAAACAGGATCCCTTATTATTTTCTAAGGTACACAATATGTATCAAAAACTCATTATTCTCTTATTAGAATTCATTATTTGAACATCCACCTACGCTCTGACTCTCACTCTTTACGTGTAGATTTTTCACCTGGATACAGTTTCACCCCAGTTTGAAGAAGTGCATCACCCCTAGTTTAATTCCACAACCCACATCAAAATATTTGATACTAAATATTTCCTTTGACATGATTACAGAAATTGTTTTACATCATTTACTGACACTGGCCACCGTCAGTGGTAGAAAGGTATTTCTATTTTACTTTGTCAACTATGAGCAGGGAACACAAAAACAGTACAATTAAACTACTTTTCATGCTGACTGAAAGCAGCAGATAACCAAATATTCAAACACTGCTAAATTTCTTCTACATATAAAGGATAGTTATTACCATCCATAAAACTTGTACTCTTATCAGATAAGACTGACTGTCAGATTTAGACTGATCATGGTCAAACTGTTTACAGCAGTCTAACAATAATTAGTTAATATTGCAGCTTTATAATATCTGATTCTCTATCAATGTGCAATGTGAAGATGGCTGATATTACAAAGTGTTGGACATCCATTCAGCATCTTTATAATTTTTTAGTTTTGTGAATTGAATTTTCCTTTTGATATCGTGTATAGTTTCACTAATTCTACAACCCTGACAGCTTGTTTCATGATGAGAGACACTGAACATGGATGGATGAGATAATGTCTGGGAACTTTGTATATTTTACACATCAATTTAAATTTGTATGTATTTCAGCATATTTCTTCCATTTGTGGCTATATTTACTACAATCCATGTTTTATATTACACCGAAATAAACCTTTAACATGCAAAATGGCAGCATTAAATGATAATGAATACTGCCAACAGTATCCATAATTTATGTTAAAAATTCATCTCGGGCAACACGAAAAGCTCCCACAGGTAATGTCTTGAATATAAAACAGCTTGATGTTGAAAATAAGCTTTCAATAGTTGGTAAATACACATTACATACATTATGTTTGACACTTATTTTGTTTAGACTATTATAAGGAAGAAAAGAGGTTACACTTAATTGAAAAAAGGAAATGATTTTCCAAACTGGGACAAGACAAAGAAAGAATCAATAATTGCAGCTTTCCTTATGATAGTTTGTCTCAAAGAAAACCATCACAGGTGGAAGGGACTATAAAAGAAGGAAGGAAGATTACAAACTCAATGTCCCAGCAGTGATGAAGGCATTAGACAGAACTCAAAGTTAGGATCAAGTTTGAAGAAAAGAAACTGTTATTGGCTTCATTTAAGGAACCATCTCTAATTCTGTCACAAGTAAGTGAACCACACACAACCTACACTAGCATGTCCAGGCAGGAATATGAACAAAACATAAAAGTACAGTACCATAACCACAGTACCAATCTTTTTCCTCAGAGATAAAAAGGAAAGAAAAGTTACAAATGGCGAAGTTTGGATAGAGAAGCCAATCACAAAAGGCAGGGTGTCCTCGGTAAATTTTTGTTCCTAATTAACAAACATACAGCAAAAGTACATTTCTATGGTGGTGATTGTGACTGTTTACTTGCAGACAATGAACATGTCAACAAAAAGAGACCTGATCACTGAAAAAAAGCACAACATAAAATGAAAATAACCAATGTGCAAGGGTTCTGAAAGTATGAAGAGGAAATTGTACAAGCAGAATAAGAATAAACAAACATATGTCATACGAATTTAGATGAAGAAAAGAAGTAAAACAAAAGTTTCACTGCTATTTATTTTTAACTGATTTTTTTAAACAAGAGCAGATTGTTATCCACAAATGAGAAGAAACAACAACAACACACCAAATATGCAGTGATAATAACACGTTTCCAAGAGTTAAGCCCAATGACAAAAACCAGACATTTATTCAGTCCATTTTTCTCTGAAAGTGTGTTCTGTAATAATGCACAGTTCACATAATACTGTAAGCCCAAGCAACGGAAACAGAAAAAATCTTGCTCCCATATTTAATGATTCTGATTTTATTGAGAGTTTTATCACATGGCAGTTACTGCCTCTTACCACAAAATATTCGAAAGGTTAAAATTTCAACTGATGAGGCCAGGCTACTAAGAATATTGTACACACACATGATCAGATTGGTAATAAATTTTCATGCCGGGCAATAAGAACCATGCGGACTGTGTAACATTATGGAAGATTGCTGAGTATCAAGATGACAGAACACACTTTTAAACATCTATCTAACGGTTTATTGACACCTGGTGTGAGTGCTGCCCAATGAAGACGCTATTCTTCAGAAGTATGTCTGTGTCATTCAATACTGAACAGTCAATGTTTATATTACAAAGTGGCAACAACTTACACCAGGTACTATGGTTCTCAAAATTCAATTGTTAATCAAGGTAACAGTCAAAAAGGCTTTATGAAGCATTGCATTCCATTTAAGGAGAATGTTTCAGAAACTTAAGATCCTCATAAAGTTTATGGTCAGTCTTCATGTCTCGCACTGCAAGTTTCCACTGGCAAAAAACTGTTAAAAGGTGGGAGAGAGAGCTTGTCATTTGCTCCACTGACAACACCACAGCTACAATTATGCATTTAGACCCTTTAGTAATAATAATCTAATGCACCAAGAAGCTTGAACACTGCGGTACTATCTCCAATCACTTTCAAGGCTGATTTGAAGATGAAATGTGCGCTCTTCTGGTTCTCAAATACCAAGTCCTACGCAAAACAGACGTACTGCTGTTAGCTATGTTGTTTCAAAAGATGTTACCTTCTTCAACTGAAGTTTCTACAGCTGTTACAATCCGTTTGTTTACTAAAAAGCATGCCTATGTACACTCCCCCCCCCCCCCCCCCCCACACACACACACGGGATAAGTGCATATATCTTTACAGTAAGATTAAAGCAATAAAAGAAAGATTTTGTTACTGAATCCTTCACTAATATCTTTTACAGCCTCACTGTTTTTATAGAACAATCATTGTACATGATCACTCTTGAACAGTTTGTCACCAAGTCAAGTGTAGAGAACTTCCTACCCATCATAATCACAACAATTTTGTTGTTTATTTTCTGTTTCCAGGGTCTCAATGTTGACATACCTCCCTGCTGCTGCAGAGAAGGGACCGAGCGAAGTGGCGCAGTGGTTAGCACACTGGACTTGCATTCGGGAAGACGACGGTTCAAACCCGCATCCGGCAATGCAGATTTAGGTTTTCTGTGATTTCCCTATATCACTCCAGGCAAATACCAGGGCACAGCCGATTTCCTTCCCCCTTCTTGATACCACCCGAGCTTGTGCTGTTGTCTCTAATGACCTCGATGTTGACAGGACGTTTCTTTCTTCCCCCTTCCTTACTATACAGATTAGCTTTCCTAATATATAACTTCTCTTACTATATTCTTGAATTAAATAGCCCAAGCTCTGGATGCAGTAATCAAAAAAACCAGTTCATACGACAAGCAGTAAGATTCTGATCCATCCCCCCCCCCCTTCAACATAAAAATGAACAAGAATATAAAACAACATTCTACTCTGACAAGACCGTAGCCCACACCACAATATTAGGGACATATTACAGGCATCACTGCATCAGTGATTGGCAAAACTCTATATACTGAAACATATACCACCTCTAATAAAATAGAATAATCAAACATGAATAACATTGCACATATCAATTAATCAACACTAAAGTATATGAATTAAAGTACTGCTTTTAGCCCTGTGCTGCATCCATAAAGGCATTTATACATGCCCTGTCACGCTAGCAAACTAACAGAGCGTGCATGGGCATAATGCCGTAAGTCATATTCCTAACAAGTACATACAGCACTTCAAAAATGACATAAACCTGGTTCTTGTGTTATTATTATTTAAAGCTAAAAGTCTGTTTACCTGAATTTTACCTTACATTTACTTCATAATTAATTAAAGGTTGAAGAAAATTATGCAGTCTACCTGTATGTTTAAAATGGTACAGTACAGAAAAATCGTCAAGAATACCTGACTGTAATGATACCAAGTTTCATAAAAGAAACTTGGCAGTTTCATGATAAGCTAGGATTTACGTTAATGTGACAAACACAAAGGAAATTAAGCTTCATGTTCAAATGCAGTTACGTGAGTAGAATGAAAGTTTATTATTGGCTCAATCTACATTAAGATGTTTATAATGATCAATACAAACTCTTGGATAAAACAACTTCATACAAGTATGTCCAAAAGGCTCACAAATCCAGAGGACAAGAAATATCCTTGCTCAATACTATGGAGGAGAAAGTATGTGTGGAACTGTGGTCACTATCTGTGAAAAATGACTTTATACTTCATCAATGAGAGTCAATTTTAATGAAACTTTTGGTGTGGCCTTCAGTATTCTGCAAAGACGATTGCTTACAAGATGAGAGTATACAAAATGAAAAACAACACTGAGTAAACAAAGAATACTACAGTTCTGCCCATGGCTCTACATGGGCATTTGTGTTCACACATCACGAACCACAAAAATAATAATAATAATAATAAAATAAACAATACAAATTGTGTGTGTTTTCTAGAAAGGCTGCCATAATTTAAGAATAAGACAAGTAACTGACTCTCATAATGAGAGATAAATAATTTAAACTTCAATGTACTAATTCAGAAGGCTTTGTTTTTATCTAGGGCCACTTCGTAAGCGGCCATCTGTCGAGTATAACCTGAGAGCGCGCCAGTCAGTCCCGTCACCACCGCGGCGCACTATTACGCACCGTGCCGATGGGCCCAAAGGCACCACCACCATTCGCTGCTGACGCAGGTGCATCTGCTCCTAAGTAGCCAGCTGGACCACTGCCCCCAGCTGCTGTCCCTGCACCTGCCAGACCGAGCCCCATGCCGAGGATTCCATAGCGAGCCAACGTGCTCATTGCAGCTGTTATTTCTCCTGTCGCTTGTTCCGAAAAGCCACTTCCACGTAACACGACTTGGATGTGTTCCAGTAACTGTGTTGTCAATGATGTACCTGCTGTTGGTGATCCTAAATTCAGGCTTAGGTTTAGTCCATTTAGTAGCATGCCTCCAACTGTGAGAAAGAAAAGAGCAAAATTAATTTCCTGATGACTATTTTTAAAGTTAATACCAACAGGCTACAAAATACTGCATTCTATGAGTTGTGATTGTCATGTAAACTCTAGCAGAATGTGAGGCCTCAAGTTATCTGACATTTTACAGCAACATAAAACAATTTTTATTTTGAGGACATAGAAAACATGCAGCATTCATGTGAAATGATGTAAACAAAAATGTATATAGACTGGCAACATAGGGGTTTCAAGTCTGCATCACTCAAATGTGATTAAGAGCTCAAATTATAGCACAAGTTCACTTAAACTATTCTTCAATTTGTGAAGCAAAATCCCACATTCCAAAAAGTTTGAGTTCAGACTTACAGGAAATCTCCAGACACATGCTCTCAAATTGCCTGTTTATATTTTTTAACCTTACAAAATCATTTATTAAAGCAGATAAAATATGGGAATTTTATATCTGGACGAAGACATCTGTGGCCATTGTCTTTCAATTTTTTTTTTTTTTTTGTTTATACCTACATCACATCCCAAGAGTTTCATAAAATACATCATTTGAATGGATGCTAAGGTTAGCAATACGTGAATAAAGTGCATTATTGGTCGTCAGTTTTGGTTTTATTTTACTGATTGATGAACTTGAAGAAACCAGTTGCTGTGGCATATCTCTGCCTTTCAAACTCAAGGAGGCAGTTTACATTTTCAAGTGTCTATCATGCTTCAACTGCAAGGTTTACAGCAGCTGTACAAGCACAAATGCTGTAGGACAACTATAGTTGCCAACCAGGACAAAGAAAGATTGTATCCATCACTGACACTAAGGGGCCATTCTATCAATTACATCAATTCCCTCTTATGCTATGGTAAGTAACTCATTAGCAAATATAAAAGGATGCTGTAATTTCATATACCTGTCCACTCATTTCTATGTTCTGCCACTGATGACCTGTTTGCTTATCTCTCTGTTGCACATGACAATCATGCTCTGGAAAGTGTGTGTTACTGCTGCATATCTGCACCTTCCATAGAACCCATCGGATATAATTTTGAAGCCCCTCCACCACACAAGGGGAGAAGTAGAGAGGGGAGGGGTGGGACAGGATGGTGTGTGTGTGTGTACACATGGCTCTGAGCACTATGGGACTTAACTGCAGAGGTCATCAGTCCCCTAGAACTTAGAACTACTTAAACCTAACTAACCTAAGGACATCAGACACATCCATGCCCGAGGCAGTATTCGAACCTGCGACCGTAGCGGTCGCGCGGTTCCAGACTGTAGGGCCTAGAACCACTCGGCCACACCGGCCGGCTCTGTGTGTGTGTGTGTGTGTGTGTGTGTGTGTTGTGATGATAATTTTTAAATGTTTTACAATATGCAATCATGCAATTAATCTGACAGTGGCACCTTGCAAGTGATCAAAGACAATAACCAAACAGTTTAACACCTATGTGTAAACAAGCAACCCACCTGTAGTATTCAGACTGGCAGTTGAGCTGAATGTGCCAGAATGCATAGGAGTATGCTGTCCACTATTTGCATATGGAGAGCCTGTTGGGTTATAATTAGCAACAGGGCCAGAAACATCTGCATAACTTACATTAAGGCAACTACCACTTTGAGGGTCTTCAACAATTTTTACTAAAATCATTCTGCAAGCAGTCTTATTGCTTTCCATGTCACCTGTACAAAAAGAAGAACATTTATTTAAAACCTTACATTATTCACTTTCATCAAATAAAATTGAGTAATTTGAAAAATATGGAAACAGCATACATACCAATGACAGTTATGCATCTCTCCTGAAGAGTCTGATCTTTTGCTTTTTGAGAAATCTGGACGTATGAACCACTCTCCTCTTTAATTTGCTTAATGTAATTCCCACCCTTGCCAATAATCATTCCAGCAGTGCTGTTTGGTACTAGTATTTTAACCTATAAAGACCAAATTAAGTTAGACATTTCTGGATGTTGACTAATGTTTTATGTCTTTTCATTAAACAATTAAATAACGAACATAGAGTGCTCAATGAAGTACTGTAATGTGAAAAATAGTCAAAGAAACTAAATAATGTTAGGAAATTATGAAAACTGATACATAAAATCATGGTCGGTTGGTTAGTTGTGGGTTAAGAGACTACGCTGTGAAGGTCATCTTCGAGTCACTCTGCCCAGGAGTAGTTCATCTGGTGTCGGTGATGTCCACCAGAGACGTGTTTTGATGGTATCAGAGCTGAGAAATAGTTTCAGAAGTATGTGGAATGGGACAGTACACAGATCAGAGCAGAAAAGTGGTCCCCCCTGGGCTCATCCGTGGCGAGAGATATCCCACCCGCACCTGACCCCTGCCACACAATTAAGGGCCAAGACTGAGCAAAGGATGCCTTCTAGTCAGGACATTCAGAACTAAAGTGAGAAGGCTAAAAATTTAACGGGCATCAGTTGGACCGTCAAAAGTAGAAAGTAGATGGGACAAACAGGGAAGGCAGCAGGTGGGTATCCACAGGGTTCTGCAAGTGAAAGGGGCAGGCTCCATCCCTGAACCAGTCAAGGCACTGAAGAACACCCACTATTTAACAGATCGCTACCTCTAAAACGGAAAATAGGGTGGGGCACGAAAAGAAGCAAACATCTAACAAGAACTTAAAACAGAGTAAAATAGGAATGGAAGATGCAGCTGGCAAAGGAGGCATATCCCCTAGACCTAGCATCCAGTGGAAGCTGCCCCAACTTCAACCACCCAGCCCTCGCCACAAAGGTAGTTTAAAACCTTAAATCTCTGAATAAAAACCACTTTTTATGGAGATAACAGAGAACCGGTTCAACTGACTGTGAATCGTACGGTGATATGAGAGGCAAAGAATTTAGAAGACTACGTTTACCATGGAGGACCATAAAGAGGGGGCATTCCACCAGGATCTGAGCTACCGTCTGTAAGACTGCATTCACATTTTGGGGGTGGCTTGCTACATAAACTAAAACTGTAGTTAGTCTGGGGATGACCGAAGCAGACGCAACATAGGAGGAGAATGGAATGACAAGCACCATACAGCGGTAGTCTTCTCAGTGGTGTGGAGTTTATTAGACGAGGCAGTAATCCACCATATTATTCCATTTCTGACAAGGGAACCTCCCCATCGCACCCCCCTCAGATTTAGTTATAAGTTGGCACAGTGGATAGGCCTTGAAAAACTGAACACAGATCAATCGAGAAAACAGGAAGAAGTTGTGTTGAACTATGAAAAATATAAGCAAAATATACAAACTGACTAGTGCATGGGCAACATCAAGGAGAGTGTGAGTTCAGGAGCGTCGTGGTCCCGTGGTTAGCGTGAGCAGCTGCGGAATGAGAGGTCCCTGGTTCAAGTCTTCCCTCGAGTAAAGAGTTTATCTTTTTATTTTCAGAAAATTATCAAAGTTCAGGCACTCACACATAATCAACTTCGCTCTCCAAAATTCCATGACAAAAGAAAAATTTGAAAAAGTTAAACACATATGTTTTGACAGAGCACAGGGAAAACTGTGCGACTGTGAAATTTTTGCATTCATTTGTTGCAGTTTATGTGCCAAACTCTTACGATTTCATTACTTTTTTGGGACTGATTATCACATCCACAAGAAAACCTAAATCGGCCAAGGTAGATGAATCTTTTCACCCATTCGCCAAGTGTACAAGTTAGGTGGGTCGACAACATATTCCTGTCATGTGACGCACATGCTGTCACCATTGTCGTATACAATACATCAGACGTGTTTTCCTGTGGAGGAATCGGTTGACCTGTGACCTTGCGATCAAATGTTTTCGGTTCCCATTGGAGAGGCACGTCCTTTCGTCCACTAATCGCACGGTTTTGCAGTGCAATCGCAAAACACAGACACTAAACTTGTTACAGTGAACAGAGACGCCAATGAACGAATGGACAGATCATAACTTTGCGAAAATAAAGAAAGTAAAGGTTTCACTCGAGGGAAGGCTGAAAAGAGCACCTCTCGTTCCACAGCTGCTCACGCAAACCACGGGACCACAGTGCTCCTGATCTTAAACTCTCCTTGTGTTGCCTATGTTGCACATGGACTACTCAGTTTGTATATTTTGCACATTTTTTTCATAGTTCCATACAACTTCTCCCTGTTTTCTCGATTGATCTGTGTTCAGTTTGTCAAGGCCTATCCACTGTGCCAACTTATAACTAAATCTGAGGGGGGTGCGATGGGGAGGTTCCCTTGTGAGTGAGCTCCTGATCTTAAACTCTCCTTGTGTTGCCTATGTTGCACATGGACTACTCAGTTTGTATATTTTGCACATTTTTTTCATAGTTCCATACAACTTCTCCCTGTTTTCTCGATTGATCTGTGTTCAGTTTGTCAAGGCCTATCCACTGTGCCAACTTATAACTAAATCTGAGGGGGGTGCGATGGGGAGGTTCCCTTGTGAGTGAGCAGGAGCAGAGCCCTTATATGCACTCGCAAATCCGCACCTCGGATCATCAAAGCAAATGTGGAATGAGCAATCGTTTCTTTAGCCAAAAAGTCTGCCAGTTCATTCCCAGGGATACCCGTATGACCTAGGGGGTCCAGAGATATACAACTGAGCAGGCTGTACAACTAAGTTCAAGGATAGGTCATAAATAGCACATATCACAGGGTGACAAGAGTAACACTGATCAAAAGCACGGAGACTGCTCATCAAGTCACCACAGATTTAAACATGGCCCAAAGATACCCGTTCAATAAAATGTTGGGCTCTGTTTATGGCTATTGGCTCCACCATAAACACACTACAAGTTCATACAGAGTGACAATTATTGAACTATATGGAAAAAAAAAAAATTAGTTATTAGTTACAAACTCAGGCGTGCACAAACTTTATTCAACATGTAAACATCACTACAGACATTCGGATTTAGGTTATGACATGTTTGATATGCCTGCCATCATTGGTGATGATGTGGTGCAGACGAATAGCAAAATTCCAAGTGACCCGCTGAAGTGTCTGAACGTTTATGCTGTCAATGATCTCCTGGATGGCTGTTTTCAGCTCAGCAATGGTTTTGGGGTTATTCTTGTACACCTTGTCCTTCATATAGCTCCACATAACGGAGTCTGATGTGTTCAGGGTTGCAGAATATGGCGGCCCATGCCAGAGGCCTCTGGGTACCCCCAGAGCCAGAATGTGGTCCCCAAAATGCTCCTCCAGGACATCAAACACTCTTCTGCTTCAATGGGGTCTAGCTCCACTTGCATAAACCACATCTTTTTGAAATCAGGGTCACTTCAGATAATGGAGATGAAATCATTTTCCAAAACCTTTACATATCATTTGATAGTCTTCATGCCATCAACAAATATCACACCGCTTATTTCATGATTGGACATTGCACATCACACTATCACCCATTGAGGGTGAAGAGACTTCCTGATATGAAATGTGGATTCTCAGTCCTCCAAATGCACGAATTTTGTTTATTGACGAACCCATCCAAATGAAAGTGGGTTTCATCACTAAACAAAACCATGCATGCGCATACTAATTTGCACCATGGTAGCTGTCGATATACATTAGGTTCTTGCTTGGCTTAAGGATTGGGACGATGATTGTATCTTGCTATTGTGATGAGAAGACACCTTCAAGCCAAATATGTTTAAAGACAGTGAGCAGATGTAAACTTTGAGTAACATTCAGATGTCTGATCATCTCATAACGAATTGATATCAGGGCAGGGGCCATATGATGAGATGAGGCAAGAGTTTGATGCAGTTCACAGTCAGTGAAAGGTTCATTATATAATTCAGCTTGGCAGGGGCTGAAATATAGGAAGACGTCTTCAATTTGTTTCCACGTTAGGAAGGTAGCCAGGTAAGGGGAGGGCATTGACACTGGCGCAGAGTTGGTTGCAAGGTGTTCAGCCAGAACAGACACACAGGTATGAAGGAGGAAACTTTGAATAGTGGTTGATCTTTGGTGGCCCATTGGACTACGGAGCTTGGCCCATACCTGACAGAAGGTGGCACACGTTCTTACTTCGCTTAAGTAGGTGACGAGCCTTCATACAGTGCCGCTTAAAAGTGAGGAGGGCGGTCAGCGAAGGAGCCACTCAATAAGTCGCAGGGGCCTACGACATCCTGAGCAACTGTTGCAACGTCTGTAGTCCATCGAGGGGCTGGCCGGCAGTAGAGCGTACCTGAAGAAAAAGGAATAGCAGTTCCACTGGTGCAGCCGATTGTGTTGGAGATGTCTCCCACAACCTTGCCGCTGCAAACTGACAGGGGGTGAAAGTTGTTTTTTTTTGTTATGGTTTTTGGGCGCAAAACTGCTAAGGTCATTAGCACCCGGTCTGTGACAGGAAAAGGTAAAAAAACGAAACTGGAAACCAGCAGCAATGGGAACGAAACTAAAAACAGAAGAAAAGCGTAAAAAACCACTATAGAAGGGGCTTGGTTGTACCCAAAAAGAGCTTCAAATGACTGACGTCATCTCACGGGAACTAATAAACTCGAGAACGCGATCAGCTGAGCGCGTGTCATCTGTTCAATTGGAAGATGTATCAGGCGACAGCTGTAGACGAGTGCATAACGGAGTAAAATAGGGGCACTCAAGTAAAAGGTGTCTTACCGTCCACAGCTGAGAGCAGTGGGAGTGGGGGGAGGATCGCCACTTAAAAGATGTTGATGGCTAAAAAGACTGTGCTCCTATCCGGAGTCTAGTTAAAATTACCTTCTCCCGACGACGTGTTCGGGAGGAAGAGGTCCAAGCACAGGGAAGAGCTTTCACATCCCGCAATTTATTATTGGGAAGTGTCGACCAATGTGCGTGCCATAAAAGAGCAATACGACGACATAAAACACTCCGTAGATTGGCGAAGGGAATCATGCAAATAGCTGGCTGAAGAAGAGAGACTGCAGCCTTGGCTGCTATATCGGCCACCTCATTTCCACAGATACCAACGTGTCCTGGGATCCAGTGGAACGCCACAGAGACGCTCCCCAAGTGGAGCAAGTGGAGGCAGTCCTGAATCCGGTGGACCAGAGGGTGGACAGGGTAGAGAGCTTGGAGACTGAGGAGACAGCTGAGAGAATCTGAACAGATAACATACTGTATCCGCCGAGGGCGACGAATGTATTGGACAGCCTGGAGAACAGCGTAAAGCTCCGCAGTATAAACCGAACACTGGTCGGGAAGCCGAAATCAATTTGGGATGTCGCCAACAATATAGGCACTCCCTACACCAAACGATGTTTTTGAGCCCTCAGTGTAAATAAATCTGGCTTCCTTCATTTGTGCACATAAGAGCAGCAAATGCCCGATGATAAACAAGTGAAGGGGTACCATCCTTGGGAAACTGACAAAGGTCACGGAGCAGGCAGGTCCGGGGACGGAGGCTGTGCTGTACCCCAAGTTGTCAGGAAAGTTTTAGGAAAGCAGAAGGAAAGAGAATGGAGCAGTTGATGGAAGCGGACTCCCGGTGGTAGTAGGGAGGAAGGGCGGCCTGCATACCCTAAATCCAAGGAGGCATCAAAAAAAATGTCATGGGCCGGATTAGCAGGCATGGAAGACAGATGGCTAGCATAACGACTCAGAAGGACAGCTCGCCAATTGGACAGGGGAGGTTCAGCAGTCTCAGTGTAAAGGCTTTCCACAGGGCTGGTGTAAAAAGCTCCAGACACTAAACGCAATCCACGGTGGTGGATAGCGTCGAGACGCCGAAGAATAGGCGGCCGAGCAGAGGAGTAAACTATGCTTCCATAGTCCAGTTTCGATCGCACTAAGGGGGTGAAAGTGACAGCAGAAATATTTAACTGCCAGTTGCTCTCAAAGAGAGCATAAAGCTAATTGGGCTATCTAGCAGCAACAAAGAAGAGACAAGAACCACCAGCAAGTGGTCATTGTGTCAAAGATCATCGTGAAGGGACTAACATACCAAAGCACCAAGGTTGGGAGAAAAGATCATAAGATTGATAGTTTTATTACCACCATGAGCAGTGCTGAAGAGGGAAGGAGTACTGTCACCGAGGAGGCACAGAGCGAGATTGGAAAGAAGCTGATCAGAAGACACCATCCAGATAGTGTTACTTGCCCACAGGAGTGGCATGCACTGAAATCTTCAGGCAGAAGAAAAGCAGGATTAAGGTGGTCATCTTAAAGGAAATAAGTGCCTTACTTGAATGTGAATGAATGTTACAAGTGTTGATCGCTGGGATGGTTTGCACTGGGACCACTAGTGCTTGGAACATGGTAAAGAGGAGAATCCACTCACTGACGACATCTATGTGAACCAACATAAACACACCTTCTGTTGTCCGCCCGGGGCTAGTACAACTCTGAGAATGCATGGCAACCACAAAGCTCTGGGCAATGGACATCAGTGAAGCGTATTTCTTTGAGGGTCATACACACTGCACAATAAGAGGAAATTCCTTGCTGCAGTTCTGGCTGGTAAATTTAGTATCTGTTATAGGTACATTTGATCATCATGGTGAAGGTGTGGGGCCAGGAGGACTGATCATGTCCCCAGACTGCTGTCTGTCACTAGTGAGAGCAGGACAATGTCGAAATGAACACTGGCTCAGAATCCGGCATTGTGGGGGAACCAACGCCTCCAGGGTCACTGGAATAACCTTTGACGATTCTTCTTCCTCTGGTGCTCCTCCTCCACCTCTTGTTTCACAGCTGAATTTCTTGAAGAGGGTTTATCCACTTACAGGGGTGGCTCATTTAGCTATTGGCTGGTTTCAGGGGACAGGGATGCTGGGGACGAGCCCTGTTACTGGTAGGTGCCTGAAGTGGTGTTGCAGGAATCACAAGACCGGAGAGTGTCGGTATATCCGGTTTGAACTGCTAACAGCAGCGACTTTTGCACAATTGGTCATCATGTCGACAGGATGCCTCAGTATGGCAGGCAGTGTCAAGTGATTCATATTTTTGCATTTTCTTCTCTTTTTTAAATACTAAATAAATTAGTGACCATGGAGGAAGGAGTTCAGTACACCTGACACACAACCGTGGTGCTGCAAAAGAACGACCCTCATGGAGTGATCTTCAGTTATCACATTTTAGGGCTGGCCATGAAGAAGGATGACCCAAGCATAAACAAGAGCGTGTATCTGTTGTATACAGCTGACAAAATGTAAACCTCGCTGTTCGAGATTGGCTTGGTGCTTCTTGTCTGTCTCAAAAGTAAAGTTCCTGCGAAAGAACTTCCTGTACAATATTCAGAATTTTATGTGGGGCAATAATCAGTTATGACACCCAGCCATTCATACACCTGAAGAGTTTGAGATTAGGAGCAGAGGTGTCCTTAATAGAAATCCTCTGAAAATTTCCCCCCAACTTCTCCGTATTTTTCCTCTTAAAAAAAGAAAAAAAAGTTTTGTCGTCATAAAAGCCTCTCTCTCTTTTCCGATACACACCAGGTATTAGGTAAAGACCTGTCTGTTGGAACTGCCACTGTGTTGGTTCACTGTGATAGGAGGAGGAGGAGGAGGAGGAGGAGGAGGAGGAGGAGGAGATCCCATCAACAATGAGGTCATTAGAGACGGAGCACAAGCTCACATTGGGGAAGGATGGAGAAGGAAATTGGCCACGCCCTTTAGAAGGAACCATCCCAGCATTTGTACTAAGTGATTTAGTGAAATCACAGCAAACCTAAATGAGAATGGCCGGATGCGGCTTAAAACTATCATCCTCTCGAATGTGAGTCCATTGTGCAAACCAGTGTGCTACCCTGCTCGGTAAATCTGGTATGTTTCATGTGCAAAATGTCCACCCTAATGCCACCTACTCCTATCAAGAGCTCTCCCATGTGTGCCACCCAGCCACAGCAAAGGTCATCTAGTATGATAGCCATTGCCACAAGTCCTCATGCTCCTAGGAGATGGGTATCTACTCCTTGGCATATGCAATGAGCTACCAAGTCAGGCCTAAGTGTGATCCCTGTGCGGTCACAAGTTCTACCAAATAGTACATAAAAACCACACAATGTTGGATTGGCTACCATCTTAAGTGCATATATGCATATCTGAGTCAATACAATTATTGCTCATGAGGGTCAACAACACTGTAGGCAGCAGATCCACACTACAGAGAGGGGTGGGAAGAAATTAAAAAAATTTAAACTTTAGGTCAAACCTCAATGGAAGCAAAATTAATTCAGGTAAAAAGTGATGTAATGGAAAAAAATTAAGACACTAATGAAAGAGAGCACAACCTAGGGAAATAGTCAGGTCAATATCAAAGGCTGCCACTGTGAACAAGAAAAAGTGTTAACATTTGTCGGAGTGTGCAGCACAAGGAACGAATTAGCCACTGCCTAGTTACCAGTTACTGAAAAGTAAAGAATAACATCAGTACAGAAATGTATATGTCAAGTGTAAAAGTAAGAGCACAGATGACTGAAAAAATAGGGAGAAAGTAAATTAAAAACACAAAGATCAAATAAAAACTGACCAGTGAAATTCATGAGCAGGTATAGATAAGAGACTGAGATCACAATAAAGGAGGCATAAAACATCAGAAAACAAAGAGGGGGTAGAGAAGCAGTAAAAATTACGGAAGTTTAAATGAAACACTGGCAGGTGGGGCAAAGGAATTCATGCTTCTAAAGACTATTCTGGGATGGAGTAATTCTGGGATTCCCCCACATGCTGCATCTAGATCTACCTCTGGACCTTTTTGCTCTTTCAGATCCCCTTGCTCCTGTTGGTGCACCTTTCTCGGTCAGTTTTATTCTTTCCCAATTTTACAGAGTTTCGTAAATCTCCCTATCAATGCACTTATTCTATCCTCTCTGAAATCCAACTATGTTAGCTCATCTTGGTTTCAACAATTCCCTTTTATAACGCCTCCCCCACAAAAACACACACAAAGATGGCCTGTTGAAGTGTAAATGTGCATCTAGATATCCATTTTTGTTCTGCAATGGGGTCTATATCAATTATTCTCTACTTACACTTGTATAGTGACATTTCTGCAAATCTGGTTAGCTTTGTTAAGTCCATTTGAATGAGTATCTATCTCATGTAGGAATAATACATAAGAAGGGCTCAAAATACAGAAGGGCGAGAGGAAGGAGAAACTCACACCTCGAAAATTCCAATACTACAAGTTTTTCAGCAATGACAAATGAGTTCACATCTGTTTAGACAGTACCAGCAACCCTGTATCTTTATCCCTTAAATAAGAACAAATACTTTTTTGCTCATCCATGTTTAATACAATCATTGAGGGTTTACCAGCAATAATGTAAAGAAAAGAACGAAGCTCCCAAATACAAATTTGAGCATAAATGTTCAGGTTTTTATGGTCACTTTTGGATGTCTTGTCTTGTCAGCACCCATCTCAGGAGCTTTGAGAGAGTCATTTGGTATTGTTTTCCCCTACATTCTGACAGCACTAATGGCTGGTGCTGTCTAAGACTTACGTGCCATCTTCAATAGAGGGTGAACTTTGACAATGCCAGTCACTGGTGACAGTGAAACACCTTCAAAAACACTACACAATCATTGGCTGAAGATCTTGAGATGAGTGCTAGAAAGACAAATGAATTTGAATCACTGCTCCCAAGTCTCATTTTCCACTGCTACAATGATTTGTTTTTCTGTTAGCAACTTGTAGCTTTCATCGCTTGTATGATGTAATGGCTTTGAATGATCTATTTACAAGTTAATAAATTAATTTGTATTTCAATATGGCTGCACAGTGACAATTTACAGGCAAGTTCACATAACAAGAAACAATGTTTAGATTAACGAAGTGTTAATAAGGCCTTTTTTTAAACATAAAAATATAAACATTTCTTCTGAGGCCTAATGGACTATTTACTAAAAGCTTCATGAGAATATGTGGACTGTGACCCCGTAGTTAAAATATTACCCTACCCAACTCTTTAAACTGACCCAACTGTTCATAAAATTTTTTTACATGATCAAAGTGAGCATTGTATTGGTTGACAAACAATTGTCAAGAACGTATCTGCTCATGGTATTATTGAGAAAAAATAAGACATATGAATCAACTCACTGATCTCTCTCTCACTCTCTGACTTGCAGTGACAAAATTCTGAAGTGGCTTAAAAAAGAGTTATTTACAAAGCTTTACTATGTGTTGCAATAAAAAAAATTAAAGACTCAGTCATCCTTACTAGCTCTGGGCCATACTTTTTACCAGCTGTGTATCCTTTGATAAGCAGAATTGAATATGGTGTGTGTGTGTGTGTGTGTGTGTGTGAGAGAGAGAGAGAGAGAGAGAGAGAGAGAGGGGGGGGGGAGAGAGGGGGGGAGAGGGGGGGGGAGAGAGAGAGAGGGAGGGAGAGAGAGAGAGAGAGAGAGAGAGAGAGAGAGAGAGAGAGAGAGAGAGAGAGGGGGGGGGGGGAGGAGTAATCTATGATTATTTTAAGTACATTTGATCAGACATCTCTGCAATAGAATATATAAAAAAATCTGTATGCTAGAACAACAAATCGTTCAGCTTCTTAAGAGAACAAGATCCCTTACTATGAGCTACCAGCCCACAAACAAACAAGATGTAAACTGCAATAAGCTATATCAACAGTGCTAACCAACTGGCAACAACTGAGCATAACAAATAACTTTGCAATAAAATTGCTAAAATGTCTTTCCCAATATTTACATTCGTAATCGACCAGAGCAAGAAAAATTACAAACCGGCATCAGTCATCATATTAAAAATAGGTACCACAATGGAAAAACTCTGCAAACTCTCGCTTTTAAAGCTGCAGCATAGGATTCACAGTGGATTATGTCAAGAAACAGTTAAAATAATCTTCATGAACAAGAATTTGGCACTAGTACTGAAGATAATAGCAATAATTATGTGGCCGCACAGCCTAGGAAGTTTAATTATCCATGACAGAGGGCATGGAAGTCCGTACAAAATGTACCTATTTTTCTTCTTGATCCCTAGTCCAAACCTACTGAAGTTTAGATTTTGGTGTCTGTTTTCTCCTTTTGTTATAGCTAACATTTGTTATCAAACAATACTGTAGTAGTCTACACTGAGGCAGCAGACCTTAGTATTTTTGCACCATTCATGTTTCAGCAAGTATTGTGTGTGGAGTGGAACTTTACATCCCCCCCATCCATCAGACAAACTTCAGTAAAGTATTTTGATCTATCTGAAACTAATTAACTTATCAATAATTAACATTAAAGTTTGTTACCAGTCATGTTTTCTATTGTAGATTTTTGCCACTCTGCTTATTAGATTCTGGCCTTTGCCCTTACATGATGTGGACCTGATTTTTTTTTTGCACGACAGGACATACTTCATTAACTAATTAAACCATGAAGATTTTTGCATATTTTACCATACTTTTCAATATGGTACTTCCACTCTTAAATGGGGTTATTCCCAATGTGGATGCTTAACATGATTACACACACTTTACTAATTTGTTAACCCAAAATATATTTCATAAACCAAATTACTATTAATACTTATGCTCCTAAGTAGCAAAATATAACCTAATATAACAACAAACATGATCAGTTATTGATAATATAATGTAAATGGATAGATAAAAAAATCTACTCACCAAGCGGAGGCTGGGGAACACGCACGCACGCGCGCGCGCGCCCACACACACACACACACACACACACACACACACACACAGGTTTAACTTTTACAAGCTTTAAGAGACAGTGACTCCTCCTCCTGGCAGAAGAGAGGCTGCTAGTGACTCCTCCTCCTGGCAGAAGAGAGGCTGCCAGAAGTAGGAGCCACTGGCTCCAAAAGCTTGTAAAAGTAAAATCATTCTTTTGTGTGTGTGTGTGTGTGTGTGTGTGTGTGTGTGTGTGTGTGTGTGAGAGAGAGAGAGAGAGAGACCCGACCTCTCCCACCGCCTGGTGAGCAGATTTTTATCTATGTATTTTCATTAAAATATAACCTAGCCATTTTTCAAATGTTATGTGGAGTCACCAAAAATTTTCAGACTGAGACCCGCTAGCACCCATTTCTCATCTATGTGACGTCTTGAAAAGCTGTGGTTGCTCTGGATTGTATTCAAGTTAATGTCCGAGTTCATGACCTAGTTCTACAATGCTGACTTTTGTACAGAAAAGTTGTGGCTCACTATTACAGTGTTGACCCTTTTGCAGCTATTAAGTATTCGCAAAGTTTGTATTATTTAATATTTCTATGAAAATCTTTAGACAGTGTATATGAGACCAGCATGTATATGTGGATTATCTGATTTGCTTTTATTAAGCAGTGAGTATGTTATTCAATTCAGACTTAGATTTTATGCACTTTATGTTCAATCATATCGGTGACTAACTCAAGAACTTTAGTGTGGTGGTGGTGGTGGTGGTGATTGGTTTGTGGGGGCGCTCAACTGTGTTGCCATCAGTGCCAGTGCACATTCCCTATCTATACACAGTCCAATCTAGCCACTTTCACGAATGACGATAGAATGATGAGGACAACGCAAACACCCAGTCCCTGGGCAGAGAAAATCCCCAGCCCGGCTGGGAATCGAATCCGGGACCCCGTGATCCAGAGGTAGCAATGCTAGCCACTAGACCATGACGCGGATGAACTTTGCACTGTTTCCTCCACAGCCACTGTGTTCTACTAAAATTTTGTCTAAAAAGAATTGTAGCTTCATATAGTGATGGTGATGATAACACCACATCAGTATACAATGAAGAGGAGACACATATATGCATAAAGCATGATGTGAACATGATCTGATCATCACAATGTTTGTTATGGTAATAAATGTGGAGGAAAAGCCACGTTATTTGGGAATATCTACAACATACGTTATCTGCACAATTCCTAGAACTCAATGTACAGATATTCTACAAGACTTTGATCATCGAGACTGAGGGATTAAGTAAGCACCATCACACATTCTCTGATGCTGTCACAGTCAATGAGACAGGATGATCTTTCAGGTAAGCTATTATTTATCTGGAGACAGTGGGAAGACATTACAATTAGGGCACAGGTCCAATGGCCACCATCAATAGCATTGCACTAATTCATTTTTGTACCTCTCTGATGTGGTTCTATTGACACTAACATACCTACCTTTCTTACTCGCCTCATGAGTTGCTGACTCAGTGGCAACCACTTATAAATTGCCCAAGATTATACACAAAAACAAATGAGTCTGTTTCAGTTTAAATGAGTTCACTTAGTGCAAAGCACCCAAACTTTATACTAAACCTAAAAGCAACATTTACTGCACAGATTTAGCAACCAACATTGAGAATTAGTGATAAGAAAATTTCAGTATCTGGTTGGGAGTGGAATAAAGCTTTAACAGTCATTGTTGATCAATTTTTTAGGTAGTTCAAATCATAAAACAGCATTTGAAGCAAAAACTTTGACTACACAGCTTTGTAATCAACTTACTGAACAAATTTCAGCAATAGCACAACACGTGTTTACGAGGTTGTGAATTTATATTTCACAAACACATTTGTTTGCTTCTGAGGTCAAAGGGTAGGTGGGGAATATAGACACTAAAATCTGTGAGAAACAGACAAGTCACTCAGCATGAGAGAGAGGTGTGTGCACTAAGCATTTTTCACTGAATATATTTATTGTCGTCTTCCATTCACCTTAAATAATATCATCTTATCAATTCATTGCTATTAGCCACAAGAAAAATTTAGTAGTGTCTTAGTCACAAATTGCCAGATATGTTGGTACCAGTAAACAAACCCTCAATTCCTTAAACTCATGTATCAAACAGTTTCAAATGCCTAATTACTTTACAAATGAGTTAATGTATTAAATAATTGCCTTTAAGCAGCCAAGCAAGAAAAAAATTCATAGGTGGTCTGAAATTTTGCTTAAAGTTTATTGGAAGTCAGTTGGTAAGTGCTCCCATTCTCTAATACTGCATGTATAGTCCAGCTATTTGTGCTTCATAATTTACGCTGATTCAAGACAAACACACGGTTTCTAATTGTGATATCTGTCTCAATGCTTTAAACTTTTAACTTAAGATTATACCTCTTATGACAGCAGTTTAAATTTTTACATTAGGTGAAATATTGAAAATCTAATTTTTGTTTACTCTGGAAGCTGTTAGATATGCAACTGTGATTGGGTTCTGGTACAGTGGTTTAGTGATACAGACTTCAACAAAAACACAGGTGCTGTGTGTTTGTGTGTGTGTGTGTGTGGCAGTTTCAATTATGTGCTTCAACTGGATTGCATAAGGGCAAGTTCTGCCTACAATACAGATGCCACTGAATGTTTACGAGAGATCTTTCTCAGGATTACACTTTCCCTACTTCCATCCATAGTCATTTTGGAAGTTTTGTGCCTTTCATCTCGCTCTAGCTGCCAATTTCTCTTTTCTATGCCACATCTTACTGTGTAGAAACCCTTTTCTATGCTCCTCAAATACACACTGGACAACTTCCACGACTACTTTTGATTCTTTAGTTTTGAATTAGAATCTAAAATCTCCCCTCCCACCAATGCTTTTAATGATTTAATGCTTTTGCAATAGCTTTCCTATAGTACTTTCTAAAGTCATCATCAAAAAATTTAAAATGCAAGCTACCATTACACATCACCATCATCATCTGTAGGATGATTAAAAAATATTAGAACAAGTAGCTTTACACAAATTTCATAAATAATACTGGAATTGCTTTATGAGGAAGCCAAAATACATGATTGATAAATAAAAGATGTCAGCCATCAGTAACCACAAAATGTCATTTGTGATGTACGCACTTACAATCCATTTATTAAAAATAGCGCTCACACAAATTATGCATGAAGAATAAGTTCTGCAAGGGGGGAGGGGGTGGGGCTCACTTTACAGCATGAATGTTTTATCTAACACCAATGTCTGATTAGAACTCTAATTTAAGAACCATTGTGCACATCTATTCAATGCAAAACTGCAAGCTAACTTCAGTAGCACTAAGTACATAGTACACTGTAATATCCAAGTTACCCAAGGACGATGCAAACAACAAATTTGATACATAGTGCACAGATTTTGTGTTATTCGTGATATCAACCAGATTAAAAAAAGCTTTGCTCATAACAAACAGAGCACAATACCCTTGACTATGTAATATCCTACACTTAACTATGGAAAGTTACTATATCTTTTTGACTGTACAGACAACTATTGAAAGCACTGAATTTCTGGACAAAAACACGGAAACTTCATACTTCAATTCATGCCAACATTATATACCTGAGCTTTATTACAAAGGCATAATACAAACAGCTATCATCATGTATTTCAAACTTCCTCATAAAGCAATTCCAGTAACGGTTGATGAAATTTATATCAAAATACTTGTACTAATATAGTTTTCATCATTCTTCACAATACAGTATTACTTCAGTTCCACATCCAGGAACACAAATGTTTAAAACTATCAACTAAGTACATCTAAGGCATTAGCATATGCCAGACTAGTTCATCAACCACAACAAGGACCATTTTGTGCTCCCTCATAAAAAGGGTGTATGGGAAACAACTATTCTGACACATACAGTTTATCTGAGACATATCAACATACGTGTACTAGCACAGGTCACCGAGATGCTGACAAAAAATAAATCTCAGCAGAGAAAATAAATGAAAAAACTCGACATGTTGCAGGAATTCAGCACAATTACAGCATTACACCTTTGAAACAGGGTGTCTCCCCACTTAAAGAAATTTTAAGACTGTAAAACAATGATGATGCAGCAAATGCCAAGTATATTCATATTACAACACAAAGGTATGCAACAATGCACATGGATTTTTTTCTTCACTTTTTGTGGTGACAGATCTCCATGTCTGAGAATCAACTATTATGTCTGCATGTTATGATATTAGAAATGAAAGTGCCAAAACTCCAGAATAACAATTTTTTCTGGGAGTTATATGCAAAGATAATGATAGGAAAAGTGCATTTGCGTTTTTAAATGCCACTGGGCTTGAGAGGCAATGGTAAAGCCAATGGTTGATGAATGAGTCTTCGTATGGATAGAGTTAGACCTGTTACTTATTACCTGAAAATTTACCTGCTTGTCACGCTCAGCAGCTGTTTTACTGTCAAAATCTATAGCCTGTTTAGCATTCAGATCTGGTTTCTCCCTGATTTTTTCCATGATGAAGATGAGAACAAGCATAATGGCATCCACAGTACCTGTTATCAGGCAAATTCTTTCTGTTGTGGCTGTAAAAGGACACCATGGGTAACTTTAAATGAGATGTCAGGCACATGTAAAAATTTGTAAAGTTAAGATCAGTGAAATGAGAAAAAGAAAACCTAATCCAAAAGAAATGAACTAATACAATATGCCCTGAAAGTGGCACGGAAATCTGCAATTTGCCCATAAAAGAGAAGCCACGAAAGAAAGATAGATTTTTACACACACAAATGTTTTGAAGCAAAATGACTGTGCCCTTCAATATGAGAAAAGAAATTGTTTATGTATACAAAGGTGTGGATGACATGATATGTTATTAAATTCAATACAAGCTTTACTGTAGATAGGATCTTTCCTAACTGCATAAAAAATTTGTTTAAAAATGAGCAGTTGTAAATCAGGCATAGATTGTGGTGAACATTAACATAAAGTAACAATTTCTGCATATGATGAATGATAAAGTTTTCACTTATCTCTCATCTTGCAGTCAACAACAGTGACTTTCCCCTCTAATCATGACTGAAGGTCCTGTGTTTCCACATACTGAATAGAAGATTTTTTCCCTTGTTGTTACTGTACTTACAAAAATCTGTTCACCTGAAACACTGCACTCCAATTCCAAACAACAAAACCAGTCAAATGGGTCATTACATCTAAATATATGGCTGACGCAAACCAAACTTTTAAACATGGCAGGTACTAAAACATTTATTTTGCCATTTTGTACTGCTACATATATATATATATATATATATATATATATATATATATATATATATATATATATATATATATATATATATATATATATATATAAGCGCTGGCAGGTCGATAGACACACAAACAAACACAAATATACACACAAAATTCAAGCTTTCGCAACAAACTGTTGCCTCATCAGGAAAGAGGGAAGGAGAGGGAAAGACGAAAGGATGTGGGTTTTAAGGGAGAGGGTAAGGAGTCATTCCAATCCCGGGAGCGGAAAGACTTACCTTAGGGGGAAAAAAGGACAGGTATACACTCGCACACACACACATATCCATCCACACATACAGACACAAGCAGACATATTTAAAGACAAAGAGTTTGGGCAGAGATGTCAGTCGAGGTGGAAGAGTAGAGGCAAAGAAGTTGTTGAGAGACAGGTGAGGTATGAGTGGCGGCAACTGGAAATTAGCGGAGATTGAGGCCTGGCGGATAACGAGAAGAGAGGATATACTGAAGGGCAAGTTCCCATCTCCGGAGTTCGGATAGGTTGGTGTTGGTGGGAAGTATCCAGATAACCCGGACGATGTAACACTGTGCCAAGATGTGCTGGCTGTGCACCAAGGCATGTTTAGCCACAGGGTGATCCTCATTACCAACAAACACTGTCTGCCTGTGTCCATTCATGCGAATGGACAGTTTGTTGCTGGTCATTCCCACATAGAATGCATCACAGTGTAGACAGGTCAGTTGGTAAATCACGTGGGTGCTTTCACACGTGGCTCTGCCTTTGATCGTGTACACCTTCCGGGTTACAGGACTGGAGTAGGTGGTGGTGGGAGGGTGCATGGGACAGGTTTTGCACCGGGGGCGGTTACAAGGATAGGAGCCAGAGGGTAGGGAAGGTGGTTTGGGGATTTCATAGGGATGAACTAACAGGTTACGAAGGTTAGGTGGACGGCGGAAAGACACTCTTGGCGGAGTGGGGAGGATTTCATGAAGGATGGATCTCATTTCAGGGCAGGATTTGAGGAAGTCGTATCCCTGCTGGAGAGCCACATTCAGAGTCTGGTCCAGTCCCGGAAAGTATCCTGTCACAAGTGGGGCACTTTTGTGGTTCTTCTGTGGGGGATTCTGGGTTTGAGGGGATGAGGAAGTGGCTTTGGTTATTTGCTTCTGTACCAGGCCGGGAGGGTAGTTGCGGGATGAGAAAGCTGTTGTCAGGTTGTTGGTGTAATGTTTCAGGGATTCCGGACTGGAGCAGATTCGTTTGCCACGAAGACCTAGGCTGTAGGGAAGGGACCGTTTGATGTGGAATGGGTGGCAGCTGTCATAATGGAGGTACTGTTGCTTGTTGGTGGGTTTGATGTGGACGGACGTGTGAAGTTGGCCATTGGACAGGTGGAGGTCAACGTCAAGGAAAGTGGCATGGGATTTGGAGTAGGACCAGGTGAATCTGATGGAACCAAAGGAGTTGAGGTTGGAGAGGAAATTCTGGAGTTCTTCTTCACTGTGAGTCCAGAGCATGAAGATGTCATCAATAAATCTGTACCAAACTTTGGGTTGGCAGACCTGGGTAACCAAGAAGGCTTCCTCTAAGCGACCCATGAATAGGTTGGCGTACGAGGGGGCCATCCTGGTACCCATGGCTGTTCCCTTTAATTGTTGGTATGTCTGGCCTTCAAAAGTGAAGAAGTTGTGAGTCGGGATGAAGCTGGCTAAGGTAATGAGGAAAGAGGTTTTAGGTAGGGTGGCAGGTGATCGGCGTGAAAGGAAATGCTCCATCGCAGCGAGGCCCTGGACGTGCGGAATATTTGTGTATAAGGAAGTGGCATCAATGGTTACAAGGATGGTTTCCGGGGGTAACAGATTGGGTAAGGATTCCAGGCGTTCAAGGAAGTGGTTGGTGTCTTTGATGAAGGATGGGAGACTGCATGTAATGGGTTGAAGGTGTTGATCTACGTAGGCAGAGATACGTTCTGTGGGGGCTTGGTAACCAGCTACAATGGGGCGGCCGGGATGATTGGGTTTGTGGATTTTAGGAAGAAGGTAGAAGGTTGGGGTGCGGGGTGTCGGTGGGGTCAGGAGGTTGATGGAGTCAGGTGAAAGGTTTTGCAGGGGGCCTAAGGTTCTGAGGATTCCTTGAAGCTCCGCCTGGACATCGGGAATGGGGTTACCTTGGCAAACTTTGTATGTGGTGTTGTCTGAAAGCTGACGCAGTCCCTCAGCCACATACTCCCGACGATCAAGTACCACGGTCGTGGAACCCTTGTCCGCCGGAAGAATGACGATGGATCGGTCAGCCTTCAGATCACGGATAGCCTGGGCTTCAGCAGTGGTGATGTTGGGTGTAGGATTAAGGTTTTTTAAGAAGGATTGAGATGCAAGGCTGGAAGTCAGAAATTCCTGGAAGGTTTGGAGAGGGTGATTTTGAGGAAGAGGAGGTGGGTCCCGCTGTGACGGAGGACGGAACTGTTCCAGGCAGGGTTCAATTTGGATGGTGTCTTGGGGAGTTGGATCATTAGGATGCTCTGGACTCACAGTGAAGAAGAACTCCAGAATTTCCTCTCCAACCTCAACTCCTTTGGTTCCATCAGATTCACCTGGTCCTACTCCAAATCCCATGCCACTTTCCTTGACGTTGACCTCCACCTGTCCAATGGCCAACTTCACACGTCCGTCCACATCAAACCCACCAACAAGCAACAGTACCTCCATTATGACAGCTGCCACCCATTCCACATCAAACGGTCCCTTCCCTACAGCCTAGGTCTTCGTGGCAAACGAATCTGCTCCAGTCCGGAATCCCTGAAACATTACACCAACAACCTGACAACAGCTTTCTCATCCCGCAACTACCCTCCCGGCCTGGTACAGAAGCAAATAACCAAAGCCACTTCCTCATCCCCTCAAACCCAGAATCCCCCACAGAAGAACCACAAAAGTGCCCCACTTGTGACAGGATACTTTCCGGGACTGGACCAGACTCTGAATGTGGCTCTCCAGCAGGGATACGACTTCCTCAAATCCTGCCCTGAAATGAGATCCATCCTTCATGAAATCCTCCCCACTCCGCCAAGAGTGTCTTTCCGCCGTCCACCTAACCTTCGTAACCTGTTAGTTCATCCCTATGAAATCCCCAAACCACCTTCCCTACCCTCTGGCTCCTATCCTTGTAACCGCCCCCGGTGCAAAACCTGTCCCATGCACCCTCCCACCACCACCTACTCCAGTCCTGTAACCCGGAAGGTGTACACGATCAAAGGCAGAGCCACGTGTGAAAGCACCCACGTGATTTACCAACTGACCTGTCTACACTGTGATGCATTCTATGTGGGAATGACCAGCAACAAACTGTCCATTCGCATGAATGGACACAGGCAGACAGTGTTTGTTGGTAATGAGGATCACCCTGTGGCTAAACATGCCTTGGTGCACAGCCAGCACATCTTGGCACAGTGTTACATCGTCCGGGTTATCTGGATACTTCCCACCAACACCAACCTATCCGAACTCCGGAGATGGGAACTTGCCCTTCAGTATATCCTCTCTTCTCGTTATCCGCCAGGCCTCAATCTCCGCTAATTTCCAGTTGCCGCCACTCATACCTCACCTGTCTCTCAACAACTTCTTTGCCTCTACTCTTCCACCTCGACTGACATCTCTGCCCAAACTCTTTGTCTTTAAATATGTCTGCTTGTGTCTGTATGTGTGGATGGATATGTGTGTGTGTGCGAGTGTATACCTGTCCTTTTTTCCCCCTAAGGTAAGTCTTTCCGCTCCCGGGATTGGAATGACTCCTTACCCTCTCCCTTAAAACCCACATCCTTTCGTCTTTCCCTCTCCTTCCCTCTTTCCTGATGAGGCAACAGTTTGTTGCGAAAGCTTGAATTTTGTGTGTATATTTGTGTTTGTTTGTGTGTCTATCGACCTGCCAGCGCTTTTGTTTGGTAAGTCTCATCATCTTTCTTTTTAGATATATTTTTTCCACGTGGAATGTTTCCCTCTGTTATATATATATATATATATATATATATATATATATATATATATATATATATATATATATATATATATTAAAGCTTTAACAATCAGATTTCTTTCATGGAACTGATTTTTCCATATTTTCATATTTGAACAAAGGTGACAACTCAAACTTTTGGTAAACTGCCTCTTTTGGTAACTGAATACTGAATTTGACAAATTTGTATCAGCATGCTCGTCTGCAGAATTATCAGCATGTAATATGCTGCTGGAAAGAATACGTTCAACAAAAATTCAATGGAAGGCTACAGCGCTAAAAAAATGATTGAATACAAGGTAGTGATGGAGAGTGAGCAACTCTAAGGTAAGCAAAGTCTCACTGGAAAAAAAAAGAAGAGCTTTCATGCAAAATATGCCAATGGGTGTGATATGCAGCAAACCTACAACTATTCCATGCAGTGTACTCACTGGTAATTTTTAGCAGTATAAAAATTATTTTAGGGGTGAAATATACCAACAGCAGCATTTTTTGTTCTACCACATACTTACTGCATCCTGTACCTGACCTACCAGCACCCAACCTTTCACACATATTGTGTCCACAGTCACACATATTGTGTCCACAGATGTCCTGAGAGACATGTAGTTTGTTGTGAGCATGATGCTCTTATAACAATTATCTCCCTTTAAGTGCAGCATTAGGGCAATTCCCACATATAACAAATAAAGGGGAAATTAACAGGAATGTTGTAAAGGAATTATCGTAGCATTTACCCACTCCATGTTGTAGAAATGGGACTATAGTAAAAAAATTACCAAGATCGAATAATCTTTATGATACTGATCCTACAAAAATGGGAGATCCTTGTGGTAATGAAAATTGGAAAAGTTTGCCATTAAACTGTAGGAAAAATATTCCAAAGCCAAATCTATATAAAATGGAATCAGTATTTCAAATCGCCAACTTAGCAGTCACTTAAAATTAACAAAAATTGCTGGGGAGTGGAACGCATCTTGCCAAAGTCTACAATTTTTTGAATAGCATATGCACAGAGAGTGAATTTTTGGGTAAGAACAGAATTAGGTCTTGAAATAAACAACAGTAGTGATTTTTTTTTTTTTTTTTTGGCAGAGCTCGAACAGCTGCATTGCATTACTTTACAACATGCAAGTCTCTGCACAGATTGCACAGAAGGAGAGGTAACGACTGGCTGAAGCACAGTCAGGTCTTCATGCATACTATGACAGCTCATTTGATAAGAATGTTTCAAGAACAGGTAAGAGATAAAGTTGGAAAGTACAGAGATGGAATCTGTCCAAAAGTTTCGTGGAACTTCACACTTTAGTGTAGAGCGAAAGAGGTACACTATACTATATTCCAAAAATAAACATTTGTTACTGGAAAACAAACAGTAAATGTACCCATGTTGCAAATACCACACATTCCTCTACCTTTGCATAACCACCACAAAAAATTCCTAAATATCTGAAGCATAGAAATCTGGCAATTCACTGACTGTTACTTCTGCTTCTTTTTATACCAGTCATTCCTTCCAATATAATTTTAGTACATCACATAATTGGTTTTGTGTGGATTCATGTGCTGTATATAACTTAAATTTTGTTTTCTTCTCCTTACAATAATTCACACTGGGCAGTTTTAAAAACTTATCGCCATATTTGTGTTATTATATTATATTGTGTAGTGAATGGATATTTCAAATTTCACATGTCTGGTGGGTGTCAACTATGTAATAACAACAGTCTTTCAATTGGATGCCACTTCTGTGACGTGCATCACGTCTTTAATACAAACCCAGTTATACAACCAAGGGAAGGGACATACAGTAACTTTGACTTTGAACCATTTGGTATTTCTAACAACTCTTCACATCATTGAGAAGTGAAGGTTAGATTACAGACGGAGTGAAAATTTCCACAGTCCAGCTGTGATTTGACCCAGAGACCCTTTCTAGTCACACTCTTTACCACTAGACCACCGGGCCCGACATCTGTTAGGTGAGACGGTGAGAGGTCACACATATGAATATACATGTTATCCTGTTTGTTGAGATTTGGTTCAAATAGGTACTAGTGACTGACTATTTTTCTATTAATAGAAAAAGAATGCAAACATGGAGAAAGTTTTGAAGAAATTTGCATTATTTCTCTCCAACATTTAGCATCTACGTACTTCAGCACTAATGAATATTTCCATTTCATTAAAATACTTTTTTTCTCATAACACAAAGATAATCTTAAGCAAACTGTACAAAATACAAATGAATGAATGTATGTTTTTTGTTCATCATGTGTGCGTTTAGATACCATTTGTCCTATTACGATGAAACTTTGTTGAGTAGTTGTGGGCACACCTATGAAGGATAACAGAAACAAAAATGGGTTACCATAGAAGCTTAAATCAGGAACTACAAACAATTTCAATCAAATTTTGTGTATAAGTGACTCCTCATTTGTATAAAAATAATGTGGGGTAATACATATCAACTACTCGTGGGTTGGAGGGTGTGGTGGTAGGTGGATGAGAAGATATGACATGCAATAAATTTGATAATGATCAATATTGGAATCAAATCCACAGTTTCCAGGGTCACTTGACCTCTTGGTGATAGTCGCAGTGATTTATCACCTCTAGAGCTGGGGCCAGGAAAAGTGGAAAGACAACGAAATTACCTCTACATTGGCTGGAGGAATTTCTCCTTAAATTGGCACATGTATCACTTACTACCTGGAGAAATTTACTGTGACAAATCCCTGGCACCCCTAGAGCTGAGGGGTCTGAGTGGAGTAAAAAGAAGGTTACATAAAGGCAAAAACCAGGAACACCAGGAGCAATTTCAACCAAATCTGGTATCCACGTGACTCATTATTTGTATGAAATAGTGTGGTAATGAGATACCCCTCCTACCACTGATGGAGGAGATGACAACGAGAAAGAGTGGCTTTCCATTAAGTAGTTGACTTTGAATACATTAAGCACAATGTCTTATTTGCATTGTTCAATGTGTCCACCAAATTGTGAGAATGAGAACTTCAGGATCATTTTGCCACCCTGTTTCAGGGCTACAACTACACAGCTCAATGCTCGATACTACACATACTCTCCAAAGTCACATGGTTGATTAGTTTCATGTTCCTTGCATCATTTGTATGATTAATCATAATTATGTCGAATGAGTCATTTTACATTCACACAACACATTCATTTGTGAAAATTGCTGTATGCTGATCATCTACTTTTTCTTTCTTTGCTTCTTTAGTACTGTTGTGAATTAACAATTCCTACTGATCATCTTTCACACATTACAGAGTAGGAGGAGTTGTCATGGAGAAATTTTTTCAGTTTCTATTTGAAGTGAACTCTGCTGCTGTCAGACATTTTATATCATTGGGCAAAAAATTTTGGTCACACCCCTTTTTTGTGCTAAAGACAATCTTACAATGGAGTAATGATTGCCCTTTTTTCCTTCTGATATTGCAATTACATATCTCATGGTTCCTTCCCAACTGCAGTGGATTATTTACAACGAATTTCATTAGAAAATAAATATAATCTGAGGCAGTAGTCAAAATATAACTTATTAAACAGATGTCTACAAAATGTTTGTGGGTGAGAACCATATATGATTCTTACACCGCATTTTTGAGCAATGAACATGTTCTTCCTTAAACTTTAATTACCCCAGAACATTATTCCATTTAACATTATTAAATGAAAATATGTCAACTTACTGATCTGTCGCCCCCGAGATTTGCAATGACTTGAAGTGCAAATGTGACTGACCCAAGTTGTTTTAAGAGCTCCAATTCTCATTAATATGAACACCCAAAAGTTTTGACATTTCCACGCTATTTATTATGTCCTCACTATGTTACACTTATCGTTGGTCTAGTACCACTAGATGTGCAGAGCTGAATTTGTTGTACATTTTTGACAATTACAGATACTATTTGCAGAAAACCACTCAATAATACTTTTAAGAACATTATTTACCATTTCTTCTGTTGCTTTACATACATCTGAATCTATTTCAATACTAGTGACTTCTGCAAAACTAACTAATTCTGCTTGTTGTAGTTAGACACAAGGTCACTTACATATTTTAAAAACAATAGTGGATCTAAGATTGAGCCATGTGGTACCCCCATAATTGCTCATAACTTTCTGCTCTCTTTCAGTTAAATATGATATCCACTTGTTTGCTACAGCAACAATTCCATAAAACTTAAGTTTATCCAGGAGAGTATTGTAATTCACGAAGTCAAATGAATAGACAGACCACAAAAAAATACTAGCTTGTGCTAGTTTATTTAATGCTTGCAAAATTTTGCAAGTGAATGTGTGAATGTCATTCTTAGTTCAACTCTTCTGAAATAAAAACTGAGTTATTGAGGATATTATTCTCCTTTGGTGGAACACTATTCTACAATACACAACCTCAAAAATTTTGGAAAATTATATCTGTAGGGAAACGAGGTGGTTGTTATTGACATCTCTCCTAACGCCTCTCTTATTAGGGGGCAGGGGTTAACAAGGACATATCTGAAACTATCTGGAAAACTGCACCAGTGACTGATGAATTACAGCTTACATATTTCAGAAAATACTGTGCTTATAATATGGAAACAACCCTTTAGAACTCTACTGGAACACCATCAAATCCAGATCAGCTTTTATTTTGCCTTTGAATATGTCTGCTTGTGTCATATATATATATATATATATATATGTGTGTGTGTGTGTGTACGTGAACGCGCGCGCGAGCGAGCGAGTGTATACCCATCTTTTTTCCCCCCTAAGGTAAGTCTTTCCGCTCCTGGGATTGGAATGACTCCTAACCCTCTCCCTTAAAACCCACATCCTTTTGTCTTTCCCTCTCCTTCCCTCTTTCCTGACGAAGCAACCGTTGGTTGCGAAAGCTTGAATTTTGTGTGTATGTTTGTGTGTCTATCGACCTGCCAGCGCTTTCATTTGGTAAGTCACATCTTCTTTGTTTTTAGATATATTTTTCCCACGAGGAATATAATTTCAGAAGGAGAAATGGGCGACACATCCACATGAGCAAATTTTATGTAAGTTAGCTGCTGAACATACTCTGGATTTTTCTCTTTAACTGTTTGCCCCTATACTACATCTAACAATGATTATTAAACAAACTGGCTACCTATGACAGGTCATTTACAGCCCTTCCATTTAAACTAATAGTGATGTTATCCTTATCTCATTTTACTACATTCCATATAGTCATACGCCTGTAGTCAGAATTACTAATTTCCGGCATAATATGCATGTTCCTTTATTTTTTTAATAACTTTATTAAGTAATTCTGAATAGCTTTTGTAGTGTGCAACTACTGCAGGGCCTTTACTTGTTCTTGGCAACAGATACAATTCCCTTTTCCTTCCACGAGATACTTTAATCCTTCTAGTGATCCATGATTTTTGTATGTCAGTTAATGTCCTTTCTGGTAACTTACGTTGCAAGCTAATTTCAAATAATGATATGAATTTATCATGGAATTGATTAAAAAGTTGAAACTACAGGTTGGAATATCAGCAATATTATGAAAAGGAGAGACTGCTACTCACTGTGAAGATGAGGCACTGAGTTGCAGGCAGGAACAATGAGAAGTTGTTACACATTTGAGTTTTCAGCCAAAGCTGTTTCACAAATTTCTGAAAATTTGTAACAATATTTGTCCTGGAATCATCAATTATTCCAACTAATTTCCACTGAGGAGTATCCATAAGACACCATCTTATTTATCCTAACTAACTATGCATCATAAACAGAGAGCATTTGCTACTGGGCACAGAATTATTTTCTTGTTTTGAGCTTCATTGAAGAGAAGATTATCTATTTGGGTCCTACTGCCTTTATTGAAATCAAATTGCATGAACCGAATAGGTTTCCAAATAATTTTTCCTACCAGAATCCTTTAAAAAATATACATTGAAATCACCACAGACTATTAATTGCTTGCTGCTGCCCGACGTCACAGTAGACACTCCATATTCCTCAGACAGTTGCGAATTTGCCAGTGGAGAGAGAGATATGGCAATTCTGGGGATATAGATATGGCAATTCGGTATTAATTCTCAATCACACACTTCTATGTGCTGATCACTACAAAATCTACTTGTCTTGATGTTTTTGAATTTATGAATGTTAGTTCTACATGGGTAAGTGCTTGAGTGTAATCTTTTATAGTTAATTTCTCCAATCTTGTAGTCATGTGCTGCTGAGACTGGCACAGAATGCCTATCTTTTCAGAGATCTCTAAAATTTCTAAACAGGCAAGAAGCTGTTCTACCTTATTACTCAATCCTCTAATATTCTGATGACGTAAGCTAACCTTAGTTTTCTGTATATTCTTGAGCATTTTGTGGGGCTCTTCTTCTGTTTTAAATTCTTTCACAACATTGTGCCAGATTCCCGACTAACACAAAAAAATCTACCCGTCCATGTGACGGTGGTTCACACACATTTTCTGCAAGAAGTTCAGGCAACCTATCCTCCATCCCCCAATTCAGGTGTAGACAACGTCTAATATACCCACATCTCCCAACTGTAGCAACAGGCACTGTACTCATATGAGATGTCATTTCATTCAACAGCAGCCTGCTCACACTGCGTTCACACAGCTCACAGCTGTATAATCCAGGGCTGATAATGATGCTGCAAGACCTCCACAAAACTCTCACTTTTCTGTGAAGTTGCTATTCCTATTCCATCCATATCATCCTAAATGCTGTCATCCTAAATGCTGCAATTTCTGTTTTGAGCTAGGCTGTTTCCTGCTCCACCTTCTACGGTCACCCGAGCCTCTTTATCAAAATCCTCACACAAATGCCCTACGTCCTTTGTCACCCCGCTAAGGCCACCACTTTGTTTCACAATATTTGTGAACTGGTACTCTGTTCCTAATTTGTCTTGTACCATTTGACCGACACCCCAGCCACAGTTGCTTCCTAGCAGCTAAACGTCCTTCCTAATCTCTTATTACCGACCTACACTTAATTCCTTTGATATAAGTCTGCTGCGACCTACTGTGACCTACAACTTGTCGCTGGATGAAGCTTTTCCCCTGCTACTTCAGGCAACAAGTCAAACTTATTAGATACTGTAAACTCTAACGTATTTGAAGTTGAAGAGATGTTTTCCCTTCAACTAGTTCCCAATATTTTCCCTCCTCCAACTTACTTAGTTCAAATTTCACTTTATCTAATTCAGCCTGAAGAGCACAAATCTTTGTTTCATGTACAATGATTCTCTTGTCTTTTCTGCGAAGCCTACAGCTCCTTGGGACAGCCTCACTGATCACCCATTCAATTTCCCACTACAACTGCCAAAGTGGAACTCCAGCCCACAATCTACACTTACAATGCTCTGTCTGACTAACCTAAGGCAACATCCATACTTATCATGCATTGCAACATGGACTAAACATTTAAAAGCAGAATTAAGTTAACACACTTTACACTACACTGATTTTTGTTATTTGCAAGACACAAAAATTAGGCCTAGAGGTTAGTGCTTCACGTGTATGATAAAATGTAAAATGCTGGTTATTTCCATTTAAAACACGAACTCAGCATTCACTAAACTGCAGACTGTATGAATTAACTTTTTCACAATAAGATAGAACTTTTAATTAGTATTTTTCATTTTTCTTGATATGAGGCATTTTTACTGTCACCAAAATACAGACTGCTGTGCAAATTTAATGGTATGTAATAAAATGAATACAGGGTCTCAAATCACAAAATCTTCAATTGCAGTACCCAGATGAAAGAGGTATAAAGGAACAAACCTATATATAAAATATGCTTCAAACAATCACCCTTCCCTATTATCTGTTTTTCCACCAGTAACACAGATCCAGCTACAGACAGGCACTAGTGTTGCTAACTGTGTGGAGAATCTGACAGTAGTAAGTGACCGCCCCTTTTTCTCAAAATGACAGTCAATTACTGTCAGAATTACAAGTTACAAGTTCACCTATCACTCAAACACTGCAGGGCAAAATTCGGGTGAAGTAGGGTGTTAATGTATGTGAAATGTATGTGACACACGGATATGTAGCTGAAGCCATGGACAAAAAAACTACTTTTTTATAAAAATTTTCATGCACATTGGCTGAACCATGTTGGCAAAGTTCCCTGGCACTCTGAAAACAATGCCACTGCCACCTAGCAGTGAATGGTATAACTCCTCGGACTTGCATAAAGCCACCCAACTGCACTGTCAGGCCAGCGCGAGCTACAGCTACAAGGGACTGGCTTGAAATGTTGCAAACTGTTTAAACGGCCTGCAATGCAGGCTGTATCAGATATAAAGCTGATATGGACAGATTCCTTAGGATCAAGTTAATGTTTGAGGAGTGTGGAGGGAAATGCAGGAGGTCAAACAGGAAATGTAGCTCACACTGAATGGGTGCTGTAGTCTGGCAGCTCATGCTGGAGTCTGTTGCGGCCAGGCAGACTGTGACGTACCAATGCTGCAGTCGGCTTGCAGCTCCTATCACTGCGATAATGTGTCACTCCCAGAAGCCAACTGGATATGGAGCAGGTAACACTCACACATCTTTCAAACCTTCCTGCATGCTTGTACTGAAATCTTTTAAGTTATATGGAGTGATGATATTCAGTTACCCAATGTTGTCCCTGAATCTTAGTCGTAGCCTCTACACAGTGCCCCGTAAACAAAATTTCCACTATGCCAGACAATTCATCCGGCAGTAGTGTGTGTGTGTGTGTGTGTGTGTGTGTGTGTGTGTGTGTGTGTGTGTCTCAAAATGTACGTTTACTGTACATCATAATATAACACGAACATACAGGCACCTGAAAATGGTAGTGTTGCCAAAACAAGCTACACTAACTATTGTTGGAAATAAAAGTAACAAATAGAAAACATGCGAGTTTTGCAAATTAAGGACATTTGGCACCTCAACAAATTCCTGTGTGTAATAGAGATAAAATTAATTTAGTTATTGCGTTAAGCTGGTGATGTGACAACTTGTGTTACCACTTTTTCGTTCAGAAGCAAATGTTATCTCTATTTTAAGATAATGAAATACAGGTTCTGAAAATATGACTGTTCCTAACCATAGTATGGCCGACTATTTTTGAGAAGTCCAGTTTCCATGGCCCTCTAAATATGAGGAATTTTTATTTTCTGGCTTCTTGACGCTGTTGCAACATTCTACATCTAAAAGTTGAAAATTGCTTTTGTCTGTCAACCGAACATAAGTTGCACACAATGCATTTTGTTATACAAAACCCAAGTGTTGACACTAATTAGTAACAGATACAAATCTGATCAGAGTAAATGTTTCAAACTCAGGAGTATAATGTGCACTTCAGATTAAATTCAACATACTTACACCATAAACACTTCACTAAAAGCTTCGCCAAATAATTGGACAAATGACTTCAGAACCAACTAACTGTTCTTGCTAATAAGTGAAATATTATGAGGCTTTTCAACAAATGATGCAATGGATGCTGCACACCAATTGAAAATAGAAACTGATCTGCCACTTTTTATAACGTGAAACGAAAAAACTGTAGGGATGATCAAAGAAACTGCCATTTCTTTCCAACAAAAGAAGTAGTAGCAAATGTAACAATGGAGATTCACAAGACACTTATAACTGAATATAACAACATGGGATCAAAAGTACAGTGAGAATGGAATCAAAATTCGAGTGGCAAATGCTAAGAAATGGTGTACAGAATATTGAAATTGAAGTCGAGTACAAGGAAGAAAATGACAATATGACACTCCAAATGGTTCGAATGGCTCTGAGCACTATGGGACTTAACATCTGAGGTCATCAGTCCCCTAGATCTTAGAACTATTTAAACCTAACTAACCTAAGGACATCACACACATCCATGCCTGAGGCAGGATTCGAACCTGCGACTGTAGTAGTCACGCAGTTCCGGACTGAAGCGCCTAGAGCCACTTGGCCACAGTGGCTGGCAGACACTCCAAATGTAAGCATGATAAAACAGAACTACTACTTAAGGAATTTGATGCTGACATTAAACAGGTGCAAGTTCGAAGATCAATGGTAACATTAAATTTAACAAACTCAGCAGATAAGCCGTACACAGATGTCAAACCACAAAATAAATAGATAGATTTATTTATTTTTATCATCTGAGTAAAATGGCCAACATCTGCAAATTTGTTGATTCAGGTGTTAATTTCTTTTTGTGAATGACACAACAATACCCTAAATTAAGTTCTTTTATTTTCATATAGGGCCTATAAACAAATTTTGCATGATTACTCCACACTCCCTTCATAAAAAAAAACACACACACACACACACACACACACACACACAGAGGGAGGGAGAGAGAGAGAGAGAGAGAGAGAGAGAGAGAGAGAGAGAGAGAGAGAGAGAGAGAGACTATTTAATATAATCACCAGATAAATAATTTCATAATGTGTTGTACATTGTCAATGTCTGCACTACGTAATAATTGAAACAAAATGGTTTACTTGCCTCCATGCTAATAAAATAATTCTCACCACTTCATTGTCATTTACAAACTAAACAAACAAGATTGTTTTGTACAACAATAACACTTACTGTAATACTTAATCCAATTACTACTTGCTATCACAATTTTTATGGTTCTGGGCAGTGATCAAGTCTACCTCCGTTGTTAGTTGCAATAGCAGACCACAGACTGTGTCAGGCGGTAATTAGTATTGGCAATATAGCAAAAAAAAAATATATATTTCTTGATTTTAATTTATTTCTGCTAATGTATGATTAAAAATGGCAAATCAAAGTTGACTATTTTTAACCTATTAAGCCCATGAAGAAATTCATTTCTAACACACCAGAATGTCAATTATTACAGTTAACTATCATATAATGCATTTACACATTAAAAAATAATAGTAAGTGCTCTGATAACTGTTAGTAAAGATTTTGTTGGGCAGTAAATGTGGATTAACATTTAATTGCTTCAATTGTGCACACTGGCAGTAAGTGTGCAACTACTAAGAACCAAAAGTAGGTAAAGGAAGCAAGTCATTAACAACGAACTGCACGAGCCCACTACTTACACACGTTAACATTATTTTCAGACTACTGATGCTTTAATTAAAGTCTGAAATAAATAAATAACCATAGCAAATATTTTAAAAATCAGTAGAAATGAAATGAGACATTCACTACAGTGTTGTCGAAATGTGTCAATATGTGAAACATACGGATTCTTGCTTACCATCTCACCAAGCATCCAAATAAAAACATGAAGGTACACTTTTCCCCAAATAACTATCTCTTGTATTTGTAATACACTCAGAATATTCTAGTACAGTGACATATCTAAATAGGAAGCAATATTTAAATATCAAAGCCCTTTTAATTCCGAAAACCAGAACAAACTGGGGATTTACACCCACTGAACGAACTACGTCTGTTCGTATCTTCTTGCACTCTGTTAAATTTATTAGTTTATGAAATTAATAATCATGAGATAGACTACTTTGAATGCAATTCACATACAACACAATAATTTAATCGTATCCATTATATACAACAAATTTTGATTTGGCCATCACTCCACTGTATTTAAGAAAGCTATTGAAGATATCCCCTCATCACTGTGCAATATGAAAGATAAGGTTCTGTATGGAAATCTTAGAGTGAATTACTTATTATTTTTCACATCTGCTATAGAGAATCTCCAGAATACTTTCCATGTCGTTCAGAAGCAAAATATTAATTATTTATCATTCACATGCACCGACAAATCAATATTTAAGTAAGACACTCCGGTCAGTTCCTGTCAATGCAGAAAAGATTCATTCACTGCTGTCTTCTATGCTAAGTACCGCAACATTATAGCAACATATTCCACTAAATCTAATAGATCCTTTGACTGACTGATGATTTTATTAGGAGTCATCTGTATTTTCATTAATCATGATGTTACACTCATGGTGAGTGATCAATCTGCTTCAAGAGAAGAAATGAGGAAATATTTTACTTTGTGATAGCCTTGCAACAGATCAGTACACGTCGGTGTTTTCAGTGTGTTTCAAACAATGGAGGTAAAATAGTCCCCCATTCGGATCTCCGGGCGGGGACTACTCAAGAGGACGTCGTTATCAGGAGAAAGAAAACTGGCGTTCTACGGATCGGAGCGTGGAATGTCAGATCCCTTAATCGGGCAGGTAGGTTAGAAAATTTAAAAAGGGAAATGGATAGGTTAAAGTTAGATATAGTGGGAATTAGTGAAGTTCGGTGGCAAGAGGAACAAGACTTTTGGTCAGGAGATTACAGGGTTATAAATACAAAATCAAATAGGGGTAATGCAGGAGTACGTTTAATAATGAATAAAAAAATAGGAGTGAGGGTTAGCTACTACGAACAGCATAGTGAACGCATTATTGTGGCCAAGATAGACACAAAGCCCATGCCTACTACAGTAGTACAAGTTTATATGCCAACTAGCTCTGCAGATGATGAAGAAATAGATGAAATGTATGATGAGATAAAAGAAATTATTCAGGTAGTGAAGGGAGACAAAAATTTAATAGTCATGGGTGACTGGAATTCGTCAGTAGGAAAAGGGAGAGAAGGAAACATAGTAGGTGAATATGGATTGGGGGGAAGAAATGAAAGAGGGAGCCGCCTTGTAGAATTTTGCACAGAGCACAACATAATCATAGCTAACACTTGGTTTAAGAATCATGATAGAAGGTTGTATACATGGAAGAACCCTGGAGATACTAAAAGGTATCAGATAGATTATATAATGGTAAGACAGAGATTTAGGAACCCGGTTTTAAATTGTAAGACATTTCCAGGGGCAGATGTGGATTCTGACCACAATCTATTGGTTATGAACTGCAGATTGAAACTGAAGAAACTGCAAAAAGGTGGGAATCTAAGGAGATGGGACCTGGATAAACTGAAAGAACCAGAGGTTGTAGAGAGTTTCAGGGAGAGCATAAGGGAACAATTGACAGGAATGGGGGAAAGAAATACAGCAGAAGAAGAATGGGTAGCTATGAGAGATGAAGTAGTGAAGGCAGCAGACGATAAAGTAGGCAAAAAGGCGAGGGCTAATAGAAATCCTTGGGTAACAGAAGAAATATTGAATTTAATTGATGAAAGGAGAAAATATAAAAATGCAGTAAATGAAGCAGGCAAAAAGGAGTACAAGCGTCTCAAAAATGAGCGACACGAAGTGCAAAATGGCTAAGCAGGGATGGCTAGAGGACAAATGTAAGGATGTAGAGGCTTGTCTCACTAGGGGTAAGATAGATACTGCCTACAGGAAAATTAAAGAGACCTTTGGAGAGAGGAGAACCACTTGTATGAATATCAAGAGCTCAGATGGCAACCTAGTTCTAAGCAAAGAAGGGAAGGCAGAAAGGTGGAAGGAGTATATAGAGGGTTTATACAAGGGCGATGTACTTGAGGACAAAATTATGGAAATGGAAGAGGATGTAGATGAAGACGAAATGGGAGATAAGATACTGCATGAAGAGTTTGACAGAGCACTGAAACACCTGAGTCGAAACAAGGCCCCGGGAGTAGACAACATTCCATTAGAACTACTGATGGCCTTGGGAGAGCCAGTCTTGACAAAACTCTACCATCTGGTGAGCAAGATGTATGAGGCAGGCGAAATACCCACAGACTTCAAGAAGAATATAATAATTCCAATCCCAAAGAAAGCAGGTGTTGACAGATGTGAAAACTACCGAACTATCAGTTTAATAAGTCACAGCTGCAAAATACTAACGCGAATTCTTTACAGACGAATGGAAAAACTGGTAGAAGCGGACCTCGGGGAAGATCAGTTTGGATTCCGTAGAAATACTGGAACACGTGAGGCAATACTAACCTTACGACTTATCTTAGAAGAAAGATTAAGAAAAGGCAAACCTACGTTTCTAGCATTTGTAGACTTAGAGAAAGCTTTTGACAATGTTAACTGGAATACTCTCTTTCAAATTCTGAAGGTGGCAGGTATACAATACAGGGAGCGAAAGGCTATTTACAATTTGTACAGAAACCAGATGGCAGTTATAAGAGTCGAGGGGCATGAAAGGGAAGCAGTGGTTGGGAAAGGAGTGAGACAGGGTTGTAGCCTCTCCCCGATGTTATTCAATCTGTATATTGAGCAAGCAGTAAATGAAACAAAAAAAAAATTCGGAGTAGGTATTAAAATTCATGGAGAAGAAGTAAAAACTTTGAGGTTCGCCGATGACATTGTAATTCGGTCAGAGACAGCAAAGGACTTGGAAGAGCAGTTGAACGGAATGGACAGTGTCTTGAAAGGAGGATATAAGATGAACATCAACAAAAGCAAAACGAGGATAATGGAATGTAGTCAAATTAAATCGGGTGATGCTGAGGGGATTAGATTAGGAAATGAGACACTTAAAGTAGTAAAGGAGTTTTGCTATTTAGGGAGTAAAATAACTGATGATGGTTGAAGTAGAGAGGATATAAAATGTAGACTGCCAATGGCAAGGAAATCGTTTCTGAAGAAGAGAAATTTGTTAACATCGAGTATATATTTAAGTGTCAGGAAGTCGTTTCTGAAAGTATTTGTATGGAGTGTAGCCATGTATGGAAGTGAAACATGGACGATAACTAGTTTGGACAAGAAGAGAATAGAAGCTTTCGAAATGTGGTGCTACAGAAGAATGCTGAAGATAAGGTGGGTAGATCACGTAACTAATGAGGGGGTATTGAATAGGATTGGGGAGAAGAGAAGTTTGTGGTACAACTTGACTAGAAGAAGGGATCGGTTGGTAGGACATGTTTTGAGGCATCAAGGGATCACAAATTTAGCATTGGAGGGCAGCATGGAGGGTAAAAATCGTAGAGGGAGACCAAGAGATGAATACACTAAGCAGATTCAGAAGGATGTAGGTTGCAGTAGGTACTGGGAGATGAAGAAGCTTGCACAGGATAGAGTAGCATGGAGAGCTGCATCAAACCAATCTCAGGACTGAAGACCACAACAACAACAACATTCCACTAAATCTAATAGATCCTTTGACTGACTGATGATTTTATTAGGAGTCATCTGTATTTTCATTAATCATGATGTTGCACTCATGGTGAGTGATCAATCTGCTCCAAGAGAAGAAATGAGGAAATATTTTACTTTGTGATAGCCTTGCAACAGATCAGTACATGTCGGTGTTTTCAGTGTGTTTCAAACAATGGAAGGTCCGGGATGGAACAACAATAAGGAAGGGGTAGGGTAGATTGCTTCTCACCACAAAGAGAAGGCACTCAATTGCAGGCAAATGAAATGAAAAATAATGGCAGAAGTATTTCAGGTTTCGGACCTTAGCACCTGGTGATTATGGCCATGCATATGCCAGTTGTCTAAATGTGTGTGCATGCATGCGAATTTTCTACTTCTGAAGGTCTTTGTCCAGAAGCTGAAATACTTCCAGCACAATTTTGTGCTGTGCCTGTCTGTGACGCAATGCTTCCTCTATACAGTGAGCAGCAATCTATCCTTTCTGTATTTCAATGTTAATACCGAATTCCGTTAACGAATCGCCTCTCACTTCTTTTACAGTTACTGTGATGTATATGACAAACATAATCCTTCCTGACAATGAATTAATTCATATGGCATGGTAAGTATTTCCCTAGCTACTGTACTAATATTGAATTCTGCAGAACTGTAAAGTAATATGGAAAATGTAGTATGCCACACAGTTTTTGAAAGTGTAGCATTTCTGAAAGCAACATAGATTTCTTGAAAAGGTTCTGTTTTTTCTGTATTTCAGTACCCTACACTTATCTAAAAATCACAGTCACCACAAAGCGCCTTGTACGATACATCACTCTTAAAGAAATATTTTCCTGAAGCGTATATTTTGATCAATAATTCAATCAACAAAAAGCCCTTAACAATATTGCCATTTACTTTACACTACAATTTGTTTTATAATATTAACTCAGATTTTAAACTGGTTCTGCAAAGTTTATTCAGTGATGTAAATATATGGTAATGGTTATACAAGTGTATTTGGATGAGCTATCATTTCAAGTAGTGCTTCTTCACCTCTAATCACATTTATCTCTCCTCTGCTTACAACTATGGCAACGCCTTTTTATTTTGTTACTTTATATCTTTACAAAATATGGCCACATTAAATAAGTTATGCTACATCTACACATTTCTGTTTTCTGAGCAGCTGTGCTTTTATTCTTAATTAAAATAACTTACTGTTCCGTATATAACACAGTCCCAATTTCATCCACCACCACTACCTCAAAATCATTCTTTACGAGCCTTTTAAGAATTCCTCACATCCAGCATTGCTTCACAATCCTTCCTCAGGTATCTACGACATGACCCCAACCTGTCCTCTGCAGAACACCAGGCTTTGCATTCCCTAAGAGCTGATGATTCCATCATCCCAGCAGACAAAGGATCTACCACTGTGGTATTTGACCAACCTCAGGCCCTTCACAAGGACTAACAACTCAATACATAGAACTTCTCACCCCACCCAAAGCACACACCCCACCTTTTACCTTCTTCCTAAGATACACAAACCCAATCATCCTGGCCATCCTATAGATACTGGCTTCAAAGCACCCATCGAACGTATATCTGCCTTACTTGATCAGCACTAGTAACCCATAGTACAAGGATTCTCTCTTATATTAAAGGCACCAAGCATTTCCTAGACTGTCTGAAATCCATGCCCGTCCCACTCCCACCACACAACCTGCTTGTCACGACTGATGCCATCTCCCTCTATATCAACAACCCCCATGTACACGGTGGGACTGCTGCTGAAAATTTCCTCATCCGCACCTGCCCGATTCGAAACCTGTGACATTCTTCCTGCTCACCTTAATCAACTTCATGCTTACCAACAACTACTTCACCTTTGAAGGGCAGATATACAAACAGATCAGGAGTAGAGCCACGGGAAATAGGATGGCTCCTTCCTATGCCACCCTTTTCACGGGATCCTTACGAGTGCAGCCCACGGTATCTTCTCCCAACTAAATTTCACACGGTCCTATTCCAAGAACCATGCCACTGTCCTCGATGTTGACCTCGTCCTCACCAAAGGCCAGTTACACACTTCTGTACACATTAATCCTACTAACAAAAAACAGTGCTTTACATTTTGACAGCTGCCATCCTTGCCATGTCAAACATTCCCTCTCATACAGCCTTAGCATTCGAGGCAAACACATTTGTTTGGTGCAGACTCTCTACAGCAATACACCACCATTCTCATCTCAGCCTTCAATGGATGTAATTACCCGACCAGCCTAGTTCAAAAGCATATTTCCCAGGCCATCACATCAAATCTTGGTACTGCTGATCCCTCCAAAAGGTCAACTATGTAGCACACCAATTGTCACTCGGCATTATCCCGGTCTTGGATGTATTGATCAGTTACTTTGTCAAGGCCATAATCTCTTAAAATCATGCCCTGAAATGAGATCCATTCTGTCTCAGATTTTGTCCACCACACTCAGAATAGCTTTCGTCACTGTGCCAATCTCCACAATATCCTTGCAGACCCTATGCTCCTCCTGCATTCATCACCCTACCCTATGGCTCCTATCCCTCTGACATTCCCCACTGCAAGACTTGCCTTATGCACACTCTTACTACCATCTATTACAGCCCTGTAATTGGCAAAACTTATACTATCAAAAGGAGAGCCACCTGTTGTCATTTTAATGACAACTTATACCAGCTGTTAAGTAAACAGTGTTTGGGCCTTTTACATCGGCACGACTACCACCCAGTTATCAGTGAGGATGAAAGGACATAGCCACAGGATGTATACCGGCAACACAATGCTGTATTGCAGAGCGTGCTCTAAAACATGACAGTCTTTATCTCGGTGCCTGTTTCACCACACGCGTCATTTTGATTCTTCCCCCAGACACCAGTTTCTCTGAACACTGCAGGTGGCAACTAGGGCTACAACACGTCCTCGGTTCTCACCGCCCATCTGGCCTTAAGTTACGTTAATTTCTTCCGTCTCAGTATTTCTTCACAGTAACTATTCCTTTTTTCACTCCATTTCTAGATATTTCTTTTTCTGACCTGTTTTTCGCCATCCCCTCCCACCTCTCACAGACAAAATGCTTAGCTTTTCACTCTTATTAACTCGTGCACTACATTTTCTCAGTAATCTCCGTTTGCATATTACCCTGTCTTTCAATTTTGAGCTCGCAGGTTTTAAAACCTTGTCTGGTGCAGTCCCCAACAATCAGTCTTTCGTTCTCATCCTGTAAGTCTACCCGATCCACGGTTCTGGGTAACCTCCGAAATCCACCCCTCTTCCTAAACCTTTCCAGTCCTTTTCCTTCCCCTTCAACCCTTCTGCCAGAGGAAGGGGCCACTGGCTCTGAAAGTTTACATAAGTATAACCTCCTTTTCTGTGTGTGTTCTCCTGCTACCACTTGGTGAGTAGACTTTTTTAAATCTATTCAATTACATTTTATTATTCCATTTTTTTCTTTACAAATATTAATTCCTTGTCCTATTTCCATTTTCAATCATATACTACTGTTAATGACAGTTCCATAAGCTTTGCCCCTTTTAAGGGAATAAGCTCTCTTATAATTTTGCTTTTGTAAGGGACCTGTGAAATCTCAAGGGGAGGTTTTCACCTAGTAAAATCGAACAATAATGACTTTTTGTAAGATGACAAATTTGCATTCTTGGCACAGAGAGGCAATTTGCTGTTTAGAGAGATAAGCAAGAGGTACCAAAGCAGTTCACGTGTTTGCTGGTCTGTGCAGCTAACAGCCATAGACTTCCAGAGGTTATCACTGCTTGAATGTTTTCAGTTTGTTCCTGATTTTTATCATTTATGAGTTTATTGTAGTAACTCTAGGTTGTACAGTAAACTTATGTGTACAAATAATTAGAAGAAGTTCATGACTATTTAAATAAATAACACCGCCATACGTTTGGTTTTAGGAGAACATTTTAACAATAGTAGAGGACTCAGCTGAGCAAGTTTGAAAAACTGATCAGCAGAAAGAAAAGAGCTACACAGAAATTACAAATAATTCAGAAAGGAGAAGGAATCTTAATTCATGAAGACAAAACAGACTAAAATAATAACAGCCCTGGAAATCATTATATTACTAGTTAAGGAGTAACAGCGCTATGTGGTAATGGTGACAGAATGGGCAAGTGTATTTTGGAGGTGGCAAAAAGCAGGGACACTGCAGAGTGAGATAGAGCAGTAAGGATCGTTTTATTATGCAAATAAAGTTGCAGCAGCTGCTAGGTACACAAATGTGTGGAAAGGAGCTATGAAGAAATGAGAATTAAGGAAAAAGGGGGCACCCACAAAAAATTACACCACAGTTTTAAGGAAATTTTGATTATTGTAAGTTTGTTTCTTTAGAGTTCAAAGTTGTCTACACTGTAGAAAATACACATGATAACACAAAGTTATTGCATCAACTGTGCATGCAAATCCATGTTTCTGTTAATAAGAAAGCAAGCTTTAACACAAGTTTCAAAGCACAAGTTTTCTAGGGTATGATGCGGTTAATTTTCTGTGTACATGAGGCACACTCACAAAGTTTTGGAAAAAAAGCTCAAAAACATTTTTTTCATACAAAAACACATTTTTAAAAGAAAGGGCACTTCTTAATCTATCTTTTTACATAGCTGCTACAATGGATCAGGTCACAGTGGGAAACCAACTTTTCTCTTCCCTCTTCATAGAAAGATGCCGCCAGTGAAGAAAGTCACTGTTGAACACTGTTTTTGCATTATTATTGATGTGAAAGCACCTTCCACCAAAATCAAAGTTGAAGTTCAACAATAAATGGTAGTCAGATGGTGCGAGATCAGGGCTGTACAGCAGGTGACTGAACCACTGCCAACCGAATTTCTTTAATAAGGACACCAACAGAATGGGGACATGTGTCATCATGAAGCAACACAATGCCTTGACTGAGCATTCCATGCCTTTTGTTTTGAAGTGTGTGCCAAAGTTTATTGAATGTTTCACAGTAAAACATTGAATTGATGCTTTCACCTCTGGCAAGGAACTCAACAACCAGAACGATCCGTCTGTTCCAGAATACAGTGCACATGATTTTTTTTTTTTTTTTTGTGCTGACAATGTTCTGAATTTTTGTTTTTTGGGCGATTGTGTGTGCCTCCATTCCACTGGTTTTTGATTCTGGAGTGAGACAACAAAACCAAGTTTCACCAGCAGTCACAACTCTGTTTAAGAATTCATCTCCCTCATTACTGTGGTCAGGTAAGAAATGTCAAAGCACTGCCAAACCATTTCGTTTTGTGGGCATCTGCAAGTATTTTTGGAACCAAATTGGAACACATTCTGTGAAAATTCAAGCAATTTGTGACAATCTCATGCAAAAAAGTTTATTAAATTTGTGGAAACTCATCACAAAGCATTCTTATTGTGAACCATCTGTTTTCATGTATTTTCTCATTAACTTTCTCAACCAAACCATCATCGACAACGAAAGTTCGCCCACTTTGTGCTTTGTCATGAACACTGGTTTGTCCATAACTGAATTATCACACCCACTTTCTCACCATTCCAACAGTCACTCCATTTTAACGATAAATCTCTACAAGTTGACAATGGATTTCAGGTGGCTTAACATTCTTTACATTCAAATACTGTACTACAGAATGCACTTTACAGTAGGTGAGCTCAGAGAATGTAAAAAAAAAAAAATTTCCATTCTGTACGATCACTAACGAATGTAAACACATTCCAGCTGTTAATATTGTCAGTGGAATGACAATGAACCAGAGAGAGATGAGGGCAAATGTGCAGAACTGCAAAACTAGTGCTGCAGTGGCAGTAGGGGGGGGGGGGAAAGATACTTACTCTCCGAACATACCTCATATTTTATATAAATTCTTTGCTACTTTTAATACAAACATGCAAGATTTAATTACTGTGCTGAGAACGGGGGGAGTGCGAGAGGGGATGGGGGGAGTGTTAAGTGAACACAATACGGTAAGCACATCAGCTCTTCTAAAAGAAAATGCAGACTATAAAACGCGAAAGTCGAAGTTTCTCTCTCTTCATTACCCAGATTAGGTCTGCCAGTTAAACACCTGATTCACAAAAGTATGAATTTATATTGACTGTGCTTTCTGGTTGTAATGAGAATATTCCTAAATTGTCACCACATTATTTATCTATTTAATTAACAGTACAGAGTAACCCACCTCCTTGAAATGTAAGGTGGGTCAGATGCTTCTGAATCTAATGGCAAAGACTTCTCATTGTTACAATCTTATTTGTATACCGTTGTTAATTCTTTTTTTAATAATATAAAGAACATGATATATAAAGATTTCTCTGAGGTTACATTGAACTGAATGTTTAACAATTGGTACAATAGTTCCATATAATTTGTTACTACCTAGTTGTTGAGAATATAATTTATATAATGCAAATGTCAAAAATTAAAAAAAAGAAAATGTAACACAATGTGCGTGGTGAAAATAATTTGTAGTATGTAGAGGGAAGTGATATGCTGTATTTGGATGTGGAATACAGTCTAAGTAGCATGCTGGTTAATAATGGCCTATTTCTACCTATTTCAAATGAGGTGGTTTCGGTACAACCTCAAGGTATTCTCATCTGAAATGGTATGTGCTAATGTATGTTTACACAAATTATACATATTAAATGCTGATTGAACACTTCAATTTTAGCTTTACATGAGAAATACACTTATGTTTGTAACTTGCTAGTAGAAATAGACTATAGTACATCACTACTTGAATGCATTATTCCTTAAATAACTTAATACATTTCTGATATATAAAATTCATTGATTGTAGCTTTGAATAGGAACAGAATATACTTATGTCTGCAAGCAGTAAGATGAGCAATACATTACTGCTTGTGTGCAGTATACTTTAAACACAATGCAGGATGTCACTGGGGAGCAGCAGCATTGGAATAAAAGTTCTTCGAGCCTTCTCCTCTCAAGCGATATTACCTTATTACTAAAATCTTAGTATCTGGTGCCAGTGTTTATTTGTTTTATGATTGTTGTCTAGTGGCATGCAGAGTCATGCGTTATTGGTTTTGGTCCCTTACATGTTGATCCCTTCTGAGTCATGTTCACCTAGTGTTCCTTCCTCAGTTTCAGAATCTGTGGTTGTGATTGTGTCCTCCCATGTGGTTTGTTGTGTTGTTTGTGCTTGTCTATGCCTCCTTCCATATGGGTTTTAGCACTTGTATTCTTCATGCAGACTGTTCGATACAATATCGGCTACACTATTTATTGTGTTTCAGTCATCGGGATTACATATTATTCTGGCTATATCATTGTCGTTCTGTATAGGTCTCACTTGTGCTAGTATGTTGCACAGCAGTGTGACATGTTCTGGTGCCCCAGTTTCTCCGCATACACACACTTCAGCATTAGTTAGTCCCATACGGTTTAAATGTACTGGATATGGCCTGTGGTCTGTCAGGAAACGGACCATCCCCCGACTTGGGTCGACGTGTTTCAATTGTAGTCTTTCGTGTACATCAGGAAAGAAAGAGTGTACTCAGCGACTCTTGTCGGGTGCATCCCACTCTCTCTGCCACATTTGAATCCGCCAACGTTTCATTTGTCTCTTGTTCATAATGTTGGTTCCCATAATTTTGGTGACTTTATCGAGCCTGTCCCTCTTAAGCCAGTAAAGTGAAGCTCTGTAACGTATTGTTATGTCTATAGGGCATGTCCCCATCACAACACAAAGCACCTCTAGTGACGTGGTGTTGAAGACTCCGCTCCTTCTCAGGAGTACACTATGTTGACCACATCTTGCAATTGTCTTTAGTCTGTAAGCCCAAGCATTTGCAGCAAAGCATGCGATGGATTCAAATATCGCAATGTGGTAGGTCCTTATTGTCTTAATAGGTAATTTGTACTGAGTTGTGTTTAGTCTTGCTAGTTTGTGCATAATTTTGGAGGCTTTGTCAATTGTCAATTTTATATGACGGTTGAAAGTGTTTTTCGTTTAGATGCAGTCCGAGATAATGTGTGGCTTGCTTCCTCTGTATACTTATATTGTCTAATTTTAGAATTGGATTCCTCTGTAGTGCCCCTCTGAGCAGTAAATATAAAGTGTCACCACACCCAGTTTCCACAATTATATGCATCCTGATAAAGTCTGCACGTCTAAGAGACACAAAGTGTGGTATATAGTACTTTCTGAAGCTGTGTTCATTATCAGAAGAAAAATTGTGGAAGAAGGCACAGTGAGTTTCTTTCCAGAATTTCACAGTTTTTAAAAAAATGCTTTATACTGAAGAAAAGAGGCCAAGTATTCCTACAAAAGAGATATGCTGCCAAAGGAAAAGAAGTAACTATTCAAACTGATCGTGCAAAGATTCGCCATCATGTAGCAAAATTATAGCATGCATACTCCATTCTTCACAGCACTTTCTATGATAGCTCCAGGAGTTCAGTGAAGTTATGATGTAGTAAGTGACAAAATTTCACATGACAAGTACACAAGTACACTATTAATGCCTTTCGTTATCGTGTACTTTCCTTATTCGAAGATTTATATCTAAAATTAAGTATCAACTGTAAATATCTTTTTCCAAAAATGCAGTCACTGCAAATGGTACTACACATCGCTAGTCTATTTTCAATAAGAATTCAAACTACAACAATGGGGGCATCTGGTGGTTTTGAGTAGAAAATGTGTTACAAATGCCGTAAAAGGAATAAAAAATCAATTTAACTTTGTTCAGGGAAAAACTGCAACAGCGATACAAATATATACAGTATTTAAAGCTGACAATACTGTATGGGTACGATAGTCATCAAATTCTTGACACACCTGATATTGATAATCAACAAAGGTTTTTCATTCCCTGGCTTGGACAAGAAGTGCATTTCATAGGCTGATACATTTTCATTAAATTGTGAAATTTTAGGTTTTTTCATGTTGTTAACCAATATTCTTAAAATTAAACAGCTGAAATTAAATATTTTTGTTAGTCTAATTTCTGTCTCAATGAAAGTTTCATTGTGCTGCTTTAAGGAATAATCATAAAAGAACCATAGATGGAAATAAATTATTAATGGAAATGGGCTATTGACTAATTATCAAGTACAAAATAATTTAGAATCTAGTAGGTTGTAATTTCAAAGATTTTTTATGCTTTGGTATCACAAGTGATGGATTTTCTGTCCTGCCCGAGTTCTATTTAGTAACAGGTCTTCTCACTTATTTTCAAAATTTCACTGAAATTTTATTTAGACCAATACTATTTTACTGTCACAGAAAGTGTGTACAGCTTCAATAAAAATTTAATTTTGTAATACAGAACACATTAAAATGTTATGCAAACATCCGATTCTGACACATGGAACAGCCCAGGGACAGCAGACAGACAGCTGATTTAACACAAGAGAACTGCGAGATGTCAACTTAAAAGAACAGACCGCTTTATCATCAGTTCCTACAATTCTCACCTGCTTGGCTGATACTGACAATGTAAGAGATACTTTGCTTTGTATGAGAAGTCTAGCTGTCATGAAAACTAATTGCAAGGTGGTAAGCAGGATGTTTGGGCATCTAATATTACAGAAGCAGCAGCAGCAGCAGCAGCAGCAGCAGCAGCAGCAGGAGGAGGAGGAGGAGGAGGAGGGTGCATTTCTACAATGTGTGCGCAATTTCATTGTGAGGCTACCAGAGTTGCATGCAGATGTTCACTTATGGGATAAGAATGAAAGATGGTTATTGCACAACACAAATGGTTCTATTAAGCATAATGCTCGCATTCAGCAACGATAAAAGGGCTGGTAATGCTACCACCGCTAAGGCTCATATCTGTTAGGACACAATTACTTTCAAGCTTGACACATGCGATTCCTAACACTTTCTTTTATATCTTTGTTACAATACAGTGTGCCTTTGTGTGAATATCAAGTTGCAACTGACAGCAAAATTCATCAGCATTTCCAAATGCCTACTGTGATCTCTTCACAGCACGAAGGTACGTGTTTACAGTGAGGAGGGCCTGAGGAGCAGGAAAGAGGAAACTGTCTTATGTAGTACGTATCATCGGTCCAGCAATACACTGTGTGACTAACGTCAAACATTGGTTGGTTGATTGATTGATGTTGGGGAAGGACCAAACAGCAAGGTCATCAGATTAGGGACCATCCCAGCATTTGCCTGAAGCGATTTCCCTAAATCACAGAAAACCTAAATCACGGAAAACCTAAATCACGGAAAACCTAAATCAGGATGGCCAGACTTGAGTATCCAGCATGGTGGGCACTCCACTGGTTGGAGAATGTGGAGTGAGGATAATTGGAAAATGGTCACTGTCCCACACAAAACACAGGAGTTGGGGAGTGGAAAATGAACTAGTAACTGCAAAATCAAACAATGGAACATCAAAGGTGGTATAACAACAATATGGAGAGGATATACTGCTACTCACCAAATAGCAGACACATCCGAGTCCTAGACAACTGCAACGAAAAATTACTGCTACACACAGTTGGTCTCCATGAGCCGGGGCCTCACTATGTGATTGTTGCATCTGACTTGAGCAACAGTGTGTGTGTGTGTGGGGGGGGGGGGGGGGGGAAGGAAAAGAAAACCACAGAGAGAAGCAAGAAACAGATAGAAGGGATAAAAACAAGAGAGCAGATGACCGTGGCTGGCCAACCACGAGAATAAAAAGGAAAAGCCAGCCACTCTACAACAGATTAAAACATCCAGCCTAAAAGCACTAGAGTGGAGAACACAAAGGGACAAAGCGCATGCACGAAAAATGATATACACTCCTGGAAACTGAAATAAGAACACTGTGAATTCATTGTCCCAGGAAGGGGAAACATTATTGACACATTCCTGGGGTCAGATACATCACATGATCACACTGACAGAACCACAGGCACATAGACACAGGCAACAGAGCATGCACAATGTCGGCACTAGTACAGTGTATATCCACCTTTCGCAGCAATGCAGGCTGCTATTCTCCCATGGAGACGATCGTAGAGATGCTGGATGCAGTCCTGTGGAACGGCTTGCCATGCCATTTCCACCTGGCGCCTCAGTTGGACCAGCGTTCGTGCTGGACGTGCAGACCGCGTGAGACGACGCTTCATCCAGTCCCAAACATGCTCAATGGGGGACAGATCCGGAGATCTTGCTGGCCAGGGTAGTTGACTTACACCTTCTAGAGCACGTTGGGTGGCACGGGATACATGCGGACGTGCATTGTCCTGTTGGAACAGCAAGTTCCCTTGCCGGTCTAGGAATGGTAGAACGATGGGTTCGATGACGGTTTGGATGTACCGTGCACTATTCAGTGTCCCCTCGACGATCACCAGTGGTGTACGGCCAGTGTAGGAGATCGCTCCCCACACCATGATGCCGGGTGTTGGCCCTGTGTGCCTCGGTCGTATGCAGTCCTGATTGTGGCGCTCACCTGCACGGCACCAAACACGCATACGACCATCATTGGCACCAAGGCAGAAGCGACTCTCATCGCTGAAGACGACACGTCTCCATTCGTCCCTCCATTCACGCCTGTCGCGACACCACTGGAGGCGGGCTGCACGATGTTGGGGCGTGAGCGGAAGACGGCCTAACGGTGTGCGGGACCGTAGCCCAGCTTCATGGAGACGGTTGCGAATGGTCCTCGCCGATACCCCAGGAGCAACAGTGTCTCTAAGTTGCTGGGAAGTGGCGGTGCGGTCCCCTACGGCACTGCGTAGGATCCTACGGTCTTGGCGTGCATCCGTGCGTCGCTGCGGTCCGGTCCCAGGTCGACGGGCACGTGCACCTTCCGCCGACCACTGGCGACAACATCGATGTACTGTGGAGACCTCACGCCCCACGTGTTGAGCAATTCGGCGGTACATCCACCCGGCCTCCCGCATGCCCACTATACGCCCTCGCTCAAAGTCCGTCAACTGCACATACGGTTCACGTCCACGCTGTCGCGGCATGCTACCAGTGTTAAAGACTGCGATGGATCTCCGTATGCCACGGCAAACTGGCTGACACTGACGGCGGCGGTGCACAAATGCTGCGCAGCTAGCGCCATTCGACGGCCAACACCGCGGTTCCTGGTGTGTCCGCTGTGCCGTGCGTGTGATCATTGCTTGTACAGCCCTCTCGCAGTGTCCGGAGCAAGTGTGGTGGGTCTGACACACTGGTGTCAATGTGTTCTTTTTTCCATTTCCAGGAGTGTAGAATGATACAATCCACTGTCAAGTATGAAACATAAAACTAAATTAGCCAATGAGGCATTATCAGCTAAAATTAACGGCAACGAGTCCAGCAACTGAAGAGTCCATCACAGGGCAGCCAAAGTACAGCTCACCAAGATATGGGCCACTTTCAGGCGCCGCACCAACACTGAGGTGGGTCATCACAGCACAGGAGGTAGCCGTGTGTCACCCGAGCGTGGTCAATGCAGAGGGACAGAGAACCACAGACTCCCTGGGAGAGGCCTGCGTGGAGGTATTCCACACATTCGTAGTCTCCTTAATGGTACGCAGTTTGTTGTGCGTACTGAGGTTATGCCATTCCGTCTCCCAAAGCCACAAAATCTTGCGGCGTAGTACTGAACACAGGTCAGCTGCAGAGAAGCGGTTTCGCGTAGCCCGTTTGGCTAGCCTGTCGTCAAGTTCGTTGCCTGGGATTCCGACGTGACCTGGTGTCCAGACAAACACCACTAAACGACTGGACTGTTCCAGGGAATAGGTGGACTCCTGGATGGTCGCTACCACAGGATGACGAGGGTAGCACTGGTAGATATCTTGTAGGCTGCTTAAGGAGTCAGTACACAGAAGAAATTACTTCCCAGGGTATAAACGGATGTGTTCAAGAGCACGAGATAAGCCACCAGCTCGGCAGTGAAAACACTGCAGCCATCAGGCAAGGAATGCTGTTCACTATGTCCTCCACGGACATAGGCGAAGCTGACGTGATCATCAGCCATCGAGCCATCGGTGTAAACCACTTCATGGCCTCGGTACATGTCAAGAATCGAGAGGAAGTGGCAGCAGAGAGCTGTGGGGTTAACTGAGTCCTTAGAGCCACGTGACAGGTCCAGGCGAAGCCGTGGCCTAGGTGTACACCGTGGAGGTTTACGTGAATGGACCTCAAGTATAGGTGGTAAAGGCAAGGACTCCAGTTCGGAAAGGAGGGATCGGACACGAACTGCAATTGGAAGCCCTGGCCTGGGCTGCCGATGCAGGAGATGAACCACCGTGGGTGGGAAAAGGAGATGGTAATTCAGATGTGCAGGAGAACTACGAATGTGTGCAACGTCAACTGGTCAGCAGTTGTGCATGCCTAACCTGCAATGGAGAGACTCCAGCCTCCACTAGGACACTGGCACCGGACTCATCCTAAAAGCTCCTGTCACTATGTGAACACCACAGTGGTGCACTGGGGCGGGTAAACGCAGTGCTGAGGGTGCCGCCGAACCATAAACCAGACTCCCATAGTCAAGGCGGGATTGAAGAAGGGCTCTGCAGCGGCGTAGAGCGATCTGAACCCCAGTTGGTGTTGCTCAGGCAGCAGAGGGCATTGAGCTGCTGCCAGCACTTATGCTTAAGCTGATGAAGGTGAGGAAGCCAAGTCAATAGGGCGCTGAAAACCAGTCCTAAGAATCGATATGTCTCCAATACAGTGAGTGGATCATGATTAAGGTAAAGTTCTGGTTCCAGATGAACGATATGACGCCGACAGAATGCATAACATATGACTTTGCGGCCGAAGACGGGAAGCCGTGGGCTAGAGTCCATGACTGCACCTTGTGGATGACTCCCTGTAGGCGCCACTCAGCAACATCACTACTGGAGGAGCAGTATGAAATACAGAAGTCGTCTGCATATAGATAAGGTGAGACAGACTGTCCTACAGCTGCTGCTAGATCATTAATAGTCACTACAGATCCCTGCGGGACCCCATTCTCCTGGATATGGGGGGGGGGGAGGGGGGGAATTATGGGAGGCACCAACTTGGACACGGAAAGTACAAAGCGACAGGAAATTCTGGATAAAAATCGGGAGCGGGTCTCAGAGACCTAACCCATAACGTGGCAAGGATTGATGTTGCCAGGTTGTGTCATGTGCTTTTCGTAAATCAAAGATGGCAACCAGGTGTTGGCGTCTGGAAAGGGCTGTTTGGATGGAAGACTCGAGGGACACAAAATGGGAGAATGGATGGCCATAGCCAGGAGTCCTGATGCTCCAGGGCAACTGTCATCCACCCCTCAGCATATGTGGGGAGTTAACGGTGCAGATATCAGCAGAGCGATCCCTGTGTGGTCAGGGGGCTACAACCAACAGAGTACATGGCGGCCCCTCCACAATGGACTGGCTACCATGCTGGACATCAGGTGCAACAAGGCGAACAAGTCCATTATCATCAGTGTAGAAAACAATACTGCACACTTAATGGAAAAATATGCACCCAGGAGTGTGACCTCACCCAACAGTTGGAGAATTAGCAGAAGTGAAAATCCCCATTGACAAAGGATGCGACAGGTCTCAACGCATGACGGACATGATGCACCATGTATGGCACCCTTCCCCAATTGGCTCGCTTTTTGCGACAATTTTGAAAAATGGAGGTCAACCTTACAGGGGACCATCACATAAAGGCCAAATGTTTGAGACACTCTAGCTGCCTCTTACGACAGACAGGAATACCTCATGCCTATTCTAACCCCCCATTCCATAGGGAGTGAGAGATGGAGAGCTGGACAGAGGAGCGAAAGACTGGTAGGAGTATTTACGGGATGCAAACTGCGGTTACCGCTGGAGTAGGAGCAGGAAAGAGGACAGTTAGGTGAAGTGCAGGGACTAGCGAAGGTTGAGATCAGGGAGGTTACAGGAATTTGATGGTTCACCTGTCTTCTGGCCATAGTTCAGCAGTGGCCATTCATGCACACAGCTTGTTAGTTGAGACACACACAGAAAGCGGCATAGTGTTTGCACCTTTGTTTGTAGATAACATTGCAGCTTTCAAAGGCAGCTCTGCCTTTCATGGGATAGAAGCAGCCTGAGACTGGACTGGAGTAGGTAGTAGTGGGGCGATATATTGGACAGGTCTTCCATCTAGGTCTATTGCAGGAATATGAACCATGACACAAGAGGGCTGGGAGAAGGTGTGGATTAGGGCTGGACAAGGATATTGCACAGGTTCACTGTGTGGCAGATTACCACTGTCAGAAGGGTGAGGTGGACATTCATCACTTCAGGGTGTGATAAGGAGGTTGTCTAAACACTGGTGGAGAATGTAATTCAACTGCTCTAGTCCTGGACGGTACTGAGACACGAGAGGAGTACTCCTTTGTGGCCAGACAGTGGATATATGGGAGGTGGTAGGTGACTGAACAGAGAAAGCATGGGAGATCTTGCTTCTGCACATGGTTGGGAGGGTAATTTTGATATGTGAAGGCCTCAGTGAGACACTTAGCATAATAGGGAGAGGGACTTCTTGTCCCTACACAGGGCATATACACATGGACAGGAAAATAAAATTATGGATTTTTCCCAGACTACCCAGTTAAAAATATATTTTTCCCATGTGAAAATACAATACACTTTTTCTCAAGTGAAAATAGAGTTTTCTGTGTTGAATGACACTATACTTTAATCGTGAAAGTATTATACAGGGTGTAAATTTTAAGCTGACAAACCAGACTAACTCTAAAGATAAGATTCACACAAAAAAAGTGTGAAATCCAAAGTTTATTATTTTCGAAGGGGGACATCTGCTGGTGATAAAATTAGCCTGCCACCCAAGCCCCCTGGGGATGGGGTGGGAGGCAACTTTCAAATTTCAAATGGGAACCCCCATTTTTTATTGGGGAATCAGATTCTACATAAACTATATAAATTTTGTCTTAAGCATTTGTTTTGATTGTTGGTAGTTGGCACTGTAATTCAAGGAAATATTGTTCTCATTTTTGCATGGAAAATGGTTACAAATAAATAAAAAATACTTATTTACTTCGTAAATTTTGATTTGCTAAAACTAAAACTCTCCGTCTCCTCCCATAGGGTGGGGTTTGAGAGAGAGGAATTAACGAGTTTTACAAACGTTGACCCAAAAATTTTTTCCGCAGATTCGGATAAGTTTTGTTTGTTTCGTGGTCAATGTTTGTAAAATTCTAATTCCTCTCTCTCAAATCCCACCCTATGAGGAGAGAGGGAGAGTTTTAGTTTTGGCGGATTAAAATTTACGAAGTAAATAAGTATTTTTTATTTATATGTAATCATTTTCCCTGTAAAAATGACAACATGGATTTTCTTGAATTACAGCGCCAACTACCACGAATCAAAACAAATGTTTAAGACAAAATGTATGTAGTTTTTTATGTAGAATCTGATACTGCAATAAAAAATGGGGGTTCTCATTTGAAATTTTAACGTTGCCTCCCACCCTACCCCCCCAAGGGGCTGGGGTGGCGGGCTAATTTTAGCACCAGTAGATGTTCCCCTCGAAATTAATCCACTTTGGATTCTACACATTTTTTTGTGTGAAGCTTATTTTTGAGTTTTTCTGGTTTGTCAACTTAAAAATTTACATCCTGTATACCGGCATAGAATTTCCCGACACTCAAGGAAATGAAACCCAGCAAAAAGCAATGCATTTAGGAAAGATCTTCGATGGGCGACAATGTGTACACTGTATATTTTATATAAATATGAATTCCGCCAATTACAACACAGTAGCTTTCGAAGCACTGAAATCTTAATTGTGATGTGCTTCAGCTCACATCCTATTTTGATTCCATCATGAATTGTTGTGCACAGCAACCACAGATTGTATGGAAGGAGAGGCACACTGCAGTCAGTTGCAATTCCAGATTGCAGTGGCTTAATATTTCTACCAAGCAAAATTATAAATTTTAGTGCTAGACACTGAACATTTTGTGTGTTACCTGGCTGCACAAATGTTCTGATAAACACTGACTTTTCCATAGAAAAGCTAATTATTTGTGAAACTGCTCAAAATTCACCTCAAACTTTTTTTTTTTAAGGATAATTATACCTTTTGCCATCATTACTGCACAGTTTGTAATCTATGAAAGAACTAAAATAAACATAAAAAACTAACCTTGAAGCTATGCTTTATGGAACGAACTTCTCAGTATGGAATGGGAGGCAGTTGTCTAAATGGAGGTATGTTTGTGGTTGGTACGTCTGAGAGGATTTAAGTACTGATGCAGCCATCACTGAGATGAAGGTCAAAATCAAGGATGACGACTTGTTGTGTTGGGGACGACTAGTGAGACAAATAGGGGGACAAGATGTTGAGGTTCTGGAGGAATGTGGATAGGATATCTTCAGCCTCGGTTCAAATCACAAAGATGTCTTTAGTCCAGATTATAAAGATGTCATTAATGAATCTGAACTGACTTTTCTTTCACAATCTTCCTGCCGATTTAATTATTCCTGGACCTTCCAAGTGACCACACCCCCTACCACAATACTGTGTATTTTTCTGTGCAACATGTAGCATGTTCGAATCTGTACCGAACCCCCCCCCCCCCCCCTCTGTCTGTTCCCTTATTCAGACAAACAAACAAACACACCACTCATCTAACCCAACTGCATAGTTACAATACCTGCTAGCCCCCCTCTCTTCATACATCCACCCACCAAACTGTGTCCCATTATCATCAGCTTTTTATTTATTTTTATCTTTGTTCTCATTGTGTTTTCATGTCTGTATCATTTTGGTCTTTCACTGTACGGCCTACTCTCTCCCCCTAGCTGCTATACTTCATCCATTTTGTCCTTTTTGTGACTTCTCTCACATATCTTTACACATTTTTTATGCTCCACCATGTATCCTTGCTTCTATCTGAATCAATACAGAAAATTTCCCTCTCCCTGGCTACAATCCAGTCCCTCACACGCTTCCTGCAGCGTTGCCTAACTCATTGAATCTGACTACCTAATTATTCTTTTATCTGGCTATAACCCCTCCTTCCACAATGATCTCCATCCCTTATTCAAACTGTCTTTCACCCTCACGAATATAGTCCTGCTAAACTACATAAATCAGGCCCAAACCACCTTGCAATACCTGCTCTGCAATCCCAAATTCTCCCCCCCCCCTCCTCTCTCTCTCTCTCTGTGTGTGTGTCTCCCTCCTCACCCCTAACATTCACTGCATCCCTACCTTCTACATAACCCTACCACCTGAGATGTCTCATTGTGACTGGTTACTGTGCCCCCAATGAGAAAATATCTGCTCTCATGAACCAACACCTCATAATCTACCCTCCTACATATAAGACACCACCATACCCTCCACCAATTCTCAACAGTTCCTATTCCTTAAGCACATGGCACCCTGCTCACCACTGTTGCTGCCACCTCCCTCTACACTAACATACCCAATGCTCATTGTCTTTCCACTAGTGAACACTATCTTTCCCCACACCACACTGACTCCAAACTTACTGCCTGCTTCCTGATCACAATGAACAACTATATCTTCAGCCACAATTACTTCTCCTTTGAAGGTATCACCTATAAACAAACCCATGAAGTCAGTAAAGAGAAATCCCAATATTCCAGAATCCCAAACCCTCACCTGGTTCAGATTCACTATTTTATCTCCACAATATGGTTTGAGGAAAGGCTACCCCATACACATTCTTCCACGACATTGACCCCTTCTCCTCCATTCACTTAACCTTGTGCTAGTGAGTCCAGATTGCCACAGTCCTTATATTGACCTCTACGTCAAGGAAGTATCATCCATGGAACTTATGATTTATCACCCCTTGCCCTCGATGATGACATGTATTATTAAAGTTTCTTGCGGTCACATATTTAGGCACTGTCAACGTTCCACTAGCAACATCTTGGGTTGTCGGGTGTTCTGCCGGATATCAGCGTCGTACTTGCACGATATTTCGGTCACGTAGCTCGTAACCTTCATCAGGTGCGACCTGAGACCCAGGTCGCACCTGATGAAGGTTACGAGCTACGTGACCGAAATATCGTGCAAGTACGACGCTGATATCCGGCAGAACACCCGACAACCCAAGATGTCATTAGATCGCCGGGAAAGCCTGAAGAGTTCCACTAGCAGTTTATGAGCATCGTCTCACCTTGAGCTGTTTGGATGCTGAAAGAGAATGGATTTTTTTCCCCAAATTACTTAAATAACTCAGAAGAATTCCACACTGAATTTCTGTATTAACTCTTCGTAACAAAACAAGCCACTAATTCCATTCACAATAACTTCCAGTCTTCAAAATGTTGTTATGATTGACTGATCTTTACATCATCTTAGCTCAAACAAAATTCAACTGACAGTTATTTTTCATGTCACAAACTTACATTGTTGTGATGACAACCCTTTTCTCTGTGACTGCAAAACACCTCCAAACTGTGATATTAAGGAACAAGCGGCCCCACAGAAGGTGGGGACGCTGACTTGCTGTCTCTACTTGTAAATGTGATGTGCCTATATCTTATCACACTTGCATGTATCACAAACTGTTCCTCCCAGAGTGCGATGTCCAAAACTTAACTACTAATAAAATAAATTTTCTTCAAATCTCGCAAGCACCTTTCATTACTATGAAGGATCAAGAGATGTGATACATGCCTTTATGAAAAGTGACATGACCCTTCCCACTACATCAGTACCTCCATCCACATCAAACCTACCAATCACCAACAATACCTCCAATTCAATACCTGACACCCATTACATACCAAGAGGTCACCTCCATACAAGCTAGCCATCCATTTTCACTGCACCTGTAGTGATCAGCAGTCCCTCTCCCAATTATGCACCGAGGCCTTCACATATCAAAGTAACCGTCTCAACCTTGTCCAGAAACAGATCTCCCATACCTTGTCTTTCTACTCACCTACCACCTCACATATACCCACTGTCCCGACCACAAAGCAGACTGGAGCAAGTGAATCACATTCTCTGCCAGGGTTTAGACATCCTCTCATTTTGCCCTCAAATGAGGAATACCCACCACACCCCCCTCCCTACAGCAGTAACCTGCCAACCAGCAAACTTACACAATATCCTTGTCCATCCTTAATTCATGTCTGCCCCTACCTTTTGTCTCTTAGCCCACTATCACATACTCCAGTCCAGTCCCAGGCATCTACTACACCATCAAAGACAGGGCTACCTGTGAAAGCTACAATGTGATCTACAATCTTAGCTGCTAACACTGTGCCACTTTCTGTGTGGGCAGGACAACTAACAAGCTGTCCATATGCATGAAAGGCCATCGCCAAACTATGGCCAGAAGACAGCTGGGCCACCCAGGTGCTGAACATGCTGCCCAACATGAAGTGCTTTACTTGAATAACTGCTTCACAGCCTGCACCATCTAGATTCTTCCTACCAATACCAGCTTTCCTGAGGTGGGAACTCTCCCAACAACATACCCTTCATTCATGTATCCTTCCTGGCCTCAACCTTTACTAGTCCCTGACTTTCACCTCTTCTCACCTCCCATGTTCCCACTCCAGCACTACACATTCCACCAACACACCTAACAGCACTATCCTGTCCCCACCATGCCCCTGCAGACTGCCACAAACAGCACATCATCTTCCATCACCTCCCCTAACCTGCTATTCCTCCGCGTCCCTGCCCCAAGCCGCCTCCTTACCTCAACCATCCCAGCAGATTGCTGCTCACATCAGGCACAGTCTCACACGTGCACGTTCTATTTCAGAAGGACTTTATCCGAAAGCAATCCATCCTTCCCACACTATTAAGTGAGAGGTTTATATTGGAATACATACTATGTGCTGTAGTGACATGCAGTCATTCTCTAGTGTGTAATGGATAGACACATAGGTCAATGATTAATTGGTCTATTTGGCAATTACTGTATTTTTTTGAGCAGCTGCACAGTAGGTTGTCAGCACTGAAATCTTGCACAATGAAATGGTGAAGTCAACTGCTCTGCTAGGCCCTTATGAGATATCACAGCCTGATGGAAAACAAAAAATGGCACAACATTTGGTAGGTGTTGGTCAGTACGTGGAACATTTGTTCACTTAAGACAATGTAGCATCCCAATGTAGAAACACAACATGGTGTAAGCATTTGCCTGAATTTTGTGAAATAAAAATGTTGTTACTTATGAAGGGATAGTGACCTATTGGGAACTTCTTTTAATGCTGCTGAAACAATAGGATACACTGATATCGATAGTTAGGTGACAGTAGTAACATTATAGACCCAATGTAGAAATGGAAGCCATTTACAGATTTTAGGCATAGGTTTATTGGGAAGCGTACAAAGAGAAGCAACCTACAGTGTTCATTTTACAGTTGTTCATGGACATGCTTATGTGTGTGGTAACATGTCTACACTCATTTCTTTATAATCAAGTAAATCTGGATTAGATCAGGATGGTTGCAGCCACTGAGACAGGTTTTACCTCAAGCTTTTTCTTTGTTTCATAAGCAGTTTCAGTTCCTGGGAACAACTCAAGTAGCAGATGAGCACACTAAATTTGTACTGCAATGCCTGTAACTCTTTCAGCCTCAAGCTTATATCTGACTGAAAATAAGTTTGTCCTAGGAAGGGGGTCCTGTAATTAGTGTCGTCTGGGGATGTGAGAGAAGACCTGTGGTTTCTACACTTCTGCCAACGGTGTGCTTTTCAGTGGTTGTTGATGTTTATGTATGCCTTTACATTTCATGGTAATCTAGGTGGTCAGAACATTCCTTTTAAAATCAAGACTAAGAGCACTAATGTCCACTGTTATCATTTGGTACGTGCTGGATAAACAGGCAACATGAGCACCTAAGCACTCTAAATTTGAGCACATATAATCAAACTGTGGCTGGAGATCCAAATGAAATATAGATCCTAATGTCATAGTTACTCTTTTATGAGGAGTTTTTGTAACCAGTATGTTTAATATGGTCTGCAGTGCCTTAAACTATCATTTTACATTTTTGTCAATAAGGAATTAGTTACCATTTTTACAGCTACGACTAACTTTTTTTATGACTTTGACAAAGAGCAGTGATTTAGTTATCCTAAAGGATTCTCCATCTGCTTAAAACACACAAATACTAATTAAGCAAATTCCCTCCACTTCTGGCACACAAACCTTCTCACGGCAATACCAACGTGAACTGCTACAATGCTTTGTAGCACTGCCCAAAATGAGGAAAGCACTTCGCAGCACAAAGTCCACTGCTCAAAAGGACATGTGACAACTGCCTCCCTCATGCAAGATACCTGAGCTACGCACTAAGAGGGTTAGTCCTCACAGCTTTTTAGCACAGATTATGTACAATGTGTCTTTACTCCAAGATGAACTTAGTCACTCATTTGAATGTCCGAGCAGAGAGTACTCAAAAGTTTACTATTATGAAAAAATCTGGCACTCTACAGGTCAAAGTATGGAATATTAGATCATTAATCTGGTAGGTAGGTTGAAGAATTTGGATACAGAAATGGATAGAATGAAGTGAGATAGAGGGAATTGGTACAAACAGTTATGTTTCTGATCATGTGAGTGCACATGATTAACAAAACAAAAAATGAGTAATGTAGGAGTGGGTTTCATAATGAATAAGAAAATAGGAATACAGGTAAACTACAATGAACAGCATAGGGAATCCCTTGTTACAGCTACAACAGACACAGAACTAACACCCACCCGAGTTTTACAAATATAAATTTCTCTTAGCTTTGCCGATGAAGAGAGAAAGAATATACGAGGAGATAAAATAAGTTATACACATTGTTAATAGAGGTGGCAATTTCAATTGTGAATTGAAATATAAAAGTAAGAAGATAAAGAGATGGAAAACAGTAGAGCACTGACAGTTTAAAATAAGTGAGGGGGAGGGGGGGGCGGGGGGGCTGCCTGGTAGAAGTTTGTAGAGCACTATTTACTCATTGCACACACTTGGTACAAGCAACTGCACTAATGTAGAAATAATCTGACCTGGATGAGTAGAAACAACTAAACATCACTGAATGTTCAAGAGGGATATTAGCCAACTATTGACTGAAGAAAGAGAATGTAATGCAAGAGAAGACTAGTGGGTAGCTTTGGAAGATGAAGTAGTGAAATCAGCATGGTATCAAATAGGCAAAAATACAAGGTCCATTAAGAATCCTCGGTTAAAACATGATATGTTAAATTTAACTGATGAAAACGACAAAATTTAAAGAAACCTTTAGAGAAACTTGAAGCACAAATATGAATATCAAGAGGTCATATGGCAAGTTAGTACTAAGCAAAGGAAAGATCGAAAGGTGGAAGGAATGTATGGAAGGTCTTTACAAAGGAGAGAAACTTTGAGGGCAGTATTGTGGAGAAAGAAGAGGAAGGGGATTAAGATGATGACGGGGGAAATATGGTGAGAATGCATCAAGGCATGACAACATATCTAGAGCACAACATTCCTTCAAAACTACTGAGATACTTGGATGAAAAATCTGAAAAAAGGGAAATATTCTCAGACTTCAGGAAGACTGCATTAATTCCAATTCCAAAGAAGGAAGGTGCTTACAGGTCATGGTTGTAATACTGGCATGAATTATCTACAAAAGGACAGAATGACTGGTGGAGGCCAGAGAAATATATGAAGCAATACCAACACTTGTAATTAAGACTGCAGTAAGATAAACCTACACTTATAAGGTACAGAAAGTTCTGGTTGAGAATTATGGATTATTTTGGAATAAAGGAGACGACTTGGCAAAAGGCGGAAGCGCTGCGTTGTCGATAGGTACACAAACAATAGTTTCACAGCTTTGCTAGCTTTTGGAATGAACTTCCTCTTCCAAACTACACACACACACACACACACACACACACACACACACACACACACACACACACCTCTCTACACTGTGCTCACTCGACTGCAGGGAGAAAGGCATGTGCATATTAAGGTGATTTTTATATTGCACAGTCAATTTGAGTACACTTTTTAAAATTCTGATGCTATTGATGAGCAAACAGTGAAGGAAAATTAGGAGCAATTTGGAAAAGTAATTATGGTTCAGGGAGAAGAAATAAAAAGTTTCAAGATTTGCGAATGAAATTGTCACTTAACCTACTTTGATTCCCTAAGGAATCATTGTGCATGGCAACTGTAGACTATTATACGGAAGGGGTCGACCAAAGCGTCTGATCCCACCCGTAGGCTTTGACCCATGACTTAAGGCTGTTGTGGTGTGTGACGTCACGACGGCGCGGAATTTAGTTTGTGAGAGTGGCGTGTTTGTAGGTGTCGTTTCGATGCGATCGGTGGTGCTCTCTGGTGGTGTGTTAGGTGATGTTTTTGGTTTAGTTTGCGAATGTGCCGTCGTGTGTGAATTTTGGTAAATTGCTTTTTTTATGTCTTTGGTAGGTATAGATATGACTGACAGGGTCAACAGTTTTCAGTTGTCGGCTATGATGGGGGACAGTGCATTGTCTCTAATAAAATTTCTTCAGCTATTCGGATGAAGTCGTGAAGTGTTCAGTATGTCGTGAAGAAATGAGGCTTACTTAAAGTTCCGGCATCTCGGACCAGGGACGGCTCTATGTGGAGATGTTGTAAGGATAACAGGTCAAGGGAAGTGTTCGATCCCAATGTGTGGCTGTTAATGTTGGTATTGGGAGATGTTTTTGAGCGATATAGGTCAAGGGAAGTGTTAGGTCCTAATTTATGGGATCGGGAGCTGCTGTTGAGCTATATAGGTCGAGGGAAGTGTCCGATTCCAGATGGGGAGTTTTGTGATGTCAGTTTTTTTCGTCGTTTTGCGTGGTTTTGTATGGGGGCTGGTGTCTTAATTTGTTTATATTTAGTTTGTCCCCTCCCAAAACCCCCCTATTTCCCGCACTTGTACCGCCAGTGCCATTAGGCTTTTCGAGGAAAGAGTGTGTGTGTGTGTGCGCGCGTGTGTGTGTGTGTGTGTGTGTGTGTGTGTGTGTGTGTGTGTGTGTGTGTGTGTGTGTGTGTGTTTTTTTTTTTTCTCTCGATGTATTTTCGGCCTCATAATGTGTACGCAACTACTTTATATGCGCCATATTGGAATCGTGGTTTATGGTCGTTTCCGCCATATTTGTGATGTCGTGGGTCAAAGCAGATGGGCGGGATCGGACACTTCCGTATTTCCTACGGAAGGATAGGAACACAGCAATCAGTCACAAGCCCAATGTTGTTGTTGTTGTTATATATATCCAGATTTCAGCTACAAATAGCCATCTTCAAAGCATGGCTATTTAGAGCTGAAATCTGGATACAAAAGAATAATAATAATAATAATAATAATGAAATGGGATTGAGATTGACTGCTGAGCTATTCTTCCTTGTATTAACAAAGCCCTTTCAGTATCAGGTGATCAGAATTGACAGTGTCTTGAAAATAGGTTACAAGATGGGCACCAACAAAAGTGAAACAAGGTTAAGGAAGTGTAATCAAATCAAATCAAATATTCTTGGTAAGATTACGAGGGTGGTTTTAAAATTTCCAGAATACACTTGGGGACTCTGCTCCTTCATATTCAACTGTTGCCAAGTGGACAAATGAATTTAAATTTGGTCGGGAGAGCTTAGATGATGATCTGCGCAGTGGTCGGCCAAGATGTGTCACTACTCCAGAAATCATTGCAAAAATACACTAAATGGTCATGGAGGATCGCCGATTGAAAGTGTGTGAAACTGCTCAGATTTGCCAGATGTCATCTGAAAAGGTATATAACATTTTAACTGAAGAATTAGAAATGAAAAAAATTATCTACAAGATGGGTGCCATGACTCTTGACACATGCCCACACACGTGCCATCGCCATGGCAAAATTACACGAACTAAGGTATGAATTGTTGCCACACATGCCTTATTCACCTGATATGGCTCCGTAAATTCCACCTCTTCCCAAAACTGAAAATTATTCTTGGCGGACGAAGTTTAACTTCAATCAAAGAATTGATAGCCAGAGTTGACAACTATTTTGCAGGCCTGGAGGAAATCATTTTCGAGATAGGATCAAAGCACTGGAACATTGTTGGACCAAGTGCATTAATCTAAAAGGCGACTACATTGAAAAATAAAAAAAAGTTTCGGTGATATAAGTACTTTTTTTTCTGTTCCATTGCGAGAACTTTTCAAACCACCCTCGAACATTAGGACTTGAAAAACAAAGTAGTAAACAAGTATTGCTACCTGAAGAGCAAAATATCACATGATGGCACAAGTAAAGAGGATATAAAACGCAAACCTGCAATTTAATTACCATTACATTTGTTGTACATGAACCTCATCAGAATTATGCTAAGTAATGCTTAAGTAAATGAATTAACATTTCAACTTAATGATATGAATATAATAGAGGGAAACATTCCACGTAACATTTCAACTGCTAGAAATGTATATATATTTGTACGATCTGTATACCACCAGTGCAGTATTCTTACAGACAGTGATAACTAGTATGAGATACAATTTCTCATCCCCTTTTATCTGCAACTATTTTCTTCTTGACAATTCTTGCCCTTCAAAGTTCATAGTCAAAAATGCTGTTTTTCTAGTGTCCCACTTTCACCTTCTAGAAATACAACCAACTGTTTGTTAGACATTTCATGCTGATTTAATGTTTCCTCTTGATTCATCTGAATGTCACCATCACATTCTAAAGCTCATTAAGAGCTGGTAATGTTTTAATACCATATTCTAACAGATGAACAGTGACCGAATTTCTCACTTGCTACCCATCGTTAGTCTCTCACAACCAAATAAAATATTGATCAGGGTTGAGAATCAATTTTTTGTACAACATTTTCACTTTTCAATGTTACCTTTAATTAAAAATCAGCATTAATGTTCACATACAGTAGCCATACATGCACGAGTACAGTTATTACAAATCTGTTCAAATACAAGAGTTTGTTAGATGATTGAATTTAATGCTATTTCCTCCTGTCCTTCATAAAATTGTCAAATTTTAAGCAGAGCAATAGACTGCTGTTTTGGATAGTTTATAATTTCTCAAGTATCCCTTGCACTTGTGCTGCACAAGTCAAATGTCATGCAATTGTTTGAACAACATCAATATTGTATCAAGCACTTTGGCAAATCAGGAAATCTCGAGCCGGTTCAAATGCAAGTATTATTCTTTGCCCACCCCTGCCCTTCCCAAGTCTTCGAAATAAATCTACAAGTGACCTTAACTGCCAAAGCTTCATCTGTAAATTTAAGACAATCCCTATCTGCTCTGCTAACAATGTACAAATATTGACCTCAGCAGCAACAGTTTAATCAGCGATTACCAGGCAGCGCTGTATTTTTCAAATGATGAATTTGGGAAAAGAACCTCATCTTATAATTGGGTAAATACTGAGAAAAACGACAGAATATCGTGACCACGTTAGTGGGACCTGAATTGGGAATTCTAAAAGTGTACCGACTTATCTCTCTAAAAAAAAATCACTCAAGAATTCAATGCTGAAAAACAACCAGCCAGTGAACAGACGAACCAAATAAAACCCTGACCTCGCAAGCCACTGTACCACGCGTGTGTTTCTGCTCGCTGTTATGTCATAGGGCACACGGATTAGCATGGATGCTTAACAGTGCCACTGGACATTGTTCACATGGCGAAAGGTTACTTTGTAATTACTGATATATACTGGTAATGGCAGATGGCAGGGTACGAGTACTTCAAACACCACCTAAGGCAACGCAAAAAGGGGTTTGTCTACAAGAGACGAAATGAAGAGAAATTCCATCACTGCTACAATGGAGTTCCAATTTAGATATGATCTGAAAAGATTTACCACCAACAACAAAAAGTATGCCAAGACAATTTAGCTTCTTTCAAAAGCACTCTTCAATGGAATAACAGAATGGGGATGAAAAAATTAGTGTCATAATTTCAAATGTTCCCAGATAGCAACCTACACAGGAATTTTAAATCACTGGATATGGTCTTTAGGAAGTATTTACTTTCTTTCGTAGAGCACTTAAATACCAAAATGATGTTATTTCTGAATAGAATATGGTACTTATTTTAGTAATTGTGTTCAGCAGTTTGACATCATTAGTTAGTACCAGATGTCCCATATTGAAACCAAGCTTTCTCTACAAAATAATCATGGAAACTGGAACTTCCAAAGAACAAAGACAAAATACAGGAAGACAGGTTCACCTTTTTACATGTAGCAATGAACATATTCCCATTTAAGCCAATACATCATACCATTTCCCATTATCGACTGATTAACTTTTTAAAAAAAAAAAAAGGCTACCTCATAAAACTTTTAGCTGGAACTATTTGTGTGCCCGATGTATCAACATTACCTGGATAAAAGTCATTGGCCTTCGACATCTTAACTCTCGCACCCGTATCCTTCTGCAGCTGAGCTATTGTCTCTCCACCCTTTCCTATGATAGCTCCAGCAGCTGTGCTTGGTACCAGTAATTTGAAATGGTAAGTGCCGTCCCCACCTGCAATGAAAATCTGTATTAAGTTAAGCACTGAACTAAACTAGCAGTAACAACATTTGACTGTCTTGATGCAACACTCATATTACTAATAGCAAATATTACTTTTTACATGGTTTAAACTTACACTTGTAAACAACATGTCTCAGTTCACATGGGGGAGGGGGTGGTGGTGGTGGTGGTGGTATTTGCACGTCATGCAGTAGTTACATAAAGATGAGTAGACTAGCACATGAGAGATGAAAACAGCTGTAGGTCACATTGAAATTAACTGACATACATTACCAGTGACAGTGCACACATGAATGGGGTTAGCTCCACTAAATGGTTCCTGGCAATAAAACTGATTTCAAGTTCAAAACCTTTCTCATCCATGTTCTTGTTTGAAACCATGACTCGCTTATTGAAGAACTCACCTCTGGTGCTTACATGGTGACTGGAAGCTTATTTTGGGTAGTATTTAATGGGAACATCATCAACAATTTTCACTGGTAGAAGTCTAGATCATAACCAGTGGCGTACTTACATGTCTCATGCAGCAATGCTATCAGCAGTTACTGTGAGGTATGGCAAGTGAAAGAAGGTGTGTCAGCTGCTGGTTCTACACAACTAATGGGTGAGTAGCAGACATACAACAGGTTTTGAAACATGAGAAAGGAACATTGTCACAGCCTCAAATCAATATACTAAAACATCAGAAATTTTAACAAGTTCGCAAGAAACAGTCAAACTTTGTAATGGCCAAGATTATAACTCTGATAGATACTCGTTTCATTTGGAGAACTACAAGCCCATAATTTGTGACATTTGGAATAAAATAAAAACACACACACAAAATTTTTGTGACAATAGTGAAGAAGACAATTGTTTCAATTTCGGTGCTAGAAATTCAGTTCCTCTATTCTCACTTATCATTGGTTATGTGAAAGTACCATTCCATTGGCTATGCAAAACTAATGTGATGCCCACTTATGTGCAATAGAGAAACACTGTGGCACTGGTCCTGTTCTAGACGTTAGCCATTTTCAACTCCTGTTTTGTGTGCTGATCTAATACTTTAGTATTTGCAATTCTCTTAGTGTAAAGCATTTCCTTTTACACATGACTGAAAGGGGAAGGGTCTGTATTGTCTTTACTGTTAGACATCAATTTCTAGTTTCAATTTTTCAAAAGGAGAACTTCCAGTTGTTAAAATTCCGACTGGTATTTGGTCTTATGTAACATGACCGATTAACATGGGCTGAAAGAAAACTATTAGCACAAAGTGATTGGTTATGTATTTTATGTCTCTACAGAAATAGCCAACATTTTAAACCAGGTGACTATCTCAAAGGCATCCTTGTCAGTATGGTGGAGTTTTACATGAACAAATATAAAATATGGGAAATTATGTCTTTTCATGTTCACTTAAATTGAGAGGCATTGGGGAAGGGAATCCCAGTAGGCCTAATCATGATTGACTCAAACACATAATTACAGATTCCCTAAGAGTACATACTGACATGAATTTCATTGTTATGCAGGACAGGTCATTTTGTCCCTTAAAGGGCTAATATTTGGGAAAATTTGTTTCTGCAAATAATCTAGCAAAGTATCTTCAGTATTCTCGTGTGTTCTGTTAGTAATGTAACTAGAATTATCACAAGTCACTAGAATTCTTGCACAGATATCAAGCACTAAAGTTCACTAACATTTGCTCCGCATGCAAAAGGCAATTTGTATAATTTAAGTAGCCTATCTGGATGTTAGCTTACTTTGCAAACTTCCATATATTAAAATGATGTGGAATAATGCAGTACAGCAATTAGATTGTCATAAAAATGTGCTGCATGAATAATGTGTGGCTCAACATTTTCAACACCTTCATCATTTTCAAATCTACACGATACCTAAGTATAGGGCCTACCACGATTTTACACTTTTGTACATTTTGAAGTTAGGCCTATCTTGGGTATCAAAATCGGCCAGCTGAGTACTGCATCTGCTTATTTCAAATGAAGTAGGCTAACACATTATGCCTGAAAGTGATTTCATTTAACAAGTATGTTTACTTGTGGAATTTGCCTTTACGAACTGCCTACTGTATGAAAATAATAAAAGGAAAATTAATGTCTAACATTTCAACAAAGAGGACATTACCGGCAGAAAAAGTTCACACTGGACAAGGATGGGGATTTAACTGTCCTGTTTTTCCTCTATGTACCACCTTAACTTTAACCTCAAAACAGTCAAAAGAAATCTAAACATTTATGTCTGAACTGAGGTTGAACCCTATTCTTCCCAAATGACTGCCACTGCAGTACAAAAATAATGATGTCAATGTTAACTCGTGAGTGCAAGACAGCAAGCTATGTAGTAATAAAAATATTTGACCAACTCCCTTGTTGATTATGGATACTGAAACAGTTTGAAAAGCAACGGAAATCAATCTTCGATCACTTTCTGAACAGAACCACTAAATTTAAATGTTGTTCAATTTTAATGAAAAGCCATATAGTGCAAAGCACCAGTATTCAGTAACGCTGGAACCTACTTGCAGATGGTGACAACACACACAATCGTTTCCCACAAAGTATGCTGAAGGGCCATTCCATGAAACGAGATTTTGTTACACCTGTAACACTTCCTGTTGCTTTGTTTAGTGGTCAATGAACACAGCCTGCATCATCAAACCTTCGCTGTAGGCCTATGTTGTTTATATTCACGAGTGTGTTTATTTTTCCATTAACACTCTGATGTCAACTGAACAAATGATACGTCCATAACACTGAATGACCCCAAAATCTTACTGCTGTGTTGAAAAAGGAACGCCTGAATGATTATTATACATGTAATACAATATATGTCTTCTAAATTCGTTAACAATAAGAAATTTACATGACATAATACGATAATTGAACGTCTTCAAACGAGCAAATTAGATGATGTGCATACTGTCACACAATAACTTCGTATATATAAACGATTAACCAGGTTTCCTGCAAAACAGAAAAACTTAATACATAATTAACCGAATTCTGATTTTATATGCAAGCTGCAAAGCGCTATGATATATTCTCTTAATAAATTACGTCAACCTATTTACTGGGTAAAACAGTATCTAGGCTGTCATTCCTGCCCAAATATTTTTCATTAACTGAGTGTGCGAAGTATATCTGCTTAAAACGTCACTCCCCCGAATTAAATTCAAGTAAATGGCGCATTTAATAAGAGTAGTCTGTTACTAAGAGTAGTCTGTTACGGCTGAGAAAGATTAGAGAAAATGAGCTGTGCAATATCGTTAGTTTATACATTTCGACATCATCTTCATAGAAAAAGTACCTGGCGGAATGCGTACATAGCACTGCACATATGCCCCAGAAATCAACTGTGTAATAAAATTAGACTTCTGGTATTTACTAACTATCTGTTACCTCCTTCGGTAGGCTCCATAACACGCATGTCATCAATAGATAAATTGTGTGTGCGGAAAATCGAAACAATAGAAGAGAAAATACGAAGTCATATGATAAAAATCAATAACAATTCATTCTCTCCAGTACGACCGTCACGTCTTCACTGTCACGTAACATTTTATTGCAAGTCACCAGCCAGCCATCATTTTGACAGCATCGTTGCGCTACAATTTTCGACAAATAACATTATTTACGGGCTAAACTGAAATATTACATCGAAATATTAACTTCTCGCCATCATTTTTCCGTCATATTTTCTTTTAATAACTCACTTTTTCCATTGAAAACAGAACCGTATTGCGCACATTTCTCCATTACTGCCACCTCAAACGCCAAAGTGGAACCAACACATAGCAACAGTATGGCAAAACTTATGCTTGACTACTTATGAATCTTGGCAGCTTAGGAACTATTAAGAACGATTAGGTTACCTCCGGCATAGTGCGATTTCTTGGTAACCCCATTTTCAACATCACCATCGAGCGGCCTTTTCCTTGAATCTGGTATTTCTGGGGATGGACACGTATCCATACCCGTGTCAGCCGCCATATTACACTGCGCTGCATTCCCGGCATGCAAATCGAAGCACTGTTCACTTTTCACATTTCGCATTCTTGATTGGTTGTGATTTCATTTTTCCGGCCTTCCCCCAATTAAAGTATGTGTAGAGGTAATTGGAATAACTGCAACAAACAATGAAACATCACAGACGAATATAAATTACATAGTTGGGTGCACTGCTAAATAAAGTTACATTCTCAGAATGCTCACATCCATACAACAAAAACATAGTACGTTGGAGATAACATTAGCTTTACTTTCCTCCCTGTTGAAGTTGTTTCTGGAAATTTCATAACAATAACAGGACATTAAGGGCTTGTCTTCATTCATGAAAAATGTGCACCACCCACCGCTTTCCAAACAGTCAGGGCTAGACAGGCTGCAATTACACCACAAAACCAAACTCAATGTTACTATTGACGTACTAGTACTTATCACGAGGACGCACAAATAAGTGCATATGTACGTTAATGGCACTTTTTATTTTTTGTTTTATTTCCAAGGAATTGATCCCAACAAATAAAACTACAGAAAAAAATCATATAAAACAAGAACGAAACACACACACGCTGTGCGCTTAATGAAAAACTCGAGTTATTTGTACGTCTTGCACTTAACTGAAAATAAATCGTAACAACGCAGGCTTTCACAGTCAGTGTTTACGCCCATAGTGATTTTATGCCTATGGGTATCTGACCGAGGTCTAAGTCATGTTTCTATGATTAACATTTTCTTTCTTAATGCTGGAGATGTCCTCAGAAATTACAATACCGGTAGTTTATTCTCGAACTGAAATAAGTTCAAAAGTTTATAAACTGTATAATTCCTTCAAAAGTCTAAATATTGGCCACAGAAACACGTCTTGTCTATTCCGGTGAAGACATGCGAATGCTGCCATTTGAATTGCATTTCGGACTCTTTCGATGTTAATGTTCTGCCCCGTTGCATTTACGTGTGAATTCTTTTCTTTGGGCGCATGACTGTAAGACGATTTAGCATCGACATATCGTGTACTATGTGTTTTATTCCCTTTTTTTGGTACATATGTTTTGATAACGAAAGATATGCACAAAAGAACTCTATAGGAGAAGGAACACTTAAATCATGAAATTAGGCAAAAGTTTTCATATGAATTATTTTGTAATTTAGATTATCTCTTGAAATGTTTTTAAATTATTCAGTTGTGGAAACAGTTTCTTCATTCAACCATTGTTGTGATACAGTTTTACAGATATTCTATGCCTCTGAAGGTAATACATAAAGCAGTTTCACACCCAACAGATAACTTCACTGTGCTTTCTTAAATGTAGTTGTAATTTTATCTATTTTTAACGTTTTAGGAGAGTTATACTGATGTACAGATTGGCTTGGGTTTTATATAAAAGAAGCTAACAATTTAAAATGGAGTTGCTACTGCTGGTACATTTAGCTGTTAAAAATTGCCCCCATACGATAATTAAGTTTTGGAAATTCCAGACTTGCACCTGATGGCCAGCTTCTACCACTTTTTGTGGTCACAGAACGATTAGCCTATAAAAGAATTCCACATCTTAGGCGACTGTGAAAGAAAGGATATTACGAAATAAGGAAGAATTTTTCAGGGATGCAAAGTGCACATCAACACAAAAATAAGTCACGCAAATATATTCTGTATGAGAGATTCATATTAATTTCGAATCCAGATGTATATCGATGAGTTTAAAAGAAATGCACTCATAGTAAATATTGGATAAACTGAAAATAATGCTCATAGCCTTATCGTAATTAGTAAATGACTCATTGGCTTGCAACAAGATATTCAATGATTTAAGGAACTGTTGTTTCACATATTTTTAGAATTAAGTAATATAGTGATATATTCGTAATGCATAGATTTATGTGGTATATTACTAGTTAGGTCATTTACGAATATTATAAGCACCGGTATCCAGGCACCGATCCTTATTGAAGCCCCCAAGTCATATTTAGAAAATGTGACTTTTCTTTGTTGTAGGTAAAGTTTTCTTTCTTCTTACTGAGACAGATTTCAGAAGATAGAGTTCCAAGTCCTTCATAGTGTTAAACCATACTCTTTTCAGTAATTAAAGATTTGCAGAGTCAAAAGCCTTTAGTGTGGCTTCAGCAGGTAATTTTGATTCAAAAGAAATTTATTTACAGTAGCTTTGACTATTAATTGTTGTGACCTGAAATTGTTAGCAAAGATATTATTGACAAATGCAGTTATATACAGTACTCAATTATTTTGGGAAATGTAAGAACCACAGAAACTGGACGATAATTATTAGTAAAGTATGTGTCACTCTTTTACGTAAAGGAAAAGCCGTTATCTGCTTTAGTCATTCTGTAAAATGCGACTAATGAAGATCTAATTTATTAAAGTCCACAGAGGACGTAATATTTACTCAATTTCACTTTAAAATATACCATTTGACCTATCATAATATCTTAAGATATTGAATATTTAATTTCTACCATTCATTTAATGACAATGTATATATAAATTGGTCGAAGATGTCACTGTGTTTGCAAAGTAATGTAGAAACTAATTTGCATACACTGGGATAGAGTGAGGTTTGCATTATGATAACTGTGTGTTGGGAAACTGACCTTTGTAACATTAATAAGAAATAAATAAACATCATTTTTTACTTTTCACCATTATTACTTCTATCTAATTCTGTATTAATAATACTCCAAGCACTCTTACGCTTACAATGAGGGTTTTCAATTTTGTCTTCATTTATTGTTGCTGTTGCTGTTGTGGTCTTCAGTCCTGAGACTGGTTTGATGCAGCTCTCCATGCTACCCTATCCTGTGCAAGCTTCTTCATCTCCCAGTACTTACTGCAGCATACATCCATCTGAATCTGTTTAGTGTATTCATCTCTTGGTCTCCCACTACGATTTTTACCCTCCACGCTGCCCTCCAATGCTAAATTTGTGACCCCTTGATGCCTCAGAACATGTCCTACTAACAGGTCCCTTCTTTTTGTCAAGTTGTGCCACAAACTCCTCTTCTCCCCAATTCTATTCAATACTTCATGATTAGTTATGTGATCTACCCATCTAATCTTCAGCATTCTTCTGTAGCACCACATTTCGAAAGCTTCTATTCTCTTCTTGTCCAAACTATTTATCGTCCACGTTTCATTTCCATAAAAGGCTACACTCTATACAAATACTTTCAAAAACGACTTCCTGACATTTAAATCTGTACTCAATGTTAACAAATTCCTCTTCTTCAGAAACGCTTTCCTTGCCATTGCCAGTCTACATTTTATATCTTCTCTACTAGAACTACAATGCCATCGGCGAACCTCATAGTTTTTATTTCTTCTCCATGGATTTTAATACCTACTCCGAACTTTTGTTTTGTTTCCTTTACTGCTTGCTCAATATACAGATTAAATAACATTGGGGATAGGCTACAACCCTGTCTCACTCCCTTCCCAACCACTGCTTCCCTTTCATGCCCCTCAACCCTTATAACTGCCATCTGGTTTTTGTACAATCGTAAATAGCCTTTCGCTCCCTGTATTTTACCCCTGCCACCTTCAGAACATGAAAGAGAGTATTCCAATCAACATTGTCAAAATCTTTCTCTAAGTCTACAAATGCTAGAAACGTGGGTTTGCCTTTCCTTAATCTTTCTTCTAAGAGAAGTCGTAAGGTAAGTATTGCTTCACGTATTCCAATATTTCTACGGAATCCAAACTGATCTTCCCCGAGGTTGGCTTCTACCAGTTTTTCCATTTGTCTGTAAAGAATTCGTGTTAGTATTTTGCAGCTGTGACTTACTAAACTGATAGTTCGTTAATTTTCACATCTGTCAACACCTGCTTTCTTTGGGATTGGAATCATTATTTTCTTCTTGAAGTCTGAGGGTATTTCCCCTGTCTCATACATCTTGCTCGCCAGATGGTAGAGTTTTGTCAGGACCAGCTCTCCCAAGGCCGTCAGTAGTTCTAATGGAATATTGTCTACTCCCGGGGTCTTGTTTCGACTTAGGTCTTTCAGTGCTCTGTCAAACTGCTCACGCAGTATCGTATCTCCCATTTCATCTTCATCTACATCCTCTTCCATTTCCATTATATTATCCTCAAGTACATCGCCCTTGTATAGACCCTCTATATACTCCTTCCACCTTTCTGCCTTCCCTTCTTTGCTTAGAACTGGGTTGCCATCTGAGCTCTTGATATTCATGCAAGTGCTTCTCTTTTCTCCAAAGGTCTCTTTAATTTTCCTGTAGGCAGTATCTATCTTACCCCTAGTGAGATAAGCCGCTACATCCTTACATTTGTCCTCTAGCCATCCCTGCTTAGCCATTTTGCACTTCCTGTCGATCTCATTTTTGAGACGTTTGTATTCCCTTTTGCCTGATTCATTTACTGCATTTCTATATTTTCTCCTTTCATCAATTAAATTCAATATTTATTCTGTTAGCCAAGGATTTCTACTAGCCCTCATCTTTTTACCTACTTGATCTTCTGCTGCCTTCACTACTTCATCCCTCAGAGCTACCCATTCTTCTACTGTATTTCTTTCCCCCATTCCTGTCAATTTTTCCCTTATGCTCTCCCTGAAACTCTGTACAACCTCTGGTTCTTTCAGTTTATCCAGTTCCCATCTCCTTAAATTCCCACCATTTTTCAGTTTCTTCAGTTTTATTCTACAGTTCATAACCAATAGATTGTGGTCAGAGTCCACATCTGCCCCTGGAAATGTATTACAATTTAAAACCTGGTTCCTAAATCTCTGTCTTACCATTATTTAATCTATCTGATACCTTCTAGTATCTCCAGGATTCTTCCATGTATACAACCTTCTTTCATGATTCTTGAACCAAGTGTTAGCTATGATTAAGTTATGCTCTTTGCAAAACTCCACCAGGCGGCTTCCTCTTTCATTTCTTAGCCCCAATCCATATTCACCTATTATATTTCCTTCTCTCCCTTTTCCTACTCTAGAATTCCAGTCACCCATGACTATTAAATTTTCGTCTCCTTTCACTACCTGAATAATTTATTTTATCATCATACATTTCAGAAATTTCTTCATCATCTGCAGAGCTAGTTGGCATATAAACTTGTACTACTGTAGTAGGTGTGGTCTTCATGTATATCTTGGCCACAATAATGCGTTCACTATGCTGTTTGTAGTAGCTTACCCACACTCCTATTTTTTATTCATTATTGAACCTACTCCTGCATTACCCCTATTTGATTTTGTATTTATAACCCTGTATTCACCTGACCAAAACTCTTGTCCCTCCTGCCACCGAACTTCACTAATTCCCACTATATCTAACTTTAACCTATCCGTTTCGCTTTTTGAATTTTCTAACCTACCTACCCGATTAAGGGATCTGACATTCCAGCTCCGATCCGTAGAATGCCAGTTTCCTTTCTCCTGATAACGACGTCCTCCTGAGTAGTCCCCGCCTGGAGATTCGAGTGGGGGCTATTTTACCTCCGGAATATTTTACCCAAGAGGACGCCATCATCATTTAACCACACAGTATAGCTGCATGCCCTTGGGAAAAATTGCAGCTGTAGTTTCCCCTTGCTTTCAGCCATTTGCAGTGCGAGCACAGCAAGGCCGTTTTGATTAGTGTTACAAGGCCAAATCAGTCAATCATCCAGACTGTTGCCCCTGCAACTACTGAAAAGGCTGCTGCCCCTCTTCAGGAACCTCACGTTTGTCTGGCCTCTCAACAGATACCCCTTCATTGTGGTTGCACCTACGGTACGGCCATCTGTATCGCTGAGGCACGCAAGCCTCCCCACCAATGGCAACGTCCATGGTTCTTCATTTACTGCACATTTAAGTGAACTGGTTTCCTGATCTGTACTGTCTTGTGAGATTAATGTGAACCATAATTTAAGACACAGAACTGCTGGGAATGGTTTATATTAATGTAAACTATTTTATCACTGTTATCACTTTTAACTGTATTATGACATGACAGATCATATTTAACCATCTTAGCTTCTGCAAATATCAGGTTTTGTCTGCATGTGTCTTGTGTTTATTTTTAATACATTTTGTTATCATTGGGCAGCAAACATTAAAAATTTAAGAGAATGTGCTGACAAATTTGCTTAAGACATCCTCAATATTTTTGGAAGCATGCATAACATCATTCCAGTTGAGCACATTCATTTTGCCTCTTTTATTGTTTAATAGCTAAAAATACCAACTTCATTCACGACCTACCTTTGGATCGTTAGCTGTTAGTTTCGCCCATATAAGTTTGTGGTCTTGCAGATAGTCAACATTGATTAGCACAAGTTTGTTTACAAGTTTGTATAAACTTGTAATAAAATTATGAAGGTAAGATAGATTCTTTGTTGGGTTATAATTCCCGCAGTGAGGTGACAGGGTCTTAAAATACCAAGCAAATTAATTTTCCTGTACATCTTTTTAATTGTATCAATTTTTGGCATATTTTCTATTTAGAGACTGTGTTTATCTAAACACAATGTAAGTCGCATGACAGCTGCATGAAATACACTTTCAAAATACGAATAACAAACACCAGACGCAATATACTTTAAGCCTACATCACTGGTCATATATATCAATGATCACCGTAACCTTGGTTGGGTCTGCAGTAATCTGTAACTAAAAGCATGGCAGCAAACACAGTTTTACATATTCTTCTCTTAATCAGTGTTTGTTAACATACAAAACTGGTCTCTATTTTCCTTAATTGAAATACCAAGAACATCAGCAATATACTTTAGAGATCAGATATTTATCTATAGAAATATAATTCAGTTTTCATCATGTGGCTGTTGATGCAATCTTGAGGCACATAGAATTGTTGGCACCACACTGAGATTCGATGAGAGAAGTGGAGTGATATAACTATGTTTTAGGTTTTACAAGAATCTGCAGAAGAAAGCTTTATTTAGAAATATATTTACCTTATGTATATTTCAATCAAAAAGCTTATTTAGCCTCAATGAAGGCACATAGAATTGTTGGCACCGCACTGAGATTCGATGAGAGAAGTGGAGTGATATAACTATGTTTTAGGTTTTACAAGAATCTGCAGAAGAAAGCTTTATTTAGAAATATATTTACCTTATGTATATTTCAATCAAAAAGCTTATTTAGCCTCAATGAAAATATTTGTGAAAGAGACAGGACATAATGTTGTGCCAGTTTGCTATTTGCCAAAAAATATTTAGTTTCTTCTGTGTGACAGAGGTTATGGAGCATCATAAACTTTTGTACCATCAACTGCTGCATCCAACCAGTGGATATTATGAAACAACTAAAGTTTTTACATCCTATAACTTTCAACAGATGAGAAGATATCTGTACAGCATTGGATGGCAGTAATGAAACACATGTTACTGATTTAATTTTTAGAATTTCGAGCTAAACCTTATTATTTTGTATAACATCAAAATCATTTATGGTATGTGACTTTTTAAGTATGCTTTTTCAATTAAACAATGGTAAAATACCGTATTTTAGAGAAATGAAGCAGAAGTATGTGTACCAATAATCATCACCCTCTTAATCAGATTTCTGAAGGTGAGGTATTTAAAGAAAGCTGGTATTTTGAAAGTGGTGACCATTTTTTAAACTTGTTTCTAACCTACATTTTTCACATGACGCAAGCTGAGCATAACCAGCAAACATTCTGAATAACTGCACAGCACTAGCTCTTCCTATTCTCTTCTCTTGATACATTTTCATGATATTCTGCATAATTTGATAAAACATCAAACAATTCTTCATTATTAAATAGCAGTGATCTTTCGCAAGTTGAAACAGGTAGCACTAGTATCTATGCCCAGACAAATTAACTGGTATAGCAGTAATAAATTATATACACAATTATTCCTCATGAATAAGCCTATCTATTACTGAAAACTGTATCAAAATCACGGTGGTAGTTCCTCAGATTGGCCTTCACACCAGAGAGAAAAATGCAGTGGTAGACTTTTTAAATGTATAATTTGTTTAGATTATGGCTCAACTAAAGTTCTTTATGATTTGATAGTGACTGGATAATAGCTACATTTTATAAACAGCGTATTATGAATTAATTTGACATATCTCACAAGGAATCTCGGTAATAGCTCCACAACACTGCATTAAAGTACTGCAAAAGATGGAATAAAAAATCATAATTATCACTTTCTTCAGCAACACATTTTTCCAATATGAGTGGCAATAATTGTGGGTGGTGCATCATTCAATATGCTGTAACATCAATGCGTTTTTAGTCCAAAATTATATGGTTAACCTAAGGTAATTTTTTCTCTCAAGTTTTGTAACAGAGAGCAGCTGATCTCAAGGTGAAAAAAGTTTCTTTTAGAAAACATAGTTGATATATTTCTTTAGTTATTAATGCGATTACAAAAAAGTGTGAGTTATTATTTTAGGGTCTCTTGTGATGATATGGGAAATGGAACTAGACCACCAATACCTTTAAAATGTTAGTAACAGTTTACCTTGTAATTTAATAGGCAATATCCCGCTTTCATAACACAAACAGTGTTAGGCAGTGTAGTGACTTTTATTGGTAATACAGTCTGCAGACTACGTTTCTACAAGCTTCATATCTTTTGTTGATGTATGCCTTGACTCCTTCCACATCCCTGAAGGTTCTCCTGCATGATGAGACATACAAAGATTGACGAATGAATATGGAGGATGTAACACAGCGCTGAAAACAGACATTTATAAAAGCCATATGTATCTAATTTAAAAGTCATTAATGGTGACAACACCAAATTTAATCAACATTTTGGTGAGTCACTGTGTAAACCATTGTGAGATGCATATGATCCACTGTACCAGTTATTAGAGCCTTTCCTCATTCCATTTATGTTGGGAGCGTGGGAAGAACGATTGTTTAAATTTCTCTGTCCTACTGTAATTGTTCTAATCCCATCTCCATGATCTCTATGGTAGAGATATATAGGGGTTTTAATGTATTCCTAGAGTTAGCATTTAAAATTGGTTTTATGAAGTTTCTAAGTAGGTTTTCTCGGGATATTTCGCAACTGACACTCGCCCAAGGTTCAGACAAACATGTGCCATTTGTGCTACCCTTATTTGTATCAATTCAGTATCCTCTGTTAGTCGTACTTGGTATAGGTCCCACAACTTGAGCAATATTGTTCTAGGATGGGTCACATGAGTGTTGTGTATGCAGTTCTTTTATACTGATTGCATTGCCGTAGTGTTCTGCCAGTGAACTGCAGTCTGCTACCTGTTTTAGATACAACTGAATGTGATCGTTTCATTTCATATCTCTAAAAATTGTTTTACTCAGGTAATTGTATGAGTCGTCAAATCCCAACTGTTACTCAGTGATAGTGTAGTAACAGGATACTATGTTTTCTCGTTTTTTGAAGTGGACAATTTTACATTTCCGAACATTCAAAGTAATTTTCAGGCTTTGTACTAATTTGAAATCTTATCAAATTCCGAGTAAGTATTTGTGTGGTTCTTTCAGACACTGCACCATTATAGAAAACTGCCTCATCTCTGAAAACTCTGAGGTTACTGTTACCACTGCCCATGAGGTCATTAATATACATCATGAAACGTAAGGGTACAAACACACTCCATAGGGTACAAAAAAGTTACTTATACGTCTGTCGATGATTCTCCATCCAAGATAACTTGCTGCATCCTCTCTACCAAAAAATTCATTGGTCCAGTCACAAAATTTGTTTGATATTCCATGAGATCTCACTTTGGCAATAGGCTTATGTGTAGTATTGAGTCAAATGCTTTTCGGAAATCGAGAAATTTTGTATCTGCCTGGCTGCATTGATCCATGGTTGTCAGTGAGTAATGTGAGAAAATTGGACTTGGGTTGGGTTTAATGTGATCAGTGTTTTCGAAATGCATGCTGATTTGCATAGTGGAGGTCATTCTCTTCGAGATACCTCAGTGTTTTAGCTCAGAATATGCTCTAAGATTCTAAAACAAATGGATGACATAGATATTGGACAGCAGTTTTCTGAATCACTTCTGCTTCTCTACTTGTAGATGAGTGTGACCTGTGCCTTCTTCCAATTGTTCATGAGAAATCTACAGTTTCAAGATGGCGCCAGTAGGTCTGTGTACTGCCATCTCAGTCTCAGTTAAAAAGCAGTTTTGTAGTAACTCTCCATGCAAGAAATGCAAAAACCCAGTGATAAAATGCATCCTTTGTGTGCAGTGCTGCTCCTTGGCTACATTAAAGTTTTGCAAATGTGAATCTTAAATTTGTGAATGACAATATTAGTTCGTCACTTCGTGATTGTGTTTGTGATGAACAGTAGGTCTTCTGGACATGATAAAAGAAAAAAAACAAAATGATGAAGTTTCTACCCAGATAGCACACTAAGCCGGTTTCAAACTTGTTTCCAGATGTAAAGTTCAAGTATATAAGCTTGTTCAAAGCTGGAATATTCAGGCCTGTTAGTTGGATTCAAGCTTGAAACAAACATCAAAGTTGGCAGAGTTCAAGCTGTATTTCAAGCTTGACTTATCAAGTTTGGCTCCAGTTGTATCTACACACATGGAATACAGCCTGGTATTTACAGCCTGTTTTAAGCTACATAATTATTAATCTGAATTTATTGAACCTAATTAATTAAATAAATATCACAATGGAAATGGTATGAAAAAAAATTATCAAGACATGTATGTTTAAAAATTTTTTTTTCAAAGTGTTTAAAATTGTTTTATTTAAAAATTTAATTATTCTGAAGCCCCTCAGGCCCCAGCACACAGACCAGAGCAGGATCAAATATCGCTGACTTCTGCTGGTATAATGATCCTGTAACAGGTAAAAGAAAATGTTAGCCATACCTAAACATAAAAAATGTAAAAAGTTGAAACTGATCAACCTAAATATAATTTATGCCCCAGATTAGCAAAATAACTTCAAACTCACTGATGTAGTAAGAATTATCAACTAGTATAAAAGTCACTGAGTAAGCAGCTGCTTCTGGTGACTTCATTCCAAAGAGTCTTTAAAGCAATTTGAAATAACTTTTTGTTTGAAATTTTTAAAGTAAAGATGACATTTGCGTAATTTTGCGATGACTTCGTCAAGAAGCCACACATCACTATTTCCAACAGTTTCAGGGCCATTTAATCTGACTTATAAAGAAACAATTACTTGAAATCATATACACCTCATACTGTAAGCTTGTAAGGAAACTACCATTTAGAAAAACGTAGACGTTTTATTCTATACACAATTATTTTTTGGTGAGTAAAACTGAATCAAAATGAAATAAAAGATGAAATCAAAATGAATTTAAGAAATTACCAGTTCAGTAGAACTGAAATGTAAAAGAACAAAAAATGTTGTCCTTGTCATGTTTTAATATTGCCTTTTATTAGGTTTCAGCCACATTACAAATAACAATAAAAGTAAGATGTACCAGTAGTCCTTGCAGTATTATTTCACCTAGGGAACAACAAAATTAAGAGCAATTGAAGACCAGCAAAGCTACACAAATAAAAAAGACTGACACCTATTTGGTGACTGGTTCTTGATGCACTTTTTCCCATTCACCATGTCATTACTATTTTTATTCGCAAAGAAACTTCACACTTCACGATTATTCATTCATGGTGTGACACACGCGAGTATTTACAAGTAAACATATGCAATAGGGCGATATATATAAAAAGGCGAGATTTTAAAAAGGTAAAATAACATTAAGTTTTAATTTATTGGTGCTACATACTAGAGAGCTAGTTCAAAATGACCTCTTTTTGCTGAACAACTTGTAATATGTTTTCTTAGCTGGTAATCCATTTCACTTTCGTTACGTTACGTAATAATATTTAACATTTGTAATATTAACGTACCACCAGAGAAAAATGCACCATTGTACCTGTAATACACTATATATCTTCTTCAGACCCGGTATAGCAGTAAGGCAGGGGACGCCACACACTTTCCGAACTATTTTCCAGTATAAAACAAACTTCACAACAGTCAACAATCATTAACGCACGTCACAAAAATAAAATGGCCGTAAACCTAGCAGAGACAGTGCAAGGCTTACAAACGCTTGTGGCGCTTCCCGTGGTCATCTATGGAAGCTATGCTGCACACGCATCTGCTGTACAGCCTTCCAGGGAAATTACAGTTTATTTCAAGCTTGGGAAAATTATTTTAATTCAAGCTAAATTTTTACAGCTTGATGTAAACTGTGTAACAGGTTGATTTTTCAATCTTGAATTTTCAACTGAACCTAAACTCAATATCCATCTTGAAATAAGCTGTGTAACAGGTTGATTTTTCAATCTTGAATTTTCAACGGAGCCTTAACTCAATATCCACCTTGAAATAAGCTTGAGTGCTAGCTGGGTAAACAGTGACATCGAAACTCTTAAAAAAAAGTAATATTCCTCAAACATGAAAACACAAAACTCTTTAATGAAAAAGTGGTATGGATTTGTGATAGAGAACAGGCACAAAAACAGTCGAATACAAATTGCTAAAGTTGATTTTCAAACCAAAGAAACTGATACTGATGGCGAAGTAAGGAGTAATGAAAAACTGAAAACATGTTGAATCTATAAATAAATTTAAATGGACGTAGTAAAATCGAAAACAAAGCAAGAAATTATCAAATAAATGACAAACGAAGCACTGGAAATTCCAAATCAAACTCCCTAAATAACTTAACAGTTATCAATTCAGACAGTGAAAAAACACAGGCGACTAAAAAGGAGAAGAACATCTGACACTATGCTAACATTGGAAAGGAGTCATGTGAGGTCCTTCGCTTCCTTCTTTTGAGTTGACAAATTGGATTCATCATATTGTGGTTGTTTTGGAACTATAGCTTGTGTATTGAGACAGTATGCCATTTTAAGGAAAAGGGACAATGAGGATGTATCACTGTTGGTACGATTGACTATAATTAAATATCACTTGATAACACATAGTCTGTAAAAGTCCTAAGAAATTTTAGTATAGACATCCTTAAACTGGTACCTTGTGTATGTTTCCAGTGATCACGTGGGCTCAAGACACACTGTTGTGGATGGGAATTAAGTGGGTGCAAGGCTAGGTACACACAAATATTTTTTTCACCCTCATATTTGTAACACAGTCTAGGAGTTCCTTACTCACGTAACAGCAACGTGTTCTGCAATATTCGACATTATATATGAGTTCCTTCAATTTTATAATTTCCCCTCTAATTAAAAAACGAAAGATGAAATTGCTGCAAGTGAAGCAACCAGCAATGACATTATATTCCTACTTGTCTCAAATATTTGATTGTTTTTCCCAAATTGTCAAGATTTCCGTGGGTGTGATTAGGCTTGAACGAAAGGCTACAGCTGAAATTACTGCAGTTAAACCAGTGGTAATTATGTTTACAGTCTTGCACGTCATCAATACTTCGCTGTTTATTTGGAATAAGTCGCAATTTTTGGTGGTGTGGTTAGGTAGGGATCTAAGTGTGCAACTTACACTGTTGCGAATGAAACGAGCACAATCATATTTATAGTCTTGCTTGTTACAAATATTTACCTGCGATAGAGTTATGCTTTCATAAATTTGTCGGTAAAGACATAGATCGCACCACAGGAGCGAGGGACGTCACATGACTGCTTTCCAACTTCAGCTGAGACAGACAGACGTACTTCTGATTTCTAGTCACCTGTGAAAAAAAAGAACAGTATAGGTGAAAGTAAATGCAACGAATCTTCCGACAAAGAGCGAAACAAAAAGTTTTTAACGCCTGGAAGCACAAAAAGGTTTTTACTGTATGTGGATAGCCACAGGCAAAAGCCCTTCTGTCATCTTTCATGACACCTTATACATAGAATATTCTGTATATTCTGTATTCCCTAAAGTTAAACCGAAAGTGACATTAAGTAATGTAATCGAAACAAATAATCTGAAATCGTGACATTGTAATCATAGGTTGTGCCAACGAAATTCACAAAAATGAGACAAAGTCAGCACTCAGAGAGTACAGAAAGTTCTTGTCAAAATTGCAGATCACAGATGTCACTATAATAAATACACCAGCTCGACATGACCTTCCTCAGCTGTCATGTATTACTAGAGGAACTGAGCGCTTCACTACAGAGCTACAGAAACTGTGCAAAAAGTAAATCCCGTGCACCTATTAGATATAAGCAAAATGAAGCATGAAGAACTTACGAGGTACAGACTTCGCTTAAACAGAGCTACAAAGCTAAAGTTAATCAGATAGCAGGATTTTATGATAAAATTCATAAAACCATGGACCCAATCATCCTAGATTATAATAAGCAGGTCTTTCTTAGGTGGACAAAGCAATAGGAAAGTGTTGAACCGAACACCGTAGATGTGAAACAACACTGTTCACATTATGAAGAGACAGATTTAGAAGTGATTAAATTCTCATTATAGTGCAGTGTAAAAGACGTATCTAACAATTCCACAGATTCATAATCCCTTATTCCAAAGTCTTATGAGTTACACAGAATGAAAGGTAAACACATAAGAACAGTGCTCCCAAGGAAAATGCACCTTTGTGTGAAATATCTTAGAAATAAGTTCAATTTGCTGCAAGTGTTTGTGTATGAGTATTCACCACATGTGTTAGTAATAACAGCACATGGACTGAAAGTCAATAAAGTCATGCATTGCAAATTATTATGTATTAGCAGTTAATTATTGAAGGCAACAATAGAGTGGGCATGGTGTGGCAACATTCGTTAGTGAACATCTTGCATACAAAAGAACATTATTTCTTAAAGAATACACTAAAGAAGGAACAATTGGAATGGCTAGTGTTGTAGTCCACATAAACTTACATTCAAGTGGAGTAGCTAAACATAAAACACAAAATCCATTTCACTGTGCAACATATTGAGGATGGATCATTTCCTTATTCAGATATTTTGATCACTAAATAATACTAAGCAAGAATTCGATATATACAGGAATGTAACTACCAACGATCTGATAATTCATAACAACTCTAATCATCCTTTAACATACAAAATGCTAACCATCAGGTCATTCAGCTATATAGGATGTGTAATATCCCCTTGCGTGAAGAAGCCTTAGAAAAAGAATGCAGGCTCATTCATTACACAGCGCACAATAATGACTATCAGGCTAATTTTGTGAATAAAAAATATTAACAAAGGCATTTATGGCGATCTTTTACAGAAGCTCGAAATTTATTGTAGACTTCAATGCAATATGCTTCCAATTTTTCAGCATTGTTTGGTTAGTCTATTTATGATCTATTTTTATTTTAGGTTTCCACTTTTATAGTGGCTTTTTTATCTGATCCGTTTTTCTCCTTGCCTATCACTGTATGCTACTGCCACACGAGTCTGTTCTGCATTATTTACCTCTCTCAATGTTGAGTTTGTCTAATTAAGTTCTTGTTTTATTAATTACTTTCATTTTAATTCAAGATTTTCAAACTCAATATTTTAGACACTATCAGTTCTCTTAAAGTTTTTATTGTAGGATCCCTTGCTATCTGTGGCATTTCATTACCTGACTACCACTCCTTCGATCGACATTTTATTTTGATTTGACTGAGACTGTTTGTCGCCCAATTTAATTGTGGTCTGGAATTTATATGAACTGATTGTGAGTACTCTTATCCACTATTGCTACATCCTTTTTAACTTGGGGTATAAAGAATATTGTAATTTCATTTTCCCCCCATTTTTTACTTAGACATTCGCCAGAGGATGCAGTCATAAGCTGCAAAACTAGTCAATTCAATAAATGACCATTTAATGGATGTTGCAGTTCTTCATTTGTCAACAATAATGTGAGCTTAATGCAACATTTGTTAATAGCAGAAGGGAATGGATGGCAGGCTATTCGACTGCATGGAAACCGATTCATTAGCCATGTTAGTGGAGTTGGATACCCACTATAGAGCGAAGACTGAGTAAGATAATGATAATGGGAAACATATTTATTATTACAGTGATGCACATGCAACTATGGCTGGCAAAAGCACCACCTTCCAAGAGGATTTTGCTAGTGTTAAGAGTATGGAAAAATCTAGTGATAGTCATTGCCACCACTCTCATAAAACAGAGAATGCAAAAAACAGCTATACATTTCTGTAACTATGAACAGGTGTGACTGTCTTTCTTGCAAAGATGTTGAACACTTTGGTCTTCCTGATACCTAAAGGAGCCACTCTTTCGAGCATACTTAAATCATTACCAATTAAATCATATATATGTAGTTCCACCCACCCCCATCCCCACCCGCACTCCTCATAAACCATGTACCTTGCTTTTGGTGGGGTGGCTTGTGTGTCTCAGCGATACAGCTAACTGTACCATAGGTGCAACCACAATGGTGGGGTATCTGTTGAGAGACCAGACAAATGTATGGTTGGTGAAGAGGGGCAGTAGCCTTTTCAGTAGTTGCTGGAGCAACAGTGTGAATGATTGACTGATCCTGCCTTGTAACATCAACCAAAATGGCCTTGCTGTGTTGGTACTGTGCATGACTGAAAGTAAGAGAAAATTAAGGCCATAAGTTTTCCCGAGAGCATGCAGATCTACTATATGGTTGAATGATGATGACATCCTCTTGGGTAAAATATTCTGGAGGTAAAACAATCCCACAGTCAGATACCTGGGACGGGACTACTCAGGAGGATGTTGCCATCAGAAGAAACAAAATTTACATTCTATGGGCTGGAGCATGGAATGTTAGAGTCCTCAACTGAGCACATAGCTTACAACATTTAAAAAGTGAAATGGATAGGCTGAAGTTAGTTATAGGGTGAATTAGTGAGATTTGGGGTCAGGATGGACAGGACTCCTGGTTAGATGAAAACGGTTATAAACACAAAATCAAGTAAGGGTAATGCAGGTGTAGGTTTAATAATGAATAGGAAAATAGGAATGTGGGTGAGCTACTGTGAACAGCCTAATGAACACATTGTGATAATGAAGATAGACATGAAGCCCACACTCACCACAATAGTACAAGTTTATAAGCCAACTAGCCCCATATATGATGAAGAGATTGAATAAAAGTATGGTGAGATGAAACAAATTATTCATATAGTTAAGGGAGACAAACATTTAATTGTGATGGGACACTAACATTCGATGGTAGGACAAGAATGAAAAATAGAAGGTGAATATGCAGTGGGGGAAAGAAATAAAAGAGGAAGCCACCTGGTAGAATTTTTCACACAGCATGATTTAATAACTGCTAACATACCATTGAAGAATCATGAAGGAAGGTTGTATACATGGAATAGACCTGGAGTTTTCATATTGATTATATAATGGTAAGACAGAGATTTTGTAAAAAGATTTTAAGATTTTAAATTTTAAGACATTTCCCAGGGCAGATGTGGACTCTGACCACAATTTAATCATCATGATTTAGGTTAAAACTCAAAAAATTGCAAACAATATAGGAAATTAATTAGATAGGGCCTGTATAAGTTGAAGGAAACAGAGGTTGCTGAGAGTTTCCAAGGGAACATCAGACAAGAATTGGCTGAAACAGGGGAAAGGAATCCAGTAGAAGACAAGTGAATAGCTTTGAGAGCAGCAGAGGTTCAAATAGGTAAAAAGATAATGACTTGTAGAAATCCTTAAATAAAATTGAAGATGTTGAATTTAACTGATGAAAGGAGATAGAAAAATATAGCAAATGAAGCAGGCAAAAGGTCATACAAACGTCTAAAAAATTAGGTTGGTAGGAGAAGCAAAATGGCTAAGCAGGAATGGCTACAGACAAAAGTAAGGATTCAGAAACATATCTCACTAGGGGAAGGATAGATACTAGCTACAGGAAAATTAGAGAGTGCTTTGGAGAAAGGAGGAGCAGCTGTATGAATATCAAGAGGTCAGCTGGAAAACCAGTCCTAAGCTAAGAAGGGAAGGCTGAAAGGTGGAAGGAGTATATAGAGGGTCTATACAAGAGAGATGAAGACAAGGTTATAGAAGTGGAACAGAACGCAGATGAAGATGAGATGGGAGATATGATACTGCAAAAAGAATTTGATAGAGAAGGAAAAGATCTATGTCGAAAGAAGGTTCCAGGACTCGATAATGCGAGCACCATCTATGACAAAACATTTCCATCTGATGTGCAAAATGCATGAGCCAGGCGAAGTACTGTCATACTTAAAGAAGAGTGTAATAACATCAATACCAAAGAAAGCAGGAACTGACAGATGTGAAAATTACCGAATTATCAGTTTAATAATTCATAGCTGAAAAATGATAACAAGAATTCTTTACAGAAGAATGGAAAAACTGTTAGAAGCAAATCTCGGGGAAAATTAGTTTGGATTCTGGAGAGATGTATGGAAATGTGAGAAAATACTGACCCTGTAACTTATCTTAGAAGATAGATTAAGGAAAAGCAAACCCACATTTATAGCATTTGGACACTTTCGACAATGTCGGCTAGAATACTGTCTTTGATATTCTGAAGATAGTAGGCCAAGATGCAAGAAGTGAAAGGCTATTTATAGTTTGTACAGAAAACAAGCAGGCAGTTATGAGAGGCAGGAGGCGTGGAAGGAAAGCAGTGGTTGTCAAACACGAGACACAGAGTAATCACCTACCCCAATTCAATTCGTACATCGAGGAAGAAGTAAAGGAAACCAAAGAAAAATTTGGAGTAGGAATTAAACTTCAGGGAGAAGAAATAAAAACGTTGAGATTCGCTGATGACATTGTACTTCTGTCAGAGACAGTGAACGACTTGGAAGAGCAGTTGAATGTAATGGATAGTGTTTTGAAAGGAGGATACAATTTGAAAATAAACAAAAGCTGCCCTAACAGTGCAAACACAAAACATTGCAATCAGGATTTGAGGAGACGTGTTAGATAATTGTTACCTCCATGCCAAGTTTAGGGGGTTGATTGGGATCTTCAGGTCATGTATGTGTATCATTTAGCCATTTAACAGTCAAAATTGTGATTATTCTCAAGATGTGACATGAAGGATTTCGGGATTCTTTTCACATTGTTGAAATAAAGCTTCATATGGGGAGCAAAGTTCAAAAAGATTAAGTATGGTATGGAGACTGAGATTCAAGATTCAAGACTGATGCCTGTAACTATATCTCTACTCTTACAGATCGCCACATAGTGTAATACATTGATCAAGTGCTCATGATGTCACTTCCGGCGATGACTCTTAAAAACTTAGATTGCGTATTGACATTATGGATAAACATCGTGAAACATGATTGATTGGCTCGTGATATTTTCGATTTGTGTTTTAAGCGTTGCTGCAACAACACAATAGGTAATGTTACACGTGTCAGAGGTCCACCACACTATGCCCATATCAATATACTGTGGTAAAACTCCCATGAATACCTATCATGATTGATTTCACCTATAATTATTTACCATGTACATACCCCATTTTCGGAAACGATTTGGATTTTCAAGTACTTTTTTCAATGTGTGTTACTCAACAGCAGGTCAGTGCATGGATTTGCTCGTCAACCAAAGATCTATCGTAGGTTGGATTAATAAATGTGGTATTTCATTAAAGTGCAGTCCTAAACATTACACAGAAAATTTCGAGCTATAAGAGGAAATCCTCACATACAAGGGTTATTGACATTTTCCAAGTGAAGTGCCACACTTACCGACTTACAGGCGAGAAAAAAATAAATAAGTAAAAATTTAGTAATGTTGTACAGACATTCCCTCTCAGCAGTATCACGAGCAGCAGTTATTCTATTATTGGTCGATTTGTACACTGTCTTCAATGAAATTGTTGTAGGTAGGACACTGTCGGATTTATAACAATGCATTGAGAACCAGCAGAGGAGAATCTGGGTTAACTCTTAATGTCTGACACTTAAAAACTGATGATTTTACTGTAATGAGTAATGCAGAAATATTTTTGTTGTTAAATAATGCATTTGTTTAACACTATGTACCGTCATACTTTTCTTAGTAAAATAGTATAGGCAAATCCAGCAGCTCACAGACGATCTCAACAGCGTGCATAAGGAGCGTGATAAAATTTTTTTTGAACGTTTTTAAGATCGCATTCATACTGTTTTCAGTGGCTGCTTTGTACAGCACACAAATCTCTTTATCACCATGCATGGGCGACTATTTGGGGCTACCGTCATTTAAGAGAGTTATCTGTCAGAGGCAGGTGCATACATTCTGTAGGCGAAAGAGATCCTGGACCCTTAACTATAGCGGCACAGATTGATGATACCCCATTTATCAGAATTGTGTAGGATGGTTTCCCAGCAGTTACTCAGAGCCAATCTGCGCATGTTGTCTGCAAGTTGAGATTGTGGCTTTACTTACCCCAGGTAGACGTCTAACATACATAGTGAGTCAGCAGTGTCTGATTCTTTTCAATTTATAGTACACAGTAATATCTTAAGATACAGCAACTTCTTTTATTTCGAAAGATACACAGTGAATAACAGTTTCGTCTTTTATGTTAATTTTGACAGAAATTTATTATTTGTGACTGATAATAGCCTTTAAGTACGAGCCCTCTTTTTGGCAGACTCATCGACCCTCTGCGCCAAGTTTGTCATCTCTCCAACATATTATGGGGTAGACCATGATATCTCTCACTCAGTGGTATCTTTTGATTGAAGTGCAGTACGTGGCTAACTGATGTAAACTTTGTTCTTGAGGAAGCCCACAAAAAAAGTCACATGGAGTAAGGTCTGGAGAAGGAGTTGGCCAGTGAACATCTTCTTTGTTTGATATCACTTTCTTCATTACTTCATTACTTCAGACATACACACACTGGAAACGTGAGCTGCCATACCATCATGCTGAAACCAAACAGCAAGACGATTTATGCCGTGGCAATGGAGTTTCTGGACGAGAAATTCAGGTAATATGGTCAAATAACTCTTAGAGTTCATGTTGATGGCTCTCCCATTTTCTAAGACTAAGTAAGGCCCTATGACACCACATTCCTCTAATCCAGCCCACACTGTAACACTTCCACAACGCAGTGGGTGCTGGTGCAGTTGAGGAGACAGTTGTCTGGAGACCAATCAACATAGTTTGTCTATTAAAGCTGTCGTTTATGTAAAAATGACACTCATGTAAGATTCAAATCACAGTCGTGGGTTCTTCTTCCAATATCATTTAATTACTTCAGTAAACCCTTTCTTTCTCACGAAACCTTGAGCCTTCAACTCCTGAACAATCGCAGTTTTGCAGGGTTGAAAATTTAGACTGTGTAAAATGGGTCGAAAGGACGATTTTGATACCCTGAGAGACTCTGCCTATCATTTTCCAGATTGGTTGGAGCTCTGTTGAATTTCATGACACACAAGTTCAACGTTTCTAATGTGACATGGCCTCTTTGCATTGCCTCCTGGTGTTTTCTTTGGCACTGCCTCCTGGTGTTTTCTTCGATGGAGCTCTGTTGAATTTCATGACACACAAGTTCAACGTTTCTAATGTGACATGGCCTCTTTGCACTGCCTCCTGGTGTTTTCTTCGATGTAGAACCTGTCTCACGAAAGTTCTTAATACACAGCAGAATGATATTGTGGGTTGGAATTTCACCATTATGCGGAACACTGAATTCGAGACAGAACTTCCTTCGAGAATGGGTCATAGACTCTGCATTTGTAAAGACTGTCTCTACTACGAACGCACGATGTTCTGCAGTCCACCTCTCTATTGCAACTAAACTGGTGATGTAGGGGAAAACAATAATTCCAAGTACGCCAGTCCACTACAATGACTCACCTGCTACTGTTCGAGTGAAAAACGTCAGTAACGCTGTCTCACCATGTATAAGCGAGATACACACACGCTGCAGTTCTCAGATAGAGAGGATCGTCTGTGCTCTCCCGTGGTTGCTGGAGTATTTTACCAGGGGTGTTGGTGGCACTGACAGTTTCTGGGAGATTTGTACACAAGGTACATGGCTAATTCTTTGGTTCCCTGTGCATCTATGGAGAATCTGTATGGTTATTACTGGTAATGAAGGGATGAGATCTTTGACTTATATCCTGGTCATCAACCAATATATGAAGGAAGGTAGGTCCTATTCTCAGAATATCCTTAAATTAATTGTATTCTGGTATGTTGTCTGTGAGTACTCTGTGGAGTAGAGTATGAGTTAGTCCCTATGCTAACTTGGGAGAGAGAGAGGCAAAAACCTCCAAATTTTCTGCTTTTTTCATTATTTCGATTATGACTTCTAAGCCATGCATTTTTAGAGGAACACACCTATTTTCAAAGACGTAGAGGTTATATTTCATGTACATTTCACAGGTAAAAAGTACATTTGATCCAATAGTTAATGAAATAAAGTGGTTCGAACATAGGATAAATTCCCCAGTTTATCAAAAATTGGAGCAAAACACAGGTTTTTGTCCTATTACTTTCATTTGTGAACATGTCTGTGCAAGCCTTGTTAGGTGCATTACATGTTCCTAAAGTAGAGGTTCTTTTCTTTTCAGCTAATTTTCGTTATAGCTGTCCATTGTCTGCCTGTGCACTGTGCAGCTGCATTCAGTGAGTATATATTTATATATCAGCTTGTGAAAGGATATAAATTGGAATTTCTGCCGAATTATTCAGAAAATTAGAAAAATGATGGAGTTTCACCTAAATATCGTAAAAGATATAAAAATTCAAAAGAAAACACAGTTTGCCACAGAGTCTGATTTTAATAACAAACAAGTGAAATCGACATAAACGAAAAATGATGGTCATTGTTTTAAGCGTTTTAACGTTTTTTCGAACATTTTCATTATTTTTCATGCAGTTTCATCATTTTTCAAACATTGTTACTAGTTTTTGAGCATTTTCACTATTAACTTCGAATGTTTGTTTCATTTGCCCTAATATTTCACAAAGATTTCAAGGAAAAATAGTGAACCTTCAAGCAAAAACATCCAAAAAATATTTCAAAAAAATAATATTCAAACTATAATCTCAATTACATGATATGCCTTACAATCAGCTTGTTTTTTCCTTCCTTTTTATCTCAGTTTCATATTTCAATCTTCAAAAAATCGAACATCCCATCCACTTATTAGTTTCAAATATTTCTTTGGCAAGATATTTTTACATTTATTATTGAGTACAATATAGGTTTTTTCTCAATTTTTTGTATTTGGGTAATCACATCCAGTAATGTTATATAAAACATCTACTTCCATCTCATTAATTTTCTTAAACAAGTTTGGATTGTTTACATTGTTAGGCTTATTAAGAAGAGACTCCATATACATATAGAAAAAATATTAAATATTAAAATTTAAATTTATTCATCATAGAATTAAAAATTTTTTCTGATCAATATTTTGTTTGTTATAAACTGTCTCTAAAACAACAGCAAAAAGTTTACACAATTTTATATAGTTGATAAAGTAGCAAATACAATAGACAATAATTTTCAGGATTTTGAAGTTGAAGATAATAAGAAAAAAATCAAGTTTTTGATGATGAAGTTAAAGAATATAATAAAAAATTAGGAAAAATTAAAATTTTTCAATGAACATTCTATGTTGAGCAACAAATGTTAAATTCTTTTTTTCCATACATAATCGTGCACTTAAGTATATCAGTATGTATGTTTGCATGAAAACTAGCACATAATTCCATTGTTGTTTTATGTATCACCATAATTATTTTTCTATGTATCATGTTTATGGTATAGTTAGAATAATTTGTTATAGAGTTATACGGATTTATATCAGCATCTCATTTTAACTGTGTAGCTCATTTAAAATTATGAAGTCAATCATAAGCTTTCTAATAATTATCTTATGGCTCTAAATTCCACGTTTCTTGCATAAATAATTCATTTCTTCAATTTTTCAAATATCATGCATACATCTTGAAATGAAACAGCCTCAGTTGCAGAATCTTTTTATTTATAGGAAATGACGTACTTCGTCCTTTTGGGGGATCATCAGATTGACTTTACGAGTTAACCTTTGTCTGACTAAACCGACCTCACGAAACAGTCTGTCTCTTGTTTCGTGAGGTCGGTTCAGTAGGACGGAGATTTTGCTACGGCGGCTTAGTAAGATGTAGGTTAACTCGTAAAGTCAATCTGATGATGCCCCAATAGAGCGAAATGTCTTATTTCCTGTAAATAAAAAGATTCTCCAACCGAGACGATTTCATTTCTAGAAATTCATAACCGGTTGCTGTACGAGGCGCCCAGCATGGAGTGGAACCATTTTTATCATGCAGATAATTTAAACATATATATGTATTGATGAATCAATGAAGTGATTATTTTTATGGTTAACTTGAAACATAACAAATATAAAATAAGGCATATTATACTCCACTGAGTTTTAATAATTTGTTATATCTATTTCAGAATTTTCTTGTCTTTCAATGCTGTTACCTCTGTGGTCTGTAACTCATAAAAAGAAACCGGTGTCTTAGGATTTTTCAATATAGTTTCTGATTGTTCAAACTCGTAATTTGTTAATATTTAACAATTGGCACTCGAATTGCCATATTCTCAATTACAATTTTACCTCATTTTGGTAATGTATCTTTTATTTTGGCCGCAGGATAATTACAACTGGCCCTTCAAAAATGACATCATTTGAATTCGAGCTCCAAGTAGAAATTACAGTAAAATCTGCTTCCCACGTTACTTCTTCATAATCTTTAAAAATTCTCCAAAAATTTCTTGTGGACACAGTACTTCATTTTTTTGCTCCTTATTTTGCCACCATTGACTATATGTTCTTCCATACATATTTTATCAGCGTGAGACGAAGTGAAATGTAATAAAACTTATGAAGAATTAAGTGGATGTTCGATTCCAGAAAAAAAATATGTGTGCACAGCGGACCACCGAACAAAACATCCTCTATCAACTGATTTAGGCACAAGCAGCGGCAACTAAATGGCTCCTTTCTTGGACACATATTAATTAATTAAACTGTCATTTAATAATTTACAATCTTTTCATTTTTATATAATTGAAGCTAAGTTTGATTTAGTCACTGAAAAAGTTTAGCACGACTGCATTCAAATTTTGCCAGCTATACTTTTTGGAATGGAAATGACAGTAGAACTTGAACTCTGAAGTGCCTGTTTAAGATCCCTTGTAATGACTGTTATTTATAATAAACTCTTGATACTTGGTACAGCTCTATTATTAAATGAAAGTTATCAAGTGCTGTAATTAGAACTGTCTATAAGAATTACAAACGATACTTAATAGGGACATTTGCATTTCAAATTTAGTTATTAATTAATATCTTGAAAACCAATGGAGGTAGCTTAATCAAGTCTTGTAGATAATATTTTATATCAAACTGAGGCTACATAGGAAATTTCATTTTTCTGAGTCTAGAATTTTAGCGACCCAAATTTTCGTAAAAACGCCAATTTTGGCCAAAGTATTACTCTGGTCAAGTTGAGACTTGTAACATTTGATTTCAGCATACATCTGCACATTCTGAAGAATTTTTGGCTTTCTAGCTTCATTATTTAGCATTTATATTTTTCTTAAAATAATATATATAGTGAGACATATTCATTACATTATTCCGAGACTTCAAAATTTTAATATTAATATACCAAAGAATACACTGGCTAAGCTTGGAAAAGTTATTTTAATTTTCAATTTCATTCTTAGGTTATGGCGCAATATTTTTTATGTTGCATGTGGTGTTAGTAACAGCGAACTGGGCTAAGCCCTGGAACACTCGCTCGCCTCTGTATCACTCACAGTTACACAGCAGTTGTTTTGAGACATCCCTAACTCCTATTCATTCCCTTATTGTCTTAGGTTTTGCACACCTTCTTTCCAAGTATGTTTTACATATCTTTATAGATGTACTTAAGTTTTACCTATACTTTAAAATTATCGAATTTCACTGAATAATTTTTTAAACAGTTTTATGAAACAATAATTTTTAGAATTTTTAAAGCCCTTGAATTTTGTTTTAAAGTTTAACGATTATTCAGTGGACACTGCTGGCAGATCTGCTTCGTTGGCCTAATAAATGCATATGATGTTCCGCTTTTAAGTCATTAAATGTTCAAGAGTTCCTTTAAGTTAGCATAACTTAAGGGAATTATTAACGAAAACATATGTCAACTGCCACTATTATTTTTCATATATTGATTTCCAAAAAACGTTTTTGTACTTTTTATCCCAGTATTATTTGTCCTCAGACATCATTCATGTTACCTCCAAAAAACCACCAATCATTTGTTTGAACACATGCATCATCAGTGCATGCACAAGACATCTACAGGAAAGTTGTTTAATTTATGGCCATCAGTAAGATACAACATGCAGCAGTGTCCCTTGTTCGCAATTATGTATAGACCAGATAAGTAGAAAGTGCAGTTTTCAGGTTCTGCTTTTCTATCAATAGGTATTTACTTGAAGGGTTTGGTCCAGAAAGTCCATCGCTACATTTTGTGGCAACCACTTGTTGGTTTTTCATGCTAGCCACAAATTATGTCTTAACAGCATTTCATTTGTTTTCACCTTACAGATGGATCGCTGTGGTATAATTTATGTAAGACAATATTGGAATCCAGCTGCTTTATTCCATGACACACCACCTTTTAGCGATGTTTTGTTCAGATGGAGAAAAATGTTGGGGACAAAATTCCAACGTTATGAGCTCTAATGTTTTAGTTATATGAGTACAAATTTTTTAATATTCTCATAAATTTTTTTTAAATATTAAAACAATTTTTGAAAATTTATCATCTTAGAAGATGTCTCATCTTGTTATTCCTTCTGGATTTATTTTTATACCCATGTTCACCAGGAGAAATGAAATGGAAGTGATTTAAAAAAATAAATGACGAAACATAGCTGAAGTGGTTTATTCATACCCAAGACAAACATAAATATTAAATATAAAAGTAATCATGAAACAAAAATATAAACGTTTAACATGTAAAACATGAACACAATAGCAAAATAAATAAATTTTTAATGTTTTTTATCCCAATTAAATATTGGGAAAATATGATCCATAAGAAATAAAAAAATCTAAACGAAATGGAAGAAAGTTGAAGAATTAAAAGGAGAATTTCCAAAATGGTAGAAAAACTGAGAACCGAATATATGAATTATAGTAAAGAAGCTCAATCTATTATTGAAGCAGCCAGAAAGCTTAAAGAAGGAATCGAAGAAAGGGTGATAATACGTTAAAAACTATTGAAGAAAACAGAGAAGTTGAAAAACAAATTGTTTCTTTTGATGACGAAGCTTATGTTAGTCAACAGTTAGAAACATTTGAAGATATATGATCAAATGATTATACATTAAACGAATCAGAAATACTAGGTCTATTAAATAAAGATGAAGAAGAAGATAGAAATCGAAAACAACCAAATGTTTAATACATCTGTATAAGTGAAAGAATGTTACTCAATTATGCGGATAAAGTTGTAGGATTAAGAACTGTTGGTATGCTTAAATATATTGGTGATTTAGAGATAAAATTTGATGCAGAAAAATTAAGTACTCTTGGTGGACAGTATGAAGGTATAGATGTCTTCCTGAATCTTCTAATTATAGAACATATTACTATAGATGATACAGATAAAAATTTTGATTCTATCAGTTTATCAAATTATGCAAATATATTATTTGTTCTAAATTCTGATAAGAATCCAAATAAAAAGAATTCAGGTAAAAGAAAGGTCAAGGAGTAAAAAATTGAAGAAATGGGTAAGAAGCATGATAGACCATTATCAAATTTTGACTTTAAAATCTAGTTAAACAGTTTAAAATTAAACATTTTCATTGTGTTTCTATTTCTGCAGACATATCTAATAAGAAAAAATGGAATCTGACAAAGTTAATTTAGAAACTTTAAACACATTGGTACATATTGGATTTGTTATTATCAACTAAATTAAATAAAAGTTATGTTTGATTCATTTCATGGCAATATACCAAAACAACTAATTAAACATTATGGTAAAAATGAACTATTTTACAATATTGTAACAACAGGAGATTATGTTGAAGTTATATGTGGTTATTTCAGTTTCTTTGTGCTAAAGCTATTGTCACATAACAATAACTTTAATGACATTTTTAATCTTATAAATGGACATTTTTATACAAAATAAACACGTGAAGTACTGTAAGAATAACACTACAAAATTTAGAAAAAATTTAAGTAATTGCTTAGTGAATTGTGTATTATTTTTCAAGTAAGTTTTTAAAAGAGATGTTGTTTCATTTGGGTTAGATGATTTGTGGCATGTAGATTTAGTAGAAATGACATCTGGAAACATAAAATGGAATTTAGAGAATAAATAACGAATATAAATATTCATTAACTGTAATTGTTTTTTTTTCAAAATTTTCTTAGACAATTGCAATTAAAAATAAAACAGCTTTTTAAAAGGTTATGATTTTAAGAATGATAAGAAATCTACAAACCGATAACAGAAAAAGATTTACAACAAAGAATATCTATAACTTATGAAAAATATAATATTAATCTTTATTCAACTTCTATATTGACAGAAAAAAATGTCAAAATTTGTTCTTGAAGGTAATTATAAGTGGGTCTCTACTTAAAATGTGGCTGAAGAATGTAACCACTCGAAACAGTTGACAATAAAATTGAAGCCAAAAGAGGTAGACTGTGTCAATTTTTTTACTTAATCCATATGGTGATAAAATATGTACTGGTTATAAATATTACAAGTGACAAACTAACATACACATTCAATTTTATCCCCAAGTATTTCTTTAGTTAAATTCAGTTTATGCATCTTCTTATTTATTTAATGATCATTATCATATAAAAGTTGTTCAAAAATATCTTCTTATTATTTTATATTTATTAGGATATACTGAAAACATTTTTTTTGTTTTATTTCTTCTTCACATAGATTATCTAATACCAGTTTATTCATTATATTGCTGATAACTTTAGTTGTAATTTCTTGAGATATATTCAATTGATGTATTTTCTGAAGAGATATCAATATGTGGTCATTATTTTTCCCCTAAAGTTATCATAATTTAATTCTAGTACATTTAGTAATAAAGCACTCTCTCAATCAATAAAAATGTCTAAAGTATATCTTATAATATCAATAGCCATCTTATATAAATCTTTGTCTTCTTTCGTCTATGTGATTTAAAAGCTGTTCTAAGCAATTCTTCAGTAACATAGTAATTAACAACAACTGTTTTTTAGTTTCACCTTTTTTAGATAATAAAATTATACCTTATAATTGTGGTTCATGTATAAATATTGAAAATTTTTGTTTCTTATTAATACCTCCAGATAGAACATGTTTGAATTTTCTAACATATTTTTATCATGAAACTTCCTGACAGATTAAAACTGTGTGCAGGATGAGACTCGAGATCAGGACCTCTGCCTTTACCGGCAAGTACTCTACCAACTGAGCTAATCAAACACAACTCACAACCCGTTCTCTCAGCTTTACTTCCGCCAGTAGCTCGTCTCCTACCTTCCAAACTTCACAGAATTCTCCTGTGAACCTGCAGAACTAGCACGCCTGGAAGAATGGATATTGCAGAGACGTGGCTGAGTCATAGCATGGCGGATGTTTCCAGAATAAAACTTTCACTCTGCACTTGAGTGTACACACATTAACACTTACTTATTATTATATCAAATTTTCTTGTTAATGCTGTCTATGAATGACTACATTTACTAGAAAAGTTTTGCATTACAATTTTAATACCATTAAGGAAAATGAATTTTCTTACACAAAATTTAATATTATTAAATTTTATTTTATCTAATACATCAACTGCGTCTTACAATACTTTTAAAGAATACATTACAAATCTTGAACATTTACCACTATTTAAAATTATTTTTACCTATAAATTTTTGTCTGTTAAATGTAAGTGATTAAAACTAATAAGTGTAAAATGTATGATACTAAGAAGTCAATTGAATGTTTCAATTTGCTGAAGTATACAAAATGTGGCTGTAGGACAATATGAATATAATGTTTTGATGAGTGTCATAGAAAACTGTATAATGTTAAATGTATTGTGTGTCTATGTGGAAAATGTACTACCAAATATTTAGAAAATGTTTCCATTGGTGAAGAGTCACAGGTATTACAGTTGATGGAGTATTATGAACAAACTGAGTGTGATAACAAAACGTAAATGTATTAATTGTCAATAAATAAAAGATTTTGATTGTCTTCATCAAAATTTAACATCTAATGATAAACACATAAGGAAAAGTAAAAATTTTATTTGGGAATATAGCAAAAGAAGATTTACACAATTATCAGAAATAAGTTCAAAATTTATCAGAGTTAACCAAGAATGTCTAACATGTCAAGAAACTAAAAAATTTTATTATTTTTAATAAAATCCACCATTTAAAGACAAAGATACAAGTAAACATAAAAACTGTATTCTAGACTATATGAAAAATTAGTAATCTTGGGATCGAAATGCATATATTCATACATACATTAATCCTTGTTCCTTAGATCATGAATACGACATTTCGTAATGATGTGGAACATGTCACATTAACAGAAGTTTTCTTTACTCGAAATAATTAAGTAATTAAGTTTTTTTACAGTTACTACTTTATATATAAAATCTATTGAGTAGAAGTAGTTATCATTCAGAAATTCTTTTATTATGCGTTTAAATGTTGTTTTTGTATATCTGTCAGACTTTTAATTCTATTTGGAAAAAAATCCAACGATTTTTGTGGCAGCATAATTTTCTGTGCCAAAGTTAGATTTAATCTAGAATAGTGAAGATAATCCTTTCTTCTAGTGTTGTAGCTATGCACTTCGTTATTATTTTTGAATTGGAATGGATAATTAATGACAAATTTCATAAGTGAATATTGCATTGTGAATGTACTGTGAATATCCTGAGTTCCTTAAACAAATGTCTCTAAGGTGATCTTGTGTGGCCTCCAGCTATTATTCTGATTACAAGCGTTTGTGCAATGAATCCTTCCTCTCTTAATGACGCATTGACCCAAAATATGATGCCATATGAAAGCTGGGAATGAAAATAGGCATAGTAGGCTAATTTACTGATACGTTTACTATCAATATTTGCAATAATCATAATAGCATAAGTAGCTGAACCTAACCATTTCAGCAGATCAACGATGTATTTCTTCCAATTCAATTTCTCGTAAATGCACACGCCCAGCAATTTTAAATATTCTGCCATAGCAAGACACCTGCGTTCATAGACTATATTTATCAATGGTGTTAAGCCATTTACTGTACATAATTGTATAAACTGTGTTTTCTCAAAATTTAGTGAGAGTCCGTTTGCAGAGAACTACTTAATAATTTTCTGAAAGACATTATTTACAATTTCTTCAGCTGATTCTTCTTTGTTGGTGTGATTACTATACTTGTATTGTCAGCAAAAAGAACTAGCTTACCATCTTCAGGAATATAAAGTGGCAAGTCGTTAACATATATTAAGAATAATAAGAGATCCAAGACTGAACTCTGGGGGATACCATTCTTGATACCTCCACAGTTGAGGAGTATGCTGATCTTTGTGGACTACCTGTACTGTTGATTTGAACCTTCTGCATTCTCCCAGTTAAATACTAATTAAACCATTTGTGCACTATCCCACTCATACGACAATACTTAAGCTTATCTACAAGAATTTCATGATTCACACAATCAAAAGCCTTTGAGAGATCACAAAATATTCCAATGGGTGATGTTCAGTTATTCTAGGCATTTAATATTTGATCAGTGAAAGCACATACAGCATTTTCTGTTGAAAAGCCATCTGGAAAACCGAACTGACATTTTGTTAGTACTTCATTTCTACAAATATGGGATGCTACTCTTGCATAAATTACTTTTTCAAGAATTTTGGATAAAGCTGTCAGAAGTGACATTGGGCAGTAGTTGTTAGCATCAGACCTATCCCATTTTTATGCAATGGTTTAATAAGAGTGTAATTTCAGCCTTTCAGGAAAAATGCCCTGTTTCAGTGAGCTACTACATATGTGACCGAGAATTCTACATATTTGTTGGGAACAAGCTTTTAGTATGCTGTTGGAAATGCCATCAGTTCCACGTGAGCTTTTACTGTTGCGTGAATTTATTATTTTCCTAATTTCAGTAGGAGAGGTGATTTGAATTTCGATTTCATCAAATTGCATAGGTATTCCATATACTGCCTTGCATTTTCTAATGAATAGCTGGATCCTATTTTCTCTACAACACTTAAAAATGTTTATTAAAATGTTTTCTACTTCTGACTTCTTGTTAACAAACTTTTCATTGAGTTTGGTAGAAATAAAGTCTTCCTGTGCTCTCGGTTGCTCTGTTTTCCTTTTAACAATGTTCCAAATTGTTTTAATTTTATTATCAGACATGTTAATCGCAGACATAATGTACATATTTCTGGACTTTTAGTAACTTTTCTTAATACAGTGCAGTAGTTTTTATAATGTTTCACTGTTTTGGCATCATTACTCGTCCTAGCTATAAGATTACTCAAGCTGTGGGCCTATGGGGTATCATCTCAGTTGTGCGACTGGATTCGTGATTTCCTGTCAGGAAGGTCGCAGTTCGTAGCAATAGACGGCAAACCATCGAGTAAAACTGAAGTGATATCAGGTGTTCCCCAGGGAAGCGTCCTGGGACCTCTGCTGTTCCTGATCTATATAAATGACCTGGGTGACAATCTGAACAGTTCTCTTAGGTTGTTCGCAGATGATGCTGTAATTTACTGTCTAGTAAGGTCATCCGAAGACCAGTATCAGTTGCAAAGCGATTTAGAAAAGATTGCTATATGGTGTGGCAGGTGGCAGTAGACGCTAAATAACGAAAAGTGTGAGGTGATCCACATGAGTTCCAAAAGAAATCCGTTGGAATTAGATTACTTGATAAATAGTACAATTCTCAAGGCTGTCAATTCAACTAAGTCCCTGGGTGTTAAAATTATGAACAACTTCAGTTGGAAAGACCACATAGATAATATTGTGGGGAAGGCGAGCCAAAGGTTGCGTTTCATTGGCAGGACACTTAGAAGATACAACAAGTCCAATAAAGAGACAGCTTACACTACACTCGTTCGTCCTCTGTTAGAATATTGCTGCACGGTGTGGGATCCTTACCAGGTGCGAATGACGGAGGACATCGAAAGGGTGCAAAAAAGGGTAGCTCGTTTTGTATTATCACGTAGTAGGGGAGAGAGTGTGGCAAATATGATATGCGAATTGGAATGCAAGTCATTATAGCAAAGACGTTTTTCGTCGTGGCGAGATCTATTTACGAAATTTCAGTCACCAACTTTCTCTTCCGAATGCGAAAATATTTTGTTGAGCCCAACCTACATAGGTAGGAATAATCATCTAAATACAATAAGAGAAATCAGAGGTCGAACAGAAAGGTTTAGGTGTTCGTTTTTCCCGCGCGCTGTTCGGGAGTGGAATGGTAGAGAGATAGTATGATTGTGGTTCGATGAACCCTCTGCCAAGCACTTAAATGTGAATTGCAGAGTAGTCATGTAGATGTAGATGTAGATGTAGATACATTTCCCTTTTCTGTTCACAAGATACTTTTATCCCTTTAGTAAGCCATGGTTTCTCACAATTACGTTTCACTGTTTTCTTAGGGAAACTGTTTTCAAATGTACTCACAAAGGTATCAAGAAATAGATTAAATTTTAATATAACATCAGTGTCCCTGTACACCCCATCCCATGTAACTGTTGGAAGATTTCCCTAAAATTGTGAATTGTTGAATTATTAATTGAATGCACTATTTTGGAGGGCTGTTTTGCATTTCTGTATGGAGCTGTATCATTACTGTAACTAGCTGTGCATCATGATCAGACAGACCATTCTTAATGGGAAAAGTTTTTATTTGATTAAATTTATCTTTGTTTATGAGAATATTATCTATCAGTGTGCTGCTTTCCTGTACCAGATGAGTAGGAAACTCAATAACTGATGTCAAATAGAAAGAACTGAGTAATACTTCAAGGTAAAGTTTTCTATTGGACTCTTTCAGAAAATCTACATTGAGGGCCCACAACCAATAATTTGCTTTCCTCTGTTTGACAGATAGCACAACAAAGAAACCAAGTTTTTCTAAAATACCTGAAAATTTCCCAATGGGGACCTATACACAGCTACAATTAAAAAAGTACCATTATTTAGTTTAAGCTCACACGCCCATGCTTCTATATGTTGCTCTACACAAAAATGTCTAGTTTCCAAATTTTTCACACTGTGACAGATTTTAACATGTTTGGCAACTCCTCCTCTCTCCATAGTGTCTCTACTTACATGTGCTAAAAACTTATACCCATAAACATTTACCATTTTCTTGCCTGTGACTATACGATGTTCAGATAGGCGTAGTACATCTATTATACCCTCAGTATCTAAATCTTGTAAACCAACAGGAAGTTCATCTACTTTGTTTGTTAATACCCTGATATTCTGATGCAATATACTATCATTATTTTTCACTGTGCTGTTATAGAATCGTGTGACATACTAGCATTATTTTTCACTGTACTGTTATGAGAATCTTGTGGTATTTTAACATCTCTACTACCTGTCTGTCTGACTTCTCATTAAGCTTATTTTCAATCAATGTTAGATGACTGGACAGTGAACTCAGCCTAAAAAAGTTCTCCCATGAGTTGCAGTTCTCCCCTTAAAGATTTTGCTATCATCCCAGCCATTGAGATGCAGGCAGGCCACGTCTTGTGTAGTCCCACCTACCAATACCATCAACAGGAACCAAATATATGCCTGACAAAGCAGCTAATCTTGCTCCATATTGACCCTCCTGACAGAGCTGTTCAGTTGAGGCCGATAAAACTTCATGAAAGCAGGAACCAAGCCAACCCTTGTATGGTTTGTTGCAGATTCCATTTTTACCAGATCATACTCAATGTTGTAGCCCTGATCTCTATCAATGCTGTTTCCCACTTCATCCACTACCACAACATTATCCTGCTTTGTGAAACCCTTGCACAATGATGCTACATTCTCTATCACTTGAGTAAAACATGCACTGGGTTTGAAAATACTTTTGATCTGGTATCTGTCACCTAATTCTTCCTGCAAGATCTGGCCCACACATCTTCCATGCCTATTACCTTAGAACAGAACTTTCCTCCTACTTCCTACCTTTTTTGAAACAGTTGGTTTCCTAGGGAAAGTCTGTTGAGTGCTGACTACACTTATATCTACTTGAGCCTCTTCCTTAGTTGACTGAGGTAGCAAGGCAAATATATCGTTTGTGCCAGTTATGAAAGTGTCAGATTTTGTTCTCTTTCTGTGACCCCTATTCCTTGCTCCCACTTCCCACTGTCCTCACATATCTTGCCCCTTAACCTCATCAGTTACTCCCTAGCACTATCCAGTTCAGCTTGAAGGGCTCTAATCTTCCCTTCCTGTTCCGCTATTTTCCTGTCCCTTGGCCATAATCTGCAGTACCCTAGAAGAAACCCATTTACTTCCCCAGTTCCCATACCACTACATTCACTCCAATGTAACCATTTGCTGCAACAGCTGCCACTGAACCCAGTTAAAAATAATATACAAATCTTAACTCTAAATTTAAGTTTATTTTGAACTGAATTAATTTTCCTCATTTTAAAGATGTATATATATTTGTTTTGAATGGAATTAAATTTATCTTTATGTTAAGCTCAATTTTTAATACTTTCTTTTATTTTTATTTTCATTATCACTTTTTTATTTTTCGAATAAAATATTAGCTCTTAGAAGTGGTGACGAAATTGAGACAGTTCATGTTCACTAAACTTCATGATTATTGTAAAAGAAACATATTTACTGGATATAGCAGTTTTAATTGCATTTATAAATAAACATCATAATATTAAGACAAATATTTTGAAATAAGTACCTCACCTTGAAAATAAAAACAATGATGAATTTTTTTAAAAATAATACAACTAAACAATTGAATGCAATATTCCCATTTTCTACTAACATAGTTGAGAAATCGAAACAAAGAAGAACAGATGAACTCTAAATAGTTAATAAAGTATTTGAAAATATATTGTGAATTATTTATTTAGAGAACAATCTAAATTTGACTTATCCAAATTTCCTATTGACTGGATCAAAATAAGAAATGAGGCAAACAGCCAAAGAAAATTTAAAATTACATAATGGTTTGAAAGCCAATTCTAACAACGATTTGTGATTACAAGATGAAATCATCAGATTCTGAAAAACAATGGAATATACATTTCAAACATTTAGTTATACAATAATGCATGAAAGATTTAATTAAATCTTATAAATATGTGAAAATAGAAATAACAGTTCGTATGATAGAATATCAAGCTCAAAGCTCTCATTGGAGTCTAGATCAAGATATTAGATTACAATTTGCAATTTATAAATATTTTCATTTAAGTGATTCATCTGATATAGAAATGCGAGAAAACATGAAAAGTAAAGTATGTTGTGTTAATGCTAAAAATTATGATCAAATATCTGTTCTATGGGTTACAGCTTCAGGATTAAACCCCGCTGACCAAAAAAACCGAAAAAACAGATAGAATAAGAAATTACAAGAAATTTGCTATAGAGCTTGAAGGAAAGATCCCAAATATCTCATTTCACATTGCAATTGACGATCTTTCAAAAACTACTACTAAATTTAATATATCTATTAACTTTTATTCATTTGCTGAAAAATACAGAGTATATCCACTGAACATAAATAAATATAAACAAGATAACCATATTAAGAGGACATATTTTCCACGTGGAAATAATTCACGTTTTTGTTGGATTAAAGGATTATCTCGACTTATTTCATTCAGATCTCAAAACATAAGGACTCGAAATTTATTTGTGATGTGTTTTTACTACATTTTAATAACAAGGGGAGATTGTATAATCACATACCATTTTGTTAAATAAATAAGCTTCTATAACATAACATACCAGAGAAAAATTGGTATATAAGTTTTAAAAATTATCAATAAGGAATGAAAGTTCAATTGTTCTCTATGCCAATTTGAAAGTTTGCTTTCAAAAATGTGTATCTATGGGGCTGATTCAGAAAGTCATATACAAGGACATATGAAAAACACGTTTTTGTTATTAAATTAAATGTGTAAATGGATATTATAACAACCCAGTTTTATACTGCAGACTAAACTGTCATAAAAATTTACTGAATGTATGAAAAAAGAAGCTGAAAAATTGGTAATTTATATTCTAAAATTGAAGAGATGAAACCATTAACATCCGAAGATCAATTAAGGCACAATAAATCAAAAAGATGCTTATTATATATGTCATTACTCACAAAAAATAATAATGACGAACTTTTTTGTTTTATGAATAATGACATTCATGAATAATTTTATCTTAAATTGCTAATTAAATTATCTTTTGAAGCTTCATATCTTATCTAGAAACTTGTTAGACAGAGTCATTGAACCACCATCAGTTCTATGCCAAACAGAAAATAGCCACATTGAAAATATCAAAATTGCATCATAATTTTGAACTCAAAAGTGTAATTGATTCACAAAACTGTTCACACCAAAATTACTTTTATTATTTGTTAATCCTGATACAGGATATAAAACTGATGTAAACCATTAGCATAAAAACACAAAACTGCAAAACACCTTTTTCACAATTAGATCAGAAAACACAACCAAAATCAAATTAAGTGTACCATTGTCAACACATAATAGAACATCGTATTTTCATTAATAATTACTAATAATGAGTGTAAGCGCTATTCTCAGCCTATATGCTTCGTTCTTTTCTAATTTACAATGGTATTAACCTGTCTCGACAGTGTCTAAACTAAAAGCCAGAATAATAGTTCCAGGATGAACCTGGAGGTTTTACAATGACTTTGACATATCAAGGCAGATAATGGACTCGGTTCTCAGGGATATTAGGAAGATGATATGGGTTAATGACGGCTCTGTAAACTATTACATCATCACTAATATTTTCATTAGCTGTGCATGTGTTCAAAATCTTGGATTAAACCATGTGGTAAAAATGAAACCATGACCAAGAATAATTACTTAAAGACTAACATTAAACAGAAACCTGCTACTAGAACCTATTTTTACAAACTTGTACAAGAAGAAGCAGCAGCTTAGGAGAGTGTTGTCGAGACTTCAACATCGTAAAGCTAAATACAATTAATTTAGCTAGTCCTTCTTCACTGTGTCCAAGTTAGATACTCTAAGGTGAAGACTAGTACTAAAATTTGGCCATTTCCAGAAGGTATTAGGACAGGTGACTGAAGTGATATCAGACATGTTTCTCTGACCAAGATTCTGAGATACAACTACTAACTGATTCTGTTTCTGTTATGAAAAGGTATTTAGCATGAGATATAACGAAATATTTTAAGGTGGATGCTTCTGTCATACTTGTTACGTGACGTATTGTGATAGACCTTGTTTTGGTTTACCATAAAGCATATGTCATTTAATAATTTAATGTAGCAAAGATGTAATATAAACATGCCTACATGAAAAGAGATATTACGAAAAGTATGATCTCTGTATTCTAATCTTTCCTTAAGCTGATATCAAATTTTTCACTCTTCAGCTATCTGTCTCTTCCCATCGTGATTCTGGGTGAATGTATTGTGTGTATTTCAGAAAACAGTATATATCTGTGTAAAAGTTTTTGCAATATATCTTCTGGAATTGTAGAAAGTTTCTTTTATTTCTAAATTGCTTCATCCTGAAATGATACCCTGATACACCATCACCTGCAAACTTTGGAGAACACAGCGACATTATTTATGACTGTATTATACTGCACTTTTTCTTCGAGAAAGAAGAGGTAAATATCAGTTGGTTCAACAGATTAGACTGTTACAGTGATAATCGTATTGGGAGACTATGGAGGTGCGAACTGAGACATGTGAAATGCTTCTGGTGAAAGGATCTGCCAGCCACACATCTCGAAGTAATCCACATCATTCTCAACTGCTTGGGAGCCAGCACTTCAACACCAGTATAACTGGCGACCATAAAATGGATGGTGCCAGGTATAGATAATTGTACTACTTAAAATATATAAAACATGTTGTAAAAATTTTCCATTGTATTATTTATCTTTTGTGTACTTTGTAACATGAAACAAATAATATTGCCAAGAGAAAGAGAGGGAAGATCCCAAAAGAAGCATATGCATGGACAGAGAATAAAATTTGTATGGAAAGTACCAGAAAAGAATTGTGAAATCCTTCGAGACAGTAGGAAAATTCTAACTGATAGGTTGCATGGGTGTGTTTAGTAGCACTTCACTTGTATCTAATAGTAGTAGTAGTAGTAGTAGTAGTAGTAATAGCAGCAGTACCTCTCCTCTCACATCCTAAAAACTAGAGCATTTTAAATGTTGTAGGGTCAGTATTGCCTCACATGTTCAAACGTTTCTTCACAATCCAAACTGGTCTTTCCCGAAGTTGGCTTCTACCAGTTTCTCCATTCGTCTGTAAGGAATTCGTGTTAATATTTTGCAGCTGTGACTTATTAAATTGATAGTTCGGTAATTTTCACACCTGTCAACACCTGCTTTCTTTGGGATTAGAATTATTATATTCTTCTTGAAGTCTGAGGATATTTCGCGTGTCTCATACATCTTGCTCACCAAATGGTAGAGTTTTGTCATGAGTGGCTCTCCCAAGGCTATCAGTGGTTCTAATGGAATGTTGTCTACTCCCAGGGCCTTGTTTCGAATTAGGTCTTTCAGTGCTCTGTCAAATTCTTCACGCAGTATCATACCTCCCATTTCATCTTCATCTATGTCCTCTTTCAACTCCATAATATTGCCCTCATGTACATCTTCCACCTTTCTGCCTTCTCTTCTCTGGTTAGAACTGGTATTCCATCTGAGCCCTTGATATTCATACAAGCGTTTTTTTCTCCAAAGATCTCTTTAATTTTCCTGTAGGCAGTATCTATCTTACCCCTAGTTATATATGCCTCTACATCTTTACATTTGTCCTCTAGCCATCCCTGCTTAGGCGTTTTGGACGTCCTGTCGATCTCATTTTTGAGACGTTTGTATTCCTTTTTGCCTGCTTCGTTTAATGCATTTTTAAATTTTCTCCTTTAATCAATTAAATTCAATATCTCTTCTGTTACTTTAGGATTTCTACTAGCCTTCGTCTTTTTACCTACTTGATCCTCTGCTGCCTTCACTATTTCATCTCTCAAAGCTACCCATTCTTCTTCTACTGTACTTATTTCCCCCATTCTTCTAAATCATTGTGTAATGCTCTCTCTGAAACTCTCTACAACTTCTGGTTCTTTCAGTTTATCCAGAGCCCACCTCCTTATATTTCTGCCTTTCTGCAGTTTCTTCAGTTTTAATCTACAGTTCATAACCAATAGATTGTGGTCAGAGTCCACCTCTACCTCTGGAAATGTCTTACAATTTAAAACCTGGTTCCTAAATCTCTGTCTTACCATTATATAATCTATCTGAAACTTTCCAGTGTCTCAAGGCCTCTTCCACATGTACAACCTCCTTTCATGATTCTTAAACCAAGTGTCAGCTATGATTAAGCTATGCTCTGTACAAAGTTCTACCAGGTGGCTTCCTCTTTCATTCCTTATCCCCAATCCTTATTCACCTACTACTTTTCCTTCTCTTCCTTTTCCTACTATCGAATCCCAGTCCCCATGACTATTAAATTTTCATGTCCATTCACCATTTGAATAATTTCTTTTATCTCATCATACATTTCGTCAAACTCTTCATCATCTGTGGAACTAGTTTGCATATATACTTGTATTACTGTGGTAGGCGTAGGCTTTGTGTCTATCTTGGCTACAATACTGCATTCACTATGCTCTTTGTAGTAGCCACGATCCTATTTTTTTTATTCATTATTAAACCTGCTCCTACGATACGCCTATTTCATTCTGTGTTTCTAACAATGTATTCACCTGACCAGATGTCTTGTTCCTCCTGCCACCGTACTCACTAATACTTACAGTTGACGAAATAAGTTCGCGAATATTACAAGGAAGCTTAGCGCAGATTCTAGTAGATCTACAATTTCTGCGTCGGGCGAAACGTACCTGAATATAATCAGATACAACTCAGCAGGTGTCAAAATGATTCTCCAACACTGATACAACTTCTGAATGTGATGATGAGAACTCTTAATGATTTTAGGAATGAACAAACACAAAAATTTAATGAACAAACACAAAACCTTGATAATCTAACACAAAACGTTAATAATTTATCATAAAAAGTCTAAGATTCTTCAAAACAACAAACAAAAACATTTAAGATTTTTGGAACCATATGAAACAAAAAGCTGAGGAACTTTCAAAAGAACAAAAGGATATTTTAACGATCTAAGAAAAATATTGTGCACTGACCTGTAAAATCATTTAACATGAAAGTTGTCCAAAATGTGAAAAGAATTAAAAGTATAATTATTCACAGATCTGTCTCAGGAAATAGATAAGGTAGGTAAAAACGTGTTGGATGTTGACAGTGCTGTTGCGGGGTCAGGTGTCGAACTCGGGTCTCCAGATGGCAGAGCTGAAGCCGGGAACCACTGCGTTGTATTTCGTCAGGAGGCCTAGCAAGTTCAAGAGCGTCAAGGGGCAGTGCAGAGTGATACAGAGGTATTCGATAGCATTTCTTTATTCAGCTAATTTACAGTATTCGATGGGTGCAGCGTGATGTCGGCGTGCCGCCTGTGAGTCCAGCCGGCTCAGCAGACTCCTGGTATGCCGACAACACTGCTGCCATCATCAAGGCCACTGTGCTGGAAGTCGGCCACGCCCGCCTGGTCGCTGCCCGTCGAGGCGTTGCGACTGGCACAAGTCTGCTGCCCACGATTCCAGAGACTGCTACAGTCGCTGGTCCTCGCCGCCCTCCGCCCTGTTTGGCCTGCTCTGTCCGACCATGGGATTAAGGTGGATGTACTGGTCACCCATGGCCCTCAGGCTGCTGCTGCTCCCAGGACAGGGCCGGACTCGAACCCGAGCCCTCCTGGAGGCGGTGCCGCAACTTGCCGCTAGTGGTGCTTGCCGGATGGCAACACCTGCTGCCGCCCCTGGCGCAGCCCACAGCGTACACCTTCCCCAGACCCCAACACTCCACGTGGGAAGCGAACATGGCCCATAGACTGGAGTGTAACTGAACCCCTCCTGGACCCGCAGCAGACAGCTGTCACTGCCCTGTTTCAGGCAGACCGTGTGATCTCCAAGTTCCAGGCTGCCGTTCCATCCCACCCCAGTGTTGTGCCCTCGGGGGCAGAATATAGCCTGAACAAGTACATAGAAACAAAGTACAAGTTTAGCCGAACACTTATAGCATTGCTGCCAGACTGGTCCCTATAAGTGTAGACCAGCACAGGTTCATAGCCATGCTCGACTGACCTGACACACACTATGTCAAGCCAAAATTGCCTGTCTGTTTATACTTGTTTTTTCCTCGCTTCTGACATAGTGTCAGAGAGAGACAGAAACTATGGCAGGGATAAATTCCCACATGTCAGCCACTTACAAATCGCCACCCGTGGCTCTGGCCTAGTGCCCCGCCTCATACATCGCAATAACTTTAAAGCAACGCTGCAGTTTCCTGCCTTGTTGTTGCTCCACTCAAAATAAATCGTGCGTGCAATACTGCCGTCGCAGCTCCGTGCCCGCGAGTGCCATGTTTACCTTGCCTGGCCTGCTGGCTGTTGTCTGTTACCACATTCTGCCAGTGGCCTCAGATTTCATCGCCCAACCGCACCTTCCTTGAATTTTGATAAAATTTCCCTTTCCCTCGACTAGGGACTGACACTTTCAGAGCAGTTTAGAGGGGGAAATGGCAGACAAGCTGAAAAACGTGACACATAAATTAAAATGCAGGGGCCTCAGTCAGAAATTAATAAAAGTGTAAAGGAGATGCAAGAGATTATTACTGAGTTGCAAACATTATGTAAAGACTTCTCTGAGAAAGTACAGGAACTGTCTGTAGAACTAAATGATTTAAAGTTAAGCAGTAAGTTAGTAAAGGAAACGGAAGAAGGAATTGATAAGGATGTAAATAATTTAATGGAGAGACCCAAATTAGGATTACTAGATAAGGGTATGATACTAGCACAGAATGTAGTGCAAGAGCATGAAACCTGTGTAGAAGGGTCGAGTGGGTAGTCAATGAAAAAGAAAATGAAATTGTTGCGAGGACTGAATCAGGTTTAAATGCAGCAGAAGAGAATTTACATAACAGTTTAACTCTTGGTACTGATATCACAAAGGAGCCACTCTTTGCTAGCAATCAGGTGCCCCATCAGGCAGAATAGGGGACTGCAATACCTATCAGCCATTTACCATTACATCTTCAGCCAGAGAGTAAGGGGAGTATAAAATGCAACTGGCACTGCCAATTTCAGTAGCAGCTGCACTGGTATACACAAAGTATACCCATATGCAGCCTGACGAAGGGTTACTCTGTCATAAGCAGTTTCCGATTTTTACTAGAGAGGGTAAAAGAACGAATCCTGTGGTATTCATCAGATCCTTCTGTGAGGTGTTACCATGCAATTCGACCAAGGCACAGAAGATCATGTTTGTTGTGGGATACACCCAAGGCAATGTTTTATTATGGGTAACGGATATGGCCAAGTGATGCCATACTTATGAACAGTTTCAGCATGCCTTCTTGGACAGATTCTGATCCATAGTAGTCCAAGGGAGGCCAAGTCGAGAGGTATTTAACTCAGCACCATTCAATAGTAAACATGGGGTACTACAGAAGTATTTTGAGAAACATTTGAACGAAACAAAGTATTGGACAGATCTAGTCTCTCACATGAATGTATTAAAAATACTCAAAAGTCGTTTACCAGCACATATCAACGAAAAATTGATCATAATACCCGAGAACAATTAGAATACTTCTCATCCATTCTGAACTCCATTGACCTTATTTATGAAGAGGGGCAGTTGTAACTGTAGAACAATAATGTGCAAAGTGAACCTCCGTAAAATAGTGATCCCCAAGGAAACGAACAAGATTTTAAAGGAAACCATAACCCTAATTACTGTGGACTGGGTATACTGAACAGAGGGGTTTCAGACAACAGATTCAAAATGTAATCCCAGCAGGCGCTAATAACGAATATAGTAATTGGCAAGGGGTGACCGGTGGCAAATAGCCAGGCAGTCCTCCTCCTGGTAGCTACAACCAGTGGAACAACAGTTATGTACTTAATTAGTGGGCGCACAAGACACAAAATGGCGAAGTCAAGAACACACTGTGCGTTTAGTGGAAGTTACCCAGAATGAAGAGATTACCACCTCCCCCCACCCCCACTGACTAATCAGGAAAACCAAAACAGGTCACAATAAGCCCCCATTTGCAGACCAAGGCAAGGGATGAGGGCATGCTATTAATTCCTAATTATTTTCTGAGATATGACCAAGAAGTAGACATCAAAGAGGTATCAGGAAAATGAGGACAATTTTGAATAGATCAGAAGGGAGTCTGTACAGCCCGTAATAAATGCACGAATAGCTGATTTATTTATGCACATGGTACTGTATACAGGTGAATCGACAAACGTAATCCCACAAGGTTTATTTAATGAATTATAGAAGCGAACACTCATACCCACCTTCCCTGTGCAGAACTGCCTAATGTTGACTGCAGTGGGGTGCAAATTTAAAGAGATGAAACTCCAAACATTACTACCCGTTACTACCGAAAAATTTTCTTTAAAATGCATTTTCCTAGTGGTGGAAAAGCTTGTAGTTACTTGTCTTATTGGTATGCATACTTCTGACAGTACGATTGACATAAGGCAGAGAAAGTGTTTCTTTACAATTAACGAACTAAAGTTAAAAGTAGTTTTACTCAGAACCAATGCAACAGAAAACAAGCCTCTGCCAAATGCAGATATTAGATAACAATTGTCTTATTGAGATGTGTTGTTCTGCGATGCACAAAACGACGAAGAACTATATGAAAGAAGTATGGATCTAGGACTTGTAGAAACAAAAATAAGTGAATTAGTCTCTCTGTTGGAAGAACAGAAAGGGGAGCAACAGGAATTAATACTTCTGTATGCACATGTATTTCAAAAGCCGTACTGTAGTCCTATCTTAGCTGTAGCCAAACCCAACGGTAGTCTCACGCTTTTACTCGATGTCCGGATTATAAACAATATCGTTGTTCCTGTTAGGACATGTCCCAACAGAAGAATAGTTAAGAAAGTACCATAAAGTAAAATACCTTACCTTAATCGATTTAAAGGCATTGTATTGGCAGATAGCTCTCCATGAAGACTCTAGGAAGTGCACAGCCTTTGTACGTGGGAGCAGAAGCTATGAATGTTGTGTCTTGTCTTTTGGCTTAAATGTAACCTCACATGTCTTCATTTCAGCGTTGGACACAGTCTTATGTCCAGAACTGCTTCATAAAGTCACTGTCTATGTGGATGGGTTGCTAATAGAAACACCTACCTGGGAAGAGCATTTACGACTTTTGGGGAAAGTACTATAAAGGTTCTCAGAGGACAGTATTACAGCACATTTAAAGGCGTTTGAATTTGGGAAGGAAAATGTCAGATCCGTAGGATATATCATGTCACCCCAAGCTATATTGCCGGATCCGAGGAAACCAGATGCTATCAGACACTTTCCCCCTCACAGACCAAAAAAGATTTCAAAGCTTATCTGGGCTTCGTCTCTCTTTTTAGAAAATTTGTTCCTGACCAGTTGCTAAACAGTGATGGCCTGTCAAGTTTATTACAGAAGAGTAACCTATGGATATGGACCAATCAAGGTCAAACCGGCTTTGAAAACATATATTTCATCACAGAGAGACGTAATAAGAGTTTTGTTCAAGCACTGATGCGTCTTCACAGAGTCTTGGGGGCATGCCTATTCCAGATCACCGAGACAGAAGGCCAAAGACACCGAAGGTAATTAGTTTTGCAAGCAGAACTGTTACTGAATGTGAGTGATCATATTCAGTAATTGAACTCGAAACTCTCTGTATAGTGGAGGCTTTTAAGAAATTTGTGGGGAAAACAAATCAAAGTCTACTGTGACCACTAAGCGCATTCTTTTCTCTTCAATTGCAAATTGCTGCACAGAAGAATATGCAGATGGTCTCTTTTCTAGCAGGAATTCAGTTTCGAGACAGTGCACATTAAAGGTAAACAAAACATAATTTCTGACGTCTTGTTGAGGCTAGCCCAAAGGTTAAATGAATGTTTAAACCTCACTGAACAGAATTCTGAAATGCATGTCCTACTTTTGCAAGACAAAACGTACCAACCCTATTACATAAAAATTTGCAATAGCCTGAAGCAATTGCAAGCAGAAGATCCACATTGGAAAAAACACTCAACTATGTGAAGGAGATGATGATAATAACTTGAAAATTTTTTATACTATTTATAAAGGTGTACTATTTCATTGACTGACAACTAACCAAGAACGGTGGTGTGTATGTTTACCTGAAAGGTTTGTAGGTAAATTCATTATTTACACCCACAATGTATGGGATCCTAACGGAGTTTCTAAATGCACCAACAAGATAAACATGTACATGCATCACTACGTCCCCAACATGCAGCTCTGACTTTTCCAAGTAATTCGAAAATGTATTACTCGTCAGAAGACCAAACACTCCAACAAATCGAAATTAATTGATCTGCTTCCAGTAAGAAACTTCCTAGCAGGTTAGAACTGTGTGCCAGACCGAGACTCTGACTCGGGACCTTTGCCTTTTGGGGGCAAGTGCTCTACCAACTGAGCTACTCAAGCACGACTCACGGCCGTCCTCACAGCTCTACTTCCGCCAGTACCTCGTCTCCTACCTTCCAAACTTCACAGAAGCTCGCCTGCGAACCTTGCAGGACTAGCACTCCTCGAAGAAAGGATATTGAAGAGACATGGCCTTGCCACAGCCTGGGGGATGTTTCCAGAATGAGATTTTCACTCTGCAGCGGAATGTGCGCTGATATAAAACTTCCTGGCAGATTAAAACTGTGTGCCAGACAGAGACTCGAACTCGGGACCTTTGCCTTTTGGGGGCAAGTGCTCTACAAACTGATCTACGCAAGCACGACTGACGACACGTCCTCACAGCTTCAATTTTGCCAGTACATCGTCTCCTACCTTCCAAGTTTGTAGGCCACTTGCCCGCAAAAGGCAAAGGTCCCGAGTTCGAGTCTCTGTCCGGAACACAGTTTTAATCTGCCAGGAAGTTTCGTATCAGCGCACACTCCGCTGCAGAGTGAAAATCTCGTTCTGCTTCCAGTAGTTGTATCATTGGATGCTGTTGATACTTATCCAAAAGGAAAATGGGGCAATAAGTATGTGTTTTGACTTATATGACGCCTTTCCAAGTATGTTAAGTTGTATGCAGTGAGGTCAGTGACCACTGGTTCTATTATTAGAAGAACTGCAGACGACAAACGCCCAAGAGAAGGGAAATCGCAGATACTGTTAACTGATAATACATCGTACTTCAGAGGTAATAGATGGAAGGAATCCATGACTACAAATAAAATTAAGCATATACTGGTATCACGATTCCACTCGAAAACAAGCCCCACAGGAAGAGTGTTTAAGGAATTTAATAGATTTATACGCTGCTAGTCATCACAGAAACATACAAAATGAATCGAGCTCGTCTTACCATTTCAGTAAATTATTAATAATTTGCCATATAATTCGGCAGGTTTGACACCAACCAAATTAATATTATGGAACGAAAAATGGACGCATGGGAAAAATCACTGCTTGAAATACCCAATAGAGATATGTCATTTGGCCGGCCGCGGTGGTCTAGCGGTTCTAGGCGCGCAGTCCGGAACCGCCCGACTGCTACGGTCACAGGTTCGAATCCTGTCTCGGGCATGGATGTGTGTGATGTCCTTAGGTTAGTTAGGTTTAAGTAGTTCTAAGTTCTAGGGGACTGATGACCTCAGAAGTTAAGTCCCATAGTGCTCAGAGCCATTTTAGATATGTCATTTGAAGAAAAAATACCTAAGCCTTGGTTAATCCAGGAGAAAAGACCGAGCAGAGAAAAAAGTCTTACAACAAAAGATTACAGCCTGGTGTACAACTCCATATAGGACAAGAAGTATTGTTGTGAAAATATTTCACTATAAATCATGAAAGATGTTCGGTTAGTTTGATAATAAGTTTCTCTCTTGTTATTCACATAGGTGTAAATAGAAAGATAAGTCATTATTTATGTAAGATATTGTTCACTGGCAAAAGGGTGTTGTGAAATAAGTAGAAAGCTGAATTTAATCGCCATGATGCAAATACACTACTAAAACATGCACACCTTCCAACTGCAAATTGATAAACGTTATGGGGAGAAATAAATGGCGTAGCATTACAACGAGAAGCAAAGCATAAACACAGTGGAAATTTGTATCACAGGACAGTTACCTTGGCGTAGGCAAAACAATTCCAACACACTGCTTGACACGCCACATGCTCAGCTAATGTTAGCATCTGTACATCAAGCAGAATGTATGTGAAAGATTATGAATATAAATTGATTACTAAAATAAATCTTCAGGTCTACACTATAAGAATAAAACTGGTATAGGAAAAGAGAGCTATGGAAAGGAAATATTTACAGGGAAGGAAAGAAAATGTACTAATTATGGGAAGATATCTACACACTAAGTTACTATTTATAATGAATACACCAAAAATTTACATTATAGTAACACACAAAATAAACTATACTATAGGAAAACTGTATATAGCATCAAGAAATGAATAATTCTAGGGATATGCTCAAGCTCTGAATAAGGTACAAGAGGGGGTGATAACACTGTGATTCGTTGAAGTAATAGATATGTTGTTAATATTTTCGCTCTCACAAAAAATGATTGAATTCCGAGACTCAGTCAGAAAATAATGAACTAAAAACATTTGCATACTGAATGAAAATATATATGTTATAAGTGTGAATGATACATAGGTTGTCCTTGCAGCAACTAAGTACTTAGTTTATAAGTTAACATTAAGTTTTTTTACAGGGAGTGATGCAAGGACATGTCCCAATAATGACAACAAAGAGAATTTAGGTAGCTGGTACCAAAAGTAACGAGCCACACCGCAACACGAGTAAGTACTTGTTTAATATATGTATGACTGTGATAGTATGAATGTTATGCATGAATATAAAAAGTTATAGTATATAAAATGTTATGAAATGAAGTCGAGGGCCTGTACTACCAAAGGATAACAAAAAGGGGGTTGGACCACAAATTCATGATAGCAAGTACAGATATGAATGCTGAATAAAAGTGTTCAAGAAACAGATACACATGATCACAGTTTATCAGAATGTCCTTCCATGAACATTTCTTTTGGCACAACTTCCATAGCAAAGTGTTGACACATATAGATATTATAGTACACAGGAGTTCTATTCCACGAGGAAAAGTATAAATTAAGTACACTGACATACAATCATTACAGGCCCATTTAAGCAGATACCATTAATAAACTTGTATGACACAATGATGTTAGAACTTTACCTCTAATGCTGCAAACTCTGAGTAAATAGTTTGTTGTAAAACATAAAGAAGTGTTCATGAAGAATTTGCTCAGTTATTGTGTGATGTATGGATTTCAGCTGGAGATGATAAAAGCTTCTTTCCATTCCTTATCAGGACTCCCTGTAAATTCGAGGACCACATCCTGGTAGAATTGAGAGAGGTATGGCTAAGAGTAGTTGTACTTCCTTGTAGTGGAAATGTGAGTGTGAAGTTCTCTATTCCTTTTGATTGCAAATATGGAATTACTAATGTTTGAGTTAAATGAGATGATGGTAGCAGTTCATGCATGTCATCAAACTGCATATACATTTATTGTTTTTTCAGTCCTGACTTGTGAAATGTTTTGCAAATTCTTCATGTAAAGGGAGATTACGTCATGAGTTTAAAAGTCAAAGGGAGTACTAGTTCATCATAAAAATTTAAATGACTGATTAATAATGAGAATTAATCTGAAATAACTTGTCACCGAAAGTTTTTCTTACGAATTTTGAAGGCGAAAACGACTTCTTAAATATTATTCACTTGTATTTAAATATTGTTATGCAAACATCGACAGTTATGTGATAAATTCGTATATAAACTTAAGGTATATAAGTAAAATGTACTAGACCTCGTGTGTCAGTTAATATTAAAATGTCATTCATGTGTAGTTATAAGGAGCAAATTTATGTCATGTTTTAATTTCTTTATGTAAGTCATGTAAAATTTTACCCACTTGTGAAAGACATGTAAGGAAAACTGTATAAGAGAAGGGTGTTTAACATATGTGAAATTAAAAGAGTCTTCAAGAAAAACTGTAATGCATGTTGGATGAGGAATACACAACCCTGTGAAGCAGTCATCAAATTTATGTGTGCCTACAATGACGAATATGTTGAAGTGTCCTATGTAGTGGTGTCAGACAACAAACCTTACTACGAAGGAGGAATTAAAGCAAGTAATTTATGGACTTACCTGGAATATGGTAAGATCTCGACGTGATGTCAGTGACATGGGATGGCATTTTGGACACAAATATATGTGACAGACTACATGATCTATATAACCATTGTTGGAACTTTATGGCTTCTCCATCAAGGCATCGAACTTTTCGATGAAACACACATCAATGTGCACTATGGAGCTACCCTCTGGACAGTATAATGATATGCAATTCGACGTTGTCTACAAAATTATAGGTCTGAGGTTGAACTGTTCTCCACAGTTGCACCAATGGCACTGCAAGGTACATGCACAATGAACACCACTTAACATGTGCAGATGTAGCCATGCAAAGTATGCATGGCGGTTATACCTCAATATTGGAGCAAAAGACTCTAATTTAAACATGGTCTCTGTCGAGTCACTACCTCTCAGAACCTGAACCCTTAAAGTTCTGTAAATTTCATGTGAATTAATTGTAATTCAATTAATGCTGACATACATAGTGGATAAATAAGATATGAACTTGGGTACAAATAAAGGGATTTCATCCCCAGATGAGGTCCAAAGTAGTTAAGTGGTACTCCAATATGAAATTTGATTACTTATGTCATGTATGTCTGTAAAATGCAGCAGTACTGTATAATGCTGCCATCCAGTAATCATGGACAATGCCAGTATACAGCAGGGGGCAGTTGTAAAATGCACCAGTACTGTGTAATACTGCCATCCAGTGATCATGGAGAATGTCAGTATACAGTAGGGGGGAAGCTGTAAAATGTACCAGTACTATATAACACTGCCATCCAGCAATCATGGACAAAGCCAGTATACAGTAGGGCGGCACTGGTGATGGATTTTATTTTGATTTAGCCATAAAGTATGTCATTTAATAAGTATCAGAACACTGTATGGGGCAAAGATGCACTATATACATGCCCACACCTAAGAGGGATACATATGAAAAGAAAGATGAACATTTATCTGTATTCTAGTTCACCTTAAGCTGATATCAAATTTTACACTCTTCAACGATCTATCTCCTCATGTCCACAATTCTGGGCGGAGATATTGTGTATATGTCAGACAACAATATACATTTGCGTAAAGGTTTTTACAATACGTCTTCTGGAATGGGAGGCAATTTATTTCATTCCTAAATTGCATCATCCCGAAAATGATACCTGGATACACTGTAGCCTGCAAACTTTGGAAAACACAACGACCTTATTTATGATTATATTATACTGTATTCTTTATCATGGAACCAGACAGTGCATCCTTTTCTTCAAGAAGGGATACGTAAATATCACTCTCTTCTAAGGAGATTTAATATACCTATCAATCAATTTAAACTCTTACAGTGGTAATCGTAGCGAGAGACTGTGGAAATGCGAACTTAGTTGCTAAAATTGCTGCTGGTGAAACTATCTGCCAGCCACACACCTCGAAATAAGTCACATTATACGCACCTCCTTACGGCGCCAGTGCTTAAACACCAGCAGAATGCAAATTAAAGATGGATGCCACCATGGACAGAAAAACAAGATAGATGTCACATTCAAGAAGCGGCTGTTGTAGAGTGACACCTAAGTCACAAACGACTTTTATTTCTGTAGTTTGTGTTGTGATAGTGGAAACTTTTATCCTTGAAAATATACTTTATATCAGCATTTTGCAAAGAGTAAGTAACAACTTTTTTCAAAATCTCGAGTCCTGCAGATGAAGTAGAACAAGAATCAGTAGAAAAGGTGGTGCAGTTTCTGCACGAAAATGTAGAGCCAGTGTCACTTGACCAGTCAAATGTAGATCAGGCAGATCATAATCAAGGCGAGCTAGGCTGAAGCGATATCAATCTACAGGGGAATTAGCAAAGCATTTTAATGAAAATATGTCCAATATTAATACTATTCACCAAACAATTATTCACATCACTACATAACTTACCAAAAGTTTCACAAGGTAATAACAGAGGCGCAGCTGATCTCAGAATTTAAACAAAGCAATCATAGACACAAATACCACAATTGAAACCACAAAGTTTGACATTGTTACTTAACTAGTCAGTCACATTGATAATTTTAAAAGGTGTTATGTGACCATTTCGTAGCTGTTTGCAGCATTCTAGAGCAACTAGATGAGTAGTCTCATAGAAAAGAAGGATGTCAGCTTAGATTCTAGACTGACAGTTGTAGAACAGTAAATGAAAACGGAAATTAGTGACTTAATTGGGATGGGTAAAGTTGAAATTGGTACTGTATAAACCAAATGTAAGAGTGAGCTTCAAGGTCTTAGGCAGAAAAACATAGGATTCAGTGATACAATTAATAATAAAATAGAAAAAGTTTCAAAAGAAGTCTCATAAAAAGAGAAAACAATTTTATAAGTAACTGATATCAAGATATCAAATTTTTGTGCGAATGTAAATATATAGAACAAGTGCATCAATTACAAAAACGAGCATGTTCCAAAACATTCTTCAATATTGGGTTTTCTACCTGTTCAAACATGGCGGTGAAAACCTTTCCTGGTCATAAAGATTTTCATCTAGTAGATTTCATGCAGTATTGTAAAGACAACACATTTTGCTGACTCTTGTTACGTGATTAATCTGTCAAAAATGGTTCAAATGGCTCTGAGCACTATGGGACTTAACATCTGAGGTCATCACTCCCCTAGACTTGGAACTACTTAAACTTAATTCACCTAAGGACATCACACACATCCATGCCCAAGGCAGGGTTCGAACCTTCGACCATATCAGTCGTGCGGTTCCAGACTGTAGTGCCTAGAACCGCTCAGCCAATCTGGTCGGCGATCTGTCACCACTGTCTATTAAGTCTGACAAACAATATTTAGACTGGATTACATTGGATGTACTATTTGTTCCAAATGATTCATATTCAGGAGGTTATCCAGGATGTGGAAAACAAGAATACAAAATAAAGGTTTACAAAGAAAAACAGCACCTTCAACATATCCTAAGTGAAGTGGTCCTCATGGACGTGAAATAGGTAAAAAAATCTTAAACATGTTTTCAATTAAAAGAGAATGACAGTTTTCACAAAACATGTACCTGTTCAACACACTAACCTGCATGTGATAATTCTAAGGCTATTGTAGCCACACATCACCAGATGAAAAAATCATTTTATAAAACTTATTTATAATGAACTCACTACTACACCGAATTTCTACAGCAGTCAGATTGTACATAATACTTGCATTAATTAGTATTATTAATAACATATACCATCAGTTAGTTCCGCTGAGAAATTCATCAGTGGAGTAGGAGCTGGCCACCAATCTATCTTTTAGGCTCTTCTTATACTGAAATTTGTTAGTAGTAAAAACATTTATGGCTGCTGACAAATTATTGAAAATGAGTGTTCCTGAATAATGGACACCTTTCTGAACCAAAGGAGTTGACTTAAAATCTTTGTGGAAATTATTATTATTATTATTATTTCTAATACTAATTCCATGGACTGAATTGTAGGTTTCAAAAAGAGACATAATTTTAATGACAAATGTCATTAATGAATAAATATATTGGGAAGCAGTAGTCAGTATCTCCAGTTCCTTAAACAGGGCTCAGCAAGATGTTGTTGAGTTCGCAACATATTTAATTCGTATTATATGTTTTGGGCTCAGAAAATCTAGCTTGACTTGATGAGTTACCCAAAAAAGTAATTCAATATGACACTGTAGAATGGGAGTAAGCAATGTGTACTAATTTTTTAAAATTTTTATATCAGCTGTGTTAGATAACAGTCGCACTAAAGGGAGAGATCGGTTAGGATTTTTCAGCAGTTCTGTGGTATGACTCTGACACTTGAATTTCTTACCAAGCTATAATCCAAAGAATTTAACACTGACAATTTCTTCTATTTGATTTTCAGCATGTTTTAGGAGTATATAGGTGTGAAACCTCTTACAAGTTCTGCACTGCATATAGTGTGATTTTTCAAAGTTTTGTGACATAGAATTGGCAGGGCACCATTTATTAGTGTCCATGACAATTTCATTGACCGATCTTTCTAAGGCTATACTTGATTTGCTATTTATTGCAATGTTTGTATCATCTGCAAACAAAACAGACTTGGCATCTGGTGATGACACTGATGAAAGGTCATTGATGTGCATGAGAAAAAGTAAGGACCATAAGATGGAACCTTGTGACACACAACACATGTAACTACACTCCTGGAAATCGAAATAAGAACACCGTGAATTCATTGTCCCAGGAAGGGGAAACTTTATTGACACATTCCTGGGGTCAGATACATCACATGATCACACTGACAGAACCACAGGCACATAGACACAGGCAACAGAGCATGCACAATGTCGGCACTAGTACAGTGTATATCCACCTTTCGCAGCAATGCAGGCTGCTATTCTCCCATGGAGACGATCGTAGAGATACTGGATGTAGTCCTGTGGAACGGCTTGCCATGCCATTTCCACCTGGCGCCTCAGTTGGACCAGCGTTCGTGCTGGACGTGCAGACCGCGTGAGACGACGCTTCATCCAGTCCCAAACATGCTCAATGGGGGACAGATCCGGAGATCTTGCTGGCCAGGGTAGTTGACTTACACCTTCTAGAGCACGTTGGGTGGCACGGGATACATGCGGACGTGCATTGTCCTGTTGGAACAGCAAGTTCCCTTGCCGGTCTAGGAATGGTAGAACGATGGGTTCGATGACGGTTTGGAGGTACCGTGCACTATTCAGTGTCCCCTCGACGATCACCAGTGGTGTACGGCCAGTGTAGGAGATCGCTCCCCACACCATGATGCCGGGTGTTGGCCCTGTGTGCCTCGGTCGTATGCAGTCCTGATTGTGGCGCTCACCTGCACGGCGCCAAACACGCATACGACCATCATTGGCACCAAGGCAGAAGCGACTCTCATCGCTGAAGACGACACGTCTCCATTCGTCCCTCCATTCACGCCTGTCGCGACACCACTGGAGGCGGGCTGCACGATGTTGGGGCGTGAGCGGAAGACGGCCTAACGGTGTGCGGGACCGTAGCCCAGCTTCATGGAGACGGTTGCGAATGGTCCTCGCCGATACCCCAGGAGCAACAGTGTCCCTAACTTGCTGGGAAGTGGCGGTGCGGTTCCCTACGGCACTGCGTAGGATCCTACGGTCTTGGCGTGCATCCGTGCGTCGCTGCGGTCCGGTCCCAGGTCGACGGGCACGTGCACCTTCCGCCGACCACTGGCGACAACATCGATGTACTGTAGAGACCTCACGCCCCACGTGTTGAGCAATTCGGCGGTACGTCCACCCGGCCTCCCGCATGCCCACTATACGCCCTCGCTCAAAGTCCGTCAACTGCACATACGGTTCACGTCCACGCTGTCGCGGCATGCTACCAGTGTTAAAGACTGCGATGGAGCTCCGTATGCCACGGCAAACTGGCTGACACTGACGGCGGCGGTGCACAAATGCTTCGCAGCTAGCGCCATTCGACGGCCAACACCGCGGTTCCTGGTGTGTCCGCTGTGTCATGCGTGTGATCATTGCTTGTACAGCCCTCTCGCAGTATCCAGAGCAAGTATGGTGGGTCTGACACACCGGTGTCAATGTGTTCTTTTTTCCATTTCCAGGAGTGTATTTCTCAATTGGACGATGCCTGATAGTTTAATACACTTTTTTCCATAAAATGTGCCAATCGCTTCAGTGTGGTGCAAACTCTGAGACCACTTACAGAAGAGTTGTCACGTCTTTAACTATGTTTTCACAGCTTAGTTGTCACGTCTTTAACTATGTTTTCACAGCTTGTCTACTGGAGCGATAAGAAAATCCAAAAGTTGGTATGTAGACCTCCCTGTCACTCAAGTCTGAGAAAAGATTATAAACTTTGTTCTGTTGACATATATGTGGCAATTGTTAACCTGGATTACAATGTATGTATTGTACATAAATTTTTGACCCTAAGGAATAAGAGTAACGAGATTTTGGTTCAGATATCACACTACAGCGAAGGAGCAGAACTGCAGAAAATACAAAAATATTCTTTTATGAGACTTCGAGGGCTTAAAAATTTCGATACCACTTGTAGCAACAGAGACGCTAACATGGCCGCCGCCATCATCCTCAAAGAAAACATTTCAGTACAAGAGAATATTATAAAAGGGTTCTACGGATTTCACTCTTTCACACACCAGATCAAAGACAGATCAGTAGGAGGAGTCTCCATCTTCCTGAAACCATGCCTAGGATTAGTAAAGGAAACAATAAGAGATGAAAAGACTAGTATTGTTAAAACAAATTGGGTCGATATAACGGGCAAATATGCTGATCCACAGAGGATGGCATTAGATAAAATCGAAAGAATAACTGATGTACTACACAAACAAAAATCGACAGAACAGTAATCATTGCAGGCGACCTCAATGCAAGAACAGACAAACCAAACATTATAAGAGAACTGATCCTAGAAACACTTGGAGAAGGAGGATACAGAATGATCAACGCAATCTGAAAACCAGCATGATAGAATTTTTATTATTAAGAGGCAAAGGGATAAAGGTAGTTAACCAAAAAGCACTCTGGAGATCAGCAGTCGCACTAATAAGAAATCACGTGCCAGTCACAACAACTTCTGCGTTTAATCAGCCATAACCAACAACCTGGCCAAAGTCAAACAGAATATCCTAGAAATTAGATATAGAGGAGTTAAAAGAAAGCCTTCTTCCAGAATTCTTGAAGAACTTCGGGCCAAAGGGAAGAGCATGGCTGTCTTCTCTTTTCTCTAATATCATAGATACCAGCCGGTTACCAAAGCAATGGAAAAACGCACAAGTCATAGCCATCCAGAAACCAGGGAAAACAGGAGAGAATGCTAAAGATTATAGACCGATATCTTTATTGTGCACCACTTACAAGCTGTTTGAACGAGTCATCCTAGGCAGAATAGAAAGTAAAATAGAAGCTGCTCTTCCCCCAGAGCAAGGCGGTTTTCGAAAAGGAAGAGATTGTTGCGACCAAGTTCTCGCCCTAACCACTTTCATTGAAAGAGGTTACCAAAACAAAAAGAAAACGGGCATGGTATTATTAGATCTCACCTCAGCATACGACACCGTATGGACAAAAGGGATACTGTATAAACTGTCAAAAGTCGTGAAATGCAAGAAGATCATAGATCTAGTCAGAAATATGTTGATAAACAGGAGATTCAAGGTATCTCTGAATGGGAAAACGAGCAGCTACAGGACACTACAAAATGGCCTCCCCCAAGGGTCTGTGCTGGCTCCATGCCTTTTCGATTTATACATAGCGGACATCCCAAACCTGGAATCTCGTTCTTTTATGTATGCAGATGACATCGCTATCGCGGCTCACGCCAACACTTTCGAAGAACTGGAAGAAATTTTAAACAGGGATCTGGAACGACTACAACAATATTATGACAACTGGCACCTCAAAGTAAATCCGACTAAATCCGTGGCATCAATAATGCACTTGTGTAACAAAGATGCAAATCGTGAGCTAAAAGTGCAAATAAAAGGTAAATTGTTGAAAAACGATAGAACGCCAAAATACCTGGGTGTTAAGCTAGATCGCACTCTCACATATAAGAGCCACCTGTACGAAGTCGCCCAAAAAATGAAAACAAGAAACAACATCATAATGAAACTGGCAGGAACAACCTGGGGATGTTCCACTAAAACTCTACGCACATCAGCACTGGCACTTCTGTATAGTGTAGCGGAATATTGCGCACCCGTCTGGGCCCGCAGTAGGCATGTCAGATATATTGATGTGCAACTTAACGAGACAATGAGGCTCATAACAGGAACAGTAAGACCCACCCCGAAACCTTGGCTGCCCGTCCTTGCCAATATCGAACCACCCTCGATTAGACGTGAAAGAGCAATCCAGAGGTACAAAGAAAAGTTCAGGGACCTACCTCCTCCCCCTGACAGATTGATGTCAAGAAATCCCTTCTGGAAAGAACTCAAACAACAGATTGATATCGATAACCTGTGGAAACAGCAATGGCAGGAAAGCAAAGTGAATAACAGTTTCCTTATTGAGGACCCATCTCAACGAGTTCCAGGCTTCCAACTCCAACGTAGAGTGTGGGTAACTCTAAATCGTCTGCGGACAGGTGTTGGTCGGTGCGGATATTTGTTGAAAAAGTGGGGTTTCTCCCAGGACCCCAATTGTGAGTGCGGAGAGAGTCAAACCATGCAGCATATAGTTGAGTGCGACGTACACGGACTTAAGGGAGGAAATCTGATGGACATACATGTGATAAGTGACCAAGCACTTTTGTGGCTGGAAACCCTGAAAATTTTATTGTAAATCATTGTTAATGTTAATTTAAATTTTTATGTTGATGTTTGTAAGTGTATCACGCTTTGCCTGTAGCTGAACGAGAAATAAATAAAAAGAAAGCCTAGGAAAATAGAAAAAATAAGACATCTAATAGACCTACACCAGGTAGTGGAAGAAGTGGAACTATGTTCAGCGACTCTGCAGTCCTGTCAAACAAAAATAAAAGGTAGGAAATGGCAACTATGGTTCGACAAGGAGTGCTATGATGAACGGCAGAAGACGCTGATAACACTTCGCCCAGCCAGAACCATAATGCAACAATATGACCTGTCACAATATACTATGCAGAGGAGGTCATACAAAACATTAATAAAGCAGAAGAAGGACCACATAGAACAAGAGGTTAGACATCGAGCAGAGCACGCTCAGAGAGATCAATTCGCAACGTTCAAAAAACCAAGACCACGAGCAATAAAAGTCCATAGACACATGAGAAAACCATTTTGAAGCCATCAGAAATCTCCATCACAAAGATACAGCCTACGAATACAGTACAACAGAAACGATGGAAAGCCACACCGCTATAACAAGACAAGAAATAGCCAAGCAACAACAAAGGCAAAAAGCAAAAAGGCTTCAGGACCAGATAGCATATACACTGAAGCGCCAAAGAGACTGGTATGGGCATGCTTATCCAATTACAGAGATATGTAAACAGGTAGAATACGGCACTGAGGTCGGCAACGCCTATATAAGACAACAAGTGTCTGGCACAGTTGTCAGATCGGTTACTGCTGCTTCAATGGCAGATTATCCAGATTTAAGTGAGTTTGAACCTGATGTTATAGTCGGCGCATGAGCGATGTGTGACAGCATCTCCGAGGTAGCGGTGAAGTGAGGATTTTCCAGCACAACAATTTCACGAGTATACAGTGAATGTCAGGAATTCGGTAAAACATCAAATCTCCGACATCGCTGCGATCGAAAAAGATCCTGCAAGAATGGGACCAACGACGACTGAAGAGAATCGCTCAACGTGACAGAAGTGCAAACCTTCCGCAAATTGCTACAGATTTGCATGCTGGGCCATCAACAAGTGTCAGCGTGCGAACCATTCAACGAAACATCATCGATATGGGCTTTCGGAGCCGAAGTCCCACTCTTGTACCCTTGATGATTGCACGACACAAAGCTTTACGCCTCGCCCGGGCCGGTCAACAACATAGGACTGTTGACGAATGGAAACATGTTGCCTGGTCGGTTGAGTCTCGTTTCAAATTGTATCGAGCGGATGGGCGTGCACTGAAATGGAGATACCTTCGTGAATCCATGGACGCTGCACGTCAGCGGTGGATTGTTCAAGCTAGTGGAGGCTCTGTAATGGTTTGCGGCGTCTGCTGTTGGAGGGATATGGGACCCCTGATACGTCTAGATATGACTCTGACAAGTGACACATACGTAAGCATCCTGCCTGATCACCTGCATCCATTCATGTCCATTGTGCATTCCGACGGACTTGAGCAAGTCCAGCAGGACAATGTGACACCCTACACGTTCAGAATTGCTACGGAGTAGCTCCAGGAAAACTCTTCTGAGGTTAAACACTTCCACTGGCCACCATATTCCCCGGACATGGACATTATTGAGCATATATGGAATGATTTGCAACGTGCTGTTCAGGAGAGTACTCCACCCACTCGTACTCTTGCAGATTTATGGACAGCCCTGAAGTATTCATGATGTTACGTCGTGTTGCGGCACTTAGCGTGCTCGCGGGACCTTACACGATATTAGGCAGGTGTACCAATTTCTTTGGCTCTTTATTTTATACAGAACACATCAAGGAATCCTATCATGTGATGAAAGGCTACTGGATGGAACTATTCAACAGCTACATGAGATAAGAAAAATATCAGAATACTGGAGAACGTCGATGATGAAAATTCTTTTCAGAGGGAAAGCAGAAACCTGCAACACGGACTCAAATAGTGGCATAGCCCTCGAAAGCACATATTTCGAAAGTTTAATGGAAATATCAACCAGCAGGCTTACCGTTGAAGTAGATGCCCAGATACCAGTTCAACATCACGACAGCTGACATCACAGAGATCATTATGGACATCTCAGCAACACTCATACTTTATGCAGATGTTATTAGGTTCAGAAGACAAAGAAGAGCTACAAATGGTGCTCAACAGACTCGCTCCATGGGTCTTGGAAAATGACCTACAGATAAATAACAGGAAAACCAAACAGACAACTTTTAGAAGAGGTGGTAAACTCTCATCAAAAGACACAAAAAGACCTTCAAAATAAATCACTAGAACTAGTACCGGAATACAAATATGTCGGAGTTACTCTGCAAGTAGCACTGACATCATTCTACGCCCATGTGAAAGAAAGGGCAATAGCAGCAATATAAGCAAGTTACAACATCCAACAGCCTCAAAAATTCCCAATAAAAACGTCAATGGGACTATTTAAAACGACCATAGCACCAACAGCAACTTACGACATCTTCATAATCTGCGATAAACTAAAAGTCAATGGCATCGTTACATTAGAGAAAGACAAATCCCGCTATACGAAACGAACCATGGGCGCTGGAAAGACAGTGCCTTCAAGACTGGCTTACGTCTTACAAGTTAGTGAAAGAAACGTTCATAGAAAACACTAGACTGCAGATGCTACTGCCAAACACCAATGCCTACGAAAACATACGCCAAATAATAGTAGCAAACCACAATCCTGTCTGCTCAACCGGTGACATAGCGACAGAAGAGTGGAAACAAGCAAATAACGAAATCAGACATGCGATAGTTCGATAAGCAAAATATGGATTTCATCACTAGTTCTGTCAAAGCAAGAGATTCCACCAACCGAATGAAGACAGCATACGTGAAGGGATTTTTCAATTTCTCCAGGCGTATTTCATGACGAAATAAAACTCGGGTAAACAGCCTGGTGTGAGTGTACAAAGGACACAATATTTCGGCAATCGACCTTTTTGCCATCATCAGGCGTGCTGATCAGCAGGTGTGCTGATCAGCACACCTGATGATGGCAACAAGGTCGATTGCCGAAGTATTGCTGTTCACCAGAGATTTATTTCGTCAAATGGTTCAAATGGCTCTGAGCACTATGGGACTTAACTTCTGAGGTCATCAGTCCTCTAGAACTTAGAACTACTTAAACCTAACTAACCTAAGGACATCACACATCCATGCCCGAGGCAGGATTCTAACCTGCGACCGTAGTGGTCGCGAAGTTCCAGACTCCAGCGCCTAGAACCACTCGGCCACTCCGGCCGGCTTATTTCGTTAGCATATGTGAACTTTGCAATGAACACTGCATAAGATACCACACAAAAAACTGCAGAAAAAACAATGCCAGTAATAAAACTACGACTAGACTAATGTACCTCAATTTTGTGTTTGTATTTGCTTTTGTATTTATCTTGTATTTGGACATTGCGCGCATTTTCATTAATAATAAATAAGTGTTATACTAAAGCTGGGGAACCATATTATATAAAGAAATATCTGGATACCAGTGGAGAATACAAAATGGCATAATTTAATACTGAAAAGGCACGGCCGACTTCCTCTCCCATCTTTCCCTAATCCTATGGGATCGATGAGCTAGCTGTTTGGTCCCCTCCACCGAATCAACCAACCGACAAAAAGCAGTAAATAGAGAGTAGTCATACATTTGGGTTATCGCAGAAAAACAATGGGTCCAAAGACGTTACTACATTGTGAAAAATCTATTTATAAATCTCCATTCCTATTTGGGTCTACATTAAAAAGGACGGTTATATAGTATCTAAATGTATTTGCTTCGACATTCAGCATCTGTTAACACAAAAGCCATTTGCAGAATTTAAAAATTGGTAGAATAACTACATATCACAATCATTTGTTTGCTAAAGCAGTAAAAACTTAAAAGTTCTACACGCAAATTCTGCTATAACATGGGGAAAACTAAGTGGAAAATGTGAACAGTTAAGTTACTGATACTGATATTGGTAATACCAATGGCCTAAAAATTAAGCACTACGAAATAGGAATTTACACTCATACAGAAAAATGCTCAGAGGACATACTTAATGAACAAACAGAAATTAAACATAAAAAATCTCGAAAATTTTATTGACATTATAAAAGAATAGAAATTAAACATAAAAACATCTGGAAAATTTTAGTGACATTATAAAAGAAAAAGAATAAATTACCAAGACAAACACAAAACAACAGAGTATTCATTATTTACGTAAAATCCTGGTTAAACCTCAAAACACTCTCACTGAAAATTAAAGATAACGACTGACCTTCCGCGATATATAATTTCCATTGTAAACATATAGCATCGCTTGAGCTGGAGCTGTCAAATAAACGTCAAATATAATTTTACCGAGACCACACAAACAAAAGTGTACAGAAATGACGTGATCATGTCATAACAGAAAGGCAACTGATACTTCCGCTCCAAGATGCAATAGGGACCGCGCCGTACCAGCTAAGACGCAAGCATAACGACCCATATGTAGACACAGAAAGTAACACAGACATAAGGAACAATTTACCTGCACAGGTACACTTGGCAATGCCAAAAACGCCGAAACGAGCTTTTCGTGTAACTTTGTAATCACTACGAGTAAATAAATCCATGGTGCAGTAGGAAACTGTACCAAAAATAAAATATGTCGTTCTTCGACCTCATGCATGCTGCGGGCCCATTAGAAAGGAATTTAAATTTGTTTCCACAAATTACAGGACTGCTTTTGTGACTGTATTTCGGCGACTGTAATTTATGACCTAGTGGACTAGCAAGAACGATTACAGAAGGGACGATGTGCTACGAGATGTTGTGTCCTGGGAGTGTAATTTAAAATTTGTTTTGTGTGTACATAATGAACAAAAGGTAACTAAACCGATTTCGATTTTAGCGCATCAATTTCTCTTATTGTAATTAACACACGTCAGACTTACATTATATAGATGGCACAGTGCATATACGGTGGTTGGATGAGACAGTATTAATGACCACACGAAACTGTGTAGAATCTCCTTTGACAGATAGAATAGCCCGCACTATCATAAGGATCGATTAATACATATCTTGGACATACGTTAATGTGAAACTTCCTGGCAGATTAAAACTGTGTGCCGGACCGAGACTCGAACTCGGGACCTTTGCCTTTCGTGGGCAAGTGCTCTACCAACTGAGCTACCCAAGCATTACTCACGACCAGTCCTCACAGCTTCAATTCCGCTAGTACCTCGTCTCCTACCTCCCAAACTTCGCAAAAGCTCTTCTGCATACCTTGCAGAACTAGCACTCTTGGAAGAAAGGATATTGCGGAGACTGGCTTAGCCACAGCCTAGGGGATCTTTCCAGAGTGAAATTTTCACTCTGCAGCGGAGTGTGCGCTGATATGAAACTTCCTGGCAGATTAAAACTGTGTGCCAGACCGAGACTCGAACTCGGGACCTTGCCTTTTGCGGGCAAGTGCTCTACCAACTGAGCTACCCAAGCACGACTCACGACCCGTCCTCACAGCTTTAATTCCGCCAGTACCTCGTCTCCTACTTTCCAAACTTCGCAGAAGCTCTCCTGCATACCTTGCAGAACTAGGTGGGAGAACTAGTTCTTTTGCAGCTAACTTGTTCTGGTAATTTAATTTTCTGCTAGCTCTTAAATCGATTCAACAGAGTTCATCTTGACATTGCACACGAAAACCGATTCACTGTTTCGTGTCTGCACTTTGACCTACACAGTATCCAACCACCTACAACACAACACAGTCAGCTAACTACAGGTGAATGAAGCCAACTGCACTGGTGCACTCTCCTGTTAGGAATACAAAAGGATTACTGCACGTTAAAATCCATAACTTAATATACTATAACTCATTCAGAACCCCACAAAATAGGTTTTTCTGCCAGTGTAACTCTAACATATACTGACGTCCGATTTAATTTTACTATATGTCGAGTGAATTTTCGTATCTGACGAGTTTGTTACCACCGAATGGGATTTACGTCAATTACCATGCGAATGGCGTGTGTTACCATCTAGTAACATTGGCGTAGACTTGTTGAGTGGTAAGGCCTAACTGTGCACGCCACGACCTGTGTACATTGTTTATCTGATCCGCATCTCTTTGACCCACAAGGCAATTATGTCATGCCTATCGTGCATAAACGGAAGCTCCTTACAGCATGCCCAACTTAAAGTGTGCTGGCACCGCTGATGCCAAGTTTAACGGAGTCTACGGGGGTAGTAATGTGGCTTAGAATAGTAGATTTAAGCGACGTATATTTCAGATTACTGCATCTACACTCCTGGAAATGGAAAAAAGAACACATTGACACCGGTGTGTCAGACCCACCATACTTGCTCCGGACACTGCGAGAGGGCTGTACAAGCAATGATCACACGCACGGCACAGCGGACACACCAGGAACCGCGGTGTTGGCCGTCGAATGGCGCTAGCTGCGCAGCATTTGTGCACCGCCGCCGTCAGTGTCAGCCAGTTTGCCGTGGCATACGGAGCTCCATCGCAGTCTTTAACACTGGTAGCATGCCGCGACAGCGTGGACGTGAACCGTATGTGCAGTTGACGGACTTTGAGCGAGGGCGTATAGTGGGCATGCGGGAGGCCGGGTGGACGTACCGCCGAATTGCTCAACACGTGGGGCGTGAGGTCTCCACAGTACATCGATGTTGTCGCCAGTGGTCGGCGGAAGGTGCACGTGCCCGTCGACCTGGGACCGGACCGCAGCGACGCACGGATGCACGCCAAGACCGTAGGATCCTACGCAGTGCCGTAGGGGACCGCACCGCCACTTCCCAGCAAATTAGGGACACTGTTGCTCCTGGGGTATCGGCGAGGACCATTCGCAACCGTCTCCATGAAGCTGGGCTACGGTCCCGCACACCGTTAGGCCGTCTTCCGCTCACGCCCCAACATCGTGCAGCCCGCCTCCAGTGGTGTCGCGACAGGCGTGAATGGAGGGACGAATGGAGACGTGTCGTCTTCAGCGATGAGAGTCGCTTCTGCCTTGGTGCCAATGATGGTCGTATGCGTGTTTGGCGCCGTGCAGGTGAGCGCCACAATCAGGACTGCATACGACCGAGGCACACAGGGCCAACACCCGGCATCATGGTGTGGGGAGCGATCTCCTACACTGGCCGTACACCACTGGTGATTGTCGAGGGGACACTGAATAGTGCACGGTACATCCAAACCGTCATCGAACCCATCGTTCTACCATTCCTAGACCGGCAAGGGAACTTGCTGTTCCAACAGGACAATGCACGTCCGCATGTATCCCGTGCCACCCAACGTGCTCTAGAAGGTGTAAGTCAACTACCCTGGCCAGCAAGATCTCCGGATCTGTCCCCCATTGAGCATGTTTGGGACTGGACGAAGCGTCGTCTCACGCGGTCTGCACGTCCAGCACGAACGCTGGTCCAACTGAGGCGCCAGGTGGAAATGGCATGGCAAGCCGTTCCACAGGACTACATCCAGCATCTCTACGATCGTCTCCATGGGAGAATAGCAGCCTGCATTGCTGCGAAAGGTGGATATACACTGTACTAGTGCCGACATTGTGCATGCTCTGTTGCCTGTGTCTATGTGCCTGTGGTTCTGTCAGTGTGATCATGTGATGTATCTGACCCCAGGAATGTGTCAATAAAGTTTCCCCTTCCTGGGACAATGAATTCACGGCGTTCTTATTTCAATTTCCAGGAGTGTATATTAGTTTAACAGATTCAAAGAAAAATAACCAATAAATCCGTAAGGCGTCAAAAGTTTGGGTGTTCACGTGCTCCGGTCCTCTTACACATCAGCCGCCTTTGCCTATCGCTGTTTGAAGTCAAAGATCGCAACAGACATCTGCTCGACAATCCCCTGCAACACAGGTAATCGAAGTCATTACACGCTACCACAACTAATGGTAAATGCTTCACTGTTCTAATAACACATCGAAACTGTCTCGAAATAAACAGCGCTCGTAATCAGTTGGTCATGAAGCAACACATGTGCTGGGGAAAATCTTCGCTCCAAAAGATTGCAGAGTGGCGGCAGTTGAACGTGCATTCTCCTCGATGTACGGCTGGGAACTAGCAAAATTATAGGCACTTCTACCTCCCCTCATCCATTCCCCTCCCTCCCTCCTCCCACCTACGGTGGGGACACAGCTTTTTCCAACAATAACTGCTAGCACACGGATTCTCTGTGGCATACTGCTCTTCCGTAGAGATTGGGGTAGGAAACGTACATGGAGGTTGTATATCTGATGGTGGACAAATATTACCTGCATTAGAGTGTTAAGAGCGTTACAGTCCACATGACTAACACTTTGGAAACCATATGCTTTAACAATATAGCATTTTTAGGTGTAGAACCATGTAGCTATAGGAGTATGTGCTTATGCTCTACAATCATTTCTCTCATTCTGGTATCTTCTTGTTATTGACTCCAGACAGTGGAATAATACTTCAGAATTGATAGCACAGTTGACTTTTGTGAAATGTTTCAAACTTCGTGTGTCTGGAGCTCCATCATGTATAAACCACACGGTTCTTCCTAACCATCTGTTATATCACCACAACACTCTCACATCTACTATTCACCGACAAGAGGTGCTACCCTCCTCGACATGGACGCATCTGGAGAGATCTTGTACATTTGGATGGGTGCCGTAGGTAGGAATGGTGCAGAACAGTCTTCGTCCTATTCCTTCACGAAACATGGAATGTAGTGGGTGTATGACCCTCATACTTTTGGTCAGTTGGAGATTAAATTGGCAGTGTTGCAGGGAGGATTGGTCAAGGATAATATGGGAGGGATCTGTCAATCTCCGACTTTATCCTACAAATGCAAGAATACGCCATGATACCCATCGACACAGGGGAAGACGGCCAGTCGTAATCGTGGATTCCGTACTATGAGCGATGTGCTGGAATTATGTAGATAACCTAATTGTGTCTGTATAGGACGCTGTCTGGTATACTTGGGTGTATACGACCGAATAGAGGTACTGCACAGTCATCTATCCACATTCACAATCTACACTCCTGGAAATGGAAAAAAGAACACATTGACACCGGTGTGTCAGACCCACCATACTTGCTCCGGACACTGCGAGAGGGCTGTACAAGCAATGATCACACGCACGGCACAGCGGACACACCAGGAACCGCGGTGTTGGCCGTCGAATGGCGCTAGCTGCGCAGCATTTGTGCACCGCCGCCGTCAGTGTCAGCCAGTTTGCCGTGGCATACGGAGCTCCATCGCAGTCTTTAACACTGGTAGCATGCCGCGACAGCGTGGACGTGAACCGTATGTGCAGTTGACGGACTTTGAGCGAGGGCGTATAGTGGGCATGCGGGAGGCCGGGTGGACGTACCGCCGAATTGCTCAACACGTGGGGCGTGAGGTCTCCACAGTACATCGATGTTGTCGCCAGTGGTCGGCGGAAGGTGCACGTGCCCGTCGACCTGGGACCGGACCGCAGCGACGCACGGATGCACGCCAAGACCGTAGGATCCTACGCAGTGCCGTAGGGGACCGCACCGCCACTTCCCAGCAAATTAGGGACACTGTTGCTCCTGGGGTATCGGCGAGGACCATTCGCAACCGTCTCCATGAAGCTGGGCTACGGTCCCGCACACCGTTAGGCCGTCTTCCGCTCACGCCCCAACATCGTGCAGCCCGCCTCCAGTGGTGTCGCGACAGGCGTGAATGGAGGGACGAATGGAGACGTGTCGTCTTCAGCGATGAGAGTCGCTTCTGCCTTGGTGCCAATGATGGTCGTATGCGTGTTTGGCGCCGTGCAGGTGAGCGCCACAATCAGGACTGCATACGACCGAGGCACACAGGGCCAACACCCGGCATCATGGTGTGGGGAGCGATCTCCTACACTGGCCGTACACCACTGGTGATCGTCGAGGGGACACTGAATAGTGCACGGTACATCCAAACCGTCATCGAACCCATCGTTCTACCAATCCTAGACCGGCAGGGGAACTTGCTGTTCCAACAGGACAATGCACGTCCGCATGTATCCCGTGCCACCCAACGTGCTCTAGGAGGTGTAAGTCAACTACCCTGGCCAGCAAGATCTCCGGATCTGTCCCCCATTGAGCATGTTTGGGACTGGATGAAGCGTCGTCTCACGCGGTCTGCACGTCCAGCACGAACGCTGGTCCAACTGAGGCGCCAGGTGGAAATGGCATGGCAAGCCGTTCCACAGGACTACATCCAGCATCTCTACGATCGTCTCCATGGGAGAATAGCAGCCTGCATTGCTGCGAAAGGTGGATATACACTGTACTAGTGCCGACATTGTGCATGCTCTGTTGCCTGTGTCTATGTGCCTGTGGTTCTGTCAGTGTGATCATGTGATGTATCTGACCCCAGGAATGTGTCAATAAAGTTTCCCCTTCCTGGGACAATGAATTCACGGTGTTCTTATTTCAATTTCTAGGAGTGTAGTATACGGCACTTTCAAAGCAGTGGAGGGGTGATTTGGCAATGGTACGGAAATTGGAAGCGTTTTGCTATATCATTGGCTGGAGTTGAAATTACGGAACAACTGGTAAAATGGCTAAAACTGATTGCGCTATCAACTGTGGTGCGTACTACAGTACATTGACGCATATCAACGGCGTGTTTCCCATCCCATCCCATCCGTCCACTGGTATGCTGTTGATTAGCACTTTGTCGAGATGGAGAGAGCCTTGGCGGAACACTGGATACATCACCGTGGAGCACTGGATGAAATGTAGAGATCAGCCGGCCGAAGTGGCCGTGCGGTTAAAGGCGCTGCAGTCTGGAACCGCAAGACCGCTACGGTCGCAGGTTCGAATCCTGCCTCGGGCATGGCTGTTTGTGATGTCCTTAGGTTAGTTAGGTTTAACTAGTTCTAAGTTCTAGGGGACTAATGACCTCAGCAGTTGAGTCCCATAGTGCTCAGAGCCATTTGAACCATTTTTTGAAATGTAGAGATCATCACCTTCAGACAACAGTTCTTTCTAAATGTTCCTCAATGCTGCAGATATGTCTTCCACATATTTTTTCACAGATAAGATAACAGTACCTTTTTATATTTCTACTACCTTGTGCATGTTGTCAACAGCACCTTCCAGTGATGATCAAAATTGGAACAGTTGTCATGCACATGACTGCAAAATGAGGAGCCAATGCTCTTCGAAATGGAACACCGAGACATCTGCTACTGTAGAAGATAAGATTAACTGTGTAGGCTATCACTTTCAGATAGCTGTTGGAAACGCTCTACAATGTCGCATATTCTTCCAGTTTCCATATGTTGCGATGTCTTAGACATTTTTGTCGATGAGTAACATCACCTCTGTGTTTATTTCTGCCATCCTGTGTGTTGTGGGATCTCCATAGTTTACACTATGCCATGTTCAGCTTTCTGTGAGAGGCAATGGATCGAAACGTGTTAATGTCGGTTTAGCACCTGACACAGACCTTGAAGTCGTGGTAGAGAAACAAAGTCTATGGCAGAGTACAAAGCTGTAGTCATACACTGCTTGGATATGTTACAGGCGAAAAAAAAAGTGTATTAAAGTGCTTATGAGGGAACAATACAGTACTCTCTTATGATTGAACGCTGTTGGATATGATCTTCCTTCACAACAGTCAACAAAACTTTACGCAGGTCTGCGCAAGGGACTTTGATCGATACTCACTTGCTCCAGTGGAGCAATATATGCATATGTAATATGCTCGATATCAACATGCCGATGGTATTTGTTTATATATATATATGCCCGAGGCAGGATTCTAACCTGTGACTGTAGTGGTCGCGAAGTTCCAGACTCCAGCGCCTAGAACCACTCGGCCACTCCGGCCGGCTTATTTCGAAGTAGAGAGACATGGTAAAATCTTATAGGAGGGTGCATTACAAGACAGGCTTTCATGATTTGTTTCGTAAAGCCCAGTGTGATATAGCATCAGACTGGTAAAGCTAGACCTGCCATAGTGCGCAAAACAGCAATATCCTCTGGAATTGTAGCTTGTTGTTGTTGACTGTAAAATGGTTGTGTGTTTTTTTTTTTTTTTCAAACATGTGAGCAAATGGGGTGAAAGATCGTATTCTCTAATGCTATTTCATGTGTCTGAAATGTTCGTAATACAAACGTGCAAGAAAGTTTATTTACAGATACTGATTTGAAAGCGAGAGACGCTCTCAGGTCGTGTAATTTGTCCATCAAGCTGAAAGAAATTGCATAGCATTGATGTTTTTTTTTTTTTTTCTTCAGAGTATCAATTCTCTCATTTTCTTCTGCCCAAAGATGGTTTCGAAATAACGTGGACGTTCTGCAGCGGTTGGTAGTTTTCACAGCAAAATAATGGAAGTTTTTTTTTTACTGCCTGTCGAATCTCCGGAACAGCTCTGAAGCAAATGCCACAAAGTGGTTCCTTCATCTTCGGAATCAAATCAAAGTCACAAGGACTTAAGTCCGGGGAGTATGGTGAATGGTACAGTACTTCCCAGTCCCATCGACCGAACAGAGCAGCCACAGCTTGCGCTGTATGCGCCCCCGCATTGTCGAGCAAAATGATGGGTGGGTTGCGCAGAAAGTGTCGACACTTCTTTCGCGAATCTGGTCGCAGGTGATGCTCCAAAACCGAACAGTTAATACTGTGAACTGACGGTCTGCCGTGGAGGAACGTAATGCATTAGGATAACACCATCACAGTCGTACACGAGAATCACCATAACTAGACCGCTACATCTGCACCATCAACAGAACAGGCTCTGCTAATAGTACACTACGCCTTGCACATCGCTGGCAACGGGTTCTACACAGCGCTGGTGACTACTTTGAAGGACAGTAACAGGTTCAAACATGTAACTCTTTTGTATCGGTTGTGAATAAATAGTTGGCACTATTAAAGTTCCGGCCCTCGTAATAATCTTTGAATGTTGTACATTTGACTATCAGAGAAACAGTTCTTTGTTTATTCCCTGTGTCTATTGAATGACAAAAACAAGCATTTTCCTCACACGAGGCACACCGGACAGAGGAAAATTTCATGCAGTCAGGCACTTCGCAGTAACCACTAGTTTTATTCAGACAGAACTGGGATGAAGTCAGAAATGGTCCCGGCCGTTGTTCCGCATGTTGCGCTGCATACCAGGCATAATTGATCAAATTCGTAAAGAGTGGCAAAGAAAAATGGTAACGCACAAATGACTGGAGTTTAAGAATACTGTTTCGCTGATAAACCTGAACTGAGAGAGAGGTATCGGAAATTATGTTGTCCGATAATTTCCTGAAAAATGCTTTCCACTGTCGAAAAAATTCTTTATCGACAGGTTGAATCGCACTAGTGGTTCCGGGCGGAATACACATCACATCTACAGATTTTTCGTCGTCCTCCACAAAAACAGAGGTGTCGTTATGTCCAGACCATGAATCCAACAAAAGTAAATAATTAGCTTCTGTAACTGGTAGGAATACGTTTCCGAACGAAATGCTGAAAATTATTCTTTCTCATTTTTCCAGATTTTGATACGTCGAGTACAATATTTTTGCAACTAAACAGTCAATTTTTTTTATTTTTGTTCCTAATTTGCGTTGCGGTTCTTGAAGACAGATAAACAACAGCGGAAACTGTAAACCATTCGTACTTATCACTGGCACTATCGTATATGAATGTGTCATTGCATTCATTGATTGGGCAACCGACTCCGTCCTTTTTTCACCCCGAAATGATAAAGTGCGGTGTGCATATAGTTCTTTCACGAAACCTGAGTGATCAGCATTATAAACAGCAAGTTTCGTCTTTACGTCGGCTATGAATTTCTCTATAGCATTGTCTATCACAGGCAGCTGCTCTGTACGTGATGTAAACTTGGTAATTTTGCGACTTCCTATACTGTACGATTTCTTGAACTTGCGTAGCCAGGTCGACGAAGCCTGGAAATTAGCAATGTTCATATCAGATGCAATTCGAAGAGCCCAGTCTCGTAGATCTCCATCTGTAACAATGCATAGCCTCTCACGAGCAGTTCTAAATCTTTCGAACAGTTATTCATTCAGATGGTTTCGGGTTTTCGTTTGGCGCATATTTCTTACTTCATGTAATTCATTCTTCCATTTGTTCAGTTCGCGCTCCTATTTTACGAAACTAAAACGCCTTTGCACACTGCGTAACTTCAAGCATTCTTTCCCTCCTTCGTTTAACCAATGTTTTACTGCCTTTTCTTTGTCGCTGAAAGCTGTTACAGTATGTTTTTTTTCTTTAACCTTGGAAGGCATTCTTCTTCAGAACTGTTACTCTCACAACTGACGTCATCCGAACCACAATTCATGGAATCGTCACAGTTATTTCCTATTTCTTCTAACGTATCCACAATTACAAACGAAATGTCGATATCATTCGGATGAACGTCAAGGAAATCAACTAACAAATGACACATATGTACGTCCTCGGCTGGAAACCACGTTCTTCATATTCCATCACTGCTAAATTTAGAACGTTAATTGGATTCCACATTACTGTGAAACTGGAATTTAAAAAAAGGTACTATTAGCAGGTATGCCTTACGAAAGCACAATAAATATTAATTCAGATTTATCTGTACTGTCAATACTTCCCAATACTGCAAAAAGCAACTGATAATTTCTAATAGACGTTACTTGAGTGGCTCATTCGAGAGAATAGTAACTGTGTACTGTAATGTCAGAAAAACTATCAATGAACGGTAACCTAAAAAAATGATTCAAATGGCTCTGAGCACTATGGGACTCAACATCTCAGGTCATAAGTCCCCTAGAACTTAGAACTACTTAAACCTAACTAACCTAAGGACATCACACACACCCATGCCCGAGGCGGGATTCGAACCCGCGACCGTAGCAGTCCCGCGGCTCCGGACTGCAGCGCCAGAACCGCTAGACCACCGCGGCCGGCGGTAACCTAAAACTTCATTTACAAATTACGATATGGTTGTGTCGTGTTTACTGTTTCCAAATGTACCGCCGACCTCTGCTCTGTGTGTGTGTGTGTGTGTGTGTGTGTGTGTGTGTGTGTGTGCGCGCGTACGCACGCGAGCGCACGCTCAGCTGCGCGTGCGCAGTTTGCGCGTGCGCAGTTGCTACGGCGCCAGTTGTTGTTGTGGTCTTCAGTCCTGAGACTGGTTTGATGCAGCTCTCCATGCTACTCTATCCTGTGAAAGCTTCTTCATCTCCCAGTACCGACGGCAGCCTACATCCTTCTGAACGTGCTTAGTGTATTCATCTCTTGGTCTCCCTCTACGATTTTTACCCTCCACGCTGCCCACCAATACTAAATTGGTGATCCCTTGATGCCTCAGAACATGTCCTACCAACCGATCCCTTCTTCTAGTCAAGTTGTGCCACAAACTTCTCCTCTCCTCAATCCTATTCAATACCTCCTCATTAGTTATATGATCTACCCATCTAATCTTCAGCATTCTTCTGTAGCACCATATTTCGAAAGCTTCTATTCTCTTCTTGTCCAAACTAGTTATCGTCCATGTTTCACTTCCATACATGGCTACGCTCCATACAAATACTTTCAGAAACGACTTCCTGACAATTAAATCAATACTCGACGTTAACAAAGTTCTCTTCTTCAGAAACGCTTTCCTTGCCATTGCCAGTCTACATTTTATATCCTCTCTACTTCGACCATCATCAGTTATTTTGCTCCCCAAATAGCAAACCTCCTTTACTACTTTAAGTGTCTTATTTCCGAGGCTTGCGTGCCTCAGCGATACAGATGGCCGTACCGTAGGTGCAACCACAACGGAGGTGTATCTGTTGAGAGGCCAGACAAACGTGTGGTTCCCGAAGAGGGGCAGCAGCCTTTTCAGTAGTTGCAGGGGCAACAGTCTGGATGATTGACTGATCTGGCCTTGTAACACTAACCAAAACAGCCTTGCTCTGCGAACGGCTGAAAGCAAGGGGAAACTACGGCCGTAATTTTTCCCGAGGGCATGCAGCTTTACTGTATGATTAAATGATGATGACAGCGCCAGTAGGGGTGTACATTTCTACCGCCGCCTGGCGCGCTACCCAAATTGTCAATTTTCAGCTATTTTTTAAAATACTCACACTACCTCTTAGCAGCTAAAATTTTGGCAGTGCATTTCTTTCGTTGTTTTCTTTCTGTGTAAAAAATTTCAGGGTACGTTTCGACATGCCTTATTGGACCATTCCCTTGTTAGAAAGGAAAAAACGGTGGATGGACAGAGTGTGGGGGGAGTAGCAGACGGACAGAGAGACGGGCGAGAGAAGAGGGACAGAGAATGGTGCGTGGAGGAGGTGGACAGAAAAAAAGAGGGAGAAGGAGATGGACTGAGATGTGTGGAGATGAGATGTACAGAGAGAAGGGGAAGGAAGAGATTGACTAATAGAACTGAAATAAATACATACGCGGGAACGCCGGGTACTGAGCTAGTACGAAATATTTCGCTGAAACAGGCTGAAAGTATGCTACATTTGTTGACCAAGTTCTCTGCTGCCGTGATGTTTCCGTCGCACGTCGTTTACATGGCGGTACATGTAATAACTGAAGTGTGGGTTATCATATTTTGTCACCTTCCACTCCCTTTCCGAAAACTTCCACTGTAAACATTAACAACTTGTGTGTTACCCCCTTACAAGTTCCTCCTCCTCATGAAATTAACGTTCGACCACGTACTGGACAGAACCAGGAAAGAGCTCTCTGACGTGTGCTCGCCATAGACTGCGTCTGTCCGTGGCGATCCATACTGCAGCATACAAGTTGCGCAGGTTCACAACACTCGAATGTTTTAAATATACACACACTGCAGATTCTTGAGGTGTTGACTTCAGTGTAGAATCCCCACACACGTCGACGATGGATGCCTCCAGAATGCGTGATTGAGCATATGTTGTGGAAGTAGTATCGACCCAACGAGGAACTGTACTTTATTTCGTTCCGACCGAAACGTACTTACGGCGAAAGTAGGTCCTAGTTACAGAATAATACTCTCATCTATCATGGAGAAGATGTATCTTCTGATGTAACTTGATATGAATTGTTTGGCGTTTTTCTAAAACCGAGGCGGACTCGTGAAGGTTATCGTTTAGTTTTTATGCACACAGTTTATGAACCCATAAAAGAGAAGAGTAAGATTGCGTTGTGTTATTGTTGTAGGCTGCCTAAGTGGTTTCGTTGCAGAGTTGACACTCACCTCTAAGGCCTCTTTCACATTGTCGTGCGGCACTGACAAGTCGGTTGCAGCGTCCTGTTATTCATTTGTGTTTGTTCTTGTTTACAGAAAAATGTTGAAGAATGGATGAAACTGATTACGAGGTTTTGATAACCTTGGTGGAATTGAGACCTCGTCTGTCGGACAAAACTCTAGAGGTGTATAATGATCGTATTGTTATAAAGAACGCTAGGCGGGAAGTTTGCGTAGCACTGAAGAAAGATTTTGATGTAATGGAAGACAAAGATAAAAATGCCTTTTGAAAGTATTTATTTAACATTAAACTTTATACGTTATAAATAAGTTTTAAACAGTATTTATTTTACGTCATAAATTTTATTCTAAAAGGAAGAAGCTTGTTAATTTATATCTTTGACATCTGCCATGAAATACTTCCAGCATTTGTCACAAAATATTTACAAAGCCTGTTCCTTAGGGCGTTGGCAGTCAGTCCTCATCTTATGTTAGCATCTTGCGGCAAGTCTTCCAAACCAGTGATGGATGTGGTGCCCAACTACAAATTCACCTCTGTCGTGTACAAAACTGTGCAAAACAATGCAGACTTTAACCATATTTACTGCAAAGTCTGAGTGAACATTTAAAGGTAGGTGAAACAACCGCCACTTATTGATGATGCTGCCAAGAGCACATTCCACATGCCTCCTCGCTCTGCGCGAAAGGTAATTAAACATTCTTTTCTCAACTGTTAAGTTTGGTGCCCCAAAAAGTCTGGACAAACGTGTCTAGTCCAAATGCTGCGGCTCCCACGGAAAAGTAGGGTTCTTTTGGACCCTCCGTACCAGGCGGACATTTGACGTCTGGAAAATCCACGGAATTACTTTCTATTGACTTCCACAAACTGGACCGTCTGAGCACTGAAAAGTCACAGTCTTTGCCATAACTTCCTGTGTCGACATAAATGAACCTGTAGCTGGAATCCCCACAGAAAAGTATTCTTTATAATTAAAAGACATTGATCCGCTTTAAAGTGGGGCAGTAAGATGTTTTCATTCCACCGCTCCTAAGCAATGGGGGGAAATTAGCAGTACGTTCAAATGCAGCCGCAATTGATTCCCATACCTCTTTGGTCGGTCTTTGTATACGTTCATCCCGCAGTAATGACCTATTTGCTGTACTTACAATATTAACTAATTAACTTGCTGTAGAAATCCAAATCATGTGCTGTAAATGTAAGTCAGTGAAGGAACAACTCCTTGTCAGATACATGAAAAAAAAGGAAAAAGAAACTAATAACGTTTAGCTTACAACGGAAAATTTTTTTGTTACAGTTTTGCTTTTTTGTATACAAAGTTAAAATTTTTTCATAGAGCAGAGTTTTCTTTTGCTGTAGATAAAGAAGTGATCGGAGGTGGGAAGTCTACAAGACTCGTTTGTCAACTCAAACATAAAAATTCGAGCTACCAAAAAAAAGTGGCTTAGCAGCAAAGAAAGTGAATGTTTGTTCTCATCAGCTGTAGTTTCTAAAAAAGACTGCATGGTGCGTGGGAGATGGAGGACAGCTTTCAGTTGGAACAAACTGCTAGACTGGAAGAAGATACAGAAACGCAGGGCTCCGCTGAAAATGTTGAGAATCTTTCTGACCCATTTGATACACCATATACACTCGCATCCTGAAGCAACCGTCATACAAGCAGAAAATAAAGGCAGCCTGATGAAATTGAAATGAAAATGTTAAGAGCTCTGGAAGAAGACAAACCACGCAGCGAAATATTTTCCACTTAGTCTCGAGCCTCATCTGGAAAAATTTGATGGACAGGATTATCTTCTGTTTCAGACTGGAGTTCTCAAAGTAATAGGAAACACATATGAAAGCAAAAACATATTGACAGCTCAGCCTCCTCCATTTACCCATCACACAAGTTCCATGCCCTATAATGATCAGTTTCAAGCTTATTCTTATTCGCCTAGGGAAAATGTATCTCCCATGTCCTCTTACCATGCGCTTGAGATTCAGCCTCCTCCAGCTGCAACAAACCCATCATTTTTCCGGTCAACAATTAGAAAATTCTCAAGGTCACAGTTCTCATCAACAACAACAAAAAGTGCCGTCACAACACCCCTCGTCTTCCACTAGTAGTCATGAAGGCCCACCATCAACTACGCAGATCTGCTACCTTTTCGCAGAAAGCCTATTGCCACAAAGTGACAGTACAGTCAGTCCTGCTACAAAATCTTTAGATTCAGCTAGTGATATTGACTTTTCTACTTGATGACTTGGGTGGAATCTAAATGTAAAAAATAAATAAGAACACGAACATAATTTGTTTTCATCTATTAACCTACCTTAACGCGATAGTCAGTATTTGAACAGCTTGTATGCAATTGCGGAATTGTGTGTTTTGTCGCTGAAACACATCCTTAAGATTTCTATGTAATCTGTGGAAAGAGGTAATAGACATTCGGAAATAGTTACAGAATTTATTTCCGTCATTCCTTAAATGTTTAGAGATTGTGTAAAATAAACGTACTTCCTCTCTTAGAGGTTATGGGGTACACAAACAAAAGTCAATATTTAACTCGTTTTCGGCGGCGGCGACGAAGCAGCCACAAAGCAACAATTCATTTACGGTTCATCTTCACACACACATTAAACAAATTCAATAGATATCTGGAAGCAACACAGTCACGGCTAAAACTCGTACGGCTTTTCGCCGCACAGCCAAAACCGTATAATGTGAAAGAGGCCTAAAACCTCGCAATGGTAAGAGGGAGCCAAGGGAACCCGCAGAGGCTGAACCGGAAACTGACTGTGAGGAACCTGTTAACTAGCTCTCCTGCTTCTGTAAAGTTTGGAAGGTAGAAGAAGAGATACTGGCAGAAGTAGAGCTGTGAGGACCGGGCGTGAGTCGTGCTTCGGTAGCTCAGATGGTAGAGCACTTGCCTGCGAAAGGCAAAGGTCCCGAGATAGAGTCTCGGTCGGGCACACAGTTTTAACCTGCCAGGAAGTTTCACTTCAGGGCAAACTCCGCTGCAGACTGAAAATCTCATTCTGGGTATATGGAAATTGTTAAGAAAGAATCCAACAAAGATGACAAATTCGCTATAAAAAAAAGGGGGGGGGGGCGCTGGTGCGGGCTGAGAGTTGCCATAGCAGATTCATTTATTTGGGAAGGTAAGCGTATGGTCGTGGGCTGTTTGAGCGTCTGGCGTTGGGTTGGCACAGCGTGTCACTATAAAGTCGAACATATAGTGTATCGTTCAAACGTCTGCTGAAGGCTGACATCTAAAATTGTAAGATTTTTTTCGACAAACACTAAAAGGTCCGTCAGTAATGAGAATGCAAGAAAAGAAACAAATAATATTTTAAATCGTACTATTATTAAATACAAAAGATGTTGAAAGCGCTTTGAATGTAAACGTTCCGTGTCATGGAGTAATTATTAGACTTGTAGCTTACTGCACATAAGAAACATGGTATCATATGAAGTACACTCCTGGAAATGGAAAAAAGAACACATTGACACCGGTGTGTCAGACGCACCATACTTGCTCCGGACACTGCGAGAGGGCTGTACAAGCAATGATCACACGCACGGCACAGCGGACACACCAGGAACCGCGGTGTTGGCCGTCGAATGGCGCTAGCTGCGCAGCATTTGTGCACCGCCGCCGTCAGTGTCAGCCAGTTTGCCGTGGCATACGGAGCTCCATCGCAGTCTTTAACACTGGTAGCATGCCGCGACAGCGTGGACGTGAACCGTATGTGCAGTTGACGGACTTTGAGCGAGGGCGTATAGTGGGCATGCGGGAGGCCGGGTGGACGTACCGCCGAATTGCTCAACACGTGGGGCGTGAGGTCTCCACAGTACATCGATGTTGTCGCCAGTGGTCGGCGGAAGGTGCACGTGCCCGTCGACCTGGGACCGGACCGCAGCGACGCACGGATGCACGCCAAGACCGTAGGATCCTACGCAGTGCCGTAGGGGACCGCACCGCCACTTCCCAGCAAATTAGGGACACTGTTGCTCCTGGGGTATCGGCGAGGACCATTCGCAACCGTCTCCAGGAAGCTGGGCTACGGTCCCGCACACCGTTAGGCCGTCTTCCGCTCACGCCCCAACATCGTGCAGCCCGCCTCCAGTGGTGTCGCGACAGGCGTGAATGGAGGGACGAATGGAGACGTGTCGTCTTCAGCGATGAGAGTCGCTTCTGCCTTGGTGCCAATGATGGTCGTATGCGTGTTTGGCGCCGTGCAGGTGAGCGCCACAATCAGGACTGCATACGACCGAGGCACACAGGGCCAACACCCGGCATCATGGTGTGGGGAGCGATCTCCTACACTGGCCGTACACCACTGGTGATCGTCGAGGGGACACTGAATAGTGCACGGTACATCCAAACCGTCATCGAACCCATCGTTCTACCATTCCTAGACCGGCAAGGGAACTTGCTGTTCCAACAGGACAATGCACGTCCGCATGTATCCCGTGCCATCCAACGTGCTCTAGGAGGTGTAAGTCAACTACCCTGGCCAGCAAGATCTCCGGATCTGTCCCCCATTGAGCATGTTTGGGACTGGATGAAGCGTCGTCACACGCGGTCTGCACGTCCAGCACGAACGCTGGTCCAACTGAGGCGCCAGGTGGAAATGGCATGGCAAGCCGTTCCACAGGACTACATCCAGCATCGCTACGATCGTCTCCATGGGAGAATAGCAGCCTGCATTGCTGCGAAAGGTGGATATACACTGTACTAGTGCCGACATTGTGCATGCTCTGTTGCCTGTGTCTATGTGCCTGTGGTTCTGTCAGTGTGATCATGTGATGTATCTGACCCCAGGAATGTGTCAATAAAGTTTCCCCTTCCCGGGACAATGAATTCACGGTGTTCTTATTTCAATTTCCAGGAGTGTACTACGATCTTTATGTTACACGATCTGAACTTCTCCTCATGAACATTATGGAAATTGCTATATGAAAGCTATTTTCTGAATAATAAGCGGGAGGTGATTAACCACGGATATGAAAAAGTATATCAGCTGCAATGTACCACTGCTGCATGTATATTAAGAATAGAGTTGCAAATTGTTATGTCCGCACTATAACACAACAAATATTCCGTGATAACCAAATTTATTTGACCTTCTGTCACTCAAAACAAAACTTAAGTTCGACTACACAACACTTCGCTGGCTGTAGCGCCAAGGAGAAATCAGAGTCACTAGTAGAGAATACAAGTCCAAACCATTGCCAACCAGTCGATACCGACGCGTCGCAAGTTTCCAGCTAGGGAGGCCACAGTACGATTCGTTCGTCTTGAATCCAGCAGCCGGGTAGTAACACAGTCATCGGCGAAGATTGAACTGGTTAAACGGGCTCAGGGAGCTCGCTTAAATCCGCAGGTCCGGCCAATCAGAGCGTTGGTAGATGGCGCCCTTATACGGTTGCTCACTCTGGTGGCAAGGGCAGCGCCGCCAGGGTAATCCGTATCGACAGTGGTGTGTACGCTGCCGCTAACCCCGCGACGACGCGTTCACTGGCGCCAGTTGTTGACATCGTTGCGGCGGCAGCGGTACTCGCTGTGTGCCGCGCGTGTTGTAGCACGCCGCGCCTAGTTGACGGATGCTGAGCGCCGGCCGATTCGACACAAATGAATAAAAATAATTTTAGTACTGCTTATCCAGTAGCACTGAGAAGAAAAGTTCTTATTTAAAAACCTAGGCGTCACGGTCCAAGAAAAGATGTACTACAAAGTGGCTACGAAACGACGTCAGAATAATTTTATCCTATTCGCAAAAGTAAAACTACTGCGCAAGAGCTTGGTGAGAAAGTAAAAGAAACCTTACAGACATTTGAAGAAATACGTAGATCCTGAACATAACTCATAGATCGATTGTAACGACTTTTGTAACATTCACTGAAGAGCCAAAGAAACTGGTACACCTGCCTAATATCGTTAGGGCCCCCGCGAGCACGCAGAAGTGCCACAACACGACGTGGCATGGACTCGAATAGTGTCTGATGAAGTGCTGGAGGGAACTGACACCATGAATCGCATTGTCTTGTTGGAATTGCCCAAGTCCGTTGTAATGCACAAAGGACATGAATGGATGCAGGTTATCAGACAGGCTGCTTACGTACGTCTCACCTGGCAGAGTCGCATCTAGACGTATCAGGGGTCCCACATCACTGCACATGCCCCACACCATTACGGAGCCTCCGCCAGCTTGAGCCGTCCCCTGCTGACATGCAGGGTCCGTGGATTCATGAGATTTTCTCCACACCCGTGCACCTCCATCTGCTCGATACAATTTGAAACGAGACTCGTCCGACCAGGTATCATGTTTCCAGTCATCAACAGTCCAATGTCGATGTTTATGGGACCAGGCGAGGCGTAAAGCATTGTGTCGTGCAGTCATCAAGGGTAAACGAGTGGGCCTTCGGCTCCGAAAGTCCATATAGGTGATTTTTCGTTGAATTGTTCGCGCGTTGACACTTATTGATGGCCCAGCACTGAAAGCTGCAGCAATTTGCGGAAGGGTTGCACCTCTGTCACGTTGAGCGATTCTCTTCAGTCGTAGTTGGTCCCGTTCTTTCAGGATCTTTTTCTGGCCGTAGCGATGTCGGAGATTTGATGTTTTACTGCATTCCTGATATTCACGGTACACTCGTGGAAATGGGCATACGGGGAAAATACCCACTTCGTCGCTGCCTCGGATATGCTGTGTCCCATCGCTCATGCGCCGACTATAACACCACGTTCAAACTCACTTAAATCTTGATAGGCTGCCATTGTAGCAGCAGTAACCGTTCTACCAACTGCTCCAGTCACTTGTTGTCTTATATAAGCGTTCTCGACTGCAGCGCCGTATTCTGCCTGTTTACGTATTTCTGTAGTTGAATACGCATGCCTATACCAGTTTCCTCGGTGCTATGGTGTATATGTGTAACATTCCGTATCAGAATAGAATATAAACAGAATTCTGCTGAAAGCTTGGCTGAATGCAGAATACTTCTCATCTGAGTGCATGAGAACGTTTGTGCGTATGGTCCTAGAAATAGCGCCTCATTAGTGCTTTAGTGCAGTTCCGTGTTGCAGAGACGTAATATTATTCCTGACAATGGAATATACCCACGATCGCGAGTTCCTAACTGTTCTTCATGTACAGCTGTGGACGCGGACGATGTTCTCCAGGTGGCCGTAGCGGGAACAGCGTGACGTCACACAGCGGTCGGGCGGTTAGCGCCAGTCTGCAAGTCGGCTGGACGCATGCACACCCCAGCCGGGCCCGCATCTCGTGGTCGTGCGGTAGCGTTCTCGCTTCCCACGCCCGGGTTCCCGGGTTCGATTCCCGGCGGGGTCAGGGATTTTCTCTGCCTCGTGATGGCTGGGTGTTGTGTGCTGTCCTTAGGTTAGTAAGGTTTAAGTAGTTCTAAGTTCTAGGAGACTGATGACCATAGATGTTAAGTCCCATAGTGCTCAGAGCCATTCACACCCCAGCCGCCTCTGCTGCCGGTCCCCTAGCGCGGGACTCTGCAGCCTGCCCACTCCGATGTGACGGCTCTTGTGTCAGAACACCGACGGACGTCTCAGCAGCCAACAGGCGCCCCCACTGCTTGAATAAATGAAAGTGTCGGACAAGTGCGACTAGGCTCGCGCACTGAGAGGTCCGTACAAACTCAGCTATGTAACACAGGTAGCTCACCCCTGGAATTTCGAAAATTTGTGCTTGTTATCCTTATCGATGCTGGCAAGATATCAAAATATGTGACATAAATGGCTGTACCTTTTGATTGCATTGAGTAGAAGCTTAAATTTCTTACACCATCAACGGACTGCGGACGTTAGACCGCCTATGTGATATAATTTTCAAATTGATACGCCTACCCGTTCTTGAGAAAAATGGGCCTTAACCGACAGACAGACAGACTGTCGGATAACAAAAAAACTGTCAGATGCCAGTAGGACTCGCGCGCTTAGGCTTCCGTACTCATTTAATTATGTTTATAGGCCGTTCATTCATTTCGAGAATATCGACGATTTTTGTCTGTTATCGACATCGATACTGGCAAGAGTTCAGTCCTGGGGATCCCAAGACGTTCGCGAATGTATGAATTTCATGTTTGAAGTCGGATAACAAATGGAAAAAGAATTTTTTTCGTGTGATATAAGTGCAAGTCAACAATTTTCTGACCTTTTCTTTTATTTGTACCGTGAAACCTTACCTCCTGCCAAATTTCATTACTCTAGGTCAACGGGAAGTACCCCATAGGTTTTGATGAGTGAGTTTGCGATTGTCAATATACGTGACATAAATGGCCATATCTTTTGATTGCACTGACTTAACAACTTTAAGTTTTGTACACTGCCAAGAGACTATAAACCTTAGTATGTTGTATAAATTTCAGGTTTTTCAAGTTGATACCTGTTCCTGAGGAAAATGGGTCTTAACAGACGGACAGACAGACTGTTAAATAACAAAAATGACAAGAAAATATTTTTTCGCGTGATATAATTAAAAATTAAAAATTCTAGGATTTTTCCTTTACTTCTACTGTGAAACCATATTTCATGCCAAATTTCATGATTCTAGGAAGTACCCTATAGATTTTAATGAGTGAGTTTGCGAGTATCAAGATACAGGGTGACAATTATTGAACTATATGAAATAAAATCGTCATACCTTCCGAACGGTTTGCGTTAGGACGTTCAAACTGCATGATTGGTCGCGTGGCATGATGGGAATCAGTATGTGCATGTACGGTTTGCTTTAGCGACGAAGCCCACTTTCATCTGGATCATTCTGTCAATAAGCAAAATTTGCGCATTTGGGGGACTGAGAATCCTCATTTCGCGATCGAAAAGTCTCTTCACCCTCAACGAGTGACTGTGTGATATGCACTGTCCAGTCACGGAATAAATAGTGCGATATTTCTTGATGACACGGTGACTAAAAAGTGGTAGATGGAGTTTTTGGGAGACGATTATCCAAAGCGACCTTCATTTCGACAACATTTGATTCATGCAAGACAGAGCTTGACCTCATCGAAGCAGGAGAGCGTTCGATGTCCTTGAGGAGCACTTTGCGGACCGCATACTGGCTCTGGGGTACCCGGAGGGCACTGGCATGGGCCTCGATTGGCCGCGATATTCCAGAACCTTCCAGAATCCATCCATCTCACAGCGAAGCATATCAGCTGATACATGGCAGTGGTGCAAGTCTCCCGTCTGCCAGCTAGGGCTGATGGTGTGGTAATGGAATGCAGCCTGCATACGTTCCCAATTGTTTCCATAAAAACATTCCTATCCTACAACACAAAAAAAGGGTAGTAACTGTTTAAACACCCTAATTGCATGGCGAACTGGTGCAGAACTCTAGATTGTAGGCAACTGTTCAGTGTTGCAAACACTGCAACCAAAATCATGTTGTTTGCAGACGACACTAGTGTAATAGTGAGTGATGTTAAGGAATCTCTGTACGTTACAACTGTTAAAGTTCTTAAGTCCTTACATTCGTGTTTGAAAGACATTAGGTTGATCCTAAATGTGAAGAAAACAAATTATTTTTGGAAGATGAATCAAAACCGAGAATTCCATCTGTTACTGGGCATAAATGAGTTAGAAAGGGTACAATAACAAATTTCTAAGGAATGTGTGTTGATCAAGGCTTAAACTGGAAAGACCACAAAACTAATCCCTTCCAGAAACTTAGTTCTGCATGTTTTTCTCTGAGAATTATTTTTAAAGTTTATTCCTCTGATGGTGACAGAATGGCTTATTTTGGTTCCTTACAGTCCCTTGTAGTAGTAGTAGTAGTAGTAGCTTTATTCATCTGTAGATGTCTTTTTACAAGGATAGAGGACATGTCAAAATATTTACAAGTTTAGACCAATTTAAAATAAGCTAATTCGGATAAACATACATTTACAGACTTCTAGTTAGAGACAGTTTACTCCTGGTATACAATATTTTTTTTACGAATAACTTCTTAAATAATGTAATACCACACTGTTCACTCATATCTCACTATCAGTCACCACACACACACACACACACACACACACACAATGGCGATCTCTGGGCCATTATCTGTACTGCAACTTCCCATTTGCTCTTCTGAAAAACTAAGTCAGCATCCCTCTATAATGAGTGAGATGTTGACCTCAGAAAGAGGGAGAGGTGCTAGTATTGTGCTATGCATAGCTTGGGGATAAGTATTTCTAGAAAAGAAAAAAAGGAATAAAACGTAATGTGAAGGTGGTATGTGAAATGTTAGATGTTTTATAATATTTATTATTATTTATTTGTATTACATTTCTTTATCAAACCCCTACTCTGTTTTATCTAAGTAATCCTTCAATGTTTAGAATGTATTGTATAACAGGTAATTTTAGCTGCCTTTTTAAATAAGTGTATTTTTGCAATTTCTTTATTCTCTTTTAGTAATTTATTGAACAGTTTTATTCCTTGGTATGAAATGCTGTTTTGAGTTTTATGTTTATTTTTCTTGGTAAATGTAAATTGAGTCCAGCTCTTGGTGCATGGTCATGGACAAAGCTGTTTGTGCAGTAATTACCAATATTGTTTTTAATGTGTACAACTGACTGGTAAATATATTCACATGGAGCAGTTAAAATCCCCAGCGTTGTGGACAAATCTATACAATGAGCCCAACTAGTATTTTTTGTTATCATTCTTATGGCTCTTTTCTGGAATTTGAAAATTGTGATCATATTTTGTGTGTTTGTTCCCTAAAAAAGAATGTCATAGCTAAGAACTGAGTGTACCTATGAATAATATGTAACTAAAAGACACTGCATGTTACACACTGATGATAGGATTCTAAGGGCATACATGCTGATGATATTTTGTTTGCAAGTACCTTTGTGTGTTCACACCATTTCAACTGAGAATCAATATTCCTCCTAGAACTTTTGCATTTGTTACAGTCTATGAAGGTGCCATCTAGTATTCGTTCTAATATGCTACCTTGTGGAACCCCTATATTAATGTATTTTGGTTCTGATAAGTGTTTTACTAAATGTTTATATCTATTTCAAGTATGTGTTATCTCTACTCTTTGTACCCTATCTGCTAGGTATGATCGAAACCAGTCATTAGCTACTCCTCTTATTCCTAGTGCCTCTAATTTATTTAATAGAATCTTGTGATCGACTGTATCAAAGGCCTTAGAAAGATCCAAAAATATGACTGTGACACACTCATCTTTGTCAAGAGCATCAAGTACAACTTTTGTGAATTGTACTGTGGCTGACTCCATATTTTTGCCACTTCAGAAATCAAACTGTGATTCGCTTAAAAGATTATATTTATTCAAGGAATTCATTAATCTGTCTTTCATAATTGCTTCTGTTATTTTTGAGAATCGTGGCAGCAGGGAAATGGGCCGGTAATGTTCTATGTCTTCTGCATTATCTTTCTTAAGCAAAGGTACAACTCTTGCCTGTTTTAACTGCTTTGGAAATGTGAAGGATTCATTTATTATATTTGTTAAGGGGCCTTGTATAATCCCTATGCATTGTTTCATTACACACATCGGTACTTCATCTAAGCCTACTGACTTTTTATTTTTTGCTTTTGAACAATTTTATTGACTTCATTCTCTGTGGTTGGAAGTAACATCATCGTATTTAGTGCAACGTGATTTACAGGTGTTATATTTGTTTTGAGGAATTTTTGCCATAGCTTCTCTGCAGTACTTGAAAAATGCTCGTTTACATAGTTTGCTAAGTATTGTGGATCATTTATTAGGCTTTATCAGGCTTGTAGTTTAGAGAATGATTAGATGCCTGATTTTACTGTTGTTATTTGACAGAGATGGTCTGATACTCCAAGATCTTTTACAGCTACATCACTTTTTCCCTGTCCATATTTGTGGCCCCATGGTCAATTACTGATGCAGTCACTGTAGTAAACCTTGTTGCACTATTGACCAATAGGGGCATGTCAAAACTTTGAAGGATATTATGAAGGTGTTGCTGGACTCATGTATGATGTTAGTGTTGATGTTAATGTCCCCACACAGAATTATGTTGGCCTTTGTACCTGAGACTTTATGTAGAACTTTTGTTAATTTATTGAAAAAAAAAAGTCTACACTACCACTTGGAGATCTATACACATACAAAATGATTAATTGATTAATTTCTTGGCGATATCAAGCCCTGTTAATTCAGTAGCTGACATTTCAAAGTTTTTGTCTTCACTTACTGTACTGAGGTCACGTCTTGATTTGAACTGTATTCCTGAGACCAAGTACTGTGGTACCAGTTACACTGCAAAATGAAGTGTTAAAAGAGGTTCATGATAATGTATCACCAGAGCATAGAGGTTGTAGAGCAACAGAATGTTGTGTAGTCAAACAATATCTTTGGTTATTTGTTGCAAGCAGAAGTCGTGAATTGTTGCAGCTGCATCATTTTCCCAATTTTGACTGAGATAAAATGGGGCTGCAGTGTTTATCTTCGGCACGCCCATGTAGCTGTTGTCACAGATTCAGCTAAGTGAGAAAAGCCATCCAATTTGCACGACTATTTACATATATAAGCCGACTTATGAATTTTCCTTTGTGTGAGACCGCTTGTGTCAGACAGGTCTGATTCAAAATTTAAGATTCTAACATTCTAGCGTTCAGGCCGTTTTCATATAATCTTACACCGTGTCAATACTCATGTGTATCGTGATATATTGTGTATTTTCGAACTTTTGCAAGCACCGCGAAAAACTTTTTATTATCATCAATTGTAAACTTAACTTGTGCATTTTAGACAGTATATATATAATCTGTATTTATTGTAATTTAACGTTGTTGTCGAATTTGTTGGTGAGCATAACCTAAAAAACTTTACTGAGAAACAGTAGATTTTGTAGCTACCAAGTTTTTCTGGTGTACAAGATAACTCATTTTTTGGCTTCCGTTCTAAGAGGTTACTGGTAATACTTTCAGGATAACAGGCCTATAAATTAAATTGAAAGAGAATCAGAAAGCTTCATTTGAAGTTTTTTTTTCTGTTCTGTAAAATATCGCATGAGGCACAATGCAGCTCCACTGTGTGCACTGTTCCCGGGCGTGGGATGAGCTAGTTGCTGTTCGTCAGCAGCCGAAAATCTCCCTTACTACTTTTGCAGTTGTCGTGTCCTCTTATGTTTCGTCACAATCATCTACAATGACTGTCACGATAACTCAATACACTCTTTCATCCAAGTTTTGACTTAAAGATAATGTTTATTCACTTTCCCGGCATGCAGTATAAATCTCTGGTACAGTGCCTTGTGAAACACGGAACACTTCGGCTCCCTTCGTTACGAAAGTACCCACGATATACGAGCACCAGCAATTTGCCCACGTTCGAATTCACTTATCTCCGACATAATGCACTCGAAACTACACAGAACACTGTTATGACCAGGACAGGCACTTGAAACGTATTGGGAGCGTTGTGCAGGCACCATCTGTGGTCAAATGCATCAACGCCACCAAGAAGAACGTGGGATGTTCCGCCCATCCCGCTAACCAACTAATTTCTTTCACTGAAACCAAAACTGAGCCAGTGGGACTCAGTTCACATGTTGGGAAAAGTGTTGCGTCCTGTGGCAAGGCGAGGCAAACAGAAAAGGGTAGACTCCATTAATCGTCGACAGTTCAAACATATGGCAAACATTGGTACCCATTAGGGAAATGAAGGAACACCAGATGGACTGTGTGCAGGCCCAGGGACCTCTTTAAGCCTCTTTATGTTTAAGAGGCTATTCCGACAGCCTTTGAGAGAACAGGGTGTAACCAACTGCAGATCGTGGTGGACGTTGGAACAAACCATGCCTATCGTCCAGATTCCGAGGTCATTTTTGGATCACTCCAACGATTGGCAGAGAAGGTTGGAATACCAGGCTTGCTCACAGAGTTTCAACGAATATAACTATCTGCAGTGTTATCCCCTGGTTCTCAGTCGAGTGGAAGGCTCAAACCAGAGACTTTAAGGGTTCTGTGACAAGCTAAGCCCTGACATCCTTGACTTACACTATAGGGTTAAGAACTGTAGGGTCCCCCTAAATGAGTTAGGTATGCACTACTATTCAAGTATGGCGTGCACACAAGGGTTTTTCTGTTTGTATTAGAGTAGGAGACTCTTAGTGCCATCCACACAACGCTATAGTTCAATTCTTTTATCTTGGCGGCTCGCGCATGCCCGCCCAGACGCGGAGATTGCTGCGTTGCCAGTTGCACACGACGCACGCGCCAATAGAAGCAGCGCCATAGTATAGCATAGTTCGCAAGCTTACGTTTAGGGGGGAGCGCTCAGTTCATGAAGTAAAGCCACCACGGCCGCATTAACCCTTTCGCTGCTACAAAGACGTGCTCCCTGCATTCCGCGCGATTTTGTCACTGCACTGCTCTCCTGTGCAGACACATCGTGTTCCGACTGCTTTGACACTCTTATCATTCGATTCCACAAATACTATTTGGCCCAAAAATTAAATTTTTACATGTCTTCTTGACTGATACCTTCCCCCCATAAATGACTTAATTTTGTTTCGATGTTCAACGCAGTTATTATGCAGCATTAAATATAGTAAACCATTGCACGAAATTTTGAAGAGTTTGCAGAGGGTCCATAGAGTATAGTTTCCGCATGGTCGATTTTAGTTGCCACAATGTTGAGAATGAAATGTGGACAAGATACCTAAATTTTATATAAAATTACTACATGTAATTCTGCATAATAACTTCGTTGAACATCGAAAAAAAATTAAGTCATTTATGGGGGGAAGGTATCAGTCAAGAAGACGTGTAAAAATCAAATTTTTGGGCCAAGCAGTTTTTGTGAAATCGAATGATAAGGGTGTCAAAGCAGTGGGAACACCATGTGTCTGCACAGGCGAGCAGTGCAGTGATGACAAAATCGCGCACAGTGCGGAATGCGGGGAGCACGTGTCTGCAGCAGCGAAAGGGTTAATGAAGAGACAAAGCACTAGAAATTTCAAAAAAATTGCATTCAAAAGAATATAATTCGTGAAGTAAGACACTTCGATATCGTTTTTAAATAATGAAAATATTAAGCAGCGCACAAGGTTTGAACTCATCACATTTCGCGTAGAAGCCGAACACTTTAACCGTTACGCTAACGCAGCTCGTCTGATTACCGAACGCCATGAGGACTATAACACGTCACGCAAAATACCGACAAACACTGTTGGTATGACTATGAATTACTCACGCTTCGTCGAAGTACAATAGGAAATAAACAATTACCGCTGTTCTTTATTGCGAAAAAGCGGTTCGTGAGATTGATACAAACACCTTTCCTTGCTATCGCCTGAATTAGGAGTCTTATTGCTTGTTTGGTTTAATTAATTAATAGAATATGAAGCAATTGGTATAAAGAATGCTTTTTCCAAACTTTCTATAAAAGAAAGTCTGCTATCAAGACATTGCTTTTGTTCTATTACTTTATTTATGACTCAACGTTTCTAAAACTGAAGACACTCGTCTGTGCTATGCACTGCAGTCGAGATCTGGCAACGTCGTTCTCTGTTCATTGGCTGACTGTGTTTTGTGACGTCAGATGCGCAGAACGAACCTAAACTCGGCCGCCAACATAAATGACGCGCACTTTAGCTGTAGGAAACCCAGAATCATTGGTGCAAGATCTAAAGAAATACTCCCCACACGTGAGAGTGTTTATGTCCTGGTGGTTAACTTCCCAAACACTCAGAACAAAGTGCCAGAGTTTGAAGCACACCTAACAGGCAGTGATGCTCACCCAGTACTAGGTACATAAAATTTGTTAAAACCAGTATTGACAGTAGTGAGATTTTTGGGGAAAATTTGAGTGTATACAGAAAGAATAGGCTTATGGGAATAGACGTGGTATATTTGTCGTAGAAGACAAAAACTCAAATCCACCTAGATAGAAACTGAAGCTGCATACAAGACTTTGTGGGCAAGATACAGGATCAATTGCGCACGTAGAATTATAATTGGATCTTTCTGCCTCCCACCAAACTCATCTCTTGATGTGGTCAAAAACTTTAGAGAAGACCTTAGTTTTCTAGTGTTTAAGTCACTCCGTCATACAGTAATCATTGGAGAAGACTTCAAACATCCGATAATCAACGTGGATAATTACAGCTTTGCTAGTGACGAGCGTGACGATACATTCTGTGAGACATTACTAAATGCCTTCTCTGAAAACCACCAAAAACAGATGGTTCGCCGGCCGCGGTGGTCTAGCGGTTCTACGCGCGCAAAAAAATGGTTCAAATGGCTCGGAGCACTATGGGACTCAACATCTTAGGTCATAAGTCCCCTAGAACTTAGAACTACTTAAACCTAACTAACCTAAGGACATCACACACACCCACGCCCGAGGCAGGATTCGAACCTGCGACCGCAGCAGTCCCGCGGTTCCGGACTGCAGCGCCAGAACCGCTAGACCACCGCGGCCGGCTCTACGCGCGCAGTCCGGAACCGCGCGACTGCTACGGTCGCAGGTTCGAATCCTGCCTCGGGCATGGATGTGTGTGATGTCCTTAGGTTAGTTAGGTTTAAGTAGTTCTAAGTTCTAGGGGACTGATGACCACAGATGTTAAGTCCCATAGTGCTCAGAAACATTTTTTTTTTGAACAGATGGTTCAATCCCTCCCCTTGCCCCTGTGAGGAAAATATATTGGATCTATTGGCAGAGGATACACCTGATCTCTTTGAAGGTGTATCAGATGACCATAGGGCACTGTAGTAACAATGATTACCAAAGTAGAAAGGATATGTAAAATTAGTAGAAAGCTTTATACGTTCAGTAAACTAGTGTCATATTTCAAACAGTAACTTGAAATTTGTAGCTCAGGACAAGAATATACAGAGAACTATCGCTCAAGTGTAACAGAATGGTCAGCATGTGCTGGATATATATGCACCCCCCCCCCCCCTACCACTATGGTATACAGTCACTGTAAAGAAGCAGAGGCTATTGCATACTATGTATAAAACGAAGCGTAGGACTATAGATAGAGAGATGCTGAATGAAATGCGTCTGGCTGTCAAGAGAGAAACGCGTGATGCTTTCAGTGACTATCGCAGCAGAGTACTATCGAACTGTGTTTCACGTAAATCAAAGACATTCTGGTAATAAGTGAACGATGTTAGTGATACCAAAGTTAGTGTTCTGTCCCTCGCGGATGAGACATGGACTGAAGCTGAGGGTAACAAACAAAAGCTGAAATACTTAACTCTGTTTTCAAATGTTACTTCACAAAGGAAGGCCCAAGAATCTTGCCACAATTTAATCCTGGTATCGCTAAAAACATGTGCGAAATGTATATTAGTGGCAGTAGCGTTGAGAAACAGTTGAAGTCGTTAAAAGTGAACAAAGCCCAATGACCCGACGGAATCCCTATCAGATTTTATGCCCAGTTAGCAGCTGAGTTAGCCCTGTTGTTAACTATAATCTATCGTAGAGAATTTTAAGTAAAAACCGTATCCCGTGGTTAGAAGAAAGCACCGGTCACCTCCATGTACAAGAAGGGTAGCAGAACTACCATCCAGTATCCTCGACATCTATTTGTTGTAGAATCTTAGAACGATTCTGAACTCAAACATAACGAGGTATCTCGAACAGAATGACCTCCTCCATACCAATTAGCACGGATTTCGAAAGCATCGATCTTGTGACACCTAATTTGTACTGCCTAAACACCGCGTAGGGCAATTTGTGAAGCTGACAAGCCCTTACACACCAAAAGGAAAAAGTAAAAAAGATTATGCTCGTTACCAAGGTCTGTTCCGAGCGGTCGAGATGATTTTGCTGATAAATGTGAAGTTATAGCTGCCTACTACTACCACAGTGGTCCACATTTGGCATATACGATCCCTTCAGGGAAGCTTTACCACCATAGCCGGTGTTGGTGTCCAAAGAAGTCGGTCGGGGGATGAATAGGAAAGGTGGCACGACAAAGTGAGCACGCCCCTGCCACGCAGTCTGCTGGTACCACGTCGTACGTGTGCTCTAAGATAAAGAGGTAGACAAACACAGAAAAAGAACAGGGTGATTGGAGAAGTAGGCACTAACTGTAAATACAAACGCTACGTGGTAAAGTCATATCCAACGAAGTAAAGCAGTTTAAAGAAATTTTTACATCCCAAAACAAAGCAAATTTTGTGAGTTTTTTTTTGGTCATCAGTCTACTGACTGGTTTGATACGGCCCGCCACGAATTCCTTTCCTGTGCTAACCTCTTCATCTCAGAGTAGCACTTGCAACCTACGTCCTCAATTATTTGCTTGACGTATTCCAATCTCTGTCTTCCTCTACAGTTTTTGCCCTCTACAGCTCCCTCTAGTACCATGGAAGTCATTCCCTCATGTCTTAGCAGATGTCCTATCATCCTGTCCCTTCTCCTTATCAGTGTTTTCCACATATTCCTTTCCTCTCCGATTCTGCGTAGAACCTCCTCATTCCTTACCTTATCAGTCCACCTAATTTTCAACATTCGTCTATAGCACCACATCTCAAATGCTTCGATTCTCTTCGGTTCCGGTTTTCCCACAGTCCATGTTTCACTACCATAGAATGCTGTACTCCAGACGTACATTCTCAGAAATTTCTTCCTCAAATTAAGGCCGGTATTTGATATTAGTAGACTTCTCTTGGCCAGAAATGCCTTTTTTGCCATAGCGAGTCTGCTTTTGATGTCCTCCTTGCTCCGTCCGTCATTGGTTATTTTACTGCCTAGGTAGCAGAATTCCTTAACTTCATTGACTTCGTGACCATCAATCCTGATGTTAAGTTTCTCGCTGTTCTCATTTCTACTACTTCTCATTACCTTCGTCTTTCTCCGATTTACTCTCAAACCATACTGTGTACTCATTAGACTGTTCATTCCGTTCAGCAGATCATTTAATTCTTCTTCACTTTCACTCAGGATAGCAATGTCATCAGCGAATCGTATCATTGATATCCTTTCACCTTGTATTTTAATTCCACTCCTGAACCTTTCTTTTATTTCCATCATTGCTTCCTCGATGTACAGATTGAAGAGTAGGGGCGAAAGGCTACAGCCTTGTCTTACACCCTTCTTAATACGAGCACTTCGTTCTTGATCGTCCACTCTTATTATTCCCTCTTGGTTGTTGTACAAATTGTATATGACCCGTCTCTCCCTATAGCTTACCCCTACTTTTTTCAGCATCCCGAACAGCTTGCACCATTTTATATTGTCGAACGCTTTTTCCAGGTCGACAAATCCTATGAAAGTGTCTTGATTTTTCTTTAGCCTTGTTTCCATTATTAGCCGTAATGTCAGAATTGCCTCTCTTGTCCCTTTACTTTTCCTAAAGCCAAACTGATCGTTACCTATCGCATTCTCAATTTTCTTTTCAATTCTTCTGTATATTATTCTTGTAAGCAGCTTCGATGCATGAGCTGTTAAGCTGATTGTGCGATAATTCTCGCACTTGTCAGCTCTTGCCGTCTTCGGAATTGTGTGGATGATGCTTTTCCGAAAGTCAGATGGTATGTCGCCAGACTCATATATTCTACACACCAACGTGAATAGTCGTTTTGTTGCCACTTCCCCGAATGATTTTAGAAATTCTGATGGAATGTTGTCTATCCCTTCTGCCTTATTTGACCGTAAGTCCTCCAAAGCTCTTTTAAATTCTGATTCTAATACTGGATCCTCTATCTCTTCTAAATCGACTCCTGTTTCTTCTTCTATCACATCAGACAAATATTCACCCTCATAGAGGCTTTCAATGTATTCTTTCCACCTATCTGCTCTCTCCTCTGCATTTAACAGTGGAATTTCCGTTGCACTCTTAATGTTATCACCGTTGCTTTTAATGTCACCAAAGGTTGTTTTGACTTTCTTGTATGCTGAGTCTGTCCTTCCGACAATCATATCTTTTTCGATGTCTTCACATTTTTCCTGCAGCCATTTCGTCTTAGCTTCCCTGCACTTCCTATTTATTTCATTCCTCAGCGACTTGTATTTCTGTATTCCTGATTTTCCCGGAACATGTTTGTACTTCCTCCTTTCATCAATCAACTGAAGTATTTCTTCTGTTACCCATGGTTTCTTCGCAGCTACCGTCTTTGTACCTATGTTTTCCTTCCCAACTTCTGTGATGGCCCTTTTTAGAGATGTCCATTCCTCTTCAACTGTACTGCCTACTGCGCTATTCCTTATTGCTGTATCTATAGCGTTAGAGAACTTCAAACGTATGTCGTCATTCCTTAGTACTTCCGTATCCCACTTCTTTGCGTATTGATTCTTCCTGACTAATGTCTTGAACTTCAGCCTACTCTTCATCACTACTATATTGTGATCTGAGTCTATATCTGCTCCTGGGTACGCCTTACAATCCAGTATCTGATTTCGGAATCTCTGTCTGACCATGATGTAATCTAATTGAAATCTTCCCGTATCTCCCGGCCTTTTCCAAGTATACCTCCTCCTCTTGTGATTCTTGAACAGGGTATTCGCTATTACTAGCTGAAACTTGTTACAGAACTCAATTAGTCTTTCTCCTCTTTCATTCCTCGTCCCAAGCCCATATTCTCCTGTAACCTTTCCTTCTACTCCTTCCCCTACAACTGCATTCCAGTCGCCCATGACTATTAGAATTTCGTCCCCCTTTACATACTGCATTACCCTTTCAATATCCTCATACACTTTCTCTATCTGTTCATCTTCAGCTTGCGACGTCGGCATGTATACCTGAACTATCGTTGTCGGTGTTGGTCTGCTGTCGATTCTGATTAGAACAACTCGGTCACTGAACTGTTCACAGTAACACACCCTCTGCCCTACCTTCCTATTCATAACGAATCCTACACCTGTTATACCATTTTCTGCTGCTGTTGATATTACCCGATACTCATCTGACCAGAAATCCTTGTCTTCCTTCCACTTCACTTCAACGACCCCTACTATGTCTAGATTGAGCCTTTGCATTTCCCTTTTCAGATTTTCTAGTTTCCCTACCACGTTCAAGCTTCTGACATTCAACGCCCCGACTCGTAGAACGTTATCCTTTCGTTGATTATTCAATCTTTTTCTCATGGTAACCTCCCCCTTGGCAGTCCCCTCCCGGAGATCCGAATGGGGGACTATTCCGGACTCTTTTGCCAATGGAGAGATCATCATGACACTTCTTCAATTACAGGCCACATGTCCTGTGGATACACGTTACGTGTCTTTAATGCAGTGGTTTCCATTGCCTTCTGCATCCTCATGTCGTTGATCATTGCTGATTCTTCCGCCTTTAGGGGCAATTTCCCACCCCTAGGACAAGAGAGTGCCCTGAACCTCTATCCGCTGCTCCGCCCTCTTTGACAAGGCCGTTGGCAGAATGAGGCTGACTTCTTATGCCGGAAGTCTTCGGCCGCCAATGCTGATTATTTATCAAAATTTAGGCAGTGGCGGGGATCGAACCCGGGACCGAAGACGTTTTGATTATGAATCAAAGACGCTACCCCCCCCCCCCTTTTTTTTAATTATTATTTTGTTCTATATTGTTCGTTGACTTTGTTCGTGGCGGACGTCCAATGAAACTCGTCCCGGTTGTTCGTTGATCCGTACACTCAGTTTTTTATTACAGAGGGTAGCTAAACCCTCTGACCGAACACGCTGAGCTACCGTGCCGGCTTCCTAGACCACGGGTGATAAACCATTCCTCGGCAGAATATACGGGTGTAGATGACCGAGGGACTTCCTTGTAACCTTCCTACATTTTCAGAAAGTAAGGCCTTCTGATGAAATCATGTTACATTTACATTTCTGTAGTGTGTTGACAATATCTGCAATAAATGCGAGATGCTTTCAATAATTTCCACAACGAAACTCTGTCTCGAAATCTGCAGAAAACCCAAAGAGATTTTGGTCATACATAAAGCACACGAGTGGCAAGACGCAATCAATACCTTCACTGTGCGATAACAACGGTGAAGTCACTGAAGACAGTGCCACTAAAGCAGAGATATTATACACGATTTTTCGAAACTCCTTCACCAAAAATGACGAGGTAAATATTCCTGAATTCCAATCAAGAACAACTGCCAAGATGAGAAACATAGAAACAGATATCCTCGGTGTCGCAAAGCAACTTTAAACACTTAATAAAAGCAAGGCTTCTGGTCCAGATTGTATACAAGTCAGGTTCCTCTCAGAGTGTGCTCATACAATACCTCCATATTTAGCAATTATATACAAGCGCTTGCTCACAGAAAGATCCGTGCCTAAAGACTAGAAAATTGCTCAAGTCACACCAATACCCAAGAAGGGAAGTAGGAGTAATTCGTTCAATTACAGGCCCATTCACTAACGTCGGTTTGAAGTAGGGTTTTGGAACATATACTGTATTCGAACATTATGAAGTACCTCGAAGAAAACTATTTATTGACACGTGGTCAGCACGGATTCAGAAAATATCGTTCTTGCGAAACACGACTAGCTCTTTATACACATGAAGTAATAAGTGCTATCGACAGGGGATGTCAAATTGATTCCATCTTTTTAGATTTCCAGAAGGCTTTCGACACCGTTCCTGACAAGCCTCTTCTGATGTGCTTCATAATAAATAACCCCACTCTGTATGAAACGAATTGCCTACATCATGAACATAACACCAGAAGAAAAGAGGATTTCCACTGTGAGTTAAAGAACTTGACACTTATTCAGAAAGGGGTAAAGTACGCTGGAACGAAAATTTTCAATTTCCTACCCAACAGCATCAAAAGTATGAGGAGTAGGACATCAGTATTTAAACGTAGCTTGAAAAATTATTTACTTGAGACCTCACTTTATTCCCTAGAGGAATTCTTTCAGAGAAATAAGTTAAACCCAGATTGGAAAGATGTTTTTAAATTTTTTGGCAGTGTTTACTGTTAAACTAATGTAATAATGCCCTAATGTAAATATTCCTGTATTTCTCATTTCCATTTTTGGGTCACTTTTAAACCCAAAGTGGGAAGTTTTGATTACTGTTCAAGGTTAAAATAAATGCAATAATGCCCTAAATATGAAACTGCTATCTTCACATTCATGTTGACTAGTTTTTAAGCCAATAAGTATGACTTTTGTGCACTGTTATTAATACTATAACAATGTCTTTATTCTATGTATTTTATTATGTACATTAACACGTTCCACATCTGAGTGACTTGCTCACATGTACAGATCTATGGAACAAGTATATAAATAAAGAAATAAGTCTAACCAAACTGCGTGCCTATGGAATATCGCCTCAATTGTGCGACTGGATTCGTGATTTCCTGTCAGAAAGGCCACAGTTCGTAATAATAGATCGAAAGTCATCGAGTTAAACAGAAATAATATCGGGCGTTTCCCAAGGAAGTGTTATAAAAAAATGGTTCAAATGGCTCTGAGCACTATGGGACTTAACATCTATGGTCATCAGTCCCCTAGAACTTGGAACTGCTTAAACCTAACTAACCTAAGGTCAGCACAAAACACCCAGCCATCACGAGGCAGAGAAAATCCCTGACCCCGCCGGGAATCGAACCCGGGAACCCGGGCGTGGGAAGCGAGAACGCTACCGCACGACCACGAGATGGGGGCTGAAGTGTTATAGGCCTTCTATTGTTACTGATCTATATTAACGACATAGTAGACAATCTCAGTAGCCGTCTTAGATTGTTTGCAGATGATGCTGTCATTTACCGTCTTGTAAAGTCATCAGATGACCAAAACGAATTGCAAAATGATTTAGATAAGATATCTATACGGTGCGAAAAGTGGCAATTGACTCTGAATAAAGAAAACTGTGAAGTTATTCACATGAGTACTAAAATAAATCCGCTACATTTCGATTACGCGATAAGTCACACAAATCTGAAGGCTGTAAATTCAACTAAATACTTAGGGAATACAATTACAAATACCCTAAATTGGAACGATCACATAGATAATGTTATGGATAGAGCCAACCAAAGACTGCGATTCATTGCCAGATCACTTAGAAGGTGCAACAGGTCTATTAAAGAGTCTGCTTACACCACACTTGTCCATCCTATTCTGGAGTATTGCTGTGCGGTGTGGGATCCGCATCAGATGGGGCTGACGGATGGCAATGAGAAAGTTCAAAGAAGGGCGGCTCGTTTTGTATTATCGCGAACTAGAGGAGATAGTGCCACAGACATGATACGTGAATTGGAGTGGCAATCATTAAAACAAAGGCGTTTTTCGTTGCGACGGGATCTTCTCATGAAATTTCAATCACCAGTTTTCTCCTCCGATTGCGGAAACATTCCGTTGGCACCCACCTACATAGGGAGAAATGATCATCACGATAACAGAAATCAGGGATCGCACAGAAAAATTTAAGTGCTCGTTCTTCCCGTATGCCGTTCGAGAGTGGAACGGTAGAGAGACAGCTCGAAGGTGGTTGATTGAACCCTCTGCCAGGCACTTTATTGTGAATAGCAGAGTAATCACGTAGATTTAGAAATTGTTAATGATTATTTCAATGTGAATATAGGGAGAAGGATATTATAAAATGACTGTAGAAGTGTATTGTGATTATCAGTCGAACATTTCATCATTTTTATGCACTTTTTTACTCACGACAGACGACAGACATATATGTGTAGTCTGGTCTCTTCTTGAGGAAGAAGTCATTTATTATGTTGAAGAGAACAATAATCAGCTAACGAAACTGGGAAGCCATAGGGCCAGTTAACTTACAAACTTCTTCCCCTGTCGTTTCCGTTTCTGAGATGCCTTTTCTACGGGCGGAACGTACAGTGTACTGACACAGAGGAAAGTGGCGGTATAGGGTTGACAGGTGGCCTTGTCTCTGTCGTTTCTGGAACGCCTCTTCTTTGGAACGAGTCGTACGGCAGTCAGACTGAGGTGGGAGAAGTAGCCGGTCAGGTAGCAGTGGCTGAGAGAGGTCACGTGATGGTGCAGTAACATCGGTGCAGTTTATGGAGGAAGGCGACAATTATACAGGGTGTACCAAAAAGAATCATCCAATTTGGCACTTCTATATTTCTGAAACTGATAAACATATACAATGAGTTTTGTTTTTTTTTATCAACGGGAAACTCGAAAAGTTTTTTTTTCGTACCTTTCCATAGGTGTTCAATACGCCCCCCTTGAGATGAACGTGATATGTCAATGCGGTATTCAAACTGTTCCCGGACTGCAGCGATCATGTCTTGAACTACAACTTCCACATCCGCTGTTATGCGATGTCTCAGTTCATTCATTGCTGTTGGAAACGGAGGCACATAAACAGAGTCTCTTATAAACTCCGACAAGAAATAACCAGATTCAGTCAGGTCCGGTGACCTTGGAGACCAGTAATGTAAGGCTGAATCGTTTGGTCCAGTGCGACAGATAAATCGTTCAATAATCCTTTAATTTAAAAATTCCTGCACTTATGCCAATGTGGCCGTGCCCCATCCTGTTGGTAAATGAAGTCGTTCGAATCAATCTCCAACTGTGGGCAAAGAAAGTCCTCAAGCATACCGAGGTATGTGCTTACTGTAACATTGTTCACGGCAAAGAAAAATGGATCATACACCGTTTCCCGTGAAACTGCACAAAACACATTAAATTTTGGAGAGTCCCTCTCATGTTGTACAACTTCATGTGGTTGTTCTGTACCCTATATTCTCACATTATGACGGTTCACCTTTCCATTTAAATGGAATGTAGCCTCGTCACTAAACGCTATCTGAGGAAGAAAACTGTCATCCTCCATCTTGCCAATAACGAAATCGTAGAGCTCCACTCATTGTTTGTCACCTTCACTAAGAGCTTGCAGTAGCTCAATTTTGTATGGTGTAATGTGTAAACGTCGACGCAACACACGCCAGACGGACATCGGGGGCATGTTGAGCTGTCGAGTTGCACGGCGAGTGGATTTCTGCGGACTCCATGTGAAACTATGGCGGATGTGTTCGACTTCTGTGTCAGACACTGGGACGGCCCGGCGATTTTCCTTTACACAAACAACCTCTTCCTCGGAATTGTTCGTGTCATCGTCTAATGCTCTGTGCCGTAGGAGGATCCACACCGTACCTAGCATGAAAGTCACGCTGAACGGTTATTACTGACCCGCATTGCGCAAAACGTAGAATAAAAAACGTTTTTTGTTGTCCAGACACCATTTTTACTAGAACTGAAATGGGCGCAAACTGCTGCTACCTAGCGGGAACCATGTAAAATTAGAGAGTTTGTTCTTTCTAACAGTACGTTGTTCACGCACATATCTCACATAACATAATAGTTATGATTTTCTAAAATCGGATGATTCTTTTTGATACACCCTGTACTTCGCTTTAGTTAACTTTGTGACTGGCGTACCCGCGAGCCGAGTGGTAGGCGCCAGCCGCTAACCACAGGTGGATCTTCCTCGAACACCACACACTGAAGTGTTGCCTGCTCTGTTGGAGGACCACCCAGAACCCCGTCAAACATGGCTGGCGGCACCCCAGCAAAGCTGCCAACGGCCACTGCAGTCTGGCAATCACAAAGCTATTTCAGTCGAAGTACAGCAATTTCAGCCGTAGTGATTTGAGAATTTCTGTGTAAATTCTAGAACCACTCAGCCATCTACCGTGTCGAACACGCGATATTCTAGAAATGAGTGTGGGATGGTAGAATCCTACCCACTGCGCCTTCACATGTTTGTGTGTGCAGGTTTAAAGTCAGTCGCGAGAAGAAAGTAGACGCGGCGCTCGAACGGCACCGACAAGTACCTGCCGGACAATCCATAGATGTGTTAGTGAGTGTGTATGGAAGAACCATGGAATCTATATGGAGCTCTGTGTCTATTGTGTCACTGACTATTGCTGTGTGAAAGAAGATCAGTTGAAAAAGTAATCTTGCGGACTGTTTCTTAATCCAGCGTTGCTAGAGGCAAGACCTATTTTACGATTCATGTGAAGTAGAGTCATGGTTATTAAGCCAACTGTTTTATAAATGTAATTAAATTTGTTTCTGACGTTGGACGAAGCGAGTGACTAGAAGTAATATATGTATGTTGAAAGTGAGAATTTTATTCTCTGTGGAGTTCAAATATACCGTTGGCTGACGAAACATAAAGTTCGCGTATCTACTTATTACACAAGTAGAGAGAGAGAGAGAGGCTTAAATATTCCTGTGCCTAGCATCAGTCTACGGAGAAGAAGTCTAGAGAGTTTTCCAGCAGCCAACTAGTCAGCAAAGGAGATCGGCTGCGAATCTCAATTAAGTTACCTCGTATGAGAGAAGTGGGAAGTTTGTACGTCTACTTCACGCTTTAAATCGGCGTCAAAAACGTTAGACAGTCGGTGTATAGTACTTCTTGCAGTAATAAGTCGTCTCGCGTTAACTGTAGTAATCGATGCAAGATATTTCCAGACAAAATTATTGTACTGCAATAATCGTACCATCGTAGTTCAAGAATGGGTCCAAAAGGTAGACAGTATGGTATATGTGGTGTCATGCAAAGAACGAGAGATTCCAAGTCAAGGTTGGTAACTCTCGACGGAACGACAATGACGAATGACACACGATGGCGTAGACAAGCCACCAAGAATTTCCGTACAGCACTGCTGGATGTCGGAGCGGAGTGCCGCTCAGCCCAGACTGCAATCATCGCCGAAGACGGCAGCATCGTCTGACTACAGCGAGCAGTGGGAGAGTTGTGTTAGACAGAACTGCGCATAATACTTTAGAGTGGACTGTACTTTGAGAGAAGAGACTATTGTAGTGTACTGTATCAAGTGATGAGTTAATGTCCAGTGGCAGGACGCAACACACGTGACATTCCTGTGGCAATGGATTGTTTCGAAGTTAAATACTTCATGTTGTTCAAGCTATAAGAAACTGATCTATTATTTCCTGTGTTTTATAGTGTCAATTCGGCCTCCTTCAGAAGTAAATCTAAGAAGCAACCATTGTGCCGTCAACTGTTGTTTCGCCTGGCACAACAGTGTGTTTGCTCTATCTAAATGACACACTAAGATACTATGATAGTAATTTTACAACATATCTCAACTGTACTTCTTACAAGGCAAGCTACTGCCAACTTATTTCGTAATTATTGATGTAACACCAAGCCAGATTTTCGTTAACGGAAACTGTAGTGATTGTGATTTAGAATTAATACAGTAACAGTTAACTCTCAAAAATTTTACCTTCTCATTTCAAGTACGTTATATTTACTTTGCTTGAATATAATCTTAAAATGGTTATTTGTTAAGTGGAAATGCAACTGCATCTAATGCTATGTTTGTGAAGTGGAAGCGCGTACCTTTGATTGGTCTCATGGGAAAGTAATATCTAGAAAGACACGTTGCTTTTTAGTAAGTATTTCAGTCTAGTGATTGATTTTAGAATCACAAGAGGGAACGGGCACTAAGAGCCACCATAAGCAGTTTCCACCAATTTCTACAGTTTTTGTTATTGCTAGACATGAGGTTGTATTTTGTGAAGCACTTGTAAATTTTTCGCGCTCTACACATTTAAGTGATGTATAGTATATCAAAGCATTTGGAATACATTGTTAATTCCTCAGGTAGAAAGTCTTATGGTGCAGAAAACGCTACATATTTTTAAAACTATTTATATAACATTCTGACAGTTAACCCGTACTCTGTCAATCATGCACCATTATGTACATTAAAACAGAAGTAGGTCTTTTACCACGCAACATGTAATAATTGCAAATGAAGCGAGTTGCTTTAATATCTTAACAATTTTACCTGTCTGCGGAATAGAAACTTGTGTTGCTTTCCAATAATTTCTATTTCAAAATGTATTTAACTTGTAACTGACTTTGTATAATACTTTTACTTGATTTGCTTCCACTTATTGATTATTACTTTGTAATAGTGTAATAATGTAACATAGATAAGATTTTGTCGACTGTAACACTTTCAGGTTTCAGATGAATGTTTGTTCGTCGGTACATGGCCATGTTGTACCTTGGAAAACGTTTTCACATTTAGAAAAATCTTAGTTTTCAAGAGTAACTTTTGAAATTTCAGAAAAAACACCGCAATACATCAAAAGTGAATGCCATCGTCTAAAAATTGAATGAGAAAATATGTTGAACTTCTGTTACAGGTCGGACTAGAAAAGTCTGAAAAGTATATCAACGTGCAACACTTTCAACTGCTTGGTTAAATTCAAATTCGTAGTTTCTCAAGCCTACAGCAAATTTTACCCAAAAAAGATTTATAAAGTGATGGTTGAAAAAAGAAGTCGTCAAAGATCTCGTGAGTTCCAATTTGGCACTAAAAGGCAGTACATTTATTAAAAGATAATTTCGTGACAGTTTCAAGTTTAAGGAACAGAATCATTTTCAAAATTCGTCCGCTAAGAACTGGCGAAATTGGGTTTACACGTGGTTAGGAGTTGTAAGAAAGCTCAGTTTAAGCACAAACAATGCTCAGAGCATACATTTTATTATTCTTTGCGAGTGTGTAGTTAGACGCCACGAAAGCCATTTAAGTTTGTAGCAAGTTCAGGAAGTTTGCAGGCGCAACTAGCCACTCGTAATAAAAGATGACGAAAGTACTCTAGACTATAATGTACGAAAAAAGTAGAGTTGCACAGACTACGTTTTCAGTGGTGCGTAGTGGGATCGATATTTATGGCGACTGGCGTGAGACGCCTTTATCAAATATGGTATGTCGAATGACGCGAATTGTATCAATCTTAATGTGTGCAGGAAAAGGGACAGAGTAATCAGTGCTGCACTGTAAAGATATGTCACTGGTTATTTATGCCGATCTGAATGAAAAGACTATACCGTTTTTGATTAAGTTCAGAGATATTGTGCAATAATATCAACTGCAGTGAGTACAGAAGCTGATCTTTCTACAGATGCATAACCAATCGACTTTCGATAGATTAAAAAGAATCGTCTGATAAAACAAAGAGGCGGAGGTCGGAATATTTACTAAAAAGAAGCAGCGTGACTGAGTTTCGCTTGCAACTTGTATGACTGCAACTGCATCTGCAGCCACCGAAACTGCTCGAGTTATCGAAACAAGACAGCTTCATCTCCATCTAAAACTAAATAGTCTTTAAAGGCTGCTGATCGTTCTTCTTAGCCTGGTAAACAAATTTCCGACGCTTTTAGCATTTTCCGGTATGTGGAATGTAAAAATAAGACAGAAAAAAGAGAAATAGAATAAGGTGCTTGTGTTTATCCGTGATAGTGTAAAGCTGTGGCTGCTGAAGTCGCTGTTTTCCGTCAGATATATGTGCCACTGAGACTATGACACAAGTTCCGTTGCAAACTTTATTCTACCACATATCAAGCAGGATTATTTGACTGCAAAGCAGTGTAATTCAAACATTATCCAAAGAAAATGTCAAGTGTTTACAGTTGATTGTACAATACGGATTTGATCATTCTTCTGGTTAACATCAATGGCCACAAAAATTTAACGTCGAGACTACGTCAGACCCGAGTATTCTTTTAACACTGCGTGTGCAGGAAAGGCAGGTAATGACAGTGGCACGTCAAGTACCCTCCGCCACACACCGTTGGGTGGCTTGCGGAGTATAAATGTAGATTTAGATGTAGATGTGCCATTACTATTAACAGGAAGTAAATATTTCTGTCAAAATTTATTTGGCAGGATCGAAAACCGTCTTCTCGTAAATTTTGCATTCCAGTCAAGATTCAGTGTATTCACGAAAATTTTAAGTCAACTTTACTGGAAGATAGTTATATTGAAGATCACATAGCTGCGCCTGTCTCATTTAAAGCAGTTACTGAAGGAGACAATATAACGGTTACTTAGGAACTGATGCTTACAATGATTGACGGTAAAGTTATAACTCTAATATACGTTGCTATTTGAACGAAGCCCCTCCAAACTTGATGAGATCATGCCAATACCAGTAGATGAGAAAACTTTGTGTTCATTTTAGTTACTTTGTATGCATAGATACACTTTACAGAGTACCCTTTACACATAGGATATAGACTCAGTATGAGAAAATGGCAGGTGCTGTCTGAAAAGTTAAAGTAATTTTAGAAACAAGGAAATAGGGCACCCAGAAGAATTTCATACTGGGGCATGGTGTCATTGCTAGTTCGCCAAAAGTGGGACGATTTGGGAGCAGCAATGATGGTAATACTGGTGGCCGATTTGTTGAAAATTATTCTGAGTCAGTCGAAATTTTAGGTCTGCAAGTTCTGTCATGAGGACTCAGTGAAAAACGTTAATGGTTTTAAACAGTGTTGTGTGGACGCGACGAAGTTGTTAGACGAAATTGTTCTTTGATATTGCTGCATGACGCACTGATTCATACACTGAAGAGCCAAAGAAACTGGTACACCTGCCTAATATCGTGCAGGGCTCCCGCGAACATGCAGAAGAACTCAACTAGTGTCTATAAAGTAGTGCTGGAGGGAATTGAGACCATCCTGCAGGGCTGTCCATAAATCAGTAACAGGACGAGAGAGGGGGGGAATCTCTTCTGAACAGCACGTTGCATAACGCTCATGTCTGGGGAGTTTGGTGGCCATCGAAACTGTTTAAACTGAGAAGAGTGTTCCTGGAGCCACTCTGTAGCAATTCTGGACGTATTTGGTGTCTCATTGTCCTGCTGGAATTGCCCAAGTCCGTCAGAATGGACATGAATCGATGCAGGTAATCACACAGGATGCTTACGTACGTGTCACCTATCAGAGTCGTATCTAGAAGTATCAGGGGTCCCATATTACTCCAACGGCACACACCCCACACCATTAGAGAGCCTCCACTGGCTTGAACAATCCCCTGCTGACATGCAGGGTCCATTGATTTATGAGGTTGTCTCCATGCCCATACACGCCCCTCCGCTCGATACAATCTGAAACGAGACTCGTTCGACCAGGTAACATGTTTCCAATGACCAACAGTCCAGTGCTGGTGTTGACTGGCCAGGCGAGGAGCAAAGCTTTGTGTCGTGCTACCATCAAGGGTACACTAGTGGGCCTTCGGCTCCGAAAGCCCATCTCGATGATGTTTCGTTGAATGATTCGCACGCCGACACTTGTTGGTGCCTCAGCACTGAAATCTGCAGCAATTCGCGGAAGGATTGCACTTCTGTCACGTTGAACGATTCTCTTCAGTCGTCGCTGGTCCCGTTCTTGCAGCGTCTTTTTCCGGTCTCAGCGATGTCGGAGATTTGATGTTTTACCGGATTCATGATATTCACGGTACACTCGTGAAATGGTCGTACGGGAAATTCCCCTCTTCACCGCTACCTCGGAGATGCTGTGTCCCATCGTTCGTGCGCCGACTATAACACCACGTTCAAACTCACTTAAATCTTTGCAACCTGCCATTGTAGCAGCAGTAACTGATCTAAGAACTGCGCCAGACACTTGTCTTATATAGGCGTTGGCGAACTCAGTACCGTATTCTGCCTCTGTACGTATCTCTGTATTTGAATACGCACGCCTATACCAGTTGCTTCGGCGCTCCAGTGTAGTGCACACTGCCAATCAGGCAACTAACCAAGGAAGCTCAAAAAACGCGAAACAAAGACATAAAAAATACATAAAAAAGTATTATTACTGGGAGGCTTCCAGGGCGAGAGTCAGTTGACATAAAAATGTTATGAGTGTTGTACCACAGCATGATGTAACAAAAATATGCTGGGAAAACCAAAGTTTCGGCCACGGTTGCAGTGGCCTTCTTCTGGGTGTACTGGTGTGCTTTAGCTGCGTGGAGTCGCTTAATTATGTCACTGCTGTCCACTGAGCATAACGTCATAATTTTAAACGGTCGCTGTGATAATTGGTCACTTGAGGCGGAAGGAGCGGGAACTTGATTACACTAGGTTGCTACAGTGGAGGGAGGGTGGATCTGCTGTTGTCTATTGCTTCTAGCATTGTTAGCTGTGAGTGGTGGTCATCGGCGAATGAAGCATGGGCTCCTGTTTTCCTGCTGTTAGAGGCAGTTGCTCGCTGGTAGTGCTCGCGTCAAGCTTGCTGCAGCATGCAATAGCCGCACCAAACAACACGTACCCGAGAGCTACCGACTGGTATTGTGGGTACACTAGTGGACAAATAGAGGGACATTTTGCGCAAGATGTCGCTCAACAACTACGTGAAATGACCCGGGAACAATGTCGCGGAACATTTTGCAGGCTACACTAGTCTGTACTTACGGAAATGGCGCGCGAGGAAGTTGTAGTGCTGCGTACATACTCATTTCGGGTAGATTAGCAAAACGTAAGCGTAAGAGAAGGCGACGAAATGAAATGAGCGTTTGGCGTCATTGGCCGGGAGGCCCCTTACGCGGCAGGTCCGGCCGCCTTAGTACAGGCCTTATTACATTCAACGCCACATTCGGCCACCTGCTTGCCAGATGAGGATGAAATGATTATGAAGACAACACAACGCCCAGTCCCTGAGCGCAGAAAATCTCCGACCCAGCCGGGAATCGAACCCAAGCCCGTAGGACGGCAATCCGTCACGCTGACCATTTAGCTATTGGGGCGGACAGAGATGATGGATTCTTCCGAATATCTAATCGATCATATGTGAATTTTACGCAAATATCAACAACTGAATTTGAAATTTTGTTGCAAATGATCGGACCTTCCATAGCTAAACAGGATACAATATTACGGAGAACAGTTGGCCCTCATATCCGACTTCCATTTGCATTAAGATGCCAGTCGACTGGAGATTCTTATGCTTCCTTCTCGTAAATTTTCGAGTGTCAAAATAACTGATGCTAAATTGTAAAGAACTGATAAATAAATTGACTATTTATGTAAAGTAAATAAAATACATACACTGAAGCGCCGCGGTAACTGGTGTAGGCATGTGTATTCGAATACAAAAAAAAAAAAAAAAAAAAATGGTTCAAATGGTTCTGAGCACTATGGGACTTAACATCTGAGGTCATCAGTCCCCTAGAACTTAGAACTACTTAAACCTAACTAACCTAAGGACATCACACACATCCATGCCCGAGGCAGGATTCGAACCTGCGACCGTAGCAGTCGCGCGGTTCCGGACTGCAGCGCCTAGAACCGCGTGGCCACCGCGGTCGGCTATTCGAATACAGAGATACGTAAACAGGCAGAACACGGCGCTGCGATCGGCAACGCCTATATAAGACAACAAGTGTCTGGCGCAGTTGTTAGATCGGTTAATGCTGCTGCAGTGGCAGGTTATCAAGATCTAAGTGAGTTTGAACGTGGTGTTATAGTCGGCGCACGACCGATGGCACACAGCATCTCCGAGGTAGCGATGAAGTGGGGATTTTCCCGTACGACCATTTCACGAGTGTACCGTGAATATCATGAATCCGGTAAAACATCAAATTTCAGACACCGCTGCGGCCTGAAAAAGATCCTGCAAGAATGGGACCGACGACGACTGAAGAGAATCGTTCAACGTGACAGAAGTGCACCCTTCCGCAAATTGCTGCAGGTTTCAATGTTAGGCCATCAACAAGTGCCAGCGTGCAAAACATCATCAATATGGGCTTTCGCAGCTGAAGTCCTACTCGTGTAGCCTCGATGACTGCACGACACAAAGCTTTACGCCTCGCCTGGGCCCGTCAACACCGACATTGGATTGTCGATGACTGGAAACATGTTGCCTGATCGGACGTATCTCGTTTCGAATTGTATCGAGGGGATGGACGTGTACGAGTGTGGAGAAAATCTTATGATCCATGGACTCCGCATGTCAGCAGGGGACTGTTCAAGCTGACGGAGGCTCTGTAATGGTGTGGGTCCTGTGCAGTGATATGGGTCCCGTGATACGTGTAGATACGACTCTGACATGTGACACATACGAAAGCATCCTGTCTGATAACCTGCATCCATTCATGTCCACTGTGGATTCTGACGGACTTGGGCAATTCCAGCAGGACAATGCGACACCCCACATGTCCAGAATTGCTAGAGAATAGCTCCAGGAATAGTATTCTGAGTTTAAACACTTCCGCTGGCCACCAAACTCCCCAGACATGAACATTATTGAGCATATCTGTGGTGCCTTACAACGTACTGCTCAGGAGAGATCTCCACCCCTCATACTCTTCCGGATTTATGGACAGCCCTACTGGATTCATGGTGTCACTTCCCTCCAGCACTACTCCAGACATTAGTCGAGTCCATGCCACGTCTTGTTGCGGTACTTCTGTGTGCTCGCGGGGGCTCTACACGATATCAGGGGGGTGGACCAGTTTCTTTACCTCTTCAGTGTATATTTAACTTTTTATCAATTTTTTATTTATTTAGTAGAAAGTGGAAAACATAGATGAGTACCATATGGATGTTTGTGTACGTTAGATTTAGCGTTTGTAAACGCACTCATCTTTTTTTCTCAACTAAAAGATATGTGAAGTGATCAACATAAATTAATCACTGTTCGACGAATCCATGTCTGCTATTATATGTTGTATAATACGCTCATTTGAATGCTCTGAACTGATATTACTGGATGCTGTACTATATTCCTGGTTGATATGGTGCTGCGAGGTCGACTGACTTTGAGCACTGAAGCCAGGACTGTATTTTCCCAAAAGAGCATCAGTCAGTAGTTATTAATGTAATATTTAGCCATAATTACACTATGTCCGTCCTTTATTTCACATAACTCTGACCCTACATTTTGTTCATAAACATCAAATTCATCCTGCTTTTAGCAAGATGTGTAACTTCATAACCCTTTTCCAATCTATCTTAATTATGGAGCGTCTTTTTGCGAATTTGTCGAGACGATGACAATTTTGATGGCGACTTTGTGGGCTGTGGTACTTGTTGAATAGTAGATCGCAATTCCTGCTGCACAGTAGAGCGAGATTCCTGAATACTGGTCTGCGATGCCAATTGAACAGTAGGGTGAGATTCCTGAAGAGTAGACTGGGCTTCTTACTGAATGGCATCTTCATTTGGACGTCTAGGAATCTTATTTTGGTTTTGTGGTATCTGAAAAAGTATAATTTAATAAATCTACACTACTGGCCATTAAAATTGCTGCACCAAGAAGAAATGCAGATGATAAACGGGTATTCATTGGACAAATATGTTATACTAGAACTGATATGTGATTACATTTTCACGCAATTTGGGTGCATAGATCCTAAGAAATCAGTACCCAGAACAACCACCTCTAGCCGTAATAGCGGCCTTGATACGCCTGGGAATTGAGTCAAACAGAGCTTGGATGACGTGTACAGGTACAGCTGCTCATGCAGCTTCAACACGATACCACAGTTCATGAAGAGTAGTGACTGGCGTATTGTGACGAGCCAGTTGCTCGGCCACCATTGACCAGACGTTTTCAATTGGTGGAAGATCTGGAGAATGTGCTGGCCAGGGTAGCAGTCGAACATTTTCACGAAGGCCCGTACAGGACCTGCAACATCCGGTCGTGCATTATCCTGCTGAAATGTAGGGTTTCGCAGGGATCGAATGAAGGGTAGAGCCACGGGTCGTAACACATCTGAAATGTAACGTCCACTGTTCAAAGTGCCGTCAATGCGAACAAGAGGTGACCGAGATGTGTAAACAATGGCACCCTATACCATCACGCCGGGTGATACGCCAGAATGGCGATGACGAATACACGCTCCCAATGTGCGTTCACCGCGATGTCGCCAAACACGGCTGCGACCATCATGATGCTGTAAACAGAACCTGGATTCATCCGAAAAAAAAAGACGTTTTGACATTCGTGCACCCAGGTTCGTCGATGAGTACACCATCGCAGGCGCTCCTGTCTGTGATGCAGCGTCAAGGGTAACCGCTGCCATGGTCTCCGAGCTGATAGTCCGTGCCGCTGCAAACGTCGTCGAACTGTTCGTGCAGATGGTTGTTGTCTTGCAAACGTCCCCATCTGTTGACTCAGGGATCGAGACGTGGCTGCACGATCCGTTACAGCCATGTGGATAAGACGCCTGTCATCTCGACTGCTAGTGATACGAGGCCGTTGGGATCCAGCACGGCGTTCTGTATTACCCTCCTGAACCCACCGATTCCATATTCTGCTAACAGTCATTGGATCTCGACCAACGCGAGCAGCAATGTCGCGATACGATAAACCGCAATCGCGATGGTCTACAATCAGACCTTTATCAAAGTCGGAAACGTGATGGTACGCATTTCTCCTCCTTACACGAGGCATCACAACGTTTCACCAGGCAACGCCGGTCAACTGCTATTTGTGTATGAGAAATCGCTTGGAAACTTTCCTCATGTCAGCACGTTGTAGGTGTCGCCACCGGCACCAACCTTGTGTGAATGCTCTGAAAAGCTAATCATTTGCATATCACAGCATCTTCTTCCTGTCGATTAAATATCGCGTCTGTAGCACGTCATCTTCGTGGTGTAGCAATTTTAATGGCCAGTAGTGTATATTATTAATACACTCCTGGAAATTGAAATAAGAACACCGTGAATTCATTGTCCCAGGAAGGGGAAACTTTATTGACACATTCCTGGGGTCAGATACATCACATGATCACACTGACAGAACCACAGGCACATAGACACAGGCAACAGAGCATGCACAATGTCGGCACTAGTACAGTGTATATCCACCTTTCGCAGCAATGCAGGCTGCTATTCTCCCATGGAGACGATCGTAGAGATGCTGGATGTAGTCCTGTGGAACGGCTTGCCATGCCATTTCCACCTGGCGCCTCAGTTGGACCAGCGTTCGTGCTGGACGTGCAGACCGCGTGAGACGACGCTTCATCCAGTCCCAAACATGCTCAATGGGGGACAGATCCGGAGATCTTGCTGGCCAGGGTAGTTGACTTACACCTTCTAGAGCACGTTGGGTGGCACGGGATACATGCGGACGTGCATTGTCCTGTTGGAACAGCAAGTTCCCTTGGCGGTCTAGGAATGGTAGAACGATGGGTTCGATGACGGTTTGGATGTACCGTGCACTATTCAGTGTCCCCTCGACGATCACCAGTGGTGTACGGCCAGTGTAGGAGATCGCTCCCCACACCATGATGCCGGGTGTTGGCCCTGTGTGCCTCGGTCGTATGCAGTCCTGATTGTGGCGCTCACCTGCAAGGCGCCAAACACGCATACGACCATCATTGGCACCAAGGCAGAAGCGACTCTCATCGCTGAAGACGACACGTCTCCATTCGTCCCTCCATTCACGCCTGTCGCGACACCACTGGAGGCGGGCTGCACGATGTAGGGGCGTGAGCGGAAGACGGCCTAACGGTGTGCGGGACCATAGCCCAGCTTCATGGAGACGGTTGCGAATGGTCCTCGCCGATACCCCAAGAGCAACAGTGTCCCTAATTTGCTGGGAAGTGGCGGTGCGGTCCCCTACGGCACTGCGTAGGATCCTACGGTCTTGGCGTGCATCCGTGCGTCGCTGCGGTCCGGTCCCAGGTCGACGGGCACGTGCACCTTCCGCCGACCACTGGCGACAACATCGCTGTACTGTGGAGACCTCACGCCCCACGTGTTGAGCAATTCGGCGGTACGTCCACCCGGCCTCCCGCATGCCCACTATACGCCCTCGCTCAAAGTCCGTCAACTGCACATACGGTTCACGTCCACGCTGTCGCGGCATGCTACCAGTGTTAAAGACTGCGATGGAGCTCCGTATGCCACGGCAAACTGGCTGACACTGACGGCGGCGGTGCACAAATGCTGCGCAGCTAGCGCCATTCGACGGCCAACACCGCGGTTCCTGGTGTGTCCGCTGTGCCGTGCGTGTGATCATTGCTCGTACAGCCCTCTCGCAGTGTCCGGAGCAAGTATGGTGGGTCTGACACACCGGTGTCAATGTGTTCTTTTTTCCATTTCCAGGAGTGTATTATTATAAATCAACATCTATCTATTTAAAGATCTGTCAAAGAAAATCTTCTGACAGTGGAGCGTTCCAAGAGACTGCATTTTATAAAGCTTTGGATGAAAATCAATTTAACTGGCCAGATGCAGAGGCAATACAAGATGGGGCAAATATGCCTTTCGCAACGGTAGGAGACAGCGCTTTTGCACAGACAGCAAACACGATGGAGCCATATTCCGATACGACGTGGGGCCTGTAAAGCGCGTTTTCAACTATCGACTATCAAGAGCTAGAAGACTTGATGAAAATGTTTTCGGAATCTTATGGGTTGTATTTCGTGTATTCAGAGTTCCCATAGCCATCCACCATTCTAATGCTGAAAGTGTAGTAATGGTGTGTGTATATGTATGTAATTTTTAAGGCGAAGTAGCCAATCGAGATCACTGTACACGCCACATGGAACCTTCGTTTCTGAAAATATGGATCACGATGTTGTGGAAGGATCCTGTCGCATGTTGAATTTAAATAATATATGAAGACACTACCCTCCGTCTTCCACGGAGATAAAAAACAATTTCGCTTAATATTTCATGCGTGAAAAAGAAAGTGATCCTTGGCAGAATAATTTTCAGAGAAATAAATGTGGTATATATAATATGATTAGTTATAGGAATAGGCAGAGTCGTTCCATATGTGTGATTAGTGCAAGTAAACCAATAAATAGAAACAACTTTTTTGATTAAGCGGGGAGAAAGGCAAAACAAACAATAAATTATTCGATATTTCAGTCACAGAATGAAAGAGAGGAAAAAATGCGTCTTTTCAGAGGGTAGTTTTATCTTCACTACGTGTAATACTTCTTTGGAGGGTAGATGAAGAAGCTCTACCTATACTGATCCTGGACATGATTTACTCTACAATTAAACACTGTTGTAGCATTGTTTACGTATAATTCTGACAATAAATAATTTAAACGTGACCCACGTGTGTGTGTTGTCGCTGCTTTCAGCAAAAACTTCATTGCGTCGTACGCAAAATAAGCACTGCACTTCATATCCTCTCGTCCGCTACCAGTAGCTTTTGAAAATATTATTTTCCTTTTCTTGTTGATAAATTGTGATCAGAGTGTATGCACTTTGGCTTCTGTTTTTTTCTCGGTAATAAGGGCCTTGGCAATATCCTACCACATGTCATTTTTCTTTATTTCATTTCGATAATCGTGGTTTGAAGTATCCCACGGCCAACCATGACTCTGGTAAAGCTGAATACGTAAAAGCACGGTTTCGTTTCCCCACACTGCAGGCATGCTGACAAGCGAAACTCCCCACCACAGCCCACGCAGACTTAGTGGCAAGAGGGCCTAGTGGATAGCACGTCAAAAACTGGACGCAGATCAAGCATGAAAACAGGAAGGTGGTGGACTGGAGTGTGAAAGAAAGGTGAAGTAGAAACAGCTAACGGTCCAAGGTTAGCAAAGGCAATATCGAGGGATGTTGAACAGTCGTGACGTTGTGGTTGTGTGGTCACAGTGCTGGACTGTAAGCTAGACGACCCGAGTTCGCAACTGCCTCGCACCACTAATTTTTTTTTTACACAACATTATGAAATCTCCGTCGGGTCACTGAATTTTCTGTAGTTTCGGCAGTTGTCATACTATACATTGGTCATAGAATATGAATCATGTGGTAAGAATACGTTACCGTCTCAAATAAATGTGATGAATAGTGAGAGTAGGTGAGATACCACATAGACGTATCACAGAAATGAAAACAACAAATAACCGGTTGTGAACTGTGTTACAACAAAGGAATGCAAGGGTCAAAACTTCCAAAACGGAACGCAACTTCGAAACCGTTGAAAACACATGTTTTGTCGGAGCACAACTGTTTGGTTGTGAAACTGTTGCGTTCTTTCGTTGCAGCTTATGTGACAAACTATTATGTTTTTATCATTTGCTTGGCAGTGATCACACTGAGACCTAAATCGGGTCGGCCGGTGTGGCCGAGCGGTTCTAGGCGCTTCAGTCTGGAACCGCGCGACCGCTGCGGGCCGCAGGTTCGAATCCTGCCTCGGGCACGGATGTGTGTGATGTCCTTAGGTTAGTTAGGTTTAAGTAGTTCTAAGTTCTAGGGGACTGATGACCTCAGAAGTTAACTCCCATAGTGCTCAGAGCCTAAATCGGGCAAGGAGGCATAACTCGTCCGCTTACCAGGAGTACAAATTAGATGTGTCAGTAAGAAATTCCTCTCATATGACACACGTACTGTCACCAAAGCCGAGTATGACACACGAGGCGTGTTTTCTGGTGAAGGATTATGTTGATTTGTCGCCTTGTCATCAAATGTTTGCGGTTCCCATTCCAAAGCAACTCCCTTTTGACTGCTAATAGAATAACTGTGCAGAATCAACTGTCATTGTAGGTCCCTACCTTACAACTCGCTCTTGCACATGGATTTTACACCACAACACAGACGCAAATTTGGATAGACCAAACAGATAGAGAAAAAAATGGGGACAGGAAGGATTGAATACGGCTCCTCTGTTTTTTTTTCTTTTTTTTCTTTTTAAATCTCATTTTGTTCGTTTTCGTTCGTTGTATCTGCACGGGGCGGACGTCGTAAGACACCCGTTTAGTTCTTCGTTGATCCATTAACCCAGTTCTTTTATTATAGAGGGCAGGTAACCGTCTGACCGAACACGCAGAGTTACCGAGCCGGCGTCTGTTTGTCAGTCTAACACAGTGAAGACTTAACCACGCTGCTGTTGCTGTTTCAGGTTGATAAATATCTTACACTTCTTGGTCTTGACTTGTTCACTGTTCTTATTTTGCTTTCTATTTTTTACAGTTCAGTACACCTTCTGTCTGTTTTGATGCTTGATCTGTGTTCAGTTTTTGAATGTCGGTCCACTGGGCCCTCTTGCCACCAAATCTGAGAGGGGGGGAGGGGGGGGGGTCAAGTTGCGCACGCGACTACGCTCCGAGCGGAAGCATGCAACACGTTCTGCGTTGCGTAAATGCGTCGCAAAATATTGCGCGTAATTTTGTGGCACACTGAGTGACGTTTCAGACTCACACACACTGACGTCTCTTCCCCGAGTGTATCCGTGCCTTACCTGCTACGGCGCAGCCTGATTCCAGCAGCAAGAAAAAAGGAACCCACGCCTCATTCGCCAATGAGCAACATCCGGAGTAAACAATGTAAGAACAACAGACAACAGCACATTTCCACTCTTTCGTATTCCACCTGGAAGGCGGCGCGTGTGTCTGCTCTGTACACTGAGAGTTAGGCCGAATATAGGAAGCGAGTAGGAGCAGGAAAAGGTGAAATGCTTCGGTCCTGCGTATAGCTACAACTCTTTTACTGGGGTATGAACATATACAACTGATATTATTACTTAACTTTGCGTACAGATGAGCGCGTAGGTGCGAAGCCATTCATCAATACAATCTAACATCGGCTAGAAGTTACATAGGCAAAATATGTAGTGGTTCGCCCACTAGGAAATAGAAACAATGTTGCTAGGTCGTCTACTCGGAATCAAATGGTTCAAATGGGTCTGAGCACTATGGGAGTTAACATCTGAGGTCATTAGTCCCCTAGAACTTAGAACTACTTAAACCTGAGTAACCTAAGGACATCACACACATCCATGCCCGGGGCAGGATTCGAACCTGCAAGCGTAGCGGTCGTGGGGTTCCAGACTCAAGCGCCTAGAACCGCTCGGTCACATCGGCCGGCCACTCGGAATCAGATGGACAGAATCTGGAGCGGCGCTCGTAGAGCTGCACAGCGCCGGCTAGAGGGCGCTGTCGTCGGTGAACTAAGAACTTGCACCTACGCCGTGGCATCGTAGCTATCGACACCACACACTCCCTTCAACGTAACAGCCTATTATAATAAAGTTCGCACTGCTTCCGCCTCAGCAACCTTTTAAAATTCTGACGTAACGTCATACTCAGTGAGCAGCAATGACAAAATACAAGCGATTCCACACAGTAGACACAGAAGAAGGCCACTGCGACCGTGGCCGAACCCTTGGCGTCTCCAGTAGAGTTTACGTTATGCTGCAGTACGATACTCAGAAACTTTTATGTCACGTAGAAAGGTACTTGCGAAATTCTCCTAGAGAAAATACAGTGTCAGATGTTCTGAACTGGTCGCTTTTGTCATAAGATCCGTTAATTTCGGATCGGAGATTGAAACCTTCAAGTAACATTTATTAATTGACATCCAAGTCTATCCAATTACTGTTATCTTCTTGTGCATCTTATGCGCATCCAATATTCATCGGACGACTCTGTTAGCTTGTAAGCAAGAGATGAGTGTACTTATTTTAGCGACCGTAAATAATTGATCATTTGTCGTACAATCTATTTCAACATATTACTTTTTCAAATATATTGTAAAAACAGAGAATAAAACAGTATTTTGCAATTTAACAACTTTCTAAAACCTTTGTAACCTATTTTTCTGGAACGATGAAATTTTACGAGAAAATTCCGCCATTTTTCGTCCATAATTATTTTAAGGGCAAATATAGTATATTTTCGGATTTAACGACCTTCCACATCTTTATGAATCTACTTTTTAGAATGAATAAATTTTTTCATGAAAAATTACACCATTCTTATGTGCCATTTCGAAATTTGAGAAAATTTCAAATTAATCATCGGCGACTGCCGAAACCCTAAAATACCAATTTCTACACTCCTGGAAATGGAAAAAAGAACACATTGACACCGGTGTGTCAGACCCACCATACTTGCTCCGGACACTGCGAGAGGGCTGTACAAGCAATGATCACACGCACGGCACAGTGGACACACCAGGAACCGCGGTGTTGGACGTCGAATGGCGCTAGCTGCGCAGCATTTGTGCACCGCCGCCGTCAGTGTCAGCCAGTTTGCCGTGGCATACGGAGCTCCATCGCAGTCTTTAACACTGGTAGCATGCCGCGACAGCGTGGACGTGAACCGTATGTGCAGTTGACGGACTTTGAGCGAAGGCGTATAGTGGGCATGCGGGAGGCCGTGTGGACGTACCGCCGAATTGCTCAACACGTGGGGCGTGAGGTCTCCACAGTACATCGATGTTGTCGCCAGTGGTCGGCGGAAGGTGCACGTGCCCGTCGACCTGGGACCGGACCGCAGCGACGCACGGATGCACGCCAAGACCGTAGGATCCTACGCAGTGCCGTAGGGGACCGCACCGCCACTTCCCAGCAAATTAGGGACACTGTTGCTCCTGGGGTATCGGCGAGGACCATTCGCAACCGTCTCCATGAAGCTGGGCTACGGTCCCGCACACCGTTAGGCCGTCTTCCGCTCACGCCCCAACATCGTGCAGCCCGCCTCCAGTGGTGTCGCGACAGGCGTGAACGGAGGGACGAATGGAGACGTGTCGTCTTCAGCGATGAGAGTCGCTTCTGCCTTGGTGCCAATGATGGTCGTATGCGTGTTTGGCGCCGTGTAGGTGAGCGCCACAATCAGGATTGCATACGACCGAGGCACACAGGGCCAACACCCGGCATCATGGTGTGGGGAGCGATCTCCTACACTGGCCGTACACCACTGGTGATCGTCGAGGGGACACTGAATAGTGTGCGGTACATCCAAACCGTCATCGAACCCATCGTGCTACCATTCCTCGACCGGCAAGGGAACTTGCTGTTCCAACAGGACAATGCACGTCCGCATGTATCCCGTGCCACCCAACGTGCTCTAGAAGGTGTAAGTCAACTACCCTGGCCAGCAAGATCTCCGGATCTGTCCCCCATTGAGCATGTTTGGGACTGGATGAAGCGTCGTCTCACGCGGTCTGCACGTCCAGCACGAACGCTGGTCCAACTGAGGCGCCAGGTGGAAATGGCATGGCAAGCCGTTCCATAGGACTACATCCAGCATCTCTACGATCGTCTCCATGGGAGAATAGCAGCCTGCATTGCTGCGAAAGGTGGATATACACTGTACTAGTGCCGACATTGTGCATGCTCTGTTGCCTGTGTCTATGTGCCTGTGGTTCTGTCAGTGTGATCATGTGATGTATCTGACCCCAGGAATGTGTCAATAAAGTTTCCCCTTCCTGGGACAATGAATTCACGGTGTTCTAATTTCAATTTCCAGGAGTGTATTTCAATCCGAATCTTTTTTCTCATTTTTTCCGTCTTTTCCACGAAATGGGTATAAACTACTCCATTAGTCACAAAACACTACTATGGAAAAACGCGATTTGTTCTAGAGCTTCTCCCTGTTGTATTATAGTCTTCAGCGGAAAAGCACACAGCAGATTCTCTGTGATCATCTGCATGTCTTATCAAGATAGAGAGGCGGTTATCTGTTTGTTTATATCGCGGCATAGCAGTATCGCATGGTATCGGAACTATGAGGATGAAACAGACGCATCGGAACATGAGATTCAGAAAAAAAGTTGTGTGAGCTATCTTCTCCATTTATCATAAGATGGACTTTTAGGATGCTCAGATGCGAGCTAGCTGTCACTTCATACATAGCTGCGCGTTTTGTCGTCTTTTAAGAGAGGAATTTTGAATTGCTTGGTGCTGTGAACAGTCAACTAATGAGAGGCGCAGTCACAGTTGAAAAATGAAGTTGAAAGAAACTGATCTCACGTGGTTACTGAAGGCGATCTGAATGCTGTACATTGTCAGCACCTGTGTGACACATACATAGTTCAGTTTTTCTTCTTTCATACCGTAACTTCAGAGATGGTAATATTTTCGATCAACTCACGTCAAGCTAATAGAATATTTTTTGTCTAAAGACTTACTTCACACTCCTCACAAGTAGGGCACTATTCAGCCGGCTGTGAACTCTTCATTTTGACATCGTCATGCGCCTACTATCTCCTCAGGAGTATCAGTTTCGAAAGGCTTGCCCAGAAACTGAAGGGCAATAGGGACTAAGAGCACATCTGAAAAGCCAAAGTTGTTTGGAAAAGAGCTTCTGTTATCTTCAGAAATATCTAAGTACAACTTAACAGTAGCTATTCCTATTGTAGCACGATAAAAATAATGAAATTTGTGAAATACTGTTTTCTAATGAGATCGTGGACGTATAGTCTGAACCAGCAATCATAATTTCGATATTACCGGGAGTCCCTGAAAACAAGCCACGGTCTACACTACATCTACATCTACATGGATACTATGCAAATCATATTTAAGTGTCTGACAGAGGGTTCATCGAACCACCTTCACAGTTCTCTATTATTCCAATGACGTATAGCGCACGGAAAGAACGAACATATCTTTCCTTACGAGCTCTGATTTCCCTTATTTTGTCATGGTGATCGTTTCGCCCTATGTCGGCGTCAAGAAAATATTTTCGCATCCGGAGGAGAAAGTTGGTGATTGGAATTTCGTGAGAAGATTCCGCCGGAACGAAAAACGCCACTAAATCCTGTATCATTTCAGTGACACCCTCTCCCCTGTTTCGCGATAATACAAAACGTGCTGCCCTTCTTTGAACTTTTCCGATGCACTCCGTCAGTCCTACCTGGTAAGGATCCCACACCGCGCAGCAGTATTCTAAAAGAGGACAGGCAAGCGTAGTGTAGGCAGCCTCCTTAGTAGGTGTGTTACATTTTCTAATTGTCCTGCCAATAAAACGCAGTCTTTGGTTAGCCTTCCTCAAAAGATTTTCTATATGTTCCTTTCAATTTAAGTTGTTTGTAATTGAAATTCCTAGGAATTTAGTTGAATTTACGGCCTTTAGATTTGAGTGATTTATCGTGTAACCGAAGTTTAACGAATTCCTTTTAGCACTCATGTGGATGACCTCACGCTTTTCGTTATTTAGGGTCAACTGCCAATTGTCGGCCCATTCAGATACCTTTTCTTAATCGTTTTGCAATTTATTTTGATCTTCTGATGACTTTACTGGTCGATAAACGACAGCGTCATCTGCAAACAATCTAAGACGGTTGCTCAGATTGTCTCCCGAATCGTTTATGTAGACAAGGAACAGCAAAGGGCCTGTAACACTACGTTCGGGAACGCCAGGAATCATTTATTTCTTACTCGATGACTTTCCGTCAGTTACTACGAAATGTGACCTCTCTGACAGGAAATCACGAATCCAGTCACATAACAGACGATACTCCATAAGCACGCAATTTCACTACAAGCTGCTTGTGTGGTACAGTGTCAAAAGCCTTGCGGAAATCCAAAATACGGAATCCAATTGAAGGCCCTTGTCAATAGCACTCAACACTTCATGCGAGTAAAGAGCTAGTTGTGTTTCACAGGAACGATGTTTTCTAAACCCTTGTTGACTGTGTGTCAGTAGACCGTTTTCTTCGAGGTAATTCATAATGTTCGAACACAATACATGTTCCAAAATCATGGTGCATGTCGATGTTAATGATATGGGCCTGTAATTTAGTGGATTCCTCCTACTACCTTTTTTGAATATTGGTTTGACCTGTGCAACTTTCCAGTCTTTGGGTACGGATCTTTCGTCGAGCGAACGGTTGTATATGATTATTAAGTATGGAGCTATTGCATCAGGATACTCTGAAAGGAACCTAATTGGTATACGGTCTGGACCAGAAGACTTGCTTTTATTAAGTGATTTAAGTTGCATCACTGCTCCGAGGATATTTACTTTTACGTTACTCATGTTGGCAGCTGTTCTTGATTCTAATTCTAGAATATTTACTTCGTCTTCTTTTGTGAACGCATTTCGGAAGGCTATGTTTAGTAACTCTTCCTTCGTTATCTTCCTGTTATTAGTTGTCTTTCTTTAGTATCTTGTAGAGATATATAAAATGCAAGGTCTGTGTTCAATGGCAGCCAGCAGGATATAACACGTGTATACTGAGGAGTTGTATTGCTGGTGATTCGTTTCTCGCCGTCATCGGCGATCAGAAGCCGATCTGCAGGCCTCTCTGTGCAGGCGGTAACTGCGCTGAGTTTAGAGATGGACAGCGAGTCCGACATTCATTCTCGCCTCGCCGACGAACACATACTCATGCTGAACAGCTTCAGCGACTAGAACAGGGTCGCACTGTCGGCCTGCGAGAAGCTGGATGAACGTATGGGTGGGTTGCGGCGCGTGTTGGGCGCAATGTATCGGTGGTGCGTCGCTACATTCAACAGTGGCCCGTGGAGCATTTGCACATCGGTAGAACAGGTTCTGGAGGTATGTGCAAAACAGGCGCACATGAAGATCGACACATTGTGAGAGCAGCAGTGGCCGAGCGAACTTCATTCGGGGAAGAAATCTGGTAACAAAAAATGGTTCAAATGGCTCTGAGAACTATGGGACTTAACTTCTGAGGTCATCACTCATCAGTCCCCTAGAACTTAGAACTACCTAAACCTAACTAACCTAAAGACATCACACACATCCATGCCCGAGGCAGGATTCGAACCTGCGACCGTAGCATCGCGCGGTTCCGGACTGAGAGCCTACAACCGCTCGCCCACGGCGCTCGGCGAAATCTGGTAACATTTTGCACATGTTGGGTCATCAGGAACCACTGGGAACCATCTGCTTGCAGTGCGGATGAGATCACCACTGACACCACGACACCACCGGCTACTCTGGTGTGGTGAAGGGTGGCCTGGAGAGTGGAATGGTGCTCTCAAATCTTCAGTGACTAGAGTAGTTTCTGCCTGTATGCGAGTGATGGACGTACGCGTGTACGCTGGTGAGCTGCCTATTCCAGAGCGCATTCGCCCACGACAGACAGGCCACATCCCAAGCTTCATGGTGTGTGTGCGGAGAGGGGTGGGGGGGGGGGGGGAGCTTAAACTTTTGTGCAGGGTAAAGTAACCAGTGCCCGCTGTATTGCGCAATCTGTTATACACGTGCAAAGGCCGCTCCTTCGACAGGAAGATGAGGTGCTTTTTCAGCAGGATAATTCACATCCACGCAAAGCTCTTGCATCGCAACATGCTTTTCGTGGTGTACAACTATCCTGGCCAGCAAGGTCACCTACTGTACACGTATGCGCCGTGATCAATTGAGAACTTACTCGTTCTCCAGAGCTTGCAAGAACCATTACCAAATTGCAAGAAAAGGTGCAAGGTGCTTGGAACAATCTACAGCATGCGATAATACACACCTGTGTTGCCGCCAGAAGGGGGGTACACTGTGCACTCAGGCTTTTATTTGGACGTTTTACTGTGACTTGTGTGGTTCATTTGGTCTGAATTTGTTGTCATATACTCCTACAATGATGAACTCTCGTTCTTGAAGGCGTTGCATTTATTATTATTATTATTATTATTATTATTATTTTGTTGCAGTATAAGCAACGACACTCTGGCCACAGATGAGTCAATTGGAACCGACTAACCCGCGTGTCATCTTCTGCCAATGGCGACATTTGGATGCGGAATGAGGGAGGGGGGGGGGGGGGAACACACAGCACTCTCGGCCGATGTCTGTTCAGCAGACCTGGAGCCGCTACGGCTCGGTCCAGCAGCTCCTCAGCTGGCATCACAAGGCCGAGAGCACCCCGTTCCAGTCGCCCCATCAAGGCAAAATCCCAGGCATCATTGGGAATCGAACCCGGGTCCTCCGCATGGCAGTCACCCACGCTGACCACACAGCTACAGAGGCGGACATATTCTACACACAGGCTATTGTTATTCTCACTACTATCATTATCTGTGTTTAATTGTTACCCATTCAATGTAATAATATGTTGTACAATCACGTGACAATGTTAACTGAAAGTAAATAGCAAGATATATACAGATAGTAAAGCTGTCACCCTGCGAGCAGCTTTAAGTGTTATGGGGAATCCGTGATAAATCCATATCGACCTGGATCGGGCGCAATGAAAACCACTGCCCGATCTGGAGCAGCAGTGAAGGCAATGGACTAGCATTTGAGCGGAGTTCATATCCCCGGCCAACGATCCAGGTTTATATTTTACATACTTTTTCCGCATTGCTTAAACCAAATACTCTGAAATGGACAAGGCGATTTCCTTGAGTATCCTCCTCTAATCCTAACTGTACTCCGCCTCTAACGACCTGACGCGACGTTAAAACGTAATTGTCTTCCTTCAAAATATAAACCGAAACGTGTCACCTCTCCAGTACGAGTCCAGAGTCGAAATCGTCTGGGACTCCTGTTCGAATCAAGAGAAGGTAAGGCTGCGTGACACTCGACGATATTTTTGAGAGCGAACAACACGCCACAAATATGAGTGCAGGGCGTACCGTGGCGCAGCTGCGGGCCCACGGATCGAACTCGCGTAACAGGTTTGTCCGCGGCGTGGCTGGTACCACTTCTCGAAAAGCACTCCACCTCCCATAGGGAAAGCGGACCTCTGCCGCTCCTTGTGCGCCGGCAGATTTTGTCGTGTCTAAAGAACGCCTGTTTTTAGTGACGTCTTAGTGTTGTGCAAGGGACGGCCGATGTGGCCGTGCGGTTCTAGGCGCTTCAGTCTGGGACCGCGTGACCGCTACGGTCGCAGGTTCGAATCCTGCCTCGGGCATGGATGTGTGTGATGTTCTTAGGTTAGTTAGGTTTAAGTAGTTCTAAGTTCTAGGGGACTGATGATCACTGATGTTAAGTCCCATAGTGCTCAGAGCCATTTGAACCATTTTTGTTGTGCAAGGGAAGCAGGATATCTCGTGAGACGTGGTCGACGTCTATTACAGGCTCGGCATTATTTCTTTTGATCTATGATAGGGAACTAAACTGACGGTCGTGTTTCTGAAGTAACTGCATCGGCATTCGCAGAAACGATTCATTATGTGTGTGGAAAATATGAATCTATTTGGCAGTACCGGATTTTGAGTGTTACACCTTCCGAATACAAGAAGGGACGGTGTTAATCGTGACACCAAATGTTATATTCATCATGCTCGTTCCACTTGACGGAAGGTGCCTTGTCATCAGATGCCAAATTTGTAACAAGACTTCTATGATCACAAAAGAAGTTATTGTGGAACGATTTCAGCACTTGCTCTTTGTTTCCACATGGAATTTTCCATCGAGTTTCTCTTTTGGCTCAAATGGCTCTGAGCACTATGGGACTTAACTTCTGAGGTCATCAGTCCCCTAGAACTTAGAACTACCTAAACCTACCTAACCTAAGGACATCACACACATCCATGCCCGAGGCAGGATTCGAACCTGCGACCGTAGGGGTCGCGCGGTTCCAGACTGTAGCGCCTAGAACCGCTCGGCCACTCCGGCCGGCGTTTTGTCTTTATAACACAAGAACATGATATCTGACGTAGGATGCAAGTCCTGTCTCCTGGACTCGATCCAAGATTCGGTTCTTGGGGGAGGAGGGGCAGCGTTTGTTACTGTGTTTCCTCTCCCTCTTTCCCCACAAATGTAACTCGTTCATTCTCACTTTTGGCGTACAACAGTTGCCGATTTTTATAACAATAGCAAGAAAATATGTTACATGTTTTGATGTAATGCACACCTTAAAACAATTTTGAGCGTTAGATTTTCGAAACCCCGTAACTGTCTCCATTACGATGCAGAAATTTGAAATCTGGCTCAAAGGTGTCCGGAGCTAAAATGGACAGCAAAATTGATTGAAAATCTGATAGCACTAGAATTTGGGACACAAAAAACGGACAGCAAAAATGAAATATGTGCACATGTGTTGGGGCTTTTAACCTCTCCACATGTGCCTCTGGAAAGTCTTATAATTTAAAATCTGGTCCCTAAATCTCTTTCTTACCATTATGAAATCAGTCTGAAAGCTTCTGGTGTCTCCACGTCTCTTCCACGTAAACAGGTTTCTTTTATGATTAAATTATGCTCTGTGCAAAATTCTACATTTCCCCAAGTCCATATTCACCACTATTTTTCCTTTTCTTCCTTTTTGCTACTGTCAAACTGCAGTTTCCCATCACAATTAAATTTTCGTCTCCTTTAACTGTCTGGATATATTTTTATCTCATCATACATTTCTCCAATCTCTACATCCTCTGCGCAGATAGTTGGTATATAAACTTGTACTTCTGTGGTAGGTGTGAGCTTCTTGTCTATCTTCACTACGATAATTCGTTCACTACGCTGTTCATAGTAGCTCCGCCCGTATTCCTATTTTCGTATTGATTGCTAAACCCGCTCTTGCATTACCCCTGTTTGATTTTGTCTTTATCACCGTGTGTTCACCTGACAAGAAGTCCTGTTCTTGCTGCCACCGAACTTCACTAATTCCCACTACATCTAACTTCGACCTATCCATGTCCTTTTTAAATTTTCTAACTTGCCTGCCCGATTAAGGGATCTAACATTCCACGCGCCAACGCAAGTTTTTGTTTCTCCTGATAACCACATCCTCCTGAGTAGTCCCCACCCGGAGCTCCAGATGGGGAACTATTTTACCTCCAGAATATTTTACCCAAGAGGACGCCATCATCGTTCAACAGTAGAGCTGCATGCCCTCGGGAAAAATTGTAGTTTCCTCTTGATTTCAGCCGTTCCCAGTATCAGCACAGCAAGGCCGTTTTGGTTGATGTTACAGTCATCCGAACTGTTGCCTCTGCAACTACTAAAAAGAGGGCTGCCGCTCTTCAGGAACCACACGTTTGTCTGACGTCTTAACAGATACCCCCCCTTTGTGGTTGCATCTACGGTGCGGCCACATATATCGCTGAGGCACGATTCACTTCTAGCGTTAATAACAGTTTCACATGTTCACCCGTTTCCAGGTGAGTTAACGTTTCAATAGTATAGAGTGCTCATTAGATATACATTGGCTGTATCCGTCAAAGGAGGAAATAGTAGAGCAAGATTGTAGCTGGAACACCTCATTGTGCATATGCTGCAGCGTGGTGGGGGACGACACACACTGTGAATGCGGCCTTCAACGTCAGACGAAAATCAGATAGCTGACCGATGTGGGAGTGAGGGTATTGTTCGAAACAGAGGGGGTAAGAGGGTAAGCATCGCTGATTGAAATTCCATTCAGGAGAAGCTCTCGGGAATTTCTGAGAGATTGAACTATCAGAGACGCACTTCAAGTATCGCTGCTCTGTCCCATAGAGTAAATATCTTTGGAGTGAGCATTCACATGCGCAGAACAGATTTTGTGTTGTCAACATACATTGCCGGCCTGGTCACGTGTTCTCGGGACGTCGTGTGTGTGTCCGTATAGCGCCCTGTATATTTAGAATGTCACTACATCCCTAGTACAGACGGATTCTTATCGAACGTGTCGTGGATTATTTATATATGTTGCGCAGACATTTTAACAGTATTCATTTGATACCGGGAATAAACCAGCTACGTAACTTTTATGGGCAAGTGATATTACATCCTGCTTCTTTGCGATAGCTGTCACAGTTCAGATGCAATCGATTTTTGGTAGTTTTCGGTATGATACGGCACTTAATAGTATTACAGATCCTGACGTACATTTTTTGCAGTGATAGTCTTGCAAAATGACTTTTGCAAGTGTCCGAAAAACACCGAATCTGCCACAAATTAGCGATTATATCCCTGCTAATTCGACCTTTTTTTCTGCTATTTCTGCGTATTTATTTTCTCGTTTTTGCGAACTAAAGCACAATTTTTCTGGCTGGTGACACTTTGAAATATTTATTTAACGCATTTTACGTACTTGCTCCCAGTTTATTAAATAAATAGTAGACTGCGTAATCTATATACATAATCGACAAATCACTGATAAATGCATGGAGGATAATATTTGCTGAAACTAACCATTCCCTTTCCTGTTCCACTAGCAAATTTACGAGAGGAAGCGATTGTTTGTAAGCTTTTGAACGAGCCGTAATATCTATTATATAGTCATAAAATCGTAGAAAAATAGGTCTACAGAATCAAGCCTTAATTATAATGCGTCTCGAAATTTTTAAACATATACAGTGTCTCTTAATTATATGATAACTATAATTAGAGACATGGTATGTACCCATGAAAAGTTACTGTCCCTCTTTTCACATATTTTTCGTGGCATCCGTAGCTACAACAGCAATTCACCATCGCTATTACACTATAAACCTGCGGTGAAACACAACAAAAACTCTTGATACTCAGGAGAAAGAAAACTGGCATTCTACGGATCGGAGCGTGGAATGTCAGATCCCTTAATCGGGCAGGTAGGTTAGAAAATTTAAAAAGGGAAATGGATACGTTAAAGTTAGATATAGTGGGAATTAGTGAAGTTCGGTGGCAGGAGGAACAAGACTTTTGGTCAGGTGATTACAGGGTTATAAATACAAAATCAAATAGGGGTAACGCAGGAGTAGGTTTAATAATGAATAAAAAAATAGGAGTGCGGGTTAGCTACTACAAACAGCATAGTGAACGCATTATTGTGGCCAAGATAGACACAAAGCCCATGCCTACTACAGTAGTACAAGTTTATATGCCAACCAGCTCTGCAGATGATGAAGAAATTGATGAAATGTATGACGAGATAAAAGAAATTATTCAGGTAGTGAAGGGAGACGAAAATTTAATAGTCATGGGTGACTGGAATTCGTCAGTAGGAAAAGGGAGAGAAGGAAACATAGTAGGTGAATATGGATTGGGGGGAAGAAATGAAAGAGGAAGCCGCCTTGTAGAATTTTGCACAGAGCATAACTTAATCATAGCTAACACTTGGTTCAAGAATCATAAAAGAAGGTTGTACACCTGGAAGAATCCTGGAGATACTAATAGCTATCAGATAGATTATATAATGGTAAGACAGAGATTTAGGAACCAGGTTTTAAATTGTAAGACATTTCCAGGGGCAGATGTGGATTCTGACCACAATCTATTGGTTATGAACTGCAGATTGAAACTGAAGAAACTGCAAAAAGGTGGGAATTTAAGGAGATGGGACCTGGATAAACTGAAAGAACGAGAGGTTGTAGAGAGTTTCAGGGAGAGCATAAGGGAACAATTGACAGGAATGGGGGAAAGAAATACAGTAGAAGAAGAATGGGTAGCTCTGAGGGATGAAGTAGTGAAGGCGGCAGACGATCAAGTAGGTAAAAAGACGAGGGCTAATAGAAATCCTTGGGTAACAGAAGAAATATTGAATTTAATTGATGAAAGGAGAAAATATAAAAATGCAGTAAATGCAGCAGGCAAAAGGGAATACAAACGTCTCAAAAATGAGATCGACAGAAAGTGCAAAATGGCTAAGCAGGGATGGCTAGAGGACAAATGTAAGGATGTAGAGGCTTGTCTCACTAGGGGTAAGATAGATACTGCCTACAGGAAAATTAAAGAGACCTTTGGAGAGAAGAGAACCACTTGTATGAATATCAAGAGCTCAGATGGCAACCCAGTTCTAAGCAAAGAAGGGAAGGCAGAAAGGTGGAAGGAGTATATAGAGGGTTTATACAAGGGCGATATACTTGAGGACAATATTATGGAAATGGAAGAGGATGTAGATGAAGATGAAATGGGAGATAAGATACTGCGTGAAGAGTTTGACAGAGCACTGAAAGACCTGAGTCGAAACAAGGCCCCCGGAGTAGACAACATTCCATTAGAACTACTGATGGCCTTGGGAGAGCCAGTCATGACAAAACTCTACCATCTGGTGAGCAAGATGTATGAGACAGGCGAAATACCCACAGACTTCAAGAAGAATATAATAATTCCAATACCAAAGAAAGCAGGTGTTGACAGATGTGAAAATTACCGAACTATCAGTTTAATAAGTCACAGCTGCAAAATACTAACGCGAATTCTTTACAGACGAATGGAAAAACTGGTAGAAGCGGACCTCGGGGAAGATCAGTTTGGATTCCGTAGAAATGTTGGAACACGTGAGGCAATACTAACCTTACGACTTATCTTAGAAGAAAGATTAAGAAAAGGCAAACCTACGTTTCTAGCATTTGTAGACTTAGAGAAAGCTTTTGACAACGTTAACTGGAATACTCTCTTTCAAATTCTGAAGGTGGCAGGGGTAAAATACAGGGAGCGAAAGGCTATTTACAATTTGTACTGAAACCAGATGGCAGTTATAAGAGTCGAGGGGCATGAAAGGGAAGCAATGGTTGGCAAAGGAGTGAGACAGGGTTGTAGCCTCTCCCCGATGTTATTCAATCTGTATATTGAGCAAGCAGTAAAGGAAACAAAAGAAAAATTCGGAGTAGGTATTAAAATTCATGGAGAAGAAGTAAAAAACTTTGAGGTTCGCCGACGACATTGTAAGTCTGTCAGAGACAGCAAAGGACTTGGAAGAGCAGTTGAACGGAATGGACAGTGTCTTGAAAGGAGGATATAAGATGAACATCAACAAAAGCAAAACGAGGATAATGGAATGTAGTCAAATTAAATCGGGTGATGCTGAGGGGATTAGATCAGGAAATGAGACACTTAAAGTAGTAAAGAAGTTTTGCTATTTAGGGAGTAAAATAACTGATGATGGTCGAAGTAGAGAGGATATAAAATGTAGACTGGCAATGGCAAGGAAATCGTTTCTGAAGAAGAGAAATTTGTTAACATCGAGTATAGATTTAAGTGTCAGGAAGTCGTTTCTGAAAGTATTTGTATGGAGTGTAGCCATGTATGGAAGTGAAACATGGACGATAACCAGTTTGGACAAGAAGAGAATAGAAGCTTTCGAAATGTGGTGCTACAGAAGAATGCTGAAGATAAGGTGGGTAGATCACGTAACTAATGAGGAGGTATTGAATAGGATTGGGGAGAAGAGAAGTTTGTGGCACAACTTGACTAGAAGAAGGGATCGGTTGGTAGGACATGTTTTAAGGCATCAAGGGATCACAAATTTAGCATTGGAGGGCAGCGTGGAGGGTAAAAATCGTAGAGGGAGACCAAGAGATGAATACACTAAGCAGATTCAGAAGGATGTAGGTTGCAGTAGGTACTGGGAGATGAAGAAGCTTGCACAGGATAGAGTAGTATGGAGAGCTGCATCAAACCAGTCTCAGGACTGAAGACCACAACAACAACACTATAAACTTCAAACGCTGCAGAAAGCACACACGCACAGCGAAGTCCCGAAAACACTTGACAATCCTGGTTTAATGTTGACAACATGCGCAGAACGCAGTGCTCACTCCAGTGATATTTACTCAATGCTCTGTCCGTGTCATAGAGTAAAAATATCTCTGGAGTGAGCATTGCGTCCTGCGTATGTTGTCAACATTAAACTGGAATTGTCACGTGATCTAGGGACGACGTCGATTGTGTAGCGCCAATTCACGTCCGCCATCAGGTAACGTCACGTCTCGTCACGTAACACCAAAACATTCTACAATACCTTTCGAATGGAGGCATTCGCACAGGTCGTCAACGGAACGTCACGTCACTTCACGGTACGTCAAGGTTTCTTGGGAAGAAAATTTTAACGGTACCAGTCTGTTAACATCTTAAGTTAACCTATTTTCACCGCGCTCATTCTCCTTATAATAGTGAATTTTGTACAGTTGTATCTTCATAATCTTTATTTCATAATAGCGCTTTGTTTTAGTGACAAATTGGAGATGTTCCATGACGACTGGGATATTTTTTCCACTTTCTTACACAACCAAGGTCGTATATCTGAAGGCGAAAAGTTATTTAGGTTTTACGATAACACAACGGCGCTGACGCCCACAATGGATATGTATAAGAACATAAGTAGACAAATCAAATTCCACCGTATGACATTTGAAGCAAAAAAGTCAGCTTTAATGAAGGAGTAAAATACAGTTGTTTATGACGTTATTTACGTAAGAAAAAACATAATAGGTAAGTTTAACAGGCTTTATTAATTCGTTTGAAGCTTTTTTTGATGTGTACGAATGTACATATACTCCCTAGCAAATAATTGTCGATGTTTTGAAACGTTGTCTCACTTTTCAGTAATTTACCAAACATAATGGATCAAGAACATAGGTTATAAAGTTTGCTTCGGCCATTGACAAATTTTTTCGTTGTTAGCTCCTCACTTCTGATACTATAACATTTTATGCATATTAGGGATGGTGACTCAAAACCCCAATTTCGCCGTTCAGTACTGTGTTAAGCGACTTGACGAGATGTGACATAAAAGACATTGTAAATACATGCTAACGTGAAGCTTCTGTGACGTCATGCTCGTTCATTTTGCTCTTCAAAGCTAAGAGCCCAATTTATTTCAAATATCAGACGTAAACTGCTATGGTGCCTGCAAACGTCTATACTAAATCCACAGCACTTACGAAGGGAATCTGTCTTTACTAGCGATATGGCAACATTCAAAATTTATAGGACAAATGTCGGACAAATCTACGGCGTCCCGAGATCACGTGACCATTGTGGCAACGTATGTTCTGCTTATGTGAATGCTCACTCCAGAGATATTTCTGCTCTATGGTCCGTGTGCCCCTAGCCTGTCGTGCTGTCACCGAGAAGCAGCACGTTCGCCGAAGCGGTCCCAACGCGCCTCGGTTTTCCTGGTGTGCTCACGGGAAGTGTTTACCGACGCACCAGTCAACACGGTTGACATTACGGGCTGAGCCTTCCACTGGCTTTCGGTTTCCCGCGTCGTTTCGAAAACCTCAGCAGTTCTGAGTTTCTCGTCTAAAGGATCCAAATCGTTAAAGCCCGTCCGCGCACTTCCTTCTGTGGATAGTATTTGAGAAGCAAGTCCCGAATGATGCAGTCGGCATACGATTTGCGACGTGATTCTTCTGTGCACACAAAAGCACAACGACAGCTGTGACCCAATCCTTATAGGATTCTGACTGCCATTTAAAACGCCGGTAAAATTCCAGTCTAGCCTACGCCTTTCGGTGTTGATGCGTATTGAAACGTCCCCTTTGAACAATTATACACGACTGTGCTTAAACTGACGCACAATATTTTTAGCGCAACGCAATCTGACTTTCAATAATCTCTAGAAGAGAATGGCCCTGACTAACATTAACCTGTACTTTCCACAAATCACTTACCTCACAAAAATCTTCACTGCTCAAGCTACTGCAATACAGCGAGCGCCACTACTGCCAGCTAAATAAAAGATTCAAACTATGGAAGGCACTAACTACTGATAGGGATAGTTAGCAAATGAAAGATATTAATAGAGAACAAACAATGTATTTACCTTGATATCATCATATATATATAGCAGTTAATGACAAATTACAAAACTCCGCCATCTCTCTCCCCACATCCACCACTGCTGGCGGCTCACCTCCAACTGCCCAACGCTACGTGCTGTTCACAGCCAGCTGCCTAACACTACAATGGCGAGTATTACAACAATGCAAAGCAGCCACAGGCTGCACACAGCACAGCCAGTGATTTTCATACAGAGGTGGCGTTACCAATAAAAAAAACCTAAACAGCCTACTTACATAGCCCCCATGCTCCCCACAAAAAATTTTACAAATTTTGTTGGGCACTGGCCAATACATATTTGTTAAAATTTTTTTTTCACAATTACAATAACAAAGAAATCAAATGCACACACTTATTGATACAATGTTGGTCAAAAGCAAAAATTTTCTCACAGTCCATAAAGACAGTCCTGATCGTTGATCACAGTAAAATTGCCGTGTTTTTCACAAAATCTGAGCAGTAAAAGACAATGCACATAGACGTAGTGGATTTCCATGCAGTCTTGAAGAGGTAGTGTTGCCCTTCCAACGGAAAGACAGTGCTGACTCTTGACATGCTGACAGGTAATGGGCCACAACAGAGCAAACCCACAGCCGAGTCATTCGACGTTTTGAAGAGTATTGGTGGGTAGGTCATCACAGAGCAGACCCACTGTAGTCCTGGTAGAGATTACGGTATTGGTGGGCCACCAGAGGTGCAGACCCACTGCAGTCCTTGTAGAGATAATGGTATTGGTGGGCCACCAGAGGTGCAGACCCACTGAAGTCCTTGTAGAAATAATGGCATTGGTGGGCCATCAAAGATGCAGACCCACTGTAGTCCTTGTAGAGATGGCTAGCAGCCATCCGTTGCGACTGTGCAGGTGCACAATCACCATCGAAGAGTCTTGCGGAGAATATAGCAAGTCCATAAACCACCACTTGTGCACTCACAAAGTTTTTGGAATTGTCCTTAGAACCAGCAATGCTGTTATCCAGTCCCTTGCTGAATTATTAACACACATACAAACACTAACAGTCCCTACTTCTCACATATTGTCCATATACTATGACCAACAAAAACGTGTGCAGTGAAATGTAACTTACAAGTTGCTTAATTTGATGAACTGCTGTCAATTACAATTTTATAACATAAGAATACAATTACAAAGGTACAAAATACATCATTCAAGAACATAACAATACAGATAACATTTGTAGTACAGGCTTTACAACAGAACAGAAATAAACATATACATCAATGTTATAGGAATTTTGACATAAGTTCATACATAAAAGATCAGAATAACCCTCGAAACATCAACTTCACACATGAGCAACAAAACAGAACAGATGAATAATGTCTAACATCTCTACAAAGAAAATAACATATTATTAATGCCAATTATATTTGAGGATAACAGCATTCCTCATCATAGTGAATGTAGCTTAGTATTAGAAGAAGAAAAAAATTCTATGAAACTACACAGAGACAGGAAGAAAACAAATACACAAGGGTACACAAACACATAGTGGGATAACACAAAAGGAAAGGACAGGGTTTGTTTTCAGTGTATCATTTGGTACTGCAGTCCAACGCAAAACTTCATTCTGTAGACCTTTCGTCTTATTTCAACCTTTGCTTCCACCAAAAAAAAAAATCCTATTCAAGCATGCTTTCTGTATATATATGTTCACATATTTCTTACCTCATTATTTATTTTCCATTATCTTACTTCATCATTTATTTCCAAGAAAATCCTACCTAAACCTGTTGTCCCTAAAACCTACTTTTTTGTTGATATCCTCTTTCAAAATACTGTTTTGGCCAAACCATTTTCTTATAGATTTTCAATGTATTTCTTCCAATTTCTCACAACTTGTTCTCTTATATATTCTACCCCCTCTTAAGCTAACTTAAATCTACTGAGCTCAGATATATATACCAAGGGACGAGGCAATGCAGCATCACATAAAACAATTAATATAAACAGCAATGAAAAAACGCAGATTTGCGAAGCAAGCAGCATTAAGAAATTAGCAAAGCAATTGTAATATTACAACCAATCTAAGGCAATGTGCAGCAAACAATAAAAATAAATCATTAGTAAAACTGGCTTAAAATAATAATACAAAGTGAAATTTAGTAGCACTATGCATGGCAAACAGCAGCAACTTATACCTAAACATGACATAGCTCAAGCAGAAAAAATATTACAGTAAAAATGGCCATGTTTAAAACTTACATCACATCTTAACACTAGAGTGATGCAACACACAAAAACTTACTCTACGAAAAAAAAATTACCAAGTAGTTGAAAAGAAAATTATCTATGCAGTTCCTGTTATTAGTCCCTTCTTATTGTTCTTTCCATTCCAAGAGCTCCTTTTTCGAAGAATGTGGGTCATAAAATAATTATTTAATAGATCTGTTGACAGAAAGTGTTCACATTAGCAAATGAAATTTATTTTTTTTTCTTTTATTAAACCCATGCTGCAACACAGCTGGAAACTAGATATCAAATGAAATAAGCAACTATGAAAGGCAAAGCATAAAAGTATCATTCAATAGTCATGTGACATTTCATAAGTTAGTAGAAATTCTCACAACTCTCGTAGAAAGACGCTTGTCGTAATCAGGTGTGCAGATGTAAAAATATTTCTCGTCATTTCATTAGGCATTTCAGTAAATATCATAAATTACGACCTCCACAGTATGCTTTCAACAAGGAAATGTCAATAGCGAGGATAATGGCCTGCCCCTTTTTTTTTCTACCTGTGCCGCTGCTCGCAATAATGGCTTTTTCTCCAGGCGTCTGACACACCTGGCCGCTCACCTGGGTGCCCACGACGCATTACGTGCAGGTGGTCACTGAACTTTCTTACCGAAATATTTACGACACCAGTTTCCGCTACAGTGACAGTCTCATATAAAAATATTTCACAGGTCAAGAATTTGGGTTACAAATCTGTAGAAACAAAATCCTATAAATATAAGTGTCCAAAAAAAATATTCGTCAGCATTGTGATACAGTCACGCATTTACACAAATTTCATAACTCTTAAAGTACGATTCTTGGTTTCCAACATACTTCTTCACAAGTCAGAGGCCCTAAATCACTATTCATTACTCCTTACCTTATTACACATATACAAATTCGTCGACGCTTCTTCAATACTTCATCATAAGATACATAGCATAATCAAATTCCTCATATAGCATCAGCTTCTTTATCATAAACATACCGCAACAGCGTAATACACATCGTCATCATAACATCATAAAACCTCAGCCAAATCTCAAAATCGTCGTAGCTTCCTGGAATAATTTCAAAACCCTAAAAAATATTCTCTGCTCATTTCAATAGTGTCATCTACCTCAAACGTACCTTAAAAATCATGATCTCATACCAAATACATCATTCAAAGCTCTCATAGTATCACAATGGTTCTGAAAAAATATGAACAGTTTACAAAGTACAGACAAAATACAATTTCATAAGTGTGAAGGTATCCAACTGTGTAATTGCGTAAACATCTGTCACTGACGTAGTAAGAAAAAATGTTTGTCTCTCAGTTAAATGATCTGATAGCTGTGTAATTCTGTGTTAGAGAAATATGGTACCGATGTGTAAAGTTGTATAAGCAAATACCATATTAGCTAGGGCTCCTTGTGCATGCCAAACACATGATACACAAAGTAGGCGTGTACCCCCCTGAGGATTAATGTAATTATACCCTCAGGTGTTACAGATTACAGCAATGGAATGAAATGTATCACGGAAAACCCTTGTATCATTGCACTTCAAATATCTTTAAAAAAATGTTTTAAGTGCGAAATTAATCACTCAAATACGTGTACTGTAGCGCTAAACTGTGCGTCATGTTGTAAGATAATCTCTGTGGAAGTCTCATATTTATCGTCCTCCGAAAGCTAAGTTCTGCAGAAGTCAATGTACTTACCTCATGATAAACAAAAGTGAAATGTTTTGTGTATAGATATCGTAGTTATTACGCTTATTGTTGTGATGAAGAAAGTACTGTGCTGTAACGTATTGTTGTGTTACGGAAAAGGCTGTCTCATTGTTGCTATACCACAAAAGTTACTACTAAAACATGTTTTTCTTTCCAGAAGAATACATAAAACTGTGCAGACATAAAATAGAAACACCGCAAAAGCAACATTGTAAATTGTCACTCATTAGTAACGTCGTGATAAAATCGTGTAGCTGTTACATAAACTAATCACTGTGTCATCTGGTATCTCTCAGAAAGCACTTTAAATCCAGAATGTATTTTCAAATAAACCAAAATGTTGCATTAAAATCTCATTAGCAGTACTGGTAAATGTTCTAAGTATGTGAGCCTTATAGTCGTTACGTAATCGTGCAACAAACAAGCAAGAATGTACAAATACAACACTGTGTCGTCTGTTCACTATAACAATGCATTCTTAATTTCTGTTTAAATAAGTTCTCTTGATTCTTGACTGGATATTTAACTTCAAAACATTGTTGCATGTTAACAGTTTCTTAAGTCTGACAAAGCTTACTAGCAATGTAAAGTGAAAAGTTTTATGGCAAAGACAAAGTTAAAAAACAGGTTATTTTTCAATAAACGGTTTTACATGTGAAATGTGGTGTAAACCTTTACTCTTCACAGTACTCAGAGTTTCAACTTGAACGTAATTATCATGCGGTATACGTCGGTAAAGAATGCTAAAATTATTCTCAAGGCTAGCATCTTATGTTATTTTTCTCGAAACCAGCGGGCGAACGCGGCTGCCTGCTGTGCGAGTCATTGTCTGTCTCTTTGTTGGCGCGCGTCGTTACTGGGATTTGGAGACCTAACTTCTACAAATTCACGTTGTCGAAAATGCCCTGCTCTGTTTGAATCCCGCCAGTTCTGATGAAATTCAGGTCTGTCGTTATGATTATCTCGTCTGTCGTCATGTCGGTAGATTTCATAGTTTCTTTCTTGTCGGTTAAGTGGTGGAGAATTTCTCCCTGAATCGTAACTGCGCGCTGGACCGTTGCGTCTAAGGTTATTCTGTCTCCCGTAATAACAATTATTTTGGTTCCCATATTGTCTGTTTCTCTGATTGTCTCTGTAATAGTCATTACCGCGGAGAGGTGATCTTTCCCTGTAATTAATACTACTCTACCAACGGTTGTCATACGGGTGGTGTCTGTTTTGGTCACGATTTACATTATAAGACTAGCATTGTCGTGTATTATTTCTGTCATCGCGGAATTGTGACAGATGTGACCTGTAATTGTTGTGCTCCTGGTTTCGCGTTCCGCGATTGTCAGTGTCAATTTCCAGTTCTTGTAACAGTCCCTGAAAAGCTTCAATGTCGTCTTTGCAACGTCCTGCTAAAATAATATGTCGTAAATGTTCAGGCAGTTTGATTAAGCAAATGCGGATGAGTTCTGAGGGGCTGTATGGGTTTGAAAGATACTGATTCTTGTGTAACATGTCTTCAAAATATTTCATAATACTGGAAAATTCAGATTGTTCGAAACGTTTCATCATTATGATGCTATGTTTTACTCGGTCTTGTGTAGCTTGAGACCAATATGCTGAGAGGAAGGCATGGTAAAATTCTCCTTCACTGTGGCAATCGTGAATGACCGATCGCATTCTTACAGCTGGTTCATTCTCTAAGTAGCCACACATAAATTCTAATCTGTGTTCTAACGACCAGTTGCGAGGAAAACAATGAGAGAATTGATTGAGCCACGCTTGTGGATGAATGTCGTTGGCAGAATTCTTAAACGTTTTGAATTTACGTGTAGTAATGAACAGCTTATAGTCAAAATCATCATGTCGGCGAGTCGCATATCGGTCATTGTTAGGTCGTGTCGGCCGTTCCATCTCAAAATTCGGTGCACATTGCCAGTTTGTTTCATAACTTCCGAAATGCCCTGTGTTATTATTTTGCGTCTTTTCCGCATTTCTAAGTCCCTCTTCCCGTGTTGGGGCGCGAGTGTCCTCTGAAATACGTAATTCTTGTATTACCTGTGTCAGCTGATCTTGTACTTCGCGGATTTCTCTTTGGTGTTGCGTATTAATTTGATTCAGATTTTGTTTCAGTTTCCTAATTTGTTCGCTCTCTTCTGTGTCATTAAAGACTACCGGTTTTGTGTCATTCAGATTATCATCTACCTTCGTAGATAAGTTAGTGACCTGATCCGAAAGTTCGGCTACTTTCTCCGATAGTGTACTTATTTCCTCAGTGTGTTTTTCTGAACCAAATTTCAGAGTATTTACTGTGTCCTTTAAATTTTCATGAGTTTTTGCAAGTTGCGTAACCGAATCGGTAGATGCAACTGAGTCAATTTTAGCTTGCAAGGTGTCGTGATTTTCATGAACAATGGTTTGCAGTTCTTTTATGGCTGCTTCGTGATTCAGTAATGCATTTTCATGAGGCGAAAAAATAGGTTGGAAATGCTCACAAATTTGTGTTTTTACGTCATTACAGACTTTTTGACATTTCGATTCAATGTGATGTAACTCAGTAGTTAAATCCTCACGTGTTTGTTCAAGAGTTCGCTCCAATGAGTCTAACTTTTTAAGATTTTGTTCCACTGTGTCTAACTTTTGAAGATTTTTTTCCATTATGTCTAACTTTTGAAGCTTTTGCTGTGTTTGTCTCTGATTTTGTTCCATTTGTTGCATTAATTGCAATAATAATGTATTAGTGTCTGGAATCTGTTTCTCTATGCTTTTTGGCAGTGCATTTTCACCGGCAACATTCACGTTTTGACAAGCAGAAAATGTGTCTTGAATCATTTGAGAAAACGGTGAGGACCCAAAACCTGAATCTACAGTATTTGCGAAATTGTGTCCTGTCATTCCCGATTCCTGAGGCGAGCTGTTGCCGACCGATCGATCGATAATGCTTCCCTCTTCACTAATTGTTTCACTGTCCACGCCATTGTTTGCAACCCGCTCCATTTCCCTATGCGCAATTACCAAATTACTACTTTTAACATTAGTTAATTCATTACTCTGCGGCGCTAACATACTGCTTTCGTCTTCGCTGTCATTTCTCAATTTACTTTGGAGCCTAGTGTTACGTTTTTCACACGCCATTATTGTCGCAGTGTTTCACACGACAACACAGAAAAACACAATTTGAAGAGCAAAAATAGGGGAACACATTAACATAGCACTGAAAATAATATCTAGTTAATTGCAGCTGCGAAATACTTGGTGCAAATCTACATGCATACCACAACTGTTTTACTGTACAACAATGAAAAACTACAACTACAAAGGAGATTCTCTCTACAATTACGCGCTAGCAATAAACAAAATCTACACTAATTACACAAACTACAAGAAAAAATCAGAAGATTCCAGTGAGGTATCCTCGGCTAAGGGTCGACATATGAAACGTCCCCTTTGAACAATTATACACGACTGTGCTTAAACTGACGCACAATATTTTTAGTGCAACGCAATCTGACTTTCAATAATCTCTAGAAGAGAATGGCCCTGACTAACATTAACCTGTACTTTTCACAAATCACTTACCTCACAAAAATCTTCACTGCTCAAGCTACTGCAATACAGCGAGCGCCACTACTGCCAGCTAAATAAAAGATTCAAACTATGGAAGGCACTAACTACTGATAGGGATAGTTAGCAAATGAAAGATATTAATAGAGAACAAACAATGTATTTACCTTGATATCATCATATATATATAGCAGTTCATGACAAATTACAAAACTCCGCCATCTCTCTCCCCACACCACCATTGCTGGCGGCTCACCTCCAACTGCGCAACGCTACGCGCTGTTCACAGCCAGCTGCCTAACACTACAATGACGAGTATTACAACAATGCAAAGCAGCCACAGGCTGCACACAGCACAGCCAGTGATTTTCATACAGAGGTGGCGTTACCAATAAAAAAAACCTAAACAGCCTACTTACAGTATAACGATCCGACGGCAGGTTACAGAGTTGAGAAAAAGACAATCTATCAGAATTTTTCGTGGGGTACAGCTCACGGACCAACCCCACCACACTATACGAAACCCACGAAAGAAATAAATGACCTCTATTGTCAACATGTTAGTCTCGTGAAAGTCAGGAACTCTGTCGATATTTAACATAGTTCTGATTTAAGATTCCGTCTCATTTGCACGTTTTCAATTAGGTTATAAGTTTCGATCACTCTGGATGATCTTAAGATCGAAAACATAGCGAAGCTAAATATGAAGGGCTTATTTCAATAGTGGTACAAGTCCATTTTTGTTCATTTTAAGATTTTGTTGTTGTTGTGGTCTTCAGTCCTGAGACTGGTTTGATGCAGCTCTCCATGCTACTCTATCCTGTGCAAGCTTCTTCATCTCCCAGTACCTACTGCAACCTACATCCTTCTGAATCTGCTTAGTGTATTCATCTCTTGGTCTCCCTCTACGATTTTTACCCTCCACGCTGCCCTCCAATGCTAAATTTGTGATCCCTTGATGCCTCAAAACATGTCCTAACAACCGATCCCTTCTTCTAGTCAAGTTGTGCCACAAACTTCTCTTCTCCCCAATCCTATTCAATACCTCCTCATTAGTTACGTGATCTACCCACCTTATCTTCAGCATTCTTCTGTAGCACCACATTACGAAAGCTTCTATTCTCTTCTTGTCCATACTAGTTATCGTCCATGTTTCACTTCCACACATGGCTACACTCCATACAAATACTTTCAGAAACGGCTTCCTGACACTTAAATCTGTATTCGATGTTAACAAATTTCTCTTCTTCAGAAACGATTTCCTTGCCATTGCCAGTCTACATTTTATATCCTCTCTACTTCGACCATCATCAGTTATTTTCCTCCCTAAATAGCAAAACCCCTTTACTACTTTAAGTGTCTCATTTCCTAATCTAATTCCCTCAGCATCACCCGATTTAATTTGACTACGTTCCATTATCCTCGTTTTGCTTTTGTTGATGTTCATCTTATATCCTCCTTTCAAGACACTGTCCATTCCGTTCAACTGCTCTTCCAAGTCCTTTGCTGTCTCTGACAGAATTACAATGTCATCGGCGAACCTCAAAGTTTTTACTTCTTCTCCATGAATTTTAATACCTACTCCGAATTTTTCTTTTGTTTCCTTTACTGCTTGCTCAATATACAGATTGAATAACATCGGGGAGAGGCTACAACCCTGTCTCACTCCTTTGCCAACCATTGCTTCCCTTTCATGCCCCTCGACTCTTATAACTGCCATCTGGTTTCAGTACAAATTGTAAATAGCCTTTCGCTCCCTGTATTTTACCCCTGCCACCTCCAGAATTTGAAAGAGAGTATTCCAGTTAACGTTGTAAAAAGCTTTCTCTAAGTCTACAAATGCTAGAAACGTAGGTTTGCCTTTTCTTAATCTTTCTTCTAAGATAAGTCGTAAGGTTAGTATTGCCTCACGTGTTCCAACATTTCTACGGAATCCAAACTGATCTTCCCTGAGGTCCGCTTCTACCAGTTTTTCCATTCGTCTGTAAAGAATTCGCGTTAGTATTTTGTAGCTGTGACTTATTAAACTGATAGTTCGGTAATTTTCACATCTGTCAACACCTGCTTTCTTTGGGATTGGAATTATTATATTCTTCTTGAAGTCTGTGGGTATTTCGCCTGTCTCATACATCGTGTTCACCAGATGGTAGAGTTTTGTCATGACTGGCTCTCCCAAGGCCATCAGTAGTTCTAATGGAATGTTGTCTACTCCCGGGGCCTTGTTTTGACTCAGGTCTTTCAGTGCTCTGTCAAACTCTTCACGCAGTATCTTATCTCCCATTTCATCTTCAGCTACATCCTCTTCCATTTCCATAATATTGTCCTCAAGTACTTCGCCCTTGTATAAACCCTCTTTATACTCCTTCCACCTTTCTGCCTTCCCTTCTTTGCTTAGAACTGGGTTTCCATCAGAGCTCTTGATATTCATGCAAGTGGTTCTCCTTTCTCCAAATGTCTCTTTAATTTTCCTGCAGGCAGTATCTATCTTACCCCTAGTGAGACAAGCCTCTACATCCTTACATTTGTCCTCTAGCCATCCCTGGTTAGCCATTTTGCACTACCTGTCGATATCATTTTTGAGACGTTTGTATTCCTTTTTGCCTGCTTCATTTACTGCATTTTTATATTTTCTCCTTTCATCAATTAAATTCAATATTTCTCCTGTTATCAAAGGATTTCTATTAGCCCTCGTCTTTTTACCTACTTGATCGTCTGCTGCCTTCACTACTTCATCCCTCAGAGCTGCCCATTCCTCTTCTACTGTATTTCTTTCCCCCATTTCTGTCAATTGTTCCCTTATGCTCTCTCTGAAACTCTCTACAACCTCTGGTTCTTTCAGTTTATCCAGGTCCCATCTCCTTAAATTCCCACCTTTTTGCAGTTTCTTCAGTTTCAATCTGTAGTTCATAACCAATAGATTGTGGTCAGAATCCACATCTGCCCGTGGTTCCTAAATCTCTGTCTTACCATTATATAATCTATCTGATACCTTTTAGTATCTCCAAGATTCTTCCAGGTATACAACCTTCTTTTATGATTCTTGAACCAAGTGTTAGCTATGATTAAGTCATGCTCTGTGCAAAATTCTACAAGCCGGCTTCCTCTTGCATTTCTTCCCCTCAATCCATATTCACCTACTATGTTTCCTTCTCTCCCTTTTCCTACTGACGAATTCCAGTCACCCATGACTATTAAATTTTCGTCTCCCTTCACTACCTGCATAATTTCTTTTATCTCGTCATACATTTCATCAATTTCTTCATCATCTGCAGAGCTAGTTGGCATATAAACTTGTACTACTGTAGTAGGCATGGGATTTGTGTATATCTTGGCCACAATAATGCGATCACTATGCTGTTTGTAGTAGTTAACCCGCACTCCTATTTTTTTATTCATTATTAAACCTACTCCTGCATTACCTCTATTTGATTTTGTATTTATAACCCTGTAATCACCTGACCAAAAGTCTTGTTCCTCCTGCCACCGAACTTCACTAATTCCCACTATATCTAACTTTAACCTATCCATTTCTCTTTTTAAATTTTCTAACCTACCTGCCCGATTAAGGGATCTGACATTCCACGCTCCGATCCGTAGAACGCCAGTTTCCTTTCTCCTGATAACGACGTCCTATTGAATAGTCCCCGCCCGGAGATTCGAATGGGGGACTATTTTACCTCCGGAATATTTTACCCAAGAGGACGCCATCATCATTTAATCATACAGTAAAGCTGCATGTCCTCGGGAAAAATTACGGCTGTAGTTTCTCCTTGCTTTCAGCCGTTCGCAGTACCAGCAGATACAGAGTCCTAAAGTTAAATGAGCGCTGAAAAGTCTGCAGTTGAGATACCAGAAATATTCAAGCATATGGCTTCTTGCTAGAGATGAACCTTTCTTTCTGTTTCTTTCGATCATTAATGACAGAAGCACAATAATCAGAAAAGTGGAGGTAATGGACTTGTACCACTATTGAAATAAGCTCTTCATATGTACCATCTAATATTTTACAAGAAGCAGAAAAAGGAATTGTACCTAAATGTACAATGTTTAAGTACTTACAACACACAGTGCTCTGATATGTGGTTCTAAGCAGACAACAGCGGTTTCTGGCGCAACTACACTCCTGGAAATGGAAAAAAGAACACATTGACACCGGTGTGTCAGATCCACCATACTTGCTCCGGACACTGCGAGAGGGCTGTGCAAGCAATGATCACACGCACGGCACAGCGGACACACCAGGAACCGCGGTGTTGGCCGTCGAATGGCGCTAGCTGCGCAGCATTTGTGCACCGCCGCCGTCAGTGTCAGCCAGTTTGCCGTGGCATACGGAGCTCCATCGCAGTCTTTAACACTGGTAGCATGCCGCGACAGCGTGGACGTGAACCGTATGTGCAGTTGACGGACTTTGAGCGAGGGCGTATAGTGGGCATGCGGGAGGACGGGTGGACGTACCGCCGAATTGCTCAACACGTAGGGCGTGAGGTCTCCACAGTACATCGATGTTGTCGCCAGTGGTCGGCGGAAGGTGCACGTGCCCGTCGACCTGGGACCGGACCGCAGAGACGCACGGATGAACGCCAAGACCGTAGGATCCTACGCAGTGCCGTAGGGGACCGCACCGCCACTTCCCAGCAAATTAGGGACACTGTTGCTCCTGGGGTATCGGCGAGGACCATTCGCAACCGTCTCCATGAAGCTGGGCTACGGTCCCGCACACCGTTAGGCCGTCTTCCGCTCACGCCCCAACATCGTGCAGCCCGCCTCCAGTGGTGTCGCGACAGGCGTGAATGGAGGGACGAATGGAGACGTGCCGTCTTCAGCGATGAGAGTCGCTACTGCCTTGGTGCCAATGATGGTCGTATGCGTGTTTGGCGCCGTGCAGGTGAGCGCCACAATCAGGACTGCATACGACCGAGGAACACAGGGCCAACACCCGGCATCATGGTGTGGGGAGCGATCTCCTACACTGGCCGTACACCACTGGTGATCGTCGAGGGGACACTGAATAGTGCACGGTACATCCAAACCGTCATCGAACCCATCGTTCTACCATTCCTAGACCGGCAAGGGAACTTGCTGTTCCAACAGGACAATGCACGTCCGCATGTATCCCGTGCTACCCAACGTGCTCTAGAAGGTGTAAGTCAACTACCCTGGCCAGCAAGATCTCCGGATCTGTCCCCCATTGAGCATGTTTGGGACTGGATGAAGCGTCGTCTCACGCGGTCTGCACGTCCAGCACGAACGCTGGTCCAACTGAGGCGCCAGGTGGAAATGGCATGGCACGCCGTTCCACAGGACTACATCCAGCATCTCTACGATCGTCTCCATGGGAGAATAGCAGCCTGCATTGCTGCGAAAGGTGGATATACACTGTACTAGTGCCGACATTGTGCATGCTCTGTTGTCTGTGTCTATGTGCCTGTGGTTCTGTCAGTGTGATCATGTGATGTATCTGACCCCAGGAATATGTCAATAAAGTTTCCCCTTCCTGGGACAATGAATTCACGGTGTTCTTATTTCAATTTCCAGGAGTGTACTTTCGTAAATTCTACATTTATGTACAATTATTTGGTCCTACTTATTGTAAATATTAGATGGTACATATTTAGTTCTGAATTTGTTTAAAACTGAACATCATCCTGAGTGATCGATGCATGTAATGCAATTAATAATGTGCAACGGAGACTGAACAATAAACGAGAATTTTCTTAAAAAACTGTTTCCGATCTGAATCGCTTATCTTGTAAGCTGTGAAGTGATGCCAGAGGCGCCGTAAATACGTTTACTGGTCGTCAACGCCTTCGAGAGACGTTGGAAACGACGAATCTGCCGAAGGCGTCTGTTTCTGGTGGACAGCGCAGTTGTTTGCTGCTGTAACGGGGCCAAGCGCTGTTACTGTTGGTCAGATAGCTGTCAATCAAACTGTCGTTGTTCCTGCTGTTGTAGAAGCCACAAGCGCTGTTACTGTTGGTCAGATAGCTGTCAATCAAACTGTCGTTGTTCCTGCTGTTGTAGAAGCCACAAGCGCTGTTGCTGTTGGTCAGATAGCTGCCAATCCAACTGTCGTTGTTCCTGCTGTTGTAGAAGCCACCATGCAAGATTACCGACCAGATTTACGAAGTCTGTTCACGTCTGTCTTGTCGGTAGCATGCCGTCCGTAGTTGTAAACTGAACATCTTTGTGAATACTAGATGGTGTTTGCTTAATAATGCACACAACACTGCAATTTCGATTTCAGTTTTTTGACACAGTAGTTATCCATGATGTCCTATTGTTCAGACGATGATTAGTTTCTTAACTTCGTCAGATAAATACCGCACAAACCAGGTTGAATCTCACACATAACCAAGAATCCTGCGGCAGAATTCTTCAGATAAATTACAGCATTACTGAAGCACAGTTTCTTAGACATAGTTTCTAAAAACCAATAGTAGCCCTAAAAAGTTTCCAAATCAAAATGTTAAGTGTGGCACAGAGCACTGTTCACATTTGCATCATCGTTCACAGAAAACTTCTGTCTTACAGTAAACCTCCAAAGAAAGTTATACACTTACTTCAGTCCTTAAAGAAAGTGACCACGTACAACAATCGCTCGTCCCAGTGACAATGTGGTCACAATCTCCTACCAATCTCAACACAATTCAACCAAACTATTCACAAGCTTAAGTCAAAGAAATCACTTGTAAATTCTTAGGTACTAACATTTGTGAGGTGTTGTGGGTACCGATACGACTGTTTTCGCGGACGGGCTGCACATGGAAGTTGCGTGGATGATTAGCGGGAGCATACTCCGCACAGGTGTTGATCGTTTGCTCGCTCGACCGGGACTGACTATTTTGGACAATGTCCAAAATATTTAAAGACTGGCATATGAACAAACTTCTATTTCAGGAACTACATAATCATTTGAAAAACTTCTAGGCTGCACCTTACTACTCACGATGGACAATAAGTATTGATAAAAATTTGGTTAGTGAAATATGTAGTGCTCTAGGAATTTAGAAAAGTTTATCAAACAAATTTACGCACCCGCATTGGGAATACCCTGTCTAGGAGTACAAGTGCCATATAGAAAATTATGGTAAACTATGCAAAAATCTTGTTTACTAACTTAATGAAGAACGTCACCCTGAGCATCAAAATGTCAACAAAAGTATAACGGAAAAGGTCATAAGTCACTTAGCATAGAAGCAAATCTGCAATGGGATATGTAATCGCTTCTTATTTACCCAAAATTACCTTGCAAGTTAATTAGTTTCCCACAATCTCAACTACGTTACTGAAAAATCAGAGTGCCAGCATTTATAATGAGTAGTTTCGCAAAGCTCATAAATTCCTATTACCTCAGACGATACCTGCTAAGTCTTACTGCCGTAAAATGTTTCATTATTTATATCTTTTCATCAGCAACACTTTCATGAGAACTACATACGTCAGAAGAATAAGCACATTGAAGGTAACACCCGAAACAATGAAACTAATAACGAGAAGTCCCCAGCGGTGGATCGACTTGTGAAACAAAATAAAGGTAATACAAGGTATCACACCTCGCAGCCATTGAACCTGGTGGGCCCTCGTTTGCTAGTAACTGACCAAAAAAAAAATTCGGAATTTTGCGTAACCCTCGAAAACCTTAAAAAAGGCGTGTTGCGTAGTCTGTTTGCGTGGAACAACGGATGGGTCTGTAGCTACACCTGCATGCAGCTATGGGTTTGAATCTCGTCAGGTGCAGTAAATTTTTTACTTTTAAATCTTTATCGAAATGACTTTGATCGTTATTTTTATTCAGTTAATTGGTTTAAATGCAATTTTTCATTTCTATTATTCTGTCACATTATTTTGATCACCACATGACCTTTTATCACTTGTTTCATTTTTTCTTTATACCATTCTCTTTCCAATCAGAATTTTCATGAATTTAGTTATATTTATCTATTGTACTATTCAATTATTTGAAAATTCCGAGCTATCAGTTAAAAAACAAAAGACCAGCTAATCTATTCATACTGACTGTGCAGTGGAGTGAAAAATGTATTTTTCGTTACCAGATATGCAATTTCTGTGCTTGGTAATCGTGATAAAAACAGTTAAAACATAACCTAAATACCTATTACACTATTGACAAAATAACACAGATGAAGATTTAAATGAAAGAGGGGTTTATAAGTATAACGAAATTCATATAAAATGAGAAATGGATATAATGAACGCAATAATGTGGTCGAAAAAAAAACACGGTGATAAAACAAAAGAAATCAAATCGAGATTAAACGTAAAGTTAATTAAAAACATATTAGCAAAGATTTCAGGTGGAAAAAGAATGCCAGGAAGAGAAATTTGAGTAAATGAAGAAGTTGATATTACGATGAAAATGATGTGACAAAAGAATGGAAATAGAAAATTACATTTAAATCAATTAACTGAATAAAAATGATGATCAAAGTCATCTCGATATAGATTTAATAATAAAAAAATCTACTATACCTGGCAAATTTCGTACCCACTACTTCTTGAATATGAAGCTATTAATCTAATCATTACTCCACCCAAACAGATGACGTTTTTCGACTTTTTTAATGCTATTGAATCTCACACAAAATTACGGAAATTTTTTTCGTCATTACTCGTAAATGAGGGCGCACAAAATAGAATGACTGCAGGGTGTTATACCTTGGACCTTAACCTGTATAACTGTATAGATGGTTTCAAAAACTCGATCCTTCCACTGGGGACGCCTCCTTGCAAGTGAAATTCAGCCTAAATGACATTTTTAAATATTTATGTACGTACTACACGTAAATTACGTAAGAAAGTGTATACAGACAGGATAAAGATCAGAAAGAAAAAAATAGTTATTATGATGAGTTGAAATCATAACAGATGGAATAAATCCAACTAGCTATCTCTCAACTGCTTCATAAATTCCGGGCCCATGTTGCCTGATTTACCGATGCACTCCAAGTTTCGAATTTCTCGTCGCTATTGTTTAAGTCTACAACCATCCCACAATTTATCGAGCGAAAACGGGCACATAGTTAAGGGATGGGAAAGACCCACAGTGGTTTAATAGCCATGTCAGAAAACTGCTACGTAAACAAATAGAGCATCACAGATTCAAGACAACTCAAATCCTAGCTGACAACTGAAAGTGAACGAAGCGAAAATGAGCATAAGGAGAGCAATGAAAGAAGCATTCAGTGACTTTGAAAGTAAAATTTTGTCAACCGATCTGAGTAAAAACCCTAAGAAGTTTTGGTCTAATATAAAATCAGTAAGCAGTTCGAAATCCTCTGTTCATTCACTTAGTGACCATACTGGCAGCGAAACGGAAGATAACAGACGGAAGGTCGAAATACTGAATTCAGTCTTTCGAAAGATCGTAACACAGTCCCTCGTTTCAATCATCGAATGAACGTCGCATGGCAGATATAGAGATAACCGATGGCAGAATAGAAAAGCAACTACAATCGCTTGGTAATGGAAAGGCATCCGAATCATATGAGATATCTATAAGATTCTACAAAGATTATTTGAAAGAACGTGCTCGCTGTCAGAAGTTTATCGTGGGTCGCAGAAGCAAGGAAGGGTATGTAGCTACTGGAAAAAAGCGCAGGTCATTCCCGTTTTCAAGAAGGGCTGCAGGACAAATGCATATAAATAGAGGCCTACATCGTTGACGTCAATGGAACATGCTTTGATGTTTTTGGAGAGCCCTTATCCACACTTGTGGAGTGCGACGTACATATAGACGTGGATGCAGATGTGCATTCGGCGTAAGACAAAGGGTGTGCAGCCGGCCAGAAACGGAGTCCATAAAAAGTCCACAGAGTCGAAGCCAAAGTTGTCCACGGATAGCGGCCTGCGAATTGAATGTTCCAAGCAGGTGATCACAGAAGAGAATGGCCGCTGCGAGCTTGCTGGTTGCCCAGCTAGGAGCTTCCAGGGACAAGAAAAGTTTGACTTACAGTAATTCATATTGTTATTGACGGAATTCAAAACTTTTAATGTTGTCATACACAGCATGTTAAGAGCTATAATCCTGTGATAAAGGTTTAACACGATACGTCAAGTATTACTGCTAGAAACTGTGTGTATGTCATGAGGCGACGTATTTCAAGGCACACAAATTGCACAGACAACATTCATCGAGTATTTGCGAATGAGAACACCTCGAGACTTGCAACAAATTTTACGCACCTATTTTACACTTTCGCTCGCTGACACACCCACAAAAAGATGAAAGGAAAGATAGTTTATCGCTTACTACATCTACATCTACATCTACATCTACATCCATACTCCGCAAGCCACCTGACGGTGTGTGGCGGAGGGTATCTTGAGTACCTCTATCGGTTCTCCCTTCTATTCCAGTCTCGTATTGTTTGTGGAAAGAAAGATAGTCGATATGCCTCTGTGTGGGCTCTAATCTCTCTGATTTTATCCTCATGGTATCTTCGCAAGATATACGTAGGGCCGACCGCGGTGGCCACGCGGTTCTAGGCGCTGCAGTCCGGAACCGCGCGACTGCTACGGTCGCAGGTTTGAATCCTGCCACGGACATGGATATGTATGATGTCCTTAGGTTAGTTAGGTTTAAGTAGTTCTAAGCTCTAGGGGACTGATGACCTCCGATGTTAAGTCCCATAGTGCTCAGAGCCATTTGAAACTTTTTTATATATATATACGTAGGAGGGAGCAATATACTGCTTGACTCCTCGGTGCAGGTATGTTCTCGAAACTTCAACAAAAGCACGTACCGAGCTACTAAGCTTCTCTCCTGCAGAGTCTTCCACTGGAGTTTATCTATCATCTCCGTAACGCTTTTGCGTTTACTAAATGATCCTGTAACGAAGCGCGCTGCTCTCCGTTGGATCTTCTCTATCTCGTGTATCAACCCTATCTGGTACGGATTCCACTCCGGTGAGCAGTATTCAAGCAGTGGGCGAACAAGTGTACTGTAACCTACTTCGTTTGTTTTCGGACTGCATTTCCTTAGGATTCTTCCAATTAATCTCAGTCTGGCATTTGCGTTACCGACGATTAATTTTATATGGCCATTTCATATTAAATCACTCCAAATGCCTACTCCCAGATAATTCATGGAATTAACTGTTTCCCAATACATTACATTTGTCTACATTGAGATTCGATTGCCATTCCCTGCACCATGCGTCAATTCGTTGCAGATCCTCCTGCATTTTAGTACAATTTTCCATTGTTACAACCTCTGGAAATACTACAGCATTATCTGCAAAAAGCCTCAGTGAACATCCGATGTTATCCACAAGGTCATTTATATATATTGTGAATAGCAACGATCCTACGACACTCCCCTGCGGCACACCTGAAATCACTCTTACTTCGGAAGACTTCTCTCCATTGAGAATGACATGCTGCGTTCTGGTATCTAGGAACTCTTCAATCCAATCACACAATTGGTCTGACAGTCCATGTATTTTGTTCATTAAACGATTGTGGGGAACTGTATCGAACGCCTTGCGGAAGTCAAGAAACACGGCATCTACCTGGGAACCTGTGTCTATGGGCCTCTGAGTCTCGTGGACGAATAACGCGAGCTGGGTTTCACACGACCGTCTTTTTCGAAACCCATGCTTATTCCTACAGAGTAGATTTCTAGTTTCCAGAAAAGTCATTATACTCGAACATAATACGTGCTCCAAAATTCTACAACTGATCGACGTTAGAGATATAGGTCTATAGTTCTGCACATCTGTTCGACGTCCCTTCTTGAAAACGGAGATGACCTGTGCCCTTTTCCAATCTTTTGGAGCGCTACGCTCTTCTAGAGACCTGCGGTACACCGCTGCAAGAAGGGAGGCAAGTTCCTTCGTACTCTATGTAAAATCGAACTGGTATCCCATCAGGTCCAGCGGCCTTTCCTCTTTTGAGCGATTTAATTGTTTTTCTATCCCTCTGTCATCTATTTCGATATCTACCATTTTGTCATCTGTGCGACAATCTAGAGAAGAAACTATAGTGCAGTCTTCCTCTGTGAAACAGCTTTGCAAAAAGATATTTAGTATTTCGGCCTTTAGTCTGTCATCCTCTGTTTCAGTACTATTTTGGTCACAGAGTGTCTGGGCATTTTGTTTTGATCCTCCTACCGTTTTGACATAAGACCAAAATTTCTTAGGATTTTCTGCCAAGTCAGCACATAGAACTTTACTTTCGAATTCGTTGAACACCTCTTGCATAGCCCTCTTCACACTACATTTCGCATCGTGTAATTTTTGTTTTTCTGCAAGGCTTTGGCTACGTTTATGTTTGCTGTGAAGTCCCATTTCTTCCGTAGCAGTTTTCTAAGTCGGTTGTTGTACCACGGTGGCTCTTTTCCATCTCTTACGATCTTGCTTGCCACATACTCATCTAATTCATATTGTAGGATGGTTTTGAACTTCGTCCACTGATCCTCAACACTATCTGTACTTGAGACAAAACTTTTGTGTTGAGCCTTCAAGTACTCTGAAATCTATTTTTTGTCACTTTTGCTAGACAGAAAAATCTTCTTACCTGTTTTAATATTTCTATTTACGGCTGAAATCACCGATGCTGTAACCGCTTTATGATCGCTGATTCCCTGTTCTGCGTTAACCGTTTCAAATAGTTCGGGTCTGTTTGTCACCAGAAGGTCTAATATGTTATCGCCACGAGTCGGTTCTCTGTTTAAATGCTCAAGGTAGTTTTCAGATATTACATTTAAAAAAATATCATTGGATTCTTTGTCCCTGCCACCCGTTATAAACGTTTGAGTCTCCCAGCCTATATCTGGTAAATTAAAATCTCCACCTGAAACTATAACATGGTCGGGAAATCTACTCGAAATATTTTCCAAATTTTCCTTCAGGTATTCTGCCACACATCTTCTCCGATCACCCAGTAATGTTTCAATATCAGCTATGACGTTTTAATTTATAACTTTTTTACTATTAATTCTATTCACAACACATTTTGCAGAGTATGTGAACATATACTAATGAATGTGCGTGTAGCCATGACGTTCTAACTTATTACTTTTTTACTATTAAATCCATTCGAAACAAATTTTGCAAAGTGTATCCACACACACCGCGGAATGTAACGGCAAAATTATGTCGTTTTATAACACACATTTCAGTAGAAATGATGTAGTCATTGAGATACGTGAGCAACAAGCTCTCAGTTAAAACGAAACGTCTGATAATGAGGCCGCTTAGCGACCGCAATAAAATCTTACGTGTATTTTTTCACATCTACTTGCTTAACGACAAATATTTAACACATTAACTCATTTGTAAAGAAATCACATGATTAAAAACTGTTTTATAGATGACGGTTTGAGTCCTCAAGGTTCAAAAATGGTTCAAATGGCTCTGAGCACTATGGGACTTAACATCTGTGGTCATCAGTCCCCTAGAACTTCGAACTACTTAAACCTAACTAACCTAAGGACACCACACACACCCATGCCCGATGCAGGATTCGAACCTGCGACCGTAGCAGTCGCGCGGTTCCGGACTGAGCGCCTAGAACCGCTAGACCACCGCGGCCGGCAGTCCTCAAGGAATTGGGGTTGTGGTGTTAACTGGTGCCTAGTAATCACACAGTTTGGTGATCGATGAAAGTCGGATGACTGCCGGACAATAGGGAATGTTTACATTTGTTGCTGAACTTAGCTTCATAACAATACTGTGCGCCACAGCAATGCGAATTCGTTTCTTTTACACTGAGACGACGGAAGCCATGGGATTCCTCCTAATACCGTGTCGAACCTCCTCTTGCCCAGCTCAGCGCAGCGCAACAACTCGGCGTCACGCGGACTCAACAAGCCGTTGGAAGTCCCCTGCAGAAACGCTGAGCCATGCTGCCCATCTAGTCGTCCATAGTTACGAAAGTGTTGCCGGTGGAGGATTCTCTGCGCGAACTGACCTCTCCATTATGTCCCATAAATGTTCGATGAGATCCATTCTGTGTGTAACAAGTCATTCGCTCGAACCGTCCAGTGTGTCCTTCTAAATTATTGCGGACAATTTTTGTCCTGTGACATGGCGCACTGTCGTCCACAGAAATTCTACTGTTGACTGCGAACATGAAGTCCACGAATGACTGAGAATGGTCTCCAAGTAGCCGAACATAACAATTGCCAGTCAATGATCGGTTCAGTGGGACCGCAGGACCAAATCAGTTGCACGTAAACACAGCCCACACCACTATGGAACCACGAGCAGCTCGCACAGTGCCTCGTTGACAGCTTGGGTCCACGGCTTCGTGGGGTCGGCGTCACACACGAACTGTACCGTGTGCTCTCACCAACTGAAATCGGGACTTACCTGACCAGGCTACGGTTTTCCAGTCGTCTTCGGCTATGTCGTACTGTTAGCAAAGTCACTCGCGTCAGTCGTCTGCTGCCACAGCCCATTAACGCCAAATTTCTCCTCACTGCCCTGTATGATACGTTCGTCGTACCTACTACATTGATTTCTGTAGTTATTTTACGCAATGTTGCTTGTCTGTTAGCACTGACAACTCTAAGCAAACGCCGCTGCTCTTGGTCGTTAGGTGAAGGCCGTCGGCCATTGCGTTGTCTGTGGTGAGAGGTAAGGCCTGAAATGTGGTACTCTCGGCACACTCTTCACATTGTGGATCGCGGAATATCCAATTCCCTATTTCCGGAATGGAATCTCCCACGTGTGTAGCTCCAACTACCATTTCGCGTTCAAAGTCTGTTAATTCCCATTCGTGCGAGTATAATCTCGTCGTAAACCTTTCAACAAGAATCACCTGAGTACACCTTGTCTAGGCGAGACTACCGCCATGTCTACGAGGTGTGGCTAGAAAAAAACCGGACTAGTACTGGTGAAACAATAAAACGAATGCAATAAGGCTGAAAGTCGCGTGGCCTGTCACGTGACTCTCGCTCCGCCTACTGCTCGAGTTTCATCTGCCTCCTGCACTCAGTCTGCCCGTGGCGTCTGTTTTAAGTAGTTGACGTTTTGTCTGTGCGTCGGAAAATGTCGAGTGTACAGAAAGAACAGCGTGTTAACATCAAATTTTGTTTCAAACCAGGAAAATCTGCAAGTGAAACGTTTGTAATGTTACAACAAGTGTACGGCGATGATTGTTTATCGCGAACACAAGTGTTTGAGTGGTTTAAACGATTTAAAGATGGCCGCGAAGACACCAGTGATGACACTCGCACTGGCAGACCATTGTCAGCAAAAACTGATGCAAACATTGAAAAAATCGGTAAACTTGTTCGACAAGATCGCCGTTAACAATCAGAGCAGTGTCTGAGTTAACAGGAGTTGACAAGGAAAGTGTCGAACAAGTTTACCGATTTTTTCAATGTTTGCATCAGTTTTTGCTGACAATGGTCTGCCAGTGCGAGTGTCATCACTGGTGTCTTCGCGGTCATCTTTAAATCGTTTAAACCACTCAAACACTTGTGTTCGCGATAAACAATCATCGCCGTACACTTGTTGTAACATTACAAACGTTTCACTTGCAGATTTTCCTAGTTTGAAACAAAATTTGATATTAACGCGCTGTTCTTTCTGTACACTCAACATTTTCCGACGCACAGACAAAACGTCAACTACTTAAAACAGACGCCACGGGCAGACTGAGTGCAGGAGGCAGATGAAACTCGAGCAGTAGGCGGAGCGAGAGTCACGTGACAGGCCACGCGACTTTCAGCCTTATTGCATTCGTTTTATTGTTTCACCAGTACTAGTCCGGTTTTTTTCTAGCCACACCTCGTATATGGGCATCTCGGTTTCCCACGGCCCTTGTCAGCCCAGTGCATGCTCATCAAGTGGCTGATAATGAGGCCACTTAGCGGCTCCGGACAAACTTTAAACATAATTTCAAACCTTATCTAAACTTTTTCTCGTCTACATGCTCAGCGACAAATATTTAACAAATTAACTCGTTTGTGAAGTAATCAACGTTTGAAGCTATTTTATAGATGAGAGTTGGAGTCTTTAAAAGGGTTGGTGTGTTAACTGGTACCCGCTAATCACACACTTTAACGTAAATCTTTCCTGATCGATAAAAGTCAGCTATCTTCGGGCCGATACAAAATGTTTACTCTCGTTGCCAAACAATACTGTGTGGCATAGCAACAGGAATTCGCTTCTTTTATATGCTATATGCTGACTACGCTTATTTATTTATGCGTTTTATTTAGTTATTTATTTATTTGCTATTTTCTTTTAGTCTGTTATCTAGATAGAAGAACAGACCAAATCTTGCACTTCAGTTCGCATGAATGTAGCATCTAATAATATAATATAATTTCAAATGTGGTAGTATAACTAAGCATTATGGTGTTTAAGGGGAAAAAATCTACATAAAATATCTTCGTTAAAATATTTCTTAAACGAAAAATAGAAAAAGAATTTATGTACTACAGTTTGGCCAACCGGCTACACACATATGTTCATATGGAATCCTGTAGGCGCATGCTACTGGTCCACTGTATTGTGTTGCAATTTCTGCATCACAAATTTTGTACTTTGTAACTCTGGACTATACACCATACAACACTGCGCCACACAACACTACACTACAGTACACTGCACTACTGTACTTGGTGTCAGAACCAGGCTAGGTTTTTCGTTTGTGTGCATAGTTAGCCCACACCACATCGAGGCACTTCTCAGGATTCGCAGGGGCTGTGTCGCTGTGCCCCGCAGGGTGTAAAGACGCGGCAGATGGCTGTCAGGGTCTCGGGAAGCCCCTCCTGGTCCGCCCCGAGGCTCATCCCCTGTCTGCTTCCGGTCGGTTGTGTTAGCTGCATGTCCTGCCATGGGAGTCTCGTTGTCATGGTTTACGGCCTCTTCTTGGTTGTCTTTCCGCCATGTAGCCTTACAGTTAATAAACTTATACGAGGCGTGTTTTTTAAGTAAGTACCGTTTTGAAATAAAAAAATTTAATTTTTACATGAAAGCCTGTACCTTAATCTACTTTTCTACATAATTTCCGTCAATATTGAGGTACTTGTCATAACGTTGTACCAGTTTTTGAATTCCCTCCTCATAGAAGTCTGCCGCCTGACTTGTTAACCACTGCATCACCACTGTTTTGACTTCGTCATCGTCTTGAAGACGCTGACCGCCCAGGTGTTTCTTCAAGTGCAGGAACAGATGGTAGTCACTGGGCGCAAGATCGGGGCTGTACGGATGATGATCTAGAGTGCGATGAGATGGTTGGTCTGACTCGCCACATGCCGACGGGCATTGTCTTGCAGCAAAACGATGCCCTTGCTCAACTTCCGTGGACTGTTGCTTTGATTCTGGTGTGACGTAGGCCACCCATGTTTCATCGCCCGTAACAATTTGGCTTAAGAAATCATCACCGTCGTTGTGGTACCGCTCAAGGAAAGTCAATGCACTGTCTAAGCGTGTGGTTTTGTGCACATCCGTCAATATTTTCGGTACCAAACGTGCGCACAATTTTCGGTTATTCAAGAGCTCGGTCACAATGCCATACAAAACACTACGAGAAACATTAGGAAAGTCATCCCGCAAGGAGGAAATCGTAAAGTGTCTGTTTTCTCTCACCTTATTGTCCACTTCCTGCACCAGACTATCATTAACGACCGGAGGACGCCCACTCCGTTGTTCAACATGCACATCTGTGCGGCCATCTTTAAATGCTCTCACCCACTTTCTTACCATTCCATCATTCATAATGTTTTCTCCGTAAACTGCACAGATCTCACGATGAATATCGATCGCTTTTAGGCCTTTAGCACTAAGAAATCTTATAACAGCCCGTACTTCACAGTCGGCGGGACTCACGATTATCGGAGGCATCTTAAACACTAAGAACACAACGTAAACAAGAAATACTCAGACTGTAATGACGTCAGTGCGTAGATTGAGGTACGGGCTTTCATGTAAAAATAAAATTAGTGAGATATCTTAGCGCGTCTTTTTTTAAATTTCAAAACGGTACTTACTTAAAAAAACACTCCTTGTATTTTAGCTGTCAGCAATTTCAGCCCCTGTCACAGTTCCACATACGTTATTATGTTACAGACTGTTTTACTACGAAAGACATTTCTTTCCTGGTGTGTAACGTCTTGTCTAATGGAACACTCCCAGACGAGGTGACGATTGCTCCACATTACAAATGTCTGTGGTGTGTTGTCGCATTTTTAGCAAGTAGCTAGATTAGATTTTAGATTAGATTTACTTTCATTCCAATTGATCCGTAGTGAGGAGGTCCTCCAGGATGTGGAACATGTGCGCTGTGCCCCACCAGGTAGTGTACAGCTCCAGCGGAAGAAAGTACCACAATGTGATTCTTTCTTTTACTTTACGAAGGAACTGTTAAGTCAGGGCTTAACAACTGGCCGGTTTTGAGCGCGAGTACTCGCGTCTGCTCAGGTACGTGCTCGCGAGCAGCTGCAAGGTCGCGGAGTACGCTGGAGGGGAGGGAGGGGAAATGGGCACACACGTTTGAATAGGGCCGCAGCGTGCCTATTGAATTCGCGCCGACTGTGTAACGTTTAAAGTACTACGATCAGCTCTTAACAGTCACTTCGCTGGTTAAGAATCATGTGAAGTCACCGTTGTGTAACCCCAACCATGCTTTCGCAGTTCAACCCCCATTGGGAGGAATTTTATCTGTTTACTGAAAAAGATGGTGTTGCAAAATGTTTAGTATGTCACAAAACGGTGAATTCTTTTACGAAATTTAATTTGCAGCGACATTATATGTCGTACCACGCGAAAGACTACGAACGTGGAAAATGTGATTGACCAGATCGTGCACAGGAAGTTATTAAACATAAAAGGAAGCTATCCGAAGAAGATCTGGACGACGAAGAAAAATCAACTGAGGCAGCTCTCAGTTACAAAATTGCTTTGCTTTTAGCAAAATCCCTGCGCCCCTTCACTGATGGCGACTTAATAAAAGAATGTTTGGTAGTTGCAGCGGAACATTTGTGTCCATCTCAAGTTGAACAGTTTCGGATTGTGCCATTATCTAACATGACCATTATGTGTCGCATACAGGACATGGCAGACGACGTCCAGAGCCAGCTTGCAAATATCTGTTAAGATTTTAAGGCGTATTCTCTAGCTCTGGACGAAAGTGTTGATATCACTGGAACAGCGCAGCTTGCCATATTTATTAGAGGTGTTAACAGAGACCTTCAGGTGAGGGAGGAGCTCCTCGATGTAGTAGCCATGAAGAACACTACAACCGGAGGTGATATTTTAAGTAGTGTTGAAGAAAGTGTTGAAAATATAGGATTGTCGTGGAATTCTTTAGTTTCAGTGTCTACAGATGGTAGAGGCATACACTAAGCTAATAAAATTATGTGGCACGTGTACATTCTCCTTTATTTGTTTCATTTGTCCCAGTAATAATTCTTGAGTGATATCCCTGCAGCTGGCCGCGGATTTACATCGACTGGCGGCAGCTATTGTGTACCCCACGTGGCTCTCCCCACTCTCCGCTCTGGTCCGGTAGTGGGGGTAGCGTGTTCGCGCTGCTCCGTGCTCGCGCCTTGCTGCTCACAGCTTGCTCCGCGAGCACGTATGTTGTGAAGCCCTGTGTTAAGTTCTCCTCCCTGTTCCTGGCTTGTCCCTGCTTTCCTGCCATCTGGGTATCAAGGTATGCATTTCTTTTCTTAATCGATGGTGCTTTTGTGTCAAGTATCTCCTTTACCTTACCATATTCACTCTTTTCAGTCAATATTGTGCACCTCTCTTTCTTATGGCAAGCTCTAAAGGTAGAAAACCCAGCATCAACAGCACCGCCTCAGTTAGTGTTGTTCTATACTTGCCTGTGCTATCCTTAGCTTTATATCTCTGTGAGCCTAATGCCGGCACGGTAGCTCAGCGTGTTCGGTCAGAGAGCCGGTTGGCCTCTGTAATAAAAAACTGAGTGGAACGATCACCCACCGAACTTGAACAGGATGTCTTGCGACGTCCGCAACGACCAAACACAACGATCAAAAAAAAAAAAGGGGTAGTGTCTTTGATTCACAATCAAAACGTCTTCAGTCCCGGGTTCGATCCCCGCCACTGCCTAAATTTTGATAAATAATCAGCATTCTGCCAACGGCCTTGTCAAAGGGGGCGGAGCAGCGGATAGAGGTTCAGGGCACTCTCTTGTCCTAGGGGTGGGAAATTGCCCCTAAAGGCGGAAGAATCAGCAATGATCAACGACATGAGGATGCAGAAGGCAATGGAAACCACTGCATTAAAGACACGTAACGTGTATCCACAGGACATGTGACCTGTAATTGAAGAAGTGTCATGATGATCTCTCCATTGGCAAAAGATTCCGGAATAGTCCCCCATTCGGATCTCCGGGAGGGGACTGCCAAGGGGGAGGTTACCACGAGAAAAAGATTGAATAATCAACGAAAGGATAACGTTCTACGAGTCGGGGCGTGGAATGTCAGAAGCTTGAACGTGGTAGGGAAACTAGAAAATCTGAAAAGGGAAATGCAAAGGCTCAATCTAGACATAGTAGGGGTCAGTGAAGTGAAGTGGAAGGAAGACAAGGATTTCTGGTCAGATGAGTATCGGGTAATATCAACAGCACCAGAAAATGGTATAACAGGTGTAGGATTCGTTATGAATAGTTAGGTAGGGCAGAGGGTGTGTTACTGTGAACAGTTCAGTGACCGAGTTGTTCTAATCAGAATCGGCAGCAGACCAACACCGACAACGATAGTTCAGGTATACATGCCGACGTCGCAAGCTGAAGATGAACAGATAGAGAAAGTGTATGAGGATATTGAAAGGGTAATGCAGTATGTAAAGGGGGACGAAAATCTAATAGTCATGGGCGACTGGAATGCAGTTGTAGGGGAAGGAGTAGAAGGAAAGGTTACAGGAGAATATGGGCTTGGGACGAGGAATGAAAGAGGAGATAGACTAATTGAGTTCTGTAACAAGTTTCAGCTAGTAATAGCGAATACCCTGTTCAAGAATCACAAGAGGAGGAGGTATACTTGGAAAAGGCCGGGAGATACGGGAAGATTTCAATTAGATTACATCATGGTCAGACAGAGATTCCGAAATCAGATACTGGATTGTAAGGCGTACCCAGTAGCAGATATAGACTCAGATCACAATATAGTAGTGATGAAGAGTAGGCTGAAGTTCAAGACATTAGTCAGGAAGAATCAATACGCAAAGAAGTGGGATACGGAAGTACTAAGGAATGACGACATACGTTTGAAGTTCTCTAACGCTATAGATACAGCAATAAGGAATAGCGCAGTAGGCAGTACAGTTGAAGAGGAATGGACATCTCTAAAAAGGCCCATCACAGAAGTTGGGAAGGAAAACATAGGTACAAAGAAGGTAGCTGCGAAGAAACCATGGGTAACAGAAGAAATACTTCAGTTGATTGATGAAAGGAGGAAGTACAAACATGTTCCGGGAAAATCAGGAATACAGAAATACAAGTCGCTGAGGAATGAAATAAATAGGAAGTGCAGGGAAGCTAAGACGAAATGGCTACAGGAAAAATGTGAAGACATCGAAAAAGATATGATTGTCGGAAGGACAGACTCAGCATACAGGAAAGTCAAAACAACCTTTGGTGACATTAAAAGCAACGGTGGTAACATTAAGAGTCCAACGGGAATTCCACTGTTAAATGCAGAGGAGAGAGCAGATAGGTGGAAAGAATACATTGAAAGCCTCTGTGAGGGTGAAGATTTGTCTGATGTGATAGAAGAAGAAACAGGAGTCGATTTAGAAGAGATAGGGGATCCAGTATTAGAATCGGAATTTAAAAGAGCTTTGGAGGACTTACGGTCAAATAAGGCAGAAGGGATAGATAACATTCCATCAGAATTTCTAAAATCATTGGGGGAAGTGGCAACAAAACGACTATTCACGTTGGTGTGTAGAATATATGAGTCTGGCGACATACCATCTGACTTTCGGAAAAGCATCATCCACACAATTCCGAAGACGGCAAGAGCTGACAAGTGCGAGAATTATCGCACAATCAGCTTAACAGCTCATGCATCGAAGCTGCTTACAAGAATAATATACAGAAGAATGGAAAAGAAAATTGAGAATGCGGTAGGTGACGATCAGTTTCGCTTTAGGAAAAGTAAAGGGACGAGAGAGGCAATTCTGACGTTACGGCTAATAATGGAAGCAAGGCTAAAGAAAAATCAAGACACTTTCATAGGATTTGTCGACCTGGAAAAAGCGTTCGACAATATAAAATGGTGCAAGCTGTTCGAGATTCTGAAAAAAGTGGGGGTAAGCTATAGGGAGAGACGGGTCATATACAATATGTACAACAACCAGGAGGGAATAATAAGAGCGGACGATCAAGAACGACGTGCTCGTATTAAGAAGGGTGTAAGACAAGGCTGTAGCCTTTCGCCCCTACTCTTCAATCTGTACATCGAGGAAGCAATGATGGAAATAAAAGAAAGGTTCAGGAGTGGAATTAAAATACAAGGTGAAAGGATATTAATGATACGATTCGCTGATGACATTGCTATCCTGAGTGAAAGTGAAGAAGAATTAAATGATCTGCTGAACGGAATGAACAGTCTAATGAGTACACAGTATGGTTTGAGAGTAAATCGGAGAAAGACGAAGGTAATGTGAAGTAGTAGAAATGAGAACAGCGAGAAACTTAACATCAGGATTGATGGTCACGAAGTCAATGAAGTTAAAGAATTCTGCTACCTAGGCAGTAAAATAACCAATGACGGACGGAGCAAGGACATCAAAAGCAGACTCGCTATGGCAAAAAAGGCATTTCTGGCCAAGAGAAGTCTACTAATATCAAATACCGGCCTTAATTTGAGGAAGAAATTTCTGAGGATGTAGGTCTGGAGTACAGCATTGTATGGTAGTGAAACATGGACTGTGGGAAAACCGGAACAGAAGAGAATCGAAGCATCTGAGATGTGGTGCTATAGACGAATGTTGAAAATTAGGTGGACTGATAAGGTAAGGAATGAGGAGGTTCTACGCAGAATCGGAGAGGAAAGGAATATGTGGAAAACACTGATAAGGAGAAGGGACAGGATGATAGGACATCTGCTAAGACATGAGGGAATGACTTCATGGTACTAGAGGGAGCTGTAGAGGGCAAAAACTGTAGAGAGATATTGGAATACGTCAAGCAAATAAATGAGGACGTAGGTTGCAAGTGCTACTCTGAGATGAAGAGGTTAGCACAGGAAAGGAATTCGTGGCGGGCCGCATCAAACCAGTCAGTAGACTGATGACAAAAAAATAAGCATTAGTATTCTACTGCTTGACACAGTCACGTCGTTTAAATATCTGAACGTAACTTTGTAAAGCGATATGAAAAGGGAAGGCAATTGGTCGGCTTCGGTTTACTGGGAGAATTTTAGGAAAGTGTGGTTCATCTGTAAAGGAGCTCGCATATAAGACGCTGATACGACCTATTCTTCAGCACTGCACGAGTGTTTTGGAGCAGTACCAGATCGGATTGAAGGAGGACATCGAATGTTTTATTTGTTACCAGTAGGTTCGAACCACACGTGTTACGGAAATGTTTCGGCAACTCAAATTGGAATTCCTAGAGGGATGGCGACGTTCCTTTCGGAACACTATAGAGAAAATTTAGAAAACTGGCATTTGAAACTGACTGCCGAATGACGGTATTGCTGCGAAAATACACTGTGCTTAAGGACCGCGAAGATAAGATTTGAGAAATTAACCTCATACGGAGGCACATAAACAATCGTTTCTACCTCGCTCTATTAGCAAGTGGAACAGGAGGGTCAATGACGTAGTTGTACAGGGTACCCTCGGCCATGCACCGTACCACGGATTGCAGAATATCTATGCTGATGTAGATGTAGATAGGAGGGTAATCCCAAAGTAAGGTCTCCTATTTTTTTATAAGTACATATACCTGTTTATTTCTACAATGGTTTACATCAGTTTACAGCTTGAACATTTAGCTATTTTTCGACATAATCATCATTTCTGTCGATGCATTTTTGTAGACGCTGTGGCAGTTTTTGTATGCCCATGACATACCAGCTCGCCGCCATGCTGTTCAGAAAGTTATGAACCTCTTCTTTCACCTCGTCTTCGGAGCTGAATCGCTTTCCGGCCAAATGTTGTTTTAACCTAGGGAACAGGTGATAGTCACTGGGCGCCTAGTCAGGACTATAGGGTGGGTGGGTGATTATAGTCCACTGAAACTGTTGCAGGAAAGCAACGGTTTGTCGAGTGATGTTTGGGCGAGCGTTGTGTACGCCCTTGCTCAACATTCGTCTTCTCCTGTTCTGAATTGCCCGTTTGAGTTTTTTCAGCGTCTCACAGTACTTGTCTTCGTTAATTGTGGACCCAGCGATTCAGCTGCGACGACGAGGTGAAAGAAGAGGTTCATAACTTTCCGAACAGCATGGCGGCGAGCTGGTATGACATGGGCATACGAAAACTGCCACAGCGTCTACAAAAATGCATCGACAGATATGGTGATTATGTCAAAAAATAGCTAAATGTTCAACCTGTAAACTGATGTAAACATCAGAAATAAACAGGTCTATGTACTTATAAAAAAATAGGAGACCTTACTTTTGGGATTACCCTCGTAGGTTGATAGGACATATTCTGAGACATCAAGGGATCGCCAGATTAGTACTGAAGGTAAGTGGGGGAGAGGGGGTGTACAAATCGTAGAGGGAGATCAAGAGATAAATACAGTAAACAGAATAAGAAGGACGTAGGTTGCAGTAGTTATTCGGAGATGGAGAGGCTTGCACAGGATACAGTAGCACGGAGAGCTGCATCAAAGCAGTCTTGGGACTGAAGACCACAACAACAACAGAATGTTTGAATTTGTTGACCGAGTCACAACGCCACCAGCCTCTGCACCACTTCATCACTGTCAAAGTGAAGACCTCGAAGGTGTTCTTTAAGTTTTACGAACGGATGAAAATCGAATGGGGCTGTACGGAGGATGCTCGATGACAGTAAACCCAAGGCATCGGATTGCTGCGGATTTCGAAGCGCTCGTGTGTGGTCTGCCATTATCATGGCGAAAGACAGTGTGCGGAGAACTATTCGAATTCGAAACTAGATTGCAGCACTCTGTTTCTCACGCACCCACAGAGTTTACGTTACAAATTGCCGTGCTAAACGCTGCAGTTCGGAGCCAGGCAGCGGCAGATGGCTGGAAATACGAGGGGCAGTCGAAAAGTTTCTAGCCCGAGATAGTTACAGTAATGTCTCCGCACAAAAAACACCACCCACTCTTATCCTGACCCTTTGAGTGTATGCAATTTCGCGGCTCCAGCTTCGTTAGTTTTGCCGCTAGGATGCGTTGTGTATCGTAGTGTAAGAAAATGGCAAATGTCGAGAGAATCAAGAACCGTGCCTTTATCGAATATCTTCATTTGAAGGGAATGACGCCCGAGGCAATTGCGGAGGACATGCGGAATACACTTAAGGATAGTACTCCGTCTTATGCAACAGTGGAAAACTGGGTGTTCCGACTTCAAATGTGGAAGGACGAGTGTGGAAGATGCGCCAAGGAGCGGAAGGTCTGTCACCGTTGCCACTGATGACACAGTGACTGCACGATCGTCGAACAACATTGCAGCACATTGAAAAAAATGGTTCAAATGGCTCTGAGCACTATGGGACTTAACATCTGAGGTCATCAGTCCCCTAGAACTTAGAACTATTTAAACCTAACTAACCTAAGGACATTACACACATCCATGCCCGAGGCAGGATTCGAACCTGCGACCGTAGCGGTCGCGCGGTTCCAGACTGAACCGCCTAGAACCGCTCGACCACAGCGGACGGCGCAGCACATTGAAACCACATTTGGAATCTCCCACGGGCGTGCTCACGACGTTGTTGTTGACGCTTTGCGAATGCGGAAAGTTTCATCTCGGTGGGTCCCGAAAGGCTTGAACGCGTATCAGAGGCGGGAGCGTGTGCAATGTTGTGAAGAAATCGTCCGCCAATTTGAAGCGGATGAAGACGGCTTTCTTGCAAGGTATGTGACAATGGACGAAACGTTGGTGCACAACTTTGATCCGGAGACAAGACAAGTCACAACGATGGAAACATCCCCAAAAAATTCCGGATGCAAAAATCAGCCGGTAAGGTGATGGCATCGGTCTCTTGGGTTGCAGAAGGAGTAATTATGGTGGATTACTTGTAAAGGGGCGTAACTATCAATGCATCATCCTATTGCACCCTCCTGCGCCGTTTGAGAGAAGAGATAAAGGAAAAGGGGAGCGGAATATTGGCGCGCCGAGTTCTTTTGCATCAGGACAACGCACAGGCGCACAAAGCCCTCGCAACACTGGAAACTCTGCGTGACTGCGGGTTCGAATTGTTACGTCATCCGCCATACTTTCCAGATCGGGCTCCATCAGACTTTTTTCTTTTCCCAAACCTAAAAGAAATCAGAAAGGACGACGATTTGACAATAATGATGCTGTGATTGATGCTGTGAACGCTTGGTGGGACTCGAACTCGAAGACTTTTTATTTGAATCGTTTGCAGAAATTATCTGAGCGTGCCCACAAGTATAGTAGCGTACATAGGTATTATATTGAAAAATAAACTGTTATTATGAAAGTTCTGTTAGTTTTTATTTGTTAAGCTAGAAGCTTTTAGACCCCCCTCGTATGATGACATAAAGAATAAAAGAGTATAATGTTAATAACGTTAGTTTTACTTAAAAAACTTTAATTATTTTAATATAAAATATTCGGAGAAATTACTGTTCATCACGCCCCCGTACGTTAACGTAAACTGCTCATGCATCACCCCACCCACACCAAAAGTCCCATTTTTTCTAAACGCTTGGTCATCTGGAGCTCTCACTTTCGTTACTTTATTTTCTGACCAAGCCCTGCACGTGTCATACATTTGGTGGAAATCGGTGACGTCGAGTAGGCGCAGAGCCCTTGTAAGATTTGCTTCATGGTGCTAATCGATCTACCGCACATTCGAATGGAGCTGTTTGTCTCTGGACTGCGAGGAAGAGGTCAAACAGGAGGGCAGCAAAAACGTTAAGGGGAGGTTTACTATCTTTGGCCCGAAAAAAGCATGTTCTTTGAGAATTTTTTTCTCGGGATGTGTTATAGATATCAATGTCAAATTTGGTCAAAATGTTTATTGATTTTGTCCTCTACAAACTGAAATTTTTTTCGTTCGGAAATGTCGAAGAGGAAAGGCGGAAGTGCCGTCGGAATGAAACAAAATTTCGATGTAGACCTCCACGTGCGGTATGTCACAGGTCAGCCGGCTCGTCTGAAATCAAAACTGAGTTGACGTTAGCGAAGTATATAAGATTCTTCACGATAAAGGATGACAGCCAAAAACAGTTGCAGGATAAAAATTTATTAAAATTTCTTGACCAAGGTTTCGGTACATATAAATATACCTTCATCAGAAGTAAAAAATCCTGAACAGGAAGACACTTTCATTAGAAAAGCCATAGCATCGGAAGTGAGAAACAAAAGCTTAAGTAACAGTGAAATTACCAAAGTAATACAGGCACAAAATCTTTAGTTACTTACTGAAATTACATCATCTAATGGAGATTAATAAAATAATTGTGCCAAAGGCGTCGTCAATAATTGAGACATCTTCTCCATTAGTACAACATGACTAAGGGCACAGGGTCAAAGCGAACAGTTTAGCACCATTACTTCGCCTGTGAACTATCGAGACAAGAGTGTGAAAGCATTAGGGCAGATGGTTTCGCCGAGAGAGGGCACTTGTGTGTGCCAGACACTCGCGCATATTAAAATCCATGAATACATACATACATAGGTTTGAATATGGAAAAATGGGCGCCACAGAGAAATATGATGAAAGTGCTATTAATTTCACTACATTAAAACATTACGACATTACAGATGAATTTAAGTTTTTTGCTAACAAGTACGCATCAGTAATAATTAATAAAGTGAGGTTGATAGATCCTCCATCGGGCGCCTCCCCAGGTGGCGGATAGGGCGGATGGGTGGCACCGAGGAAATCAAATACTCGGGGCGGACCAAAACTATCACATCCTCGAGGATAAGTACCCGGAGTAAAAACCGGCGAAACGAAGAAAACTAACACAAAAGCCCAGACACGTCTGTGTGGTAACCACCGGTACTCTGGCCAGCGTCTGTCACCAATGGTGCGGCTGATACGAGCTCCAGGAACTGAAAATCCCTGGTTCTACCAAACTGGCGCAAGCCAGACGAATTACAAGCATAATGGCAAGTACACCTAAAAACAACATTACCCCAGGTGGACGATCCACCCGTCGCAAGACGGCAACCAGGCACTCGGATTCTGGGGGACCTGGAGATGTACTAAAGGGCGAGTCGGAGCGCTCTGGCAAACTACCCAAGAAAACACACACATACTTTGGCACCTTCAACATACAGACACTAATACAAACGGGAAAATTACACAATCTAACAACGGAACTCACCAGTCAAAAGATCTCGATCCTAGCGCTACAAGAAACAAGATACACGGATTCAGACACAATAGACTACGGAAACTACAGATTCTTCAAGAGTGGAACCAACAGGAAAATCGGCAAAGGAGGAGCACTCCTCGGCATGGCCTTCGCAGTAAACAAAAACATCCTAGACTCAGTAAAAGAAGTCAACGCGATCAACAACAGGCTCATGACCATGCGAATCAAACACGCCAACAAGAACTACACCCTCATCAACGTACATGCCCCCACGAACGCAGACAACAAGGACAAACCAGAAGAAACAGACAAATTCTGGGACAAACTCGAAACCACCCTGGCAAAAATACCCCAAGACAACGCGAAAATTCTACTAGACAGGCCAGGCGTGCACTACACACCGGAAGCAGCTACTAGGGTAGCAGAGTACGTGTGGCGTGCACACGGGGGTTGGGCGAAACGATAAAATACCTGACGGCTTACCAGAGAGAACATTATCATCGTTGATAAAGAACGTCCGTCCTCAGAGACCAAAAACAGGAAAAGTTAACGTAATATTGGTAAACTGCAGGAGTATCCAGGGCAAGGTTCCTGAATTAGTATCTCTTATTGAAGGAAATAGTGCGCATATAGTATTAGGAACGGAAAGTTGGTTAAAACGGGAAGTGAACAGTAACGAAATCCTAGACACAGAATGGAATATATACCGCAAGGATAGGATAAACGCCAATGGTGGAGGAGTATTTATAGCAGTAAAGAATATCCAGTGAAGTTATTAGCGAATGCGAATGTGAAATAATCTGGGTTAAGTTAAGTATCAAAGGTGGGTCAGATATGATAGTCGGATGCTTCTATAGACCACCTGCATCAGCAACCGTAGTAGTTGAGCGCCTCAGAGAGAACCTGCAGAACGTCGTGAAGAAGTTTCGTGATCATACTATTGTAATAGGGGGAGACTTCAATCTACCAGGTATAGAATGGGATAGTCACACAATCAGAACTGGAGCCAGGGACAGAGACTCTTGTGACATTATCCTGACTGCCTTGTCCGAGAATTACTTCGAGCAGATAGTTAGAGAACCAACTCGTGAAGCTAACGTTTTAGACCTCATAGCAACAAATAGACCGGAACTTTTCGACTCCGTGAATGTAGAAGAGGGTATCAGTGATCATAAGTCAGTGGTTGCATCAATGACTACAAGTGTAATAAGAAATGCCAAGAAAGGAAGGAAAATATATTTGCTTAACAAGAGTGATAGGGCACAAATCGCAGAATATCTGAGTGACCACCATCAAACGTTCATTTCTGAGGAAGAGGATGTGGAGCAAAAATGGAAAAAATTCAGAAACATCGTCCAGTACGCCTTAGATACGTTCGTACCGACTAAGGTCCAAAGCGACGGGAAAGATCCACCGTGGTATAACAATCATGTACGAAAGGAACTACGGAAACAAAGAAAGCTTCATCATAGGTTTAAGAGTAGTCGAATCATAGCTGATAAGGAAAAGCTGAACGAAGCGAAAAAGAGCGTAAAGAGAGCAATGAGAAAAGCATTCAACGAATTCGAACATAAAACATTGGCAAACAATCTAAACAAGAACCCTAAAAAGTTTTGGTCATATGTAAAATCGGTAAGCGGATCTAAATCCCCTATTCAGTCACTCGTTGACCACGATGGCACCGAAACAGAGGACGACCGAAGAAAGGCAGAAATACTGAATTCAGTGTTCCGAAACTGTTTCACTGCGGAAAATCGTAACACGGTCCCTGACTTCAGCCGTCGCACGGACGCCAAAATGGAAAATATTGAAATAAACGATATCGGAATTGAAAAACAACTGCTATCACTTAGTAGCGGAAAAGCATCCGGACCAGACGAGATACCCTTAAGATTCTACAGTGATTATGCTAAAGAACTTGCCCCCTTTCTATCAGCAATTTATCGTAGATCTCTGGAAGAACGTAAAGTACCTAGCGACTGGAAGAAAGCGCAGGTCGTTCCCATTTTCAAGAAGGGTCATAAATCAGATGCGAATAATTATAGGCCTATTTCGCTTACGTCAATCTGTTGTAGAATAATGGAACATGTTTTATGTTCTCGTATTATGACGTTCTTAGATAATACAAATCTCCTTCATCATAACCAACATGGATTCCGCAAACAGAGATCATGTGAAACTCAGCTCGCCCTATTTGTCCAAGAAATTCACAGTGCCGTAGACACTGGCGAGCAGATTGATGCCGTATTCCTGGACTTCAGGAAGGCATTTGATACGGTTCCGCACTTACGTTTAGTGAAAAAAAAAAAAATACGAGCTTACGGAATATCGGACCAGGTTTGTGATTGGATTCAGGATTTCCTAGAAGAAAGAACACAACATGTCATTCTTAAAGGTTCAAAATCTGCAGATGTAGAGGTAATTTCGGGAGTACCGCAGGGAAGCGTGATAGGACCTTTATTGTTTACAATATACATAAATGACTTAGTTGACAACATCGGTAGCTCCGTGAGGCTATTTGCAGATGACACGGTTGTCTACAAGAAAGTAGCAACATCAGAAGACTCGTACGCACTCCAGGAAGACCTGCAGAGGATTAATGAATGGTGCGACAGCTGGCAGCTTTCCCTAAACGTAGATAAATGTAATATAATGCGCATACATAGGGGCAGAAATCCATTCCAGTACGATTATGCCATAGGTGGTAAATCATTGGAAGCGGTAACGACCGTAAAATACTTAGGAGTTACTATCCGGAGCGATCTGAAGTGGAATGATCACATAAAACAAATAGTGGGAAAAGCAGGCGCCAGGTTGAGATTCATAGGAAGAATTCTAAGAAAATGTGACTCATCGACGAAAGAAGTAGCTTACAAAACGCTTGTTCGTCCGATTCTTGAGTATTGCTCATCAGTATGGGACCCTTACCAGGTTGGATTAATAGAAGAGATAGACATGATCCAGCGAAAAGCAGCGCGATTCGTCATGGGGACATTTAGTCAGCGCGAGAGCGTTACGGAGATGCTGAACAAGCTCCAGTGGCGGACACTTCAAGAAAGGCGTTACGCAATACGGAGAGGTTTATTATCGAAATTACGAGAGAGCACATTCCGGGAAGAGATGGGCAACATATTACTACCGCCCACATATATCTCGCGTAATGATCACAACGAAAAGATCCGAGAAATTAGAGCAAATACGGAGACTTACAAGCAGTCGTTCTTCCCACGCACAATTCGTGAGTGGAACAGGGAAGGGGGGATCAGATAGTGGTACAATAAGTACCCTCCGCCACACACCGTAAGGTGGCTCGCGGAGTATAGATGTAGAAATAGGCGATTTCAACGCACAAATCGGCAGAGAAAAACGCTACAGAAAAATAGTAGGAAATTTCCCTGCACACAAATTCACCAACAAAAACGGCACCAGACTGATCGAACTCTGCCAGCAAAACAACCTCAAAATCATGTCAACATCCCTGATGAAAAAGCCCAAGAAACAAAAGACGTGGCGATCACCAGTCCACTCACTAGGCGAATTCCAGATAGATCACGTGGCAATCTCCTATGACTACCAGAAAGAAATCCACGACGTCCAAGTGAGAAAAGGCGCCAACATAGATTCGGACCACTACCTAACAAGAATCAAAATCAAACTCACACCAAGAAGACAACACAAAAAGAAATTGACCTCACCGAAATTTGATACAAGAAAGATCAGAGAATCGAACATCACAGAACACTGGGAAAAACAAGAGGCGAAAGATTGGACCAGCTTTAAACAAAAAATTGTGAACACAGCCAAAGAACTGATCCCGCTGACTAGAAAATCCAGGCACCCTTGGTGGAACACTACCTGCGAAATCGCCCTAAAAAATCGAAGAACAGCTTTCACAAACTACAACAGCAACAAAACACAAGAAACACAGGACAACTTCTATGAAATTCGAAGACAAACATCGAAAACAATAAGACAAGAGAAACGCAAATACATTAACGATCAGCTAAACTCCATCGAAGAGGACTTCAGAAATTTCAACACACGGGATTTCTACAGGACGTTCGCCAACCAAGTCAAAGGATACTCACCACAGAACCTCTGCTTCAGAAAAGAAGACGGAAAACTGGCACTTACCAACAAAGAAAACTGTGAAGAGCTCGCGAAGTACTTTTCAAAATTACTAAATTGCCCGGAACCTAACTCAACCTTCGAACCCCGAGAACCGGCCAACGCACCGGAAGACTCACCATCACCAACAAAAGAAGAAATCCTGCACTGCATAAAGAAACTGAAAAACAACAAGGCAGCCGGTGAAGACGGAATAACGGCAGAACTGCTGAAGAACCTAGGACCAAACTCGCTAAACGAAATCACACAAATCATACAGAACACCTGGACAACCGAAATCATACCTGACGACTGGAAGACCGCACTCATTCACCCGCTACACAAGAAAGGTGACAGGACAGACACAAACAATTATAGAGGAATTTCCCTGCTACCGGTCATCTACAAAATTATATCAACCTGCCTGCTCACCAGAACGCAAGGACAACTGGAACCCGCCATCTCGGAATGCCAAGCGGGTTTCAGACCCAACAGAGCCTGCCCCGAACAAATCTTCAACCTGAAATCAATCATAAAATCCCACATGACAAGCCCCAAAAAAATCATCTGCACTTTCGTCGACTTCAAAAAGGCTTACGACTCGATCGACAGAAAGTCCCTCATCCAAATCCTCAGAGAAAAAGGCCTAGACCAAAAGACCCGAAGACTAATCGAACAGACACTACCCATATACAAAATCCAAAGTCAAATTCATGGGCGAAATCTCGGACCCCTTTGAAATCCACACTGGCCTAAGACAAGGAGATGGACTATCCCCGCTATTGTTCAACATCGTCCTGGACAAAGTAATGAGCGAATGGGAAGCTGAAGTCAGGAGACAAAACCCCTGGAGACCAGTAACATTAGGAAGGAAAAGACTGGAAATCCCTTACCTAGCATTCGCAGACGACCTAGCGATACTGACCTATGACCCAACATCAGATCGAAATCCTGAAAGAATGCGCCGAGAAAGTCGGCCTACAAATCTCTTTTGAAAAAACGCAAGTCCTAACAAGAGAAGGCGACGACATCACAACCAAGTACGGCAAAATTAAAGGGGTCACACACTTCAGATCATCGAACCGACCGGAACAGAGAAACTGGCTTACGAAGACAGACAACAGAAGACACGGAAATCACTAGGCATGGTACGAAACGTCTACAACAAACAATGCATTTCCAGAAACACCAAGATCAGACACTATAACACAGTGATCAAACCCGCCGTACTGTATGCCAGCGAAACACTAGCACTCAACAGGAAAATCAAAATTGAAGAAATCAAAAAAGAAGAATGCAAAATCATGAGGAAAATTTTAGGAGGAAGACCCACACCAGATGGCTACAGACTACAGAAGAACTCAACAGTAGAAGCATATTCGAACATCGAGAACGATATGAGAAAAAGGCGCCTTAAATTCTACGGACATTTAGATAGACTTCCTGAAACAAGACTCACCAAGAAAATTCTAGAACACATCAAGACACTTAAAGTCTCGACACCCTGGATGGAAGGAGTCCGAAAAGATCTACAAGAAATTGGCACCACAAACCCACAGACAGAAGCACCTTCAGAAAACACATAGACAATTGGGAAGCGCTAAAACAGCGGACCAAACAAGAATGGTCTGAGGAGAGAAAAGAGGCCCTCTCCAAGAGAATGAAGGAGTATTGGAAGGACAAGAAGAACAAGCCTTCAAAGTCATAAGCTTAACGATTTCCTTTTAGGGAAAATTCGCCAACAATAATAATTAATAAAGTTGTTACGTATGTTTATAGGATTAATGTAAGAGTAGAACGTTTGACATTGGATGATAGAGCAAATAAAAAAATATTTGAAGACCAAGGTGCTTTGGAGAAAGTTCGTATAGCTTGTAGTAATAAAATTGGTGCATTTAGTCTGAAACCGGAACGTTCTTCTGGTGTTCCATGGCGTAGATATAGTAGAAGAAATACACTCCTGGAAATTGAAATAAGAACACCGTGAATTCATTGTCCCAGGAAGGGGAAACTTTATTGACACATTCCTGGGGTCAGATACATCACATGATCACACTGACAGAACCACAGGCACATAGACACAGGCAACAGAGCATGCACAATGTCGGCACTAGTACAGTGTATATCCACCTTTCGCAGCAATGCAGGCTGCTATTCTCCCATGGAGACGATCGTAGAGCTGCTGGATGTAGTCCTGTGGAACGGCTTGCCATGCCATTTCCACCTGGCGCCTCAGTTGGACCAGCGTTCGTGCTGGACGTGCAGACCGCGTGAGACGACGCTTCGTCCAGTCCCAAACATGCTCAATGGGGGACAGATCCGGAGATCTTGCTGGCCAGGGTAGTTGACTTACACCTTCTAGAGCACGTTGGGTGGCACGGGATACATGCGGACGTGCATTGTCCTGTTGGAACAGCAAGTTCCCTTGCCGGTCTAGGAATGGTAGAACGATGGGTTCGATGACGGTTTGGATATACCGTGCACTATTCAGTGTCCCCTCGACGATCACCAGTGGTGTACGGCCAGTGTAGGAGATCGCTCCCCACACCATGATGCCGGGTGTTGGCCCTGTGTGCCTCGGTCGTATGCAGTCCTGATTGTGGCGCTCACCTGCACGGCGCCAAACACGCATACGACCATCATTGGCACCAAGGCAGAAGCGACTCTCATCGCTGAAGACGACACTTCGTCCCTCCATTCACGCCTGTCGCGACACCACTGGAGGCGGGCTGCACGATGTTGGGGCGTGAGCGGAAGACGGCCTAACGGTGTGCGGGACCGTAGCCCAGCTTCATGGAGACGGTTGCGAATGGTCCTCGCCGATACCCCAGGAGCAACAGTGTCCCTAATTTGCTGGGAAGTGGCGGTGCGGTCCCCTACGGCACTGCGTAGGATCCTACGGTCTTGGCGTGCATCCGTGCGTCGCTGCGGTCTGGTCCCAGGTCGACGGGCACGTGCTCCTTCCGCGTACCACTGGCGACAACATCAATGTACTGTGGAGACCTCATGCCCCACGTGTTGAGCAATTCGGCGGTACGTCCACCCGGCCTCCCGCATGCCCACTATACGCCCTCGCTCAAAGTCCGTCAACTGCACATACGGTTCACGTCCACGCTGTCGCGGCATGCTACCAGTGTTAAAGACTGCGATGGAGCTCCGTATGCCACGGCAAACTGGCTGACACTGACGGCGGCGGTGCACAAATGCTGCGCAGCTAGCGCCATTCGACGGCCAACACCGCGGTTCCTGGTGTGTCCGCTGTGCCGTGCGTGTGATCATTGCTTGTACAGCCCTCTCGCAGTGTCCGGAGCAAGTATGGTGGGTCTGACACACCGGTGTCAATGTGTTCTTTTTTCCATTTCCAGGAGTGTAGATTTAAGTTTGTAACGTATTCAAAGCCGGAGACAAGTGCAGATATATCAAAAGTAAAATCATGGACAGATTTAGAAATCCAATGTCGTGCTAAAAATAAGTTATTTCAAGGTATTAATCCTTTTTATATTGGACTTCAAATTGCTGGCGATGAACCTGCGAAGAATGATGTAGTTCAAAGTGAAGTTAAATATGTAACATTTGTTGTTAGAAATAGAGTGTATATGACTTTTTGTAAAAGGAAGGGTACCGTTACGTTCTGAATAAAGCTTGTTGTTTACAGCTAATGTCTGCGTTGGAGTTTTTTTATGGCAATTGGGACCATATCAGAAATTACCCGGACGACCTGCGCCTCGCCTTCCTTGTTCCTACCAATCAAGAAAGGATTGATGAATTGGCTGTTACGTTCTATGGAAACAAAATAAATTATTCAGCAGCTATTATTGTACTTGAAGAATTGTGGAATTATAAGCCAAGTCTAAATGATTTGATTCGCCAATTCAGGGATGCATATAGAGAGTTTGTGTTTATGCCAAATGGAATAAGGTGTGCACATAGGTACTACGATTTCAGACAAGGACGTTATAGGCCTTTGTGGTATAACTACTAGAGCCTCAATAAATAAAGCCTCAAAAGTCATACCTCAGACGCACAGCCGAAGGCCATCCTAGGAAATGGCCTCACGGGTAGTGAGGTCTCCTAATCAGGGTAAAACGAAATATAGGCTTGTTCACAAGTTATCTACTGAGAAAGAGCGGTGGCAGTGTAATTGTCAGAATGAATTTTGTTTACATTTTAGGTGGCAAGTTTTGGCACGTTTGTATTATGTGTTGGATATTTCAGGATGGCTCACAACCTGCGTTCCGCTTTGGGATTCCGAAGAGCAGAGTATGAAAATGTTACCAGTACTGATGAACAAACCCAAGGTATGCAACATCACTCAGCTGATCCTTCTCCGTCAAACAGGACAACGGAAGAGTCTTCACAATCTGAATTTGACGACGGATGGGAGGTGCCGCTGAAAACAGGTGTGGCTATTGACTTCACTAAACAGTGTGAGAGATGCCATTTGACACCGAATTACGTGAAGGCTTTTATCAATGTGAAACAGTGTAACAAGGTTCCGTCTACTAAAGCAAAACTGGTGAAACTAATTATGAGTGACAGAATCAGTGACCTTTATAAGAAGAAAGATAAACTAAATGAAGAAGCTTACTCTTTGTATCTCTTTATTACTAGAACTTTTAAAGATTATTTTAACTTTCACGTGGTTACACAATCGTAGGGTTGAAATTCAGTGTAGGCACGATTTTAAACTTCAGAAGCTAGAAAATTTTATCCCAAAATCTAATGTTGTTCATGCACAAAGAACTGTCAATTGCGAACACAAATTTTTTGACAGAGTACTAAATAAAACTCCCATAAGCTTTACTCCTCAAGAAAGCGCCATGCTAGCGAGAGGTTTTAAATACAATTTCATGCCTAGTATTAACGATCCTAAAGTGGTAGATAATTTTATTGTTGACCTTAAAGTTGGTCTTGACTCCGTAAAAACAGAAAAATCCCAACAAAATAGGATTGCTCATGAATGAAGCGCAATTTTAGAAAGAGAGGTCAATTCGGTAAAAAACAGTGACTTAAAACAGAGAGGGGGTAGCATTATTACTAGTATTAACCGTAAATTAAAACATAATGAGGCTCTTATCACTAAATCTGATAAAGGAAATTCGCTTGTTGTAGCCTATAAAAGTGAATATATTGCTAAAACTTTGGCTTTTTTCGAGGAAAATGGGATATTTGAAATTGAGCAGGATCCTACCCCTACATTACAAAAGCAAATTAGGGATATATTAAGAAAAACTAAACATCTTATGAAAGAGTTTCAAAAGAAAACTTTAATTAATATGAACCCTAGTGCACCTATGCTTAGAAGTCAGTTTAAGGTACACAAAAGTCAACACCCAGTTCGTCCCATCGTTAACGGAATAAAGAGTCCACATCATAAATTAGCGAGATTCTTACACACTAAAATTAAAGAAGCCTTTGTTTTTGGAAACAATTATTCTGTTAAAAATAGTGCTGAGGTAATAAACAAGCTAAAATCGATAGAGATCACTTCTTCCTCTCGTATGGTTTCTTTTGACGTCGTAAGTTTATACACTAATGTTCCAGTGGATATCACTCTTAAGATTATTGAAGATAACATTCGACAACATAGAACTCTAAGTGAGCTACAGTTGTCGGAACTTATGTCACTACTGCAGGTTGTACTAGATTACAATTACTTTCAGTTTAATGGCGAACTGTATGAGCAACCATTCGACTTAGCCATGGGTTGCCCGTTAGCTGGTATCTTAGCTGACATCTTTGTGAATGCGTTAGAAGAAAATTTCTTCAAAAACAATCCTACGTTGGGTAATATGATTCCTTTCTATGCTCGTTATGTTGATGATATACTCATAATATTTCAAGAGAGTGACCAAGATTTACAACAACTGTTTCATGTTTTCAACAGTTTTCACGAGAAAATGAAATTCACAAAAGAGATACAAAACAATGAGAGAGAACTCCATTTTCTTGATTTGAAACTTAAGTTATCGGGTAACTCTATTAGCTTCGGCATTTTTCGTAAAGAAACTTTTTCCGATAATATTATTCCAGCAGATTCCTGTCATCCTCAAACTCACAAGATCACCTTCTTTCATTCTGCAGTTCATCGTGCTGTGAGCACACCTTTAGCACAGAATTGTTTAGAAAATGAAATATCTTTATTAAAATCAATGGCTACTAACAATGGATACGACCCTAAATTAATTGACCAAATTGTTAAGAAAAAAAAAGCAGCTGTAAAATGTTCAACTTTAGGAGATAACAGGGCGAAAAAGTATGAGGGTAATAACTTTATTTCTATTCCATTTTTGGGGAACGTTTCATATAAGATAAGAAGACTTTTACAGAAACAATACGGTTACAGAGTTGCCTTTTCCGTAAATAATAGCCTGAAACAAAGAGTAATTCATAATATTGGAGCACGAGAAGAACTCAGCACTAAGTCCGGGGTATACAAAATTACTTGTAACGACTGCCCAAACTATTACATTGGACAGACAGGTATACCCATTAAAGTTAGGTATAAAGAACACATGTTAGGTAAAAATGGGGAACACGTACATAATTCCACGTTTGCCGAACATCTATGGCTCTTACAGCATACGCCACGTTAACTGGACGACGTAGAGCTGCTTCATGAAGCGAGTAAAGGTTACAAACTAGACTTGCTCGAAGAATTAGAGATTTTCAAGCATCTGTCTCTAAAAGATGGTTTTGTTCTTAATGAACAGGTGCAGCTTCGAAACAAAAAATTTTTAGACAGTTTCAAACCCCTCCTTGCCTTAATGTAATATAGTCTGGCTGACTAGAAGTTAATTTTCTTGCTTGTTGATGCCGGTGAAATGCGCTTTTCCTGTCTTGTTGGGATTTTACGTGTTTTTGATGTTTGTTGGTTGTGATTTCGATGTGTATGTGTGGTTAATTGACTAGTATGTTTTTATTCACAATGACAGATGGTTTCGTTTTATTATAACATTTTGATTGTTTTCGCTAGTATGTATTTCACCGCCTACGTTACGCGAGATTCTCGCGCATTACACTAGTGCCCTCTCTCGTTAGATGTTACATAGCGCAAGCTTTGTCTGTTTGACACTAGGACACAGGTAAATTTGGTTCTATATTTTCTATTTTACATAAATGTTTTTAAATGGCCTGATACGTTTTATTTATTATGATGAAAGTTTGAATTAACACAACTTTTAATAATTTTTGATGCGCTTATGTGTGTATTTCAAGCATCCCCCCCCCCCCCCCCCCCGTGAACCATGGACCTTGCCGTTGGTGGGGAGGCTTGCGTGCCTCAGCGATACAGATGGCCGTAGCGTAGGTGCAACCACAACGGAGGGGTATCTGTTGAGAGGCCAGACAAACGTGTGGTTCCTGAAGAGGGGCAGCAGCCTTTTCAGTAGTTGCAAGGGCAACAGTCTGGATGATTGACTGATCTGGCCTTGTAACAATAACCAAAACGGCCTTGCTGTGCTGGTACTGCGAACGGCTGAAAGCAAGGGGAAACTACAGCCGTAATTTTTCCCGAGGACATGCATCTTTACTGTATGATTAAATGATGATGGCGTCCTCTTGGGTAAAATATTCCTGAGGTAAAATAGTCCCCCATTCGGATCTCCGGGCGGGGACTACTCAAGAGGATGTCGTTATCAGGAGAAAGAAAACTGGCGTTCTACGGGTCGGAGCGTGGAATGTCAGATCCCTTAATCGGGCAGGTAGGTTAGAAAATTTAAAAATGGAAATGGATAGGTTAAAGTTAGATATAGTGGGAATTAGTGAAGTTCGGTGGCAGGAGGAACAAGACTTCTGGTCAGGTGACTACAGGGTTATAAACACAAAATCAAATAGGGGTAATGCAGGAGTAGGTTTAATAATAAATAGGAAAATAGGAATGCGGGTAAGCTACTACAAACAGCATAGTGAACGCATTATTGTGGCCAAGATAGATACGAAGCCCACACCTACTACAGTAGTACAAGTTTATATGCCAACTAGCTCTGCAGATGACGAAGAAATTGAAGAAATGTATGACGAGATAAAAGAAATTATTCAGATAGTGAAGGGAGACGAAAATTTAATAGTCATGGGTGACTGGAATTCGAGTGTAGGAAAAGGGAGAGAAGGAAACGTAGTAGGTGAATATGGATTGGGGCTAAGAAATGAAAGAGGAAGCCGCCTTGTAGAATTTTGCACAGAGCATAACTTAATCATAGCTAACACTTGGTTTAAGAATCATGAAAGAAGGTTGTATACATGGAAGAAGCCTGGAGATACTAAAAGGTATCAGATAGATTGTATAATGGTAAGACAGAGATTTAGGAACCAGGTTTTATATTGTAAGACATTTCCAGGGGTAGATGTGGACTCTGACCACAATCTATTGGTTATGACCTGTAGATTAAAACTGAAGAAACTGCAAAAAGGTGGGAATTTAAGGAGATGGGACCTGGATAAACTGAAAGAACCAGAGGTTGTACAGAGTTTCAGGGAGAGCATAAGGGAACAATTGACAGGAATGGGGGAAAGAAATACAGTAGAAGAAGAATGGGTAGCTTTGAGGGATGAAGTAGTGTAGGCAGCAGAGGATCAAGTAGGTAATAAGACGAGGTCTAGTAGAAATCCTTGGGTAACAGAAGAAATATTGAATTTAATTGATGAAAGGAGAAAATATAAAAATGCAGTAAATGAAGCAGGCTAAAAGGAATACAAACGTCTCAAAAATGAGATCGACAGGAAGTGAAAAATGGCTAAGCAGGGATGGCTAGAGGACAAATGTAAGGATGTAGAGGCTTATCTCACTAGGGGTAAGATAGATACTGCCTACAGGAAAATTAAAGAGACCTCTGGAGAGAAGAGAACCACTTGTATGAATATCAAGAGCTCAGATGGAAACCCAGTTCTAAGCAAGGAAGGGAAAGCAGAAAGGTGGAAGGAGTATATAGAGGGTCTATACAAGGGCGATGTACTTGAGGACAATATTATGTAAATGGAAGAGGATGTAGATGAAGATGAAATGGGAGATACGATACTGCGTGAAGAGTTTGACAGAGCACTGAAACACCTGAGTCGAAACAAGGCCCCCGGAGTAGACAACATTCCATTGGAACTACTGACGGCCTTGGGAGAGCCAGTCCTGACAAAACTCTACCATCTAGTGAGCAAGATGTATGAAACAGGCGAAATACCCTCAGACTTCAAGAAGAATATAATAATTCCAATCACAAAGAAAGCAGGTGTTGACAGATGTGAAAATTACCGAACCATCAGTTTAATAAGTCACAGCTGCAAAATACTAACACGAATTCTTTACAGACGAATGGAAAAACTAATAGAAGCCAACCTCGGGGAAGATCAGTTTGGATTCCGTAGAAACACTGGAACACGTGAGGCAATACTGACCTTACGACTTATCTTAGAAGAAAGATTAAGGAAAGGCAAACCTACGGTTCTAGCATTTGTAGACTTAGAGAAAGCTTTTGACAATGTTGACTGGAATACTCTCTTTCAAATTCTAAAGGTAGCAGGGGTAAAATACAGGGAGCGAAAGGCTATTTACAATTTGTACAGAAACCAGATGGCAGTTATAAGAGTCGAGGGACATGAAAGGGAAGCAGTGGTTGGGAAGGGAGTAAGACAGGGTTGTAGCATCTGCCCGATGTTATTCAATCTGTATATTGAGCAAGCAGTAAAGGAAACAAAAGAAAAATTCGGAGTAGGTATTAAAATCCATGGAGAAGAAATAAAAACTTTGAGGTTCGCCGATGACATTGTAATTCTGTCAGAGACAGCAAAGGACTTGGAAGAGCAGTTGAATGGAATGGACGGTGTCTTGAAAGGAGGATATAAGATGAACATCAACAAAAGCAAAACGAGGATAATGGAATGTAGTCGAATTAAGTCGGGTGATGCTGAGGGAATTAGATTAGGAAATGAGACACTTAAAGTAGTAAAGGAGTTTTGCTATTTGGGGAGCAAAATAACTGATGATGGTCGAAGTAGAGAGGATATAAAATGTAGACTGGCAATGGCAAGGAAATCGTTTCTGAAGAAGAGAAATTTGTTAACATCGAGTATAGATTTAAGTGTCAGGAAGTCATTTCTGAAAGTATTTGTATGGAGTGTAGCCATGTATGGAAGTGAAATATGGACGATGAATAGTTTGGACAAGAAGAGAGTAGAAGCTTTCGAAATGTGGTGCTACAGAAGAATGCTGAAGATTAGATGGGTAGATCACATAACTAATGAGGAAGTACTGAATAGGATTGGGGAGAAGAGAAGTTTGTGGCACAACTTGACCAGAAGACGGGATCGGTTGGTAGGACATGTTCTGAGGCATCAAGGGATCACCAATTTAGTATTGTAGGGCAGCGTGGAGGGTAAAAATCGTAGAGGGAGACCAAGAGATGAATACACTAAGCAGATTCAGAAGGAGGTAGGTTGCAGTAGGTACTGGGAGATGAAGAAGCTTGCACAGGATAGAGTAGCATGGAGAGCTGCATCAAACCAGTCTCATGACTGAAGACCACAACAACAACATGTATGTATTCATGGATTTTAATATGCGCGAGTGTCTGGCACATACAAGTGCCCTCTCTCGGCGAAACCATCTGCCCTAGTGCTTTCACACTCTTGTCTCGATAGTTCACAGGCGAAGTAATGGTGCTAAACTGTTCGCTTTGACCCTGTGCCCTTAGTCATGTTGTACTAATGGAGAAGATGTCTCAATTATTGACGACGCCTTTGGCACAATTATTTTATTAATCTCCATTAGATGATGTACTTTCAGTAAGTAACTAAAGATTTTGTGCCTGTATTACTTTGGTAATTTCACTGTTACTTAAGCTTTTGTTTCTCACTTCCGATGCTATGGCTTTTCTAATGAAAGTGTCTTCCTGTTCAGGATTTTTTACTTCTGATGAAGGTATATTTATATGTACCGAAACCTTGGTCAAGAAATTTTAATAAATTTTTATCCTGAAACTGTTTTTGGCTGTCATCCTTTATCGTGAAGAATTTCAACAGTTGCTGTTGCAGCCATGTTTAAAATCTTGATATAAGATTCTTTAGGAGTTGTACCTCGCTTAAGTTATTTGGACCATAGGAAACAAAATGGCGGCCATTTGAAAAAATAGGGGATTGGCCTTACCGCAGTGGATACACCGGTTCCCGTGAGATTACCGAAGTTAAGCGCTGTCGGGCGTGGGCGGCAATTGGATGGGTGACCATTCAGGCCGCCATGTGCTGTTGCCATTTTTCGGGGTGCATTCAGCCTCGTGATGCCAATTGAGGAGCTACTCGACCGAATAGTAGCGGCTTCGGTCAAGAATACCATCATACCATCATAACGGCACGGAGAGCGGTGTGCTGACCCCACGCCCCTCCTATCCGCATCCTCCTCTCAGGATGACACGGCGGTCGGATGGTCCCCATGGGCCACTTGTGGCCTGTAGACTGAGTGGTACTACTTTGAAAAAATAGGGTTTTTTCATCGATCTTTCGACTTCGTCTGCCAAGTAAAAATATTTATAGTTGCTGGATCGGAATAAAAGTGGTACAACCACTAGACAATTTAGTTAGCTTCGTCAGAAACAAAGAATCATGTCAGTCGGTTCAGTAGATTTGAAGTTACCATACCGCACGATTTAAAAAAAATAAATAAAAAAAAACGTCATTTCGAGAAAAACGCGTTTGAAGTTTTGACTACATATAAATGCAATATTATGCAACTTACGTTCAATCTGCTATTGCGGGTCCATAAACTAGTCCTTCCTCTTCCTCATAGAGACCGTTCTGCTCGATCTGGGCCATCCTGCGCTGCTCCAGAGCCGCTCGTACGGCCGGTGACAAGCGGTTTTCGCCCGCTTGAATCAAAAATGTTCAAATGTGTGTGAAATCTTATGGGACTTAACTGCTAAGGTCATCAGTCCCGAAGCTGACACACTACTTAACCTAAATTATCCTGAGGACAAACACACACACCCATGCCAGAGGGAGGACTCGAACCTCCGCCGGGACCAGCCGCACAGTCCATGACTGCAGCGCCTGAGACCGCTCGGCTAATCCCGCGCGGCCCGCTTGAATCCGAATGCTTGGCGAACTGCGTCGAATAGAGTCCCAGGGTGACATCCATCGTTGTCATGGTCTTCAGAATTGCAGAATACCCTTCGCTGAAACTGCTCACTGCCAGGAAAGCTGCAATCTCAACAGTCTTCGCACCAGAATGCAAACACACGCTTTCAAACTTTCATTTGAATTTTGTGTGTTTCCTCCCTAGCACCGGTACAATAACTCGTCCTCCGAAAGAAAAAAAACTGGTGCGTGAAAAAGGCCGATTTCAGGCAGGTGCATGTATTTTGCTCAACCGCGAATAACAAACATTTCCGTTCCGTATTCGGAAAAACCGTTTCAGGGGTGAATTCTAAACACTTTTATGGAACCAAAAATGCAATTAAAAAAAAAACGATTTTTTGAACCAAAAATAGTAAAACCTCCCCTTAAAGCCTGAGTTTAGGAGCGTTTGTCGTCGATAATTTGCACACTCAGTTTGACCTGCTTTGCCGGCCGGTGTGGCCGTGCGGTTCTAGGCGTTTCAGTCTGGAACCGCGTGACCGCTACGGTAGCAGGTTCGAATCCTGCCTCGGGCATGGATGTGTGTGATGTTCTTAGGTTAGTTAGGTTTAAGTAGTTCTAAGTTCTAGGGGACTGATGACCACAGATGTTAAGTCCCATAGTGCTCAGAGCCATTTGAACCGTTTGACCTGCTTTCTTATTGGGCGTGCATATAATTCCTTTCTTCAGCTGTTATGGCATTTCCTGTTCTTCCCAGGTTAATATCAATATTTTAAGTGGTACTATTCCAGTTTCTGTGCCCTCCACCACCCCACCTATTTTAGTACACTGTTCCGCCACATTAGTGTCGCCACCTGTCAAAAGCCCGACTAACCACCTGTTGCAGTGCGGACCACTGCGGGAAATGCAGGAGGAGAGTCAGTGAGCTTCTGGAAGGCACTGAGAGGGATGTGCAGCCACGCCGACTACAGTGCCGTAGCCAGCTGCACTAGATTTCTCGCTTGAGGATCCCACAGCCGGCCGCTGTGGGCGAGCGGTTCTAGGCGCTTCAGCTAGGAACCGAGCGACCGCTACGGTCGTAGGTTCGAATCCTCGGGCATGGGTTTGTGTGATGTCCTTAGGTTAGTTAGTTTAAGTACTAAGTCTAGGGGAGGGACTGATGACCTCAGATGATAAGTCCCATAGTGCTCAGAGCCATTTGAACCATTTTGATCCTCGATTGGGTTTTAATCTGGGGAGTTTGGCGGCCGGCGGGGGGGGGGGGGGGGGGAGATAAAACTCATCCTGGTGCTCTTCGAACCATGCACGTACACTGAGAGGATACCATCGCGTCGAGGAAAAACAAACTGCATATAGAGGTGGACTGGTTCTCAAGGATAGATGTACACTTGTGTTGATCCATTAAGCCTTCACGAATGACGAGATCACCAAGGGAATGACACAAAAACATCACCCAGACCATAACACTCTTTCCTGGTTGCAGGGCGTTTGCAGTCAGCTGTTTCACCACATACACACCAACAGTCATCTGTCCAACGGAGCATAAAGCTCAATAGACGTCCAGTTGCAGTACTGGCACGCAAATTCCAGCTTTTGTCGCCGATGAATAGCAGTCAGCGTGGGTGCACGGAAGAGGCACCTGTTGTGGAAGCCCACACACAGCAGCGTTCGCTGAACGGTCGTTGAGAAGGCACCGTTGGTAGCTCCTTGACTCATCTGGGCGGTCAGCTGCTCAGCAGTTGCACATCTGTTCGCCTGAACACATCTCCACAGCCATCGTTCAACCCTGTCATCTGTGGCCCGTGGCGCATCACAGTTGCCTCGGCGCCAGTTTTGCATAGCGCCATTTGCTACGCACGGTATTGAGTCTGCGCAGAATATCATGGCCGGTAGATGCGCAAACGGCATGGGATGCATAGCGAAAGCGGTAGTGGTAAGGGTTGGGGGAAGGCGCTGTACGGGATATGCCGAGCGCTGGAGTGGAAGCCTACATTCAAATTGTTTGTAAATATCAAATGGAGCCCTCGCACACCCACACTTGCATGGTGACGATTCAAAAAGATCGGTCACCTCTGCTTTGGCTAGTGTCTAAAAAGACTTTCACCGAAAATTCAGCGATTTACTGGGTGATCAAAAAGTCAGCATAAATTTGAAAACTTAATAAACCACGGAATAATGTAGACAGAGAGGTAAAAATTGACACACATGCTTGGAATGACATGGGGTTTTATTAGAACAAAAAAAAATCACCCCATATTGCTAGACGCGTAAAAGATCTCTTGCGCGCGTCGTTTGGTGATGATCGTGTGCTCAGCCGCCACTTTCGTCGTGCTTGGCCTCCCAGGTACCCAGACCTCAGTCCGTGCGATTATTGGCTTTGCGGTTACCTGAAGTCGCAAGTGTGTCGTGATCGACCGACATCTCTAGGGATGCTGAAAGACAACATCCGACGCCGATGCCTCAACATAACTCCGGACATGCTTTACAGTGTTGTTCACAACATTATTTCTCGACTACAGCTATTGTTGAGGAATGATGATGGATATATTGAGCATTTCCTGTAAAGAACATCATCTTTGCTTTGTCTTATTTTGTTATGCTAATTATTGCTATTCTGATCAGATGAAGCGCCATCTGTCGAACATTTTTTGAACTTTTGTATTTTTTTGGTTCTAATACAACCCCATGTCATTCCAAGCATGTGTGTCAATTTGTACCTCTTTATCTACATTATTCCGTGATTTATTCAGTTTTCAAATTTATACTTACTTTTTGATCACCCGGTACTTTCGCCTGGCTTGTTAATAATTTGTAACTTCCAGAGCAGCGTCATGAGTGGTGAATTTCCAGTAAAACTTATAGATTTCTCTTGTTGCCATGTTAAAATTCGCTTCTTTCACCAAAACGCAGCGGAATTTACACAGTCTCGCCTCACAAGCCTGTGCAGACGCAAATCCAGGTGAATTCTGAAACAGTGATTTATTAAGTTTATTAAGTGAGGAACTGAGGAAAAGTAAGGACAGTATCTTATGAAAAAGCACATTCAAATTGTTCAAATGGCTCTGAGCACTATGGGACTCAACTGCTGAGGTCATTAGTCCCCTAGAACTTAGAACTAGTTAAACCTAACTAACCTAAGGACATCACAAACATCCATGCCCGAGGCAGGATTCGATCCTGCGACCGTAGCGGTCTTGCGGTTCCAGACTGCAGCGCCTTTAACCGCACGGCCACTTCGGCCGGCTGAAAAAGCACATTCTCGGTGCAAAGTAAACGTGTAATGTATTCACTTACGTTGATCCAAAACCAATTGCATTTCTTACTTCACCAGCTGTCGATGGTCCTTAAAAATTACATTCTTTCATCGAAAAAGCCTGTAGTTAGTGGAATAATAGGTACATAATGAAGTTTTGTATAATAATCATATGGCCAAATACTCTCCTCTTCGGCTATCATTTGCCAAAATATCATTTCGATATCTCAAACTGTTAATGAAATGCGAGGAGTGTTGTGGATAATACACTCTGGCTTTATCACTGGCGCGGTCCGATCGCAAATCAGTGTGCTACGTTAAATCAATTTTCTCGAGATCGGTGACAGATAGACAGATCCCTCAAGTCTAAACAAAAATTCAATATGGTAGCTAAATTTCATAGGCAGCAACGTATTATTTAATACCCACCAAACGCAAAATCATAGCACCCCCATTTTTCATTGAAAACTTTTTCGAATTTCGCGCAGTGCCTTACTTTCACGTAAATATCACAATAACTATTACGGTTAACGAAATGATGGGCACATCATCATGAACTTGACATATAAAGCTACAAGTAAAGAAAAAATGAACTTTGTTTTACCGAATTGTTTCTGTAAAATCGTTTGAAAAAGATTGCAGGCCGTGAGCCTCGATTCCGTCGTCGCCGACTGGCCGAAAGGTGGCATATATAGTCGGCCTTCCCTTCCGAACAAAAGAATGAACTCGCCCAGCGCTTTGGACGAAAATTGGTCACTGTGTATCGCTCACCTCATCCCGCGCAAACTCTACTTAAGCCACAGCAGCACACGAACAGTTTACAAGCTTCGTCGTTTCGGTAATGCTCCCATCCTTTGCTCTAAAGCCGACGACTATGCCCGGTTTTAGACGACAGATAAATCGTTCCATTTCTGCATTACCACCACAACTGCACTGCGTTATGCGCCCTCCAACACGCTTTATATACCCTCCACTGCTAGTGCTGCCATCTGCCATATGTGAGTGGTTGTTGCACATTGACGCCGAACATAGTCGGTGAGCACATTAACGTGACTGGACAGTGTAGTTTTGTTGAAATTTTGGCTGTTCCAGGTGCCTTGTTGTTCTTTAGTCATTTCATGACAGATCTTACTTCTCCAACTGTTGGAGACGCCGAATTCTCTTCATTTACTTGTTCTTGTTCTTGTGTGGAACACTGTTGTTCTTGTCTGTATGTTTCCAACACAGTGAAACAGCTGATATCTCGACAGTGGAGCAGAAGTCATAAATCTGGGCATTTTTCCTTTACAGTCGCCAAAAGACGTTAAACAGGTATACGAGGTGCATTCAAGTTCTAAGGCCTCCGATTTTTTTTCTCCAGACTGGAAAGAGATAGAAACATGCGCATTGTTTTAAAATGAGGCCACGTTCATTGTCAATACGTCCCAGAGATGGCAGCACCATACGGCAGATGGAATTTTACCGCCAGCGGCGAGAATGAGAACTGTTTTAAATACTTAAAATGGCGACGTTTTCCTTACTTGAACAGCGTGCAATCATTCGTTTTCTGAATTTGCGTGGTGTGAATCCAATTGACATTCATCGACAGTTGAAGGAGACATGATGGAGTTATGGATGTGTCGAAAGTGCGTTCGTGGGTGCGACAGTTTAATGAAGGCAGAACATCATGTGACAACAAACCGAAACAACCTCGGGCTCGCACAAGCCGGTCTGACGACATGATCGAGAAAGTGGAGAGAATTGTTTTGGGGGATCGCCAAATGACTGTTGAACAGATCGCCTCCAGAGTTGGCATTTCTGTGGGTTCTGTGCACACAATCCTGCATGACGACCTGAAAATGCGAAAAGTGTCATCCAGGTGGGTGCCACGAATGCTGACGGACGACCACATGGCTGCCCGTGTGGCATGTTGCCAAGCAATGTTGACGCTCAACGACAGCATGAATGGGACTTTCTTTTCGTCGGTTGTGACAATGGATGAGACGTGGATGCCATTTTTCAATCCAGAAACAAAGCGCCAGTCAGCTCAATGGAAGCACACAGATTCACCGCCACCAAAAAAAATTTCGGGTAACCGCCAGTGCTGAAAAAATGATGGTGTCCATGTTCTGGGACAGCGAGGGCGTAATCCTTACCCATTACGTTCCAAAGGGCACTACGGTAACAGGTGCATCCTACGAAAATGTTTTGAAGAACAAATTCCTTCCTGCACTGCAACAAAAACGTCTGGAAAGGCTGCGCGTGTGCTGTTTCACCAAGACAACGTACCCGCACATCGAGCTAACGCTACGCAACAGTTTCTTCGTGATAACAACTTTGAAGTGATTCCTGATGCTCCCTACTCACTTGACCTGGCTCCTAGTGACTTTTGGCTTTTTCCAACAATGAAAGACACTCTCCGTGGCCGCACATTCACCAGCCGTGCTGCTATTGCCTCAGCGATTTTCCAGTGGTCAAAACAGACTCCTAAAGAAGCCTTCGCCGCTGCCATGGAATCATGGCGTCAGCGTTGTGAAAAATGTGTACGTCTGCAGGGCGATTACGTCGAGAAGTTACGCCAGTTTCATCGATTTCGGGTGAGTAGTTAATTAGAAAAAAAATCGGAGGCCTTAGAACTTGAACGCACCTCGTACTTCAGTAGAATAAGCTGCATCTACGTATACTTGTCGCCGTCTTACACCCGGAAAATCACAGGAGAAGCAGCACCTGCCTCACGTTTGTTGGGCAAGCAGGAGCAGTGCTCGAGGCACTGTGTTCGCATCTGTATCTGATCGCCCTCACAGTGGTTTCTCCTGGTTGCCTCAGATCATTCCGACCCAATATCGGCAGCACTCCTCCACATGCGCATCCTCGACTACCCTTCACTTAGTTGTCCAACCCAGAGGGTTAATGAAGGATGAAATCTAGGAACGAAAATGGATGTATATACACTAGTGTGCAAAACTTAAGGAAAAAAGTAACTTTCCCGCGATGTGTACTGCAAATTAACGTAGCTCCAAAAAAACTTGAATCATACATAGGCAGAATTGCTACAGTAGGGTACAGAAGGAAAATAAAAGAAACAGATGATCACGCAAACAGAAATCACACTTTTCCTTAAAGGCAATAATTACACTGAAGTCATCTTGATTTGTGATGCTCCTCTGACAATTGCTGGATGGTCGTTTGTGTGTGTGGGCATGCTGCAGAACGTGTTCCCAGCGCAACCCACACATGCTGGGTGGGACTTCAGCTAGGGCAATGTGCAAGCCAGCAGTGGCGTAGCGTGAGAGGAGACTTTGAGACTTAGTCTCCCCTGTATTCGTGCTTAAAAAAAATTCAATAGTAATTCATAACAAAAATATAAATAACTTTCTGCTAAGAGCTCTAAATGTGCGAAGACATCAGTCTTGCAGCCCGCGCCGCACCCCGAGTATTGGTGTGTCTGCCTGCTTGAGACTCGACTGCTCTCAGTCTCTGCCTCCCTTCCCTTACCTGGCTGTGTGCGCCTGCACCCCCTCCACTTCCCCCTCTTCCACGAAGACCGGTGCGCTGCACCTGCTAAAGTGCGCGTCATTTACGACGGCGACCGAGTTTAGGCTCGTTCTGCGCATCTGACGTCACAAAACACAGTCAGCCAATGAACAGAGAACGACGTTGCCAGAGCTCGACTGCAGTGCAGAGCACGGACGAGTGTCTTCAGTTTTAGAAACGTTCAGTCATAAATAAAGTAACTGAACAAAAGCAATGTTTCTTTTATAGAAAGTTTGGAAAGAGCATTCATTATACCAATTGCTTCATATTCTATTAATTAATTAAACCAAACAAGCAATAAGCCTCCAATTCAGGCGATAGCAAGGAAAGGTGTTTGTATCATTCTCACTAACCCCTTTTTCACAATAAAGAACAGCGGTAATTGTTTATTTCCTATTGTACTTCGACGAAACGTGAGTAACTCAGTCATACCAACAGTGTTTGTCAGTATTTTGTGTGATATTTTAAAGTCCTCCGTGAAGTCATTAAATGACGAGTTGCGTTAGCGTAATGGTTAAAGTGTTTGGCTGCTAAGCAAAAGGTTCTTAGTTCAAACCTTGATCGGTTTTTAATATTTTCTTTATTTAAAAACAATATCGAAGTGTCTTACTTCATGAATTTTATTCATTTGAATGTAATTTTTTGAAATTTCTAGTGGCAACTAAAATCGACCATAAGGAAAGTATACACTATGGACTTTTACCTCTGCAAACTCTTCAAAACTTCGTGCAATGGTTTACTACATCTAATGCTGCACAATAACCCGCCGCGAATCAAACCCGGTAACCCGGGCATGGGAAGCGAGAACGCTACCGCACGACCACGAGCTGCGGACAATGGCAACTTATCATTCTGTGACAGTCAAAAGACATCTCTCAGGGCACTAACTTACGAGATACTGGATTTGCAAATTGTTCAGATGGAAAGAAGATTTCAAGAGTTTCCCAAAATTCAGTTTGTGAACTTTTGAACGAAAAGTGTTTCCCGAACTATCAAAAAGAATTTCCGAAGTTGAAACTGCTTCAGTTATTAGAACAGTACCCTTTTTTTCAAACAAGAACAACTTGAAAATGCACTGTGTAACATATACGCTGATGTGAAAAAACACTTATCTCCAAGAATCCTCTTAAAGTACATTGTCAACAATGATGTAGACTCTGTTTATGAAGAAACAATGAAGTTCCTGCGTTTGGTTTTGACCCTACCTGCAACTAAAGCAGGCAGTGAACGAAGCATGAGTACTCTTAAACGAGTGAAGAATTATTTAAGGAATTCAGTGTCCAACAACCGGCTGTCGTGTTTGAGCACGTTAGCAATAGAAAACACACTATTGGAGAGCTATCCAGTGATCAGATCTTTGTAGACCGAGTTATAGACTCATTCGTGGAAAGAAAAGACAGGCACATTGCACTTGTATACAAGAAAATATAAGTGCTTCTTCTCTTGCTGCCGGCCGCGGTGGTCTCGCGGTTCTAGGCGCGCAGTCCGGAAGCGCGCGACTGCTCCGGTCGCAGGTTCGAATCCTGCCTCGGGCATGGATGTGTGTGATGTCCTTAGGTTAGTTAGGTTTAAGTAGTTCTAAGTTCTAGGGGACTGATGACCACAGCTGTTAAGTCCCATAGTGCTCAGAGCCATTTGAACCATTTTCTTCTCTTGCTGCTGGACTTCTACAAATTTGTCATCGTTTCTTGAACAAGTTAGTTATTATTGTTATTATTAGTGGCGGCGGTAGTGGTGGTAGTAGTAGTAGTAGTTGTTGTTGTTTTATTTGATGCATTTTGTTTCATTTGTTTAAATTATTGTTTATTGTACTATTTTGTCTACCTATAATAAATGTAGAGTCTCCCCAACCTTTACAACCACGCTACGCCACTGAAAGCCAGTTCATTCGCCGAATATCCTCTAGTACCGGGACCTCCTTCACCTGCACTGGTGGATTGTCATCCACAAAAATGAAGTCTAGACCGAAAACACCTCTGCAAAGACGCTCATGGGGAACGAGTACAAAGTCACAACAACGTTGCATGTGCAGAGATTAGAGTTCAGTACTGTTGGATACTCCGTCTTTCCCTGCAAGATACATCCTTTCCCACATCGTCATGTTCCACATTGCTGGCCCCACGCAGGCAACGCAGTAAGCAGCGCCAGTCCGATGGCTGCTAACAGAGGTCCCCTTTGGTGGAGGAACTACTTTGCCACACCACCCACAGGCGGCAGTCTGTGACTGCTGTGACAACACTGCCGAGACAAGCCAACCAGCAACGGGGCTCCCTGTCTCTGGTAGTGGCAGCCGATCACGTGACTCCACTGTAGTCATCTGCGCACTATTGTAACCCACAACTGATGGCTGCAGAGCCAGTCACGCCGCGGGGACACATCCCAGAGTGACTACACGGAGTCACGACCATCAATCCTTCAGTGGTAGTGGATTAATTGGGACGCCATCCTCGACTCCCCCACGGTAGTGAAGGACTTATTGTAACCGGCACAGTCAAATACGGTATCACTATTCGGTCTTCGCCTCAGTTAGAGACTGTATCAGTGGAGTATTGTGTACTTGTGTTCAAAGTTCTTGAAAGTTATCCTGACAGGGTTGTACACAATGAAAGGTAAACTGGCATGGGACGCCACAATGAAAGTTAACCTGTTTAGGGGCTATATAAAAATGATTGAGAATGTATGCAAAATCTACTTTACTGACAACATTTATTTTCCAAAACCAAAGACTGACATAATTTCTGCAAAACATATTATGATAGAATATCGTAAGGAACTTACAGGTGGTTTAAGACCACAATGGATAAGGATCCTGGTGACAAAAGTGAGTCGAGTACTCTGGCCTTAAAAAAAAGTGGATAACGGAATCTGAATTAATCTAACGCTGAGCAGACTTTGACTGTTGAAATCTAGAGACGTTTATGTTGGTGCAGCTGAGAGCAAGTGGCGATGGGGATTTGTACGCCCTGACAAGGCCGGAGCAGCAGTACGTTGCCCTATGTGCTTTATGCAGCGATGTAACTTGCAGATGGAGAGATGTGTGAGGTGGGGGCGAGGCGGAAGGCGGCATCTGTGAATCGATCGCGGCCATCAAAGAAATGCAAAATCTCACTGTCTAGCGATCAGGCAGACGGATCGCAATTTACTCTCTACCAGAGCCCTGAAATCACGGTAGATTTTAGTGTGTGACACACCCCTTCGCTGGTCATACCAAGGACCAATTTGGCTCCCTTATATGACAGGGTGAACAAGGATACCAAACGTCAAGACTGGTAAACCAAAAACGAATGAGTGTGCCCTCGGCAAACGAGTACTCTGAGGCATTTGAAGTCACACTGTCGGTACAGTAAGAACTACACCACAGGCTCCCCAGTCTAACTACTCGCAAGTGAAGTCAGTCTCAGGACAGGTCCCAAGTACCAACCACACATGCCAGAGCTTCGACCAGAAGTTGCTTCCAGACCGAAGTCCAGAACCCAAGTGCCTCGCACCTCTACAGATAAAAAAATTCCGTTTTCACGCAAAGTGCATGAAGGACACCGCCTTCACCCCGTCTTGAGCCTCCAAAGTCGTGTCGCTTCCCAGGGCAACAAGCGAACAGATACAGTCTTAAAGATCTTTTTCTAAATCGCCTGTGCCATGGAGCATGTTAGTCCTAGCTACTAGGTGTGATGAAGATTCTATCACTAAGCGTTTCTCAGACGCCAGAGTTTCGTATATGACCGAGGTGGCCGATGAAAGTGGGTCACAGGCCTATTTGCAGCATCAGTGAACATGAAAACTTGTGAATTTTTATCACGCGTGGCACTGCACACAATGCCCGGTTTATGAAAAATGGCTCTGAGCACTATGGGACTTAACCTCTGAGGTCATCAGTCCCCTAGAACTTAGAACTACTTAAACCTAACTAAGCTAAGGACATCACACACATCCATGCCCGAGGCAGGATTCGAACCTGCGACCGTAGCGGTCGCGTGGTTCCAGACTGTAGCGCCTAGAACCGCTCGGCCACTCCGGCCGGCCCCAGTTTATGACTCCACTGTGTAGACGCATCCCTGAAGTCCGTCGCCCCCAGCCCAGCCTTCGGCTGGCGCCAATGTAAGTATAGCGGTATTGTCCTGCTGGAGACCTGTCTCGACTAGGGGGTGTTCTGTCTGCCTGCGCAGCTATGGGACTGTCCGGCAAGATTTACTGAGGGGTGGGCTCGCCCCCACTTGCTTTCAACTTCGAACACGCCGTTTCTACAAAGTAAGAATCATAAAAATACCTCATGCTTTTAGTGCCCTACCAGGCTCCATCAACGCCTGCTCTGCCCGTTAACTTTCTAGAGTCTCGCTCAAGTTGCTTAACGTTGTAACAAAATCTTTACGAAAAATAGGTGAGAGAGTAGCTTGTCCTCACTCATTCTCATCAAGGTATTTGTGAGTTATAATTAAACAGAGTTTGTGGGCTTGGTCTAATTTATTGTGAAGTGGTTTCAGGACACTACCTGGGCACAATCGTTCAGAGAGACGTACCTTGCCAGCACTGAGAGCACATCGCACCAAGTATGCCGATGCAACACTTTGCCTCCCCACACCATAACACCTGGACCATCAGATCAATCGTGTTCGACAATATTCCTGGGCGCATTCCGTCTTACTACCTCTCACCATATGAGGATATGCCCGACATTGTCCAGCGTTATAGTTTTGGTGGTACAGGTGCAGGCATACTGTTGGATAGGCATACCGACATGCAAATCTTTGAACACGGCGCACCTGCCGGTCATCGTTACTGTGTCACTGTAATCCTTCTCCATGGTCTTCACTTCACTGGTGCTCTCTCCCCAGACCAAATTTTTACGGCAGAGTAGGTATTAAAATTCATGGAGAAGAAATTGAGGTTCGCCGATGACATTGTAATTCTGTCAGAGACAGCAAAGGACTTGGAAGAGCAGTTGAATGGAATGGACAGTGTCTTGAAAGGAGGATATAAGATGACCATCAACAAAAGCAAAACAAGGATAATGGAATGTAGTCTAATTAAGTCGGGTGATGCTGAGGGAATTATATTAGGAAATGAGACACTTAAAGTAGTAAAGGAGTTTTGCTATTTGGGGAGCAAAATAACTGATGATGGTCGAAGTAGAGAGGATATAAAATGTAGACTGGCAATGGCAAGGAAAGCGTTTCTGAAGAAGAGAAATTTGTTAACATCGAGTATAGGTTTAAGTGTCAGGAAGTCATTTCTGAAAGTATTTGTATGGACTGTAGCCATGTATGGAAGTGAAACATGCACGATAGATAGTTTGGACAAGAAGAGAATAGAAGCTTTCGAAATGTGGTGCTACAGAATAATGCTGAAGATTAGATGGGTAGATCACATAACTAATGAGGAAGTATTGAATAGGATTGGGGAGAAGAGAAGTTTGTGGCACAACTTGACCAGAAGAAGGGATCGGTTGGTAGGACATGTTCTGAGGCATCAAGGGATCACCAATTTAGTATTGTAGGGCAGCGTGGAGGGTAAAAATCGTAGAGGGAGACCAGGAGATGAATACACTAAGCAGATTCAGAAGGATGTAGGTTGCAGTAGGTACTGGGAGATGAAAAAGCTTGCACAGGATAGAGTAGCATGGAGAGCTGCATCAAACCAGTCTCAGGACTGAAGACCACAACAAGAACAACGAGGATGCGCAACCGCAGCGAATAGCGCAGGTGGTGGGGCTCTAGGAACGAGAGGAAATTCGGCGAAAGGCCTGACCTGCCCATTCCCGCATCTTAAATCCCATCGAGCGCGTGCGGGATGCCATTGGCAGAGCGTACTGCAGGACGTCCACATGCACCATTGATCCAATAGTCGGCAACCGCGCTGGTGGAGGGATGAACACCTTGTAGGCAGCAAGGGAGCACGTGAAGCCGTCGGCACAAGGACGGTGCATCGGAACGTTGAACGTTGAGCGTGTCGAGTTTCTGACGTCATAGCGTGGAATAGCACGTTCGGGAGTCTTTCTGAACATGCAGAGCATTATCTAACATGTCAGATATTCTGAGCGCGCGTCTGAGCGTTGGCCAATGAGATGGCACAAAGCCACCTACGTCACACGCACGCCATCTCCCTTCAGCACAGAGCTGTGAAGCGCCATATTGGCCATTCAGTTCAAGCCTATACGTATACATGCCGTTTCTGAGCACCAGCAAACTGAGAATAACTCGAAAACTCGTTGTTAACTGTGCGATTCGTTGCAATAAAATAATGAGAAACATCATATTCGTGGCAAAAGAATTATTGTAACTTGCGTATTATGACAGGATGCCTTTTTAAGGCAACGACACACTAAGGATCCACCAAAAACGCATTGTTCTTGGCAAAATTTGTTATAATTAAATTTCAATTAGTAACATAGCTACAATTAAAACTTTTAGCAAGTGAGAATACGCTAGGATTGGCTGCCAGTGACTTGATACCTGGGTTGTGTAGTGAGTTGCGATAAGACAGGCTACAAGTGACGTGACGTCGGCGTAGCGTTACTGGTTCGCAAGATGGTGTGTGATATGGCAGGGGTTCGCGGCTCGTCATATCTAAATATTTCTTCCCTAACATTAGCGTATTTAAAAGGTCCTGATGCTTCATTATTACTTTAATATAAGTATATACTGTAATATCTGATGTTATGTAAATATAAGTTCACCTTTGTTTGTAGAGTGAGTTTGTTCGATTGGCTTAATCTGCAGGACAGCTTGCGCTACTTGTATAAAGCTAGTTTGCTCCTTTTTATTTATGTTTCGTAATTGACATGTTGTAAAGATTCTGCAACTGGTAGAAACAGTGATCAAGTAAGAATCGACTTGGAGTTTTACGAAAACGTGGGAATGATGAAATAATGTTTATCTTATGCGGAGAACTAGTGTAAATTTGCATTGCACTGTTTGTAATGGAACTTTTATAAGAGTATTTCTTTGTTGATTGGACACCGGTACTTTCATTTTTATCTTGGACATTGAAGTTTTCATTTGTGTACATTACATATAGAACAAAGTGACTAGCATATGGACAATGGAGGAAATGTGCGTTTTAATAGAGCTAACGTGGGAATTTTACGCGTGCCCGTTTAGTAAACAGTGTGATTTACGAGCTAGAAACATCCCGCAACTGCCGCTGGAGTGCGTTGCGATCGCGTATACCACGTTGGGGCCCACGTACCGTGTGCACAAGTCGCATCGTTCCTGAGCGTTCAGCGGCACGTTGAACTCGGCACGCTCATCGTTGACGTTCGACAGCACGGTCCGTGTGCCGACCGCTTTACGGAAGCTCATCACCCACTCTATTACGAACCGTGTCCCATTGTTCGTAATGTCCAGGGCACCATCACGAATCGCGGTGATTCCGATGTAACTATTCTCTCTGAATAAAAGTGAGGCATTATGTGAAAGTTACTTTCGCCCATATGTGAGTGTGCGTGTGTGTGTGTGTGTGTGTGTGTGTGTGTGTGTGTGTGTTTGTTTTAACTTAGAACAACTATACACCTCCAAAAACACGCATCGTATGAAAAAAATGTTCCACGTGAAAATCTAGTATTTTGAAAGGGGACATCTTCCCGTCCTGAAAAGCTCTCTCCCCCCCCCCCCCGTACAGGGGATCAGCTTTTATCTTCAACCCTTCTTTATCGCAGATTCGGGTTCTACGAAAAAAAGACGTAAGGTTTATCCGAAACAATGTTATAATCGGCGCGAAAGTTACATCAGTCGGACGGAAGAACACACCGAAATGAGTCAGCCTAATGGTGAGATTCGAGGGGACTTACAGAAATCAAGGATCCAAATGGTTTAGGGACTCACCAAAATCAATCCCGAGTGAAATAGAAACTACGTTACGTCAAAAGTAGGTTATTTGTCCGACTTTTAAATGTCTTAAAGTAAAAGTGTTACTGTGTAATCAAAATCTACAAACATAAATTTTTAACAGTAATATCATCTGTTCAGAACAAGAAAGTTTACATTTTTATCGAAAATGTAATGTAGAATCAAAGGAGTCGGTTCTTAATTGGAAAAATTGAATTTTGTCGATTACAGCGCCATCTACCACGAACGGAAAAACTGATTTGGGTAAAGTCTAGGTATTTTTTGGCGTAGAATGCGAATCAGCAATAAAAAATGGAATCGGCTCCCTTTTGAAAATAAAAAGTTGACCCCCACGTATGAGGTGTAGGGCAGTTATGAGATAGCCAGTTCCAGCACAGATAGATGTGCCCTTTGAAAATATAAGCTGTCATACGCACGTTCGTATTTTTCGAGCTATTTAGTTATTCCAAGTTAAAACAAACACCCTGTGTACAGGGTGGTCAGAAACAGTCTGAAAAGCTTGTACTTTTATTGCGGATTAGATTGTTCTGAGGAATAGCTGTCACGAAAAAAATTCGATACGTTGCACCGTTTCCGAGTTAATTAATGTTGAAGTTAGACAACCAGGTCGTTGCGTGCGCAAATTCAACGGCGCGCCAGAGACGGTGTCGCCAAACGTGTTCTTTGTTTGGTTTCCAAAAACCGATCAAGAGAGACGGTAACAAGGATCGAGCCCGAGCAAAAGGCTGAGAGCCTCGAGAGCTTTCATTTACGCTACCTGAACAGCTAATTATGATTGGCAGGCCGTTTGAATTTGCGCTCGCAACGGCCTCATGGCTAACTTCAGTGCTAATTAACTCGAAAACGGTGCAACGTATCGACTTTTTTCTTAACAGTTATTTCTCAGCACAACCTCTCCTGCAAAACTCTTACAAGCTTTTCAGACCGTTTCTGACTCTCCTGTAAAAATGAGTGATTCCGCGATGATGTTACAAATTTCAGGGTTAATGGAGAAGGGTAAATGAAGTAAATGTATCAATTTGATGAAAGGCACCCTGGTCCAGAAAGGAGTTACTCGAAAAATATAAGGGAAATCCATTCCGGTACCTCTGACAGAGGAATCGTGTCCCGGTACTGTTGTCGCTAAGATTGTAGGGTGGGAAACTTTCAAAGGTGGTAGTGTGGACCAAATTAAGAAAAACATATCCAGTGAACATGGGCTCTAACATGCATACCTCATGAACTATGAGCACTTGTTCATCTTCGATATTGTAAAATACATCTCTTTTAATGAGCAAGTATCCACAGCTCTTGAGGTAGGCGTTTTAGAGTCCATGATAACTGGTCTTTTTTCCTTTTGTTGATCCATACTACCTACTCCAAAAATATGTAAACGAAGTAGCTTACGGTAGACGAGATTTGTTTCACAGTATCGAAGACGAAGAAGTCCTCGTAGATCATAGGACCCTACAGTCGTAGCATCAACAGTACCGGTAAATGTATTCTACTGCCAGAGGTATCAGAACGATTTTTGCATACAACTTTCGGCCCGGTCGGTTCCAAACTAGAGCCCCTTTCCTCAAATTGATACGTTTACCGTTCTCCATCATCCCTGAAAGTTTGTGACATCATCACTGAATCACCAAGTATGTGTAGTAAAAATAGGCGTGAAGGAAGCGAAAATGACATTACCTGGTATACAAAACAAAAAGTTTTAAAACGAAAAAAGTTTGAGGTACAAACTTTGCGACTTGAGGCGCAGGGCTGATGGGAGGCAAATAGCGGAGAGACAAAGAGAAAACGGAAGTGATACGGGAACGAAAGACAGCTAAAACAAACTTCCGAAAATATCCTTTGGAGTGTATTGTGTGGTCCATCGGGGCCCAAACACGAATAATGATGTAAATAGTGTTCACGGATCTGCCGCCGGATCACGTTGTGCAAATTCCACAACATTTCCTCGGAGCAGCTGTCCGACATCTTCAGGTGGTTCAACCTTGCTGGTGGCTAGTTACGAGTGACGGTATGCGCACGTCTACGCCCCGTTTCTAGAACACGCGCGCGATGAATGCGCAGGCGCGCAAATCGCAATGATTTGTAAATAGATGGTGCCATACTCAAACGCCCTGTGCCGAAAATCGCAGAGTGGCTCTTCTGCGCGCTCGCTGTACGCTGCATATAAGTAACAGTGCGGCCAGACGTTACTCACCAAAGACCGTACTAGACCAATGTTATGACGGGTCTGTTATGGAAAAATCTTGATTTTTCGCGTCGTGATTTAATAGCAGCCAATGCAGGTCTCCAGGGTGTGCATTGCTTTCCATATGCATTGCTTTCCATATGAACACAATCCAGGGATGGCTTGATAATAGAAAGCAGCAGTCTAGGTCGTTCAGCAAATCGACAACGGCAGGTGTGATGTAGACGGACGAAAAAAATGACTCCACCTGGTGATCTCTTGACCTCTTAGCGAACTAACAAGGCAGGCAGATCTTAATCATTAAAATTAAGCCTGGATTTCCGGGTGGCTGTATGAATCTCGTCTCTTCCCTCCTTGGGTACAGTGCCTTTAACTACTGAGCCGGCTGTGCCGGAAGACATCGCCGTTCACTGGACTATCCGTGACATTCAAACACGGGACACAGTTCTGCTAGTCCAGTGATTTTGTTTACAGGAAACCGAACTGACGCGACTGCACACGAGTAAGCAAGGACACAAGGCGCGGCTCTGTATTACGCTTCGCCTGTTATCACAACAGATACGTTTCCCCAGGCTGCGGAGATAGCGGCCGGCTACCGTATTGACTGGGTGCTGGTACGAAATATGAGCACGCCAGAATTGACACTCAAGAACCAAAACGTTATGACCACCTGCTTGACAAGTAATATATCACCGATCCTGCGTATCATGCATCCGACAGTTTGTGGGAAGGGTTGTGGAGGTATGTGGCATCAGATGTCTAGGCGCAAGGCTTGTAGTTCCCGTAAATAAGGAGCCACTGATTTTTTTACGCAGTAGCGGTCCAGATCAGTTTATATCAGGCGAATTTGGTCGCCAAGACATCAACTTGGGTTCACTATCTATCAGGTTTCTAGCTTTGAGACACGGACAATTATACCGCCGAAACATAACATCGCCGTTACGGAAGACATCAAGCATAAAGGGATGCACCTGGTTTGCAGCTGTCAGTGTGTCTTCGACTACTACCACAGGCCCCATGCAAGCGCAGGAGAATGTCTCCCGTAGCACAAGTCGGGTGATGCTGAGGGAATTAGATTAGGAAATGAGGCACTTAACGTAGTAAAGGAGTTTTGCTATTTGGGGAGGAAAATAACTGATGATGGTCGAAGTAGAAAAGATATCAAATGTAGACTGGCAATGGCAAGGAAAGCGTTTCTGAAGAAGAGAAATTTGTTAACATCGAGTATAGATTTAAGTGTCAGGAAGTCGTTTCTGAAAGTATTTGTATGGAGTGTAGCCATGTATGGAAGTGAAACATGGACGATAAATAGCTTGGACAGGAAAAGAATAGAAGCTTTCAAAATGTGGTGCTACAGAAAAATGCTGAAGATGAGATGGGTATATCACATAACTAATGAGGAGGTATTGAATAGGATTGGGGAGAAGAGGAGTTTGTGGCACAAATTGACGAGAAGAAGGGACCGGTAGGTAGGACATGTTCTGAGGCATCAAGGGATCACAAATTTAGCATTGGAGGGCAGGGTGGAGGGTAAAAATCGTAGAGGGAGACCAAGAGATGAATACACTAAGCAGATTCAGAAGGATGTAGGTTGCAGTAGATACTGGGAGATGAAGAAATTTGCACAGGATAGGGTAGCACGGAGAGCTGCATCAAACCAGTCTCAGGACTGAAGACCACAACAACAACAACAGCACAACACTGCTTCCACCAGCCTGCTCCCGTGCCGCGGTGCATTTTTGGAGCCGCAGTTCGCCTCGACGGCGGCGTTTGTGGAGAAGATCATCGACCAGCTGTAGCAAGAAACATGATTCACGTGAAGGGCCGACGTGTCTCCAATGATCCACGGTCGAATCACGATGGTCTCGTGCCCACTGCAGTCTTAATTGTCGACGTCGTTGGGTCAACATGGGAACACATAGGGGTCTCCTGCTGCGGTATTCAATATCCAACAATGTTCCATTACCAGTGTGCTCCGAAACACTGGTGACTGCCCCATCATTGTGCTCTTTCGGCAGAAATACCACACATCGCCACCCACCCTACTTTACAGACCAAACCCGCCTCCGAACCCCACGTTCTGTGAAGAGTCGTGGACGTCTTGTTGTGTATGAGGCGGAATTATGGGCCTCGTGTAAAAAGGGTGACCGGCTGAGTCACGCAATTTGACTGTTAGTCTGATCAAGAGGTTTGGCCATTAATTGCATGCGTTGATCAAGTAGGCTGACACGAGGATCAATGAACTATACTTGACGGGATGTATCTGGAACATCTTAGGTGATTAGAAAGCTAGTAGACAGGAATACAATTAAATACACTCCTGGAAATGGAAAAAAGAACACATTGACACCGGTGTGTCAGACCCACCATACTTGCTCCGGACACTGCGAGAGGGCTGTACAAGCAATGATCACACGCACGGCACAGCGGACACACCAGGAACCGCGGTGTTGGCCGTCGAATGGCGCTAGCTGCGCAGCATTTGTGCACCGCCGCCGTCAGTGTCAGCCAGTTTGCCGTGGCATACGGAGCTCCATCGCAGTCTTTAACACTGGTAGCATGCCGCGACAGCGTGGACGTGAACCGTATGTGCAGTTGACGGACTTTGAGCGAGGGCGTATAGTGGGCATGCGGGAGGCCGGGTGGACGTACCGCCGAATTGCTCAACACGTGAGGCGTGAGGTCTCCACAGTACATCGATGTTGTCGCCAGTGGTCGGCGGAAGGTGCACGTGCCCGTCGACCTGGGACCGGACCGCAGCGACGCACGGATGCACGCCAAGACCGTAGGATCCTACGCAGTGCCGTAGGGGACCGCACCGCCACTTCCCAGCAAATTAGGGACACTGTTGCTCCTGGGGTATCGGCGAGGACCATTCGCAACCGTCTCCATGAAGCTGGGCTACGGTCCCGCACACCGTTAGGCCGTCTTCCGCTCACGCCCCAACATCGTGCAGCCCGCCTCCAGTGGTGTCGCGACAGGCGTGAATGGAGGGACGAATGGAGACGTATCGTCTTCAGCGATGAGAGTCGCTTCTGCCTTGGTGCCAATGATGGTCGTATGCGTGTTTGGCGCCGTGCAGGTGAGCGCCACAATCAGGACTGCATACGACCGAGGCACACAGGGCCAACACCCGGCATCATGGTGTGGGGAGCGATCTCCTACACTGGCCGTACACCACTGGTGATCGTTGAGGGGACACTGAATAGTGCATGGTACATCCAAACCGTCATCGAACCCATCGTTCTACCATTCCTAGACCGGCAAGGGAACTTGCTGTTCCAACAGGACAATGCACGTCCGCATGTATCCCGTGCCACCCAACGTGCTCTAGAAGGTGTAAGTCAACTACCCTGGCCAGCAAGATCTCCGGATCTGTCCCCCATTGAGCATGTTTGGGACTGGATGAAGCGTCGTCTCACGCGGTCTGCACGTCCGGCACGAACGCTGGTCCAACTGAGGCGCCAGGTGGAAATGGCATGGCAAGCCGTTCCACAGGACTACATCCAGCATCTCTACGATCGTCTCCATGGGAGAATAGCAGCCTGCATTGCTGCGAAAGGTGGATATACACTGTACTAGTGCCGACATTGTGCATGCTCTGTTGCCTGTGTCTATGTGCCTGTGGTTCTGTCAGTGTGATCATGTGATGTATCTGACCCCAGGAATGTGTCAATAAAGTTTCCCCTTCCTGGGACAATGAATTCACGGTGTTCTTATTTCAATTTCCAGGAGTGTACTTAGCTTTAATTCAGCATCAGCGCTGAACGTCGATCTTGACTTTGTACTATCATATTTACAGGTGCAGTTATAGGCTGAACTGCGAATACTCCTTTACAATTCTGATTGCTTCACACATATAGATCCATTGTCAATGCATAAACTGTATATGGCGCCTGGCTAGGTCGTAGCTAGTGGTTTAGCTGAATGGTATGCTAACTAGCGTCTCTGTACATGAGATCTCTGAAGTTATGACGAGTGAACCATTCCTATTAAAGTCGGCTGTAGAACTGGCCAGTGCGCTAGCTTGTCTCGTAAGGCCAGCCGAGTGGCGGCGCTCTGTCTGCTAGCGTCGAAAGTGGCGACTCGCGGATCCGATGTGTACTGACGGACTGCGGCCGATTTGAAGCCTACAACCTAGCAAGTGTGGTGCCTTGCGGTGACACCGCACGTCTAACCACTTAGGGCCTAGTGGTAGTTTTTCTGCCCTTCTATCACATTCTGTACGCTCACGATTGTAACACGTGAACATTCGACGAGCTTTGCCGATTTCGAGATACTAGTTCACGGGCTCTGCATAATAACAATCTGCTCTTTGTCAAAGTCAATTATCTCATTGGATTTCCCCATTTGCAACCCATATCTTCGCTAGCATGATCCCCCATCCCTCTCCGTTCCGCTAACATACGAGGGTTGTGCAGAAAGTAAGTTCCGATCGGTCGCGAAATGGAAACCACTGGGAAAATCCGGTAAAGCTTTGCACAGATGTGTTGGGCAGAGTCTCTAGTATTCCCGTCGGTCGTGTCGCGTCGCTCTTTTCGGTTTTGAGTGAACAGTGAGCAATTAAAGATGCTTAGGGAATAGCGTTTCCCGCCAAGTATGAGGACCTGGTTAGAGATTTCGCCTGTGTCACGCAGCCCACATAACACGACTGTCGAGAAGTTCCTTCTTCATGCCAGTTCTCGGCCGCACACTGCAGGGGCAGTGAAGACGCTCCTGCAGCGTTTCCGATGAGAAGCGTTTGATCGCCCACAATACAATCCGTAATTGGCTCCCCCTGAGTCTCATCTCTGCTCACAAGAACCGCTGCCTATGAAGACAAAATTTTTCCACGGACAACGAGCTGCAGACCAGTGCAGATAACTGGCCGAAAGCACAGGCGGCTGCTTTGTAAAACGAGGATGTTGAAAAGTTGATACAACACTACGACAAAACTCGATGCTGGAGCGGCGACTATGTAGTGAAGTAGGTGGAAGGTGTACCTAACTGTTGAAAATAAAACGTTTCGGGTTTTCACTGTGGTTTCCATTTCGTGACCGATCGGAACTCACTTTCTGGGCCGGCCGCGGCGGTCTCGCGGTTCTAGGCGCGCAGTCCGGAACCGTGCGACTGCTACGGTCGCAGGTTCGAATTCTGCCTCGGGCATGGATGTGTGTGATGTCCTTAGGTTAGTTAGGTTTAAGTAGTTCTAAGTTCTAGGGGACTGATAACCACAGCAGTTGAGTCCCATAGTGCTCAGAGCCATTTTTTTTTTTTTTCACTTTCTGGACAAACCTCGTATTTCCCGTACTGCGTCAGCTGCCTGTAATGCCACCAGGCAATATCCAGCGTCGCGGTGGGCGTTGGTCGTAATGTTTTGGCTGTTCAGTGCATAAGTTAGTGCGTTCCCGTCTTTTTTATCATGATTAAATTAGATGCACTGATTTTTTTACTATGCAGTCACAGACTGTGGACTATAACAGTTTTTAATCATTGATAATGCCGTTTTAACTTAATTGACGTTACCTAGAACCAACCTGCTCTAAGACTTACAACTTCTTGTCAGTCGCTTTGAGCAGAATTAGTTCGATAAATTTATGGGTACTCGACAAAATACGACAGTTGAGGGAAAGGGGAAACGAATTACCAGCAATAATAACAAATGTAAAGAGTGTATGCTATAGCGAAAGTAGCAGACAAGTTACACTTGGGCGCAGGTCAGGCATTTGGAACCCTGACTTAGAGATAGGTGCTGCCCCATTGTCATATTGGAGCTCGGAAATAAAGGATGGTGACTGAGGAGTGCAGGGAAAAAACATCCTGTAGAGCGTTGATCAAACAAGTTCAACCGAATGACAAACGTAAACATGGTCCGTAGTGGGCTGTAACGTCATTTTTATTTAATCGTACGATTAGCTAATTCCGACTGCTTGTCATTGTCAAGCACTTGTAAAAGCAACATGGAAAAGCACTACATTGTCGGCATGCATCACTTGTATAACTCACGTATCCAAGTTTTTAGGTTCAAGTGACTCCTCAGACTAACAGAAACTTTAATAACGGTAATGGTGCAGAATGTACTGAACCAAACAAAATTATTCACATGACTTTGGTCAAATACGTAAGAAACTAAAGTGAACGGGCAAAAATCACGGAAATGTTTGTCCCATTTGAAAACATGTCGTGTGTGACGTCCGAATGTTGCAACTAGCTGAGGACTCCCGTTACAAACTCGTAGGACTTGTAGAGGGGAGTGAGTAGATAACATTTTGAAGTGGAACCCATATTTGAAAACATGGTAACGCGAGCATTTTTACAAGTGATTGATTAGGCATCACGCACTACATCACTTGTTTTACAGTTCCACTCATTAATAGCCAAATAAATTGTTGAGTGAGCTTGTTGACGGGTTCGCTTCAAGACGATGCAGCACGGCGTCTTCCAATTCGGGTGTGCGGCGTCTCCTTGGAGCATCACAGTCGCGCCTGCTGACGGTGAAACTACCCTTTCTCAAAGCTGTTGCGTAAATGTGGCGAAAAGGGATTGCAGTGGAGTCGAACGTCGTGGAGAACGATCTTGACAAAGGCGACGAGGAGCTCCTCCATTACCGTGAGCTTCTCCATCCGGGAGGATCACGTCGGGCTATTCTGCAAACGTGTACTCAACCATTTTGCTCCAACACTAACGGCCCCGTGAATGACCCTCGAACCAGATCAGAGAGCTGGGATAGACATCAAATGACATCAGTCGGTCCCACATAACAACACTCCACCGTTACTACCCTACTGTATACCTACCTAACAAACGGCTGTAGCATGGAAACAGTACGTTTCTGGACATCCTATACAGGTCCTGGAAGTTTTTTACGGGAATTTCATAACACCCTCCACGGTCGCTTTGTTACAGGCAGGTGTGGTGCGAATGTGGCATCATGGCGTCAGTTAAGCGCCTTTGAACATGGGATGATAATCGGTGGCAGGCGCGTTGGCTCACAGCATATTGCAAGTTACACAGTAGTCTGGCTTTCCTAGGTGGACACTGTCTACGGTGGGCCTTCTGTGTCGCAGAGACATCGTTTCCGCAAGCGTAAACCGCCCTGCAGAGCTGGCAGGCGCCACGTCGCCTCGGCTCAGCCATCCGGCACCAGCGACCGTCCGTCCACTGGGAGCCAGCCCACTGCCTGTTTGGGCGTGGGCCGCTGCGAACCCATTTCTGCGAGCTCTATACGGAACTTTTGGCCACTTAGTGTATAATGATAAGAGCGCGGGGCTAAGAGAGATGCCCGGCGAGCGTCAAACCGTGCACAACATGTTGTTGATATAACAAAAAGAAAACTTCTGGCGTAATTCACATCTCTATATACGAAAGGTTACACGCTGTCTGACTGACTGAGTCACCAGCGTCCAGCCCAAACCGCTAAGGATAGAAACTTGAAAACTGAAGAAGGTGTGGATCATACACTGTAGGCGTCGTTTAAAAACAGATCTTTCGAAATTCCATCCCTAAGGGGGTGAAATGGGGTATGAAGGCTTTTATAAAAAAAAAAAAAAGTCGCTATCAAGCCAATTTTGAAACTAGACCTACGCAAAACTGGTACTTGGTTTCTCGGTCAGAAATAAAGAAACATGTGTTTCAGAATTTTTGGAAATTTAACCCTATGGGGGTGAAACAGTGGATGAAAGATTTTTTTGAATATATATCATTATTAAAGAACTACTAAAGTGTTCTTAAAGCTGCGTCTATGAACGTTGGTACATCGAAGAGCCAAAGAAGCTCGTATAGGCATGTGTACTCAAATACAGAGATATGTAAACAGGCAGAATACGGCACTGCGGTCGACAACGCGTATAGACCTATAAGACAACAAGTGTCTGGCACAGTTGTTAGATCGGTTACTGCTGCTACAATGGCAGGTTATAAACATTTAGGTGAGTTTGTACGAGGTGTTATAGTCGGCGCACGAGCGATGGGACACAGCATCTCCGAGGTAGCGACGAAGTCGAGATTTTTTCGTACGCCACTTCACTAGTTTACCGTGAATGTCAGGAATCCGGTGAAACACCAAATCTCCGACATCGCTGCGGCCGGAAAAAGATCCTGCAAGAACGGGACGGACGACGACTAAAGGGAGTCGTTCAACGTGACAGAAGTGCAACTCTTCCGCAAATTGCTGCAGGTTTCAGCGCTGGCCATCAACAAGTTTCAGCGTGCGAACCATTCAACGAAACACCATCGATATGGGGTTTCGAAGCCGAAGGCACGCTCCTGTACCGTTGATGTACGCACGACACAAAGCTTTACACCTCTCCTGGGTCCGTCAACACCGACATTGGACTGTTGATGACTGGAAATATGTTGACTGTTCGGATGAGTCTCGTTTCAAATTGTATCGAGAGGATGGACGTGTACTGGAATGGAGATAACCTCATGAATCCATGGACCCTGCATGTCAGCAGTGGACTGTTCAAGCTGGTGGGGCGTCTGCAGTTGGAGTGTATGGGACCCTCTGATACGTCTAGATACGACTCCGACAGGTGACACATACGTAAGCATCCTGCCCGTATCACATGCATCCATTCATGTCCATTGTGCATTCCGACGGACTTGAGCAATTCCAGCAGGACAATGTGACACTCTATACGGCCAGAATTGCTAGAGAGTAGCTCCAGGAACACTCTTCTGATTTTAAACACTTCCGCTGGCCACCAAATTCCCCGGACATGAACATTATTGAGCATATCTGGGATGCCTTGGAACGTGCTGTTCAGAAGAGATCTCCACCGCCTCATACTCTTACGGATTTATGGACAGCCCTGCAGGATTTATGGTGTCAGTTCCCTCCAGCACTACTTCAGACATTAATCGAGTCCATGCCGGTTCGCGTTGCGACACTTCTGTGTGCTCGCGGGAGCCCTACACGATATTAGGCAGGTGTACCTGTTTTTTTGGCCCTTCATTGCGTTTGACTTCTGGTTATATATAAAAAAATACTTGTTTCAGTGTTTTTGGAAAGTGATCCCCTAAGGGGACGAAATAGGGGGTGAGATTTTTTATGAAAATATTCTATTATGAAAGCATTTTCAAGCTAAATGTATGAACATTTAAATTTGGTTTCTCAGCTAGAAAAAATACATGTGTCACTGTTTTTGGAAATTCAGCCGCTATGGCGGTGCGACGGGGGATCTATGAAAATTTGTATTTGACTTGTCTATTGGAAGTAAAGCATACGCATGTCACTGTTTTTGGAAATTCAACCCCTAAGAGGATGAAATAGAGGTGAAATGTTTTACGAAAATATTTAATTGCGAAAAGATTTTTATAGCAAATTCTTCGAAAACTGGGGTTTGGCTTCTCGGTTAGAGAAGAAAAAACACATGTTTCACTGTTTTTGGAAAGTCAACCCCGTTTGGATAGACTGTGGATCTAATACTGTAGACATCGTTTAGCAAGTGATTGTCCGAAATTTTACTCCCAAGTGGGTGAATAGGGGATGAAAGGCTTTTTGAAAGTATGTAGTTATTAAGCGAGTTCTGAAGCTACAATACGAAAACTGGCATTTGCTTTCTCAGTCAGGAAATAAAAATACGTATCTTAGCATTTTTGGAAGTTCGGTCACTAAGGGGGTAAAATAGTGCGTGAAAGTTTTTAAAAATAAACAATTACTGAAAAACTGCTAAAGGATTTTTAAGGCTACATCTGTGACAATTGGTATTTGACACCTCGGCTAGAAATAAAAAAATACGTGTTTCAGTGTTTCTCGAAATTCAGGCGCTAAGCGAGTGGAATAGGGGACGAAAATTTTTAAGAAAATAGTTCGTCACACAAAAAATTTAAAGCTAAATTTATGAAAATTGGTATTTCACTTCTCGGTTAGCCATAAAGAGATATTTTTTGGCGAATGAAAGTTGCTATGGAAATATCTGCACAAGAACGCAGAAGGTATGATTAACAAAAACTTTGAGCTTCAGCTACCAGAATCACATTTGGTCAGAAGTGCATTCGGAAAAGACCATGCTTATATGGCCTTAGTTAGCGTGGAAAGCTTAGACGGTGCTGCAATTTGTGACCAACGTAACACTTCTATTAAATAAAAACGAAAGTTCTGCAGGCCATACAGTTCACGCGAGTGGAGCAGCGGGCGCTAACGTAGTAATCTATAGATAGGAAGGAGACTCCCTATACTGGAACGGCGTATGAGTCTTGACAGACACACTGTCCGAGCAGAGGTATGCGGACACCCCTATGAAACGCGGAATTCACCAATAAAAGGAGGCTGGGAGTATTGTGTTGTCGTGTTGTCTGTAGAGAAACTTAAACAGCAGGAGAGCTCTGCGACCTCTACATCAACATCTACATACAGGGTGGCAATTACTGAACTATATGAAATAAAATCGTCATAACGTCTGAACGGTTTGTGTTAGGACGTTCAAACTGCACGGTTGACCGCGAGGCATTGTGGCAATTGTATGATTCGGTTTAGCGACGAAGACCACTTTCATTTGAATGGTTTCATCAGTAAGCAAAACTGGCGCATTTGCGGGACCGAGAATCCACATTTAACTGTTGAGAAATTTCTTCACCCGCAACGGGTGACTGTGTCGTGCGCAATGTCCAGTCGCGGAATAATCGGTGCGAAGTTCCTTGATGGCACGGTGACTACCGAACGGTACGTGAAGGTTTTGGAAGATGATTTCATCCACATTATCGAGTGTGACCCCGATTTCGACAAGATGTGGTTCATTCAAGACGGAGCTCTACCCCATCGAAGTAGAAGAGTGTCTGATGTCGTGCAGGAGCACTCTTTGGACTGCATTCTGGCTCTGGGGTATCCAGAGGCCACTGGCGTGGGCCTCGATTGGGCGCCATATCCTCCGGATCTGAACACATGCGGCCCCTGTTTCTGGGGCTATATTGTAAGTAGCCTGTTTATGTGTTTGTATGCTGGCAGCGCTATGAAGCGCTATAGACTGCATTAATATCACTGAGGACGAAGTAGACGTGTGTCGGTAATAGAGATTTGATGTGGGTAATTGAATTATTGACAATTATATAATTGAATTATTGACAGTTATATAATTTTTAGAACTGGTTGTCACATGATTAAGTTAAAATCTGCTAAATAAATTGTTTGCTCTGCAACAAAATCTTTCCTTTGCTAACCACCTGCCTATTAGTAGTTAGAGCCTACAGCAGTTAGAATCTTTTATTTAGCTGGCTGTATTGGTGCTTGCTGCATCGCTGTAATTCGTGTCATGAAGATTTTCTGTAAGGTAAGTGACTTATGAAATGTATCGGTTATTGTTAGGATTTCTTCTAGTCAGGGCCATTCTTTTGTGTTAAGTAATTGTCAGATTGTGTTGCATATGTATATTTTGAATTATTAATGAATAGAATAAGTTTGATTTGTATTTGTCAGGAATAATTCTGTAGGTCAGAAATGATATGATAAAAAAAATAACAAAGTGATACTACTTCAGTTTCACTCAGCAGTTTTAGTAGGTTCAGTTGCATTAAGCAATTTAAGTAAAAACTTAGAAGTTTCACCTTCTCAATTATTGCAATTTAAGTAAGAAATTATTAAATAAAGTAGTTCCAATATTAAGGTGTATTTCAATAACACCAAAACCATTGCTGTGCTGAAAACAGCAATTCAGGAGGCCATCGACAGCATATATGTTCCGAGACTTCAGCGGGTCACGCAGAATTTCGCTATTTGTCTGGGCCACATCATCGCCAATGATGGCTGGCATATCAAACATGTCCGAACCTAAAACCGAATACCTTTAGTGGCGTTTACATGTTGAATAAGGTGTGTGCACGCCGTAGTTTGTAAGTAATTTACGTTTTTTTTTCATATAATTGTCAGCCTCTATACAGGGTGGTCCACTGATAGTGATCGGGCCAAATATCTAACGAAATAAACAAAAAACTAAAAAACTACAAAGAACGAAACTCGTCTAGCTCGAAGGGGGAAACCAGATGGCGCTAAGGTTGCCCTGCTAGATGGCGCTGCCATAGGTCAAACGGATATCAATTGCGTTTTTTTAAAAACAGGAAACCCCATTTTTATTACATATTCGTGTAGTACGTAAAGAAATATGAATGTTTCAGTAAACCGGCATAATATGCACTATTGGGCAACGGAAAATCCATGATGGCTGAAACAAGTGGAACATCAGCGACCTTGGTGGGTTAATGTATGGTGCGGCATTATGGGAGGAAGGATAATTGGCCCCCATTTTATCGATGGCAATCTAAATGGTGCAATGTATGCTGATTTCCTACGTAATGTTCTACCGATGTTACTAAAAGATGTTTCACTGCATGACAGAATGGCGATGTACTTCCAGCATGGTGGATGTCCGGCATATAGCTCGCGTGCTGTTGAAGCGGTATTGAATAGCATATTTCATGACAGGTGGATTGGTCCGCACGTTCACCGGATCTGACGTCCCCGGATTTCTTTCTGTGGGGAAAGTTGAAGGATATTTGCTACCGTGATCCACCGACAACGCCTGACAACATGTGTCAGCGCATTGTCAGTGCATGTGCGAACATGACGGAAGGCGAACTACTCGCTGTCGAGAGGAATGTCGTTACACGTATTGCCAAATGCATTGAGGTTGACGGACATCATTTTGAGCATTTATTGCATTAATGTGGTACTTACAGGTAATCACACTGTAACAGCATGCGTTCTCAGAAATGATAAGTTCACAAAGGTACATGTATCTCATTGGAACAACCGAAGTAAAATGTTCAAACGTACCTACGTTCTGTCTTTTAATTTAAAAAACCTACGTGCTACCAACTGTTCATCTAAAATTGTGAGCCATATGTTTGTGACTATTACAGCGCCAAAGCGAAAAAAGTGGTCCAACTAAAAATCCATATTTCTTTACGTACTACACTAATATGTAATAAAAATGAGGCTTCCTATTTAAAAAAAACGCAGTTGATATCCGTCTGACCTATGGCAGCGCCATCTAGCGGGCCAACCATAGCACCATCTGGTTTCCCCCTTCAAGCTAGATAAGTGTCGTTCTTTGTAGTTTTTTCGTTTGAGCTTATTTCGTAAGATATTTGGCTCGGTCACGATCAATGGACCACCCTGTATACTCCCTAAGCCACTGTACGCTGTGTCACGGTGGGTACCCTGTACCGCTGTTAGTCATTTCGTTTCATGTTGCACTCGAAACAGAGCGAGGAAAAGAGGACCACCTCTGATTCCGTAGATTTTCCCGGCGTCTTATGTGCTCCCGTACGAGCCCTATTTTCTCTTATCTTCCTGGTACTTATGCCAAATGTACCTTGGCTGCAGTAGAATCCGTCTGTGGTCCAATGCTGGTTCTGTAAATTTTCCCAATAATGTTCCTCGAAATGAACTTCGCCTTGCCTCCAGGGAATTCCATTTCAGTTCCCGAAGCACTTCGAACGTGGACTAGTGACTGGATGTCACCTGAGTACAATGTCCACCAGAGACATTTCAGTCCTTCTAAGGCTGCCCAATTCGACTTGTGGTGACGTGATTGCGTAGTGGAAAGGCGCAGGAACAGCCACAACTGAATCGAGACCAGCCGCACCTCATGTGCTGCGGCACGGGAAGCGTCGAGCACTGCAGAGGGTGGTTGTAGAAAAGTCATAGGAGATCAGCTGGACCAATCACACGCAAGTTCCAAAGTGCCGCCAACAGACTAGGTAACAAAGTCGCTGTGTGTAGGGGGTCGACAAGAGTGGAGAGCAGTGATCCGGCAAGCTGCTCGGGAGCCAGACGCTTCTTCTGTGGTCAGCGTTAGGCGACGTTTGAAGTGGTGCAAAGAGCGACACTTCTGGGCAGTAAAAAATATGGCGTAATGTAGCGCTGAAACTGTTTGCTCGAATAAAATAGCAACTGGAAATTAAGCGGCTGAAGGCGTTTTTATTCGACATTTTATACTGAACAGCTGGGGCCCCGCAACCATCTGGTCAACGATGGATTTACAAAGAAACTTTACAGTGTCGTGCCTGGAAACCAGTGATTTGGAGTGATCATTCAGGCTGCACCCTGTGTCAATCCGATGATAGGATTTGGGTCTGAAAATTGCTTGTAGACTGTCCCCTGTAATCATATGTAATGCCATACAGAAGTAAGGAGGAGGTGGTGTCACAGTACGGATGGGTTTTCTGTGGTTGTGGTGTAGTCCCCTGACTGATCTTAAGGAAACGCTAAATACATAAGGATATGAACACATCTTCCAGCGATGTGCACAGCGTACAGTTGACGAACAGTTCGGAAACGTTGGCTGTATAAGCACGACAATGCAACCAGTCACGAGGCAGCATCTGTGAGACAATCGGTTGTGTACGGTAACATAGCTGACGTGCTCTGGCCTGCCCAGAGTCCCAACCTGAACCCGATGCTACACCCTTAGGGTGAGTCAGAACGTCGACTTTGTCGCAGACACCAGGGTCCTATGACTACCTTCTCTGGTGTCAGATCTTGAGGAAGAATGGACAGCCAATCCTTCACAGACATTCACACAGCTCATGGAACGCGTCCCCAGTTGAGTTCAAGCGGTCATAAAGACTAAGGGTGGACATACTCCATGTTGATGTCGACTAACGGGTGCCCTGATCCTTTTGACCACGTATGGTACTTCTATTGAACAGTGAGCCGAAGCTCAATATTGTAAGGCCTCCGTAGAGAGGTAGAATGTGAAGTATAACGTTTCACATTACATATATGCTATGGTGAGATATAAATAAAACACATTTATGAACATACATATGTCACTTTTTTTTGCACTTTTATCTCGTTATCTAACACGCTCTCTGTCTCCACCCCTGTGCAACTATATATATATATATATATATATATATATATATATATATATATATATATATATATATATATAGTTGCATAGGGGTGGAGACAGAGAGCGTGTTAGATAGCGAGATAAAAGTGCAAGAAAATGTGATATATATATATATATATGTGTGTGTGTGTGTGTGTGTGTGTGTGTGTGTGTGTGTGTGTGTGTGTGTGTGTGTGTATGTGTGTGTCCTGAATTTCTGTGGCTAAAAAGAATTTGAGGTAAAAGTGTAGTTTAGGTGTTGGCAGTTCTTACAAGACATGTTGACGTTGGTAACATCACAGTAGATGCGAAAGTGGCATTATGATCATCTGATCATGTTACAAATATTGTTAGTTAAACGCATTGTCTGTGGTAGCGCTGTTCTCGAAGTCCAAGAGCAGATTCTTTGCTGGCCATCACTTTTAAGGCATTTTAGGCCGATACATTATTAGTCACAAGGCACAAATTGTCGACGCACACGATTTTCACTACCGTATTTGCAATAACGACACCGCCACATCAGCCAGTATCCTTGCTTGCAGTATTTTCAAAATCTTCGAGAAAGTAATGTACTCAAGAGTGGTTAGCCATCTCAACAGTAATGGGATACTTAATAAATCATAGTTCGGATTTCAAAAATGCTGTTCCACTGAGACAGCAATATACAATTTCACTGTCCACATAATAGCGTCTTTAAATGGTAAAACGTCACCAATAGGAATTTTTTGTGACTTGTTCAAAGCATTTAATTGTGTGAACCATGACATTATGTTACAGAAATTACAATTCTATGGTATAAATGGAATAGTGTATGAGTGGTTTAAGTCATACCTACAGAACAGGAAGCAAAAAGTTTTCTTATATGGGTCAAGTGATTTAAATAAGTTTGCCACTTCACGTAACTGGAGTGAAATTACATTAGGTGTTTCACAGGTGTCAATCATGGGTCCCCTTCTGTTCCTGATATATTATGTGAACGACCTCCCTTCCTATCTGAAACAGGAAGCTGAACTGACATTGTTTGCTGATGATACAAGCATCATTATTAATCCAGTAAAAGAAACTCCAATTGAAAATCATACAAATAAGGTCTTTGGAAAAGTCATTAATTGGTTTTTCTGAAAATTAACTTGCTCTAAACTTTGAAAAAACACAGTACATCCCTTTTCCGGCTGCAAAAAGTACAGTTCCTTCAATAAATGTAACACATCAACAGAAGTCAGTAGACAGGGTAGAGCATACTAGGTTTTTGGGTGTACATATAGATGAGAATCTTAATTGGGCAATTCATATTTTGGATCTTCTAAAGCGACTACGTTCAGCAACTTTTGCAATCATAATAATAGCCAATTTTGTGGATATAGAAATTAGTAATCTAACATACTTTGCATACTTTCACTCTCTGATGTCATCTGGAATAATATTTTGGGGTAACTCAACATTTAGACAAAAAGTATTCACTGCTCAAAAGAAAGTGGTTAGAATAATGTGTGGGGTTCATAGTCGCACATCTCGTAGGCATATTTTTAAAAGATTGGGAATTCTTACAACAGCCTCACAGTACATTTACTCACTAATGAAATGTGTTCTCAACAACATGGACCAGTTTAAAAACAACAGCGACATTCATGATTATAATACCAGAAAAAAGAAAGAATTACACTATCCTTTACTCAACCTATCTTTGGCACAGAAAGGGGTAAAATATGCTGCTATAAAAATTTTCTACAAATTACCAGATGAAATAAAATGTCTGACAGACAGCTGTAATAGCTTCAAAAAAAAATGGAAATCATATCTCCTTGACAACTCTTTCTATACCATAGATGAATTCTTGAATAGGAATAAATAAACCTATTAAATATAGTATATGCATTTTGTGCCATTTAAGGGAATGGGGTAAAAATAGAAATGTTAATCTTTAACTCTGTATTATATATATATATATATATATATATATATATATATATATATATATATATATATATATATATATATATTAAAAAATCTTGTTTCATATGTGCATTTCTTGTGCACTTGACACGTTCCACATCATAACGGCTACCATACCATGCGATTGATCAATGATCAATGGAACACGCAACCAACTAACTAATCCCACTGGTGTCCTGTTAGTTAGTTATGTGTCCCACTGATCAATCCCACTGGTAACCGTTGTGGTGTGGAACGTGTCAAGTGCATAAGAAATGCACACATGAATCAAGGTTTTTCTTTTTCGTAAGCTTAAAATTTTTATTACCTACCCCATTCCCTTAAATGGCATACAATGCATATGTTATACCTATGGATTTATTTATTCCTGACACTGTAATGCTGATGCAGTATGATGGGTGATGCATTGTGTAACGGCCACATTGTCGTGACATAATACAAGGGAATGGAATACCCGAAGTAGCAAATTTATTCTCCATTACACGACAGATGCGGGTACAACAATGTAGGAACAGTCAGCTACGCTTTGGCAGGAATTACTCCCAGTCGTTCATGGCATAGTTAGTGTTTAAATTCTCTCCCCCTTAAACCGAAATTAAATTATTATGACTTAATAATATCTGGTTACCTGAATGGAAATTTTTGGGCGAGAGAAGTTGATTCACCAATACTTTTAACACAAATATCTCCCAAATTCCCAGGTATTGATTTAATTCATGTTTGAATTCTCAGGTCTATAAAGCAAAATGATTAATGTTATGTAAAGGGCAGTTACAGTTCGTAATCATATTCTGCCTGCCTCTCGATGTCAGCACCTGGAATAAAATTTCTGTGACTCTACAGAATTCCGGCGATCGTCGACTGAAAATTCTTAAAATATTCAGCACACAACTGTACACCATGGGGAAGCCATTTGCGTGCTATGACATACTCGCTCTGCAGCATGCGGGTCAGTGTCTAAGTTGTGTATTAATTTCGATAAAAATCCAGAAATTAGTCTCTAAAAATAGAGCATAAACGACCGTGGTGCATGCTGCACTGATTTTCCAGGATACAAAGTTCCCTACGAGTTACGACTCACAAAATAATGTTCCGAGTAATGGAGAAGGGAGGAGTTAAACCGACCAAAGAATTAAACGTCCCTTTTCCATTCATGAAATTACGTTTTCCCATAAATGATCTTCATGCTTAATTTTCAGGAAACATCATCCTTTTGTATGAGATGAAATTTTATCATAAGTTATCAAATTACTTCCTGTATTCAAAATGGCCGCTTCCAATAATGTCGCTAATTACAGTTCAGCTGCGATCATACCATCGATTCCGCTCCGCAATTGCTAAGTCAGAAGTAAGTAAGTTCCTACCACACTTAATGTTCCACATTATATCCATAGAGTAAATATCTCTGGAGTGAGCATTCACATGCACAGAACAGATTGTGTGTTGTCAACATGCACTGCCGGCCTGGTCACGTGATCTCGGGACGTCGTGTGTTTGTTCGTATAGCGCCCTGTATATTTAGAATGTACTACATCCCTAGTACAGACGGATTCTTTTCGTACGTGTCGTGGATTATTTATATATGTTGCGAAGACATTTCAACAGTATCTATTTGATACCGGGAATAAACCAGCTACGTAACTTTTAAGGGCAAGTGATATTACATTCTGCTTTTTTGCGATAGGTGTCACAGTTCAGATGCACTCGATTTTTGGTAGTTTTCGGCATGATACGGCACTTTATAGTATTACAGAGCCTGACGTACATTTTTGCAGTGATAGTCCTAGTCCTACGAAACGACTTGACAGTACGCTAGTACTTTTGCAAGTGTCCGAAAAACACCGAATTTGTAGCACATTAGCTATTATATCCCTGCTAATTCGTCCTTTTTTCTTGTATTTCTGCGTATTTATTTTCTCGTTTTTGCTACCTAAAACACAATTTTTCTTACTGGTGGCACTTTGAGATATTTATTTAACGCATTTTAAGTACTTGCTCCAAGTTTATTAAATAAATAGTAGACTGAGTAATCTATATACATAACCGACAAGTCACTGATAAATGCATGGAGGATTTACTGAAACAACTAACCATTCCCTTTCGTGTTCCACTAGCAAATTTACGAGAGGAAGCGATTGTAAGGTTTTGTACGAGCTGTAATATCTGTTATATAGTCATAAAATCGTAGAAAAATAGGTCTACAGAATCAAGCCTTAATTATAAGGCGTCTCGAAATTTTTAAACATGTAGAGTGTCTCTTACTAATATGATAACTATAATTAGAGCTACATGGTATGTACCCATGAAAAGTTACTATCCCTCATTTCTCATATTTTTCTTTGCATCCGTAGCAACAAACAACAGTAATTCACCCTCGCTATTACACTATCAACAAACGGTGAAACACAACAAAAACCCTTGATATTATAAACTTCAAACGCTGCAGAAAGCACACACGCACAGCGAAGTCCCGAAAACACGTGAAAATCCTGGTTTAATGTTGACAACATGCGTAGAACGCAATGCTCACTCGAGAGATATTTACTCTATGATTATATCCACAGAGTTTTTATATCACGAGTCAGAGATAGTCTCACTCTCTCGCTGTCGCAATGAGTCTTTGATCCATCCAGACCACTTGCGCAGCTACCTGTGAATAGTTGCGCTGTAGTGATGGGCTAAACTGCGATTTTCCGATATCAGTGATTTCTATCAACAAACGGTGAAACACAACAAAAACCCTTGATATTATAAACTTCAAACGCTGCAGAAAGCACACACGCACAGCGAAGTCCCGAAAACACGTGAAAATCCTGGTTTAATGTTGACAACATGCGTAGGGGTCAACAGAAACCTCCGATCTTACTCGTCTGCTTTGACCCGTGACGTAAGCGTGTTGTGGTGTGTGACGTCATTACGGCGCGGAGTTTAGTCTTGTTTTTGTTTGTGGTGCTCTCTGGTGGTGTGATCATGGTTTTCGTTTGTTTTAATTTAATGCTCATTGCTGTATGTCGGGTGAGTTTGTTATTGAGTGTATTTGGTTGTGGTTTTTTGTTTAGGAATGGATATGAAAGACCGCCTTAATAGTGTTCGGTTGAGGGCGATGATGGGCGAGACAGCGTTAGAACTTATCAAGTTCTTACAACTATTCGGTTTAATCGCCGAAGTTGTTAAGTGTTCTCTTTGCCTTGAGGCGATGAAATTGGTTAAAGTTCCGGCCTCTCGGACCAGCGACGGATACATGTGGTGTTGCCGGAAAGATGGCGTATGGCTTTCTATAAGGCGTGGTACCTGGTTCGAGAAGTCTAGATTGGGCATGCGTGAGATTGTGCTTATTACATATTATTTTTGTTATAGATGCCCACAGAGTTTTTGCGCGTTTGAGACTGGTGTGAGTGAGAGGACTGTTTTAGACTGGTATTCCTTTTGTCGTGAAGTGTGTTCGGAATTTATTAAGTACAGGGGTAAGTTGGGTGGGCATGGGGTGCTTGTGGAGGTGGACGAGTCGCAGTTTGGTAAAAGGAAGTATGGGAGGGGGAAGTCTGTGGCTGGTCTTTGGGTGTGGGGGGCTGTTGTTCACGGGGGTGGGGGTACTGAATGTGTTTTTAGGGTTGTGGAGGGGAGGTCGAAGGTTGAATTAGTGGGGTTAATTGAGGAGTATGTAGAGCCCGGGTCCACAATAGTTTCTGATGCTTTTTCTTCTTATAGGGGGTTGGGTGACAGGGGATTTAATCATTTAGTAGTGAACCACAGTCTAGAATTTAAGAATTATGATACTGGGGCTTGCACTAACACAATTGAGGGGATGTGGGGGGCGGTTAAGTCAGTTCTTGGGAGGGGGAAGAGGCGCTCTTCCAACCTTCAGTCTCATTCAGATGAGTACTGTTGGCGGAAGAGTGTCCCAGAGGCCTATTGCATTTTTCGGGTTTTTTTAAGGGCTGTGGGTAAAATGTATAGGCCGAAAGTGGTTAGTTAGGGTGCATTTGTGTGTGATTGTGGTGGCCAATCTAGTTTGTGGGGCTGGAACTTTTTTGAGGTAAGTTCCGTTTTTTTTTGTTTTTGATGTATGTTTTGTGTCAACAGAAACATCCGATCTCACGCGTCGGCTTTGACCCGTGACGTTAGGGACCTACACATTGATCTGTAGCGTAGCCCTGAATACGAGGTTAGGTTGGGAGGTTTTTTTTTGGCGGGGGGGGGGGGGGTCAGGGGGGGGGGCGCAGCCCCACCCCCTGCCTGGCCTCGAGTACCACTTGTTTATTATTATCTTTGTTCGATCGTAATTTATGTGATTGGGAGCTGTTGTAGATGTATGTAGGTGTAAGGGAAGTATTGGTTTTTTAGGTTGGTGTTGGGGGATGTGATCGGTAGGTTCTGTTGAGCTATATAGGTGAAGGGAAGTGTTCGATCGTAATTTATGTGATTGGGAGCTGTTGTAGATACCTACACATTGATCTGTAGCGTAGCCCTGAATACGAGGTTAGGTTGGGAGGTTTTTTTTTGGCGGGGGAGGGGTCAGGGGGGGGCGCAGCCCCCCCCTGCCTGGCCTCGAGTAACACTTGTTTATTATTATCTTTGTTCGATCGTAATTTATGCGATTGGGAGCTGTTGTAGATGTATGTAGGTGTAAGGGAAGTGTTGGTTTTTTAGGTTGGTGTTGGGGGATGTGATCGGTAGGTTCTGTTGAGCTATATAGGTCAACGGAAGTGTTCGATCGTAATTTATGTGATTGGGAGCTGTTGTAGATGTATGTAGGTGTAAGGGAAGTGTTCGTTTTTTTTTTTTTTTTGTATTGGAGGATGTGATCGGTAGGTTCTGTTGAGCTACATAGGTCAAGGGAAGTGTCCGATTCTGGATAGGAATGTGTTTTTTGGTATTTGGTCAGTTTTGTGATGTTGATTTATTTCGTTGTTTTGCGTGGTTTTGTATGGCGGTCGGTGGCTACATTTGTGTATATTTAGTTTGTCCCCACCCAAAAACCCCCAATTTCCCACGCTTGTCCCGTTAGAGTCATTAGGCTTTTTGTGAAACTTGTGTATTTCAGTGTTTATAATACGTATGCGATGTTTTTATATCCGCCATATTGGATAATACGTATGCGATGTTTTTATATCCGCCATATTGGAATTGTCGTTTATAGTCGTTTCCGCTACATTTGTGACGTCATGGGTCAAAGCCGACGGGTAAGATCGGACGCTTCTGTATTTCCCTTCAAATGCTGCAGAAAGCACACACGCACAGCGAAGTCCCGAAAACACGTGAAAATCCTGGTTTAATGTTGACAACATGCGTAGAATGCAATGCTCACTCCAGAGATATTTACTCTATGATTATATCCACAGAGTTTTTATATCACGAGTCAGAGATAGTCTCACTCTCTCGCTGTCGCAATGAGTCTTTGATCCATCCAGACCACTTGCGCAGCTACCTGTGAATAGTTGCGCTGTAGTGATGGGCTAAACTGCGATTTTCCGATATCAGTGATTTCTGTGAATGCTGCTTTTCAGTATCTGTTATTCTTAACTGTGATTTGTCGCAGTTAAGAGTCGCAGTTAAGGAACACAGGTCGTGTATCCCTCCGCCACTGCTATTTCTGCGATTTCTGCTACTTCCGCGATTTCTGCTACTTCTGCGATTTCTGTGACCTATGCTACTTCTGCGATTTCTGTGATTCCTGCGATTTCTGCGACTTACCACCGTATGAAAAAGTTACATCTGTCAACACAGAAAATTGCATCTCAACAAAACTGTCATTGGCAAGTATGTTTTACGTTTTTTCTTCTGTTGGCTTTAATTTTGTATTAAAGAAACAACTGTGAAAATATTAATAGTGTAATTAATATGTAAGTAGCCGTACAGTACCGTAATAGTTCGTATTTTGAAAATGAATTCTAACATATTATTATGTTCACAGGTACCTGAGCTACATTTCAGTCACTCAGTAAAGTGATAACTCAAAATATCATTGTCAACAGATCTGAAGAAATTGCCACTGCGTCTTTAGACCGTTTTCGTCAAACGAGAGGTTAGTTTCTAAGCGTTTCGATGGACTTAATTACTTCAGTGAGATCGTTCTTGCAAATGTGATATTCATTATAGCAAATATTAGCAATCTACTCTGTCAATTATATTGCTAGTAATTTATGACAGCAACAATTGTTTAATAATCCTTGTGTTTTTGCAGACACAGTTCTGACTCTGATTACTGGTTGCTGTACGTATCTATCCACATCAAGGCTGTTGAGAGAGACTCATGTAGATTCAAGACAGCTCTTAGAGGATTTGCAGTTTAAAAGTGAAATAATTGTGAAATAAGTGTGTGAATGATTAAACTGTGTTTTATTGAAGTTGTTGTGGGATTTTAAAGGAATAATAAGTCTCAGATACAGTGAGTGAATAATAAAAATCTCATTTTCCACATGTTTAAGCCGTCCTATACCCATAATTTTCCGCCACTTACTTATTGGTAAACACTTGTTGGAGAGTGACATGCCGCCCCCCCCCCCCCCCCCACCGTTTCTCCACAATCTTGGTGTGACACTGACCTGTAACATATCCCGAAGTCTACAATATGCATTTTGAAGCTGTTGATATGAAAGTGGGAAGTACAGATCTTCCAGTTAAATCAGGAATAGCTTAAGTGCATTACTTGAAAGTAACGCAGGAAAAGCTTACTTATGTAGGTGGTAGTAGTGTCGGCAAAAAGTTCTTGTGTGTGAAGTTGCCATGTAGAACACCAGGTGTAAAACGTTTCTCCCGAGTCTTGAACTGTGTCAAAACAAAAGTGAGGCATGCATATGACTCTTTTCATTTCTCTACACTTATACAGATGTCTGATTTCTGCTGTGTTAACATTGCAAAGTCCTGTAGGCATGTGGAGTATTAACCAAAACTGTCATATTGGAAGCAGAATCAAACACATTTGTTACGTTACTTGATATTTTCAGGAGAAAAAGGCAATGTTGCTTCTTATTAATATAATACATTCAGAGTCACAGCAGTATTTGACCAACCATAACTGATGCTGAATGTGCATGTCGTCATATAATTTGAAGGGCTTATTTCAATAGTGGTACAAGTCCATTACCTCCACTTTTCTGTCTATAATGCTTCTCAAATTAGTGATACAAACAAACATAAATAAAGGTTCATCTCTAGCAAGAAGCCATATGCTTGAATATTTCTGGTATCTCAACTGCAGATTTTTCAGCGCTCATTTAACTTTACGACTCTGTATCTCAAAATGAACAAAAATGGACTTGTACCACTATTGAAATAAGCCCTTCATATGCACACACAGCACATCCATCTCGTGAGGCACAAGGCTCTCATAACGAAGTACGTACGTCGGTCAACAGATGACACTAGGAAAAGTATGTTAACTGCGCTTTTTAGTTGCTGCTTGCGACTCTTAGTTGCGATTTGTCACAGAATTCGCAGTTTGACTCGGTAGCGAATAGCGTAGTATGAACTTTGCTCAACAGATGGCAGTGCTAACTGCAATTTTTAGTTGCTACTTGCGACTCTTAGTTGCGACTTGTCACGGAAATCGCAGTTGGACTCAATAGTGTATCGCAGAGATGAGCGTAGTACGAACTTTGACCCACAGATGGCACTGTTAACCGCGCTTTCTAGTTGCTACTTGCGACTCTTAGTTGCGACTTGTCACGGAAATCGCAGTTAGACTCGATACCGTATCGCAGAGATGGACGTAGTACGAACTTTGGCCAACAGATGGCACTGTTAACCGCGCTTTCTAGTTGCTACTTGCGACTCTTAGTTGCGACTTGTCACGGAAATCGCAGTTAGACTCGATACCGTATCACAGAGATGGACGTAGTACGTACTTTGGCCAACAGATGGACTGTTAACTGCGCTTTTTAGTTGCTACTTGCGACTCTTAGTTGCGACTTGTCACGGAAATCGCAGTTGGACTCCATAGCGTACCGCAGAGATGGACGTAGTACGAACTTTGGCCAACAGATGCCACTGTTAACCGCGCTTTTTAGTTGCTACTTGCGACTCTTAGTTGCGACTTGTCACTGAAATCGCAGAAAGCAGTGCTAAATTCGACCAATAGACGGCACACGTCTTTGAATGTGAAATACTACTTGCGACTGCTAACTGTGACTGAAATCGCAGTTAGATTCTGTAAAGTTGCTACTGTGATATCTGTGACTTCTCAGTCACTGTGATTTCTAACAGATACGTGATTTCCTACCCACCACTATTGTGCTGGAAGATAAAAAGTGCCAGGAAAAGGGTGATACTACTACAGTGTAATGTATACGTTATTGCAAGAGCAACGTTACATACATCTGCCTCCAACAGTAGTCTCGAACGCTACGTCTTTTCATCCACTCTGCCCAAATACTGTGGGCTTCGCACCGGTCAGAGATGTTCGAGTCTCACGTAGACGTCAATAACCCCACAAGTGGAATGCGGTAATTGTGCTTAAACTATCTCCCACAAACTAACTGGCAAATGAATTAATTGTTCGTAGCTCCTCATCTTACATCAGGTTCATTAAAAGCAAACATTCAATGATATTTAAGGATGTAAGAATCTTCAAATGAACTTGCAATCTAACTGAATTTATATCGAGATACTTCACTAAACGGTGAAATGTATCTTTCTTTGAGTTATGCAGTGAAGTTATAGCTCGCTGGAAAATGTCGTTCGATGCCCGCTGATGAAGCTGAAAATTTTTAGCAATTCTGAAATTTTACTGGAAATGATTATTTTCTCACTACAGATTGCCCAGAATCCGCCAATGTGTTATGACAGCATACTTAATGCAAAATGGATGGTAGCTCCGTAAGCAGGATTTCATTAAATATTTTTGATTGGAATAATTAATCTTCCTTCAAATAAACTTGAGGGCATGGGTTCAAATGGTTCAAATAGCTCTAAGCACTATTGGACTTAACATCTTAGGTCATCAGTCCCATAGAAGTTAGAACTACTTAAACCTACCTAACCTAAGGACATCACACACATCCATGCCCGAGGCAGGATTCGAACCTGCGACCATAGCAGTCCCGCAGTTCCGGACTGCAGCGCCTAGAACCGCACGGCCACCGCGGCTGGCTGAGGGCATGGGTGTACAGTTTGTACCATCAATGCAGTCTGTATTCATCCCAATGATCTAAGGGCGCCGTAATGCTTCATATTACTGAGTCCAGTTTTCTCAAGAACTTAAACTTCAATACGTACATTTAAATTATAAACTGGCTTCTATTTTCTGATCAATACTTTTCCTACAAATTCCGTAAGAGTTTCAGTGTTAATCACTCGATATTAATGAAATAAACTTCAGTTATATCCAGATTTCCACAATGGCGCCCTTCAACAATAAGACACATTGATAAGATTCTCCCTCTCATAAAACGACTGCTTTTTTGAATAACTGGAATCCAAGTGAACGTCGCATTCCAGTATACGGTTTTACGTAATGTGAGTAGTACTACAAGTCTCATAACGTCAGACTTCCTTGCACTTGTTTCTTTCTGACTTTAAATTATTAATAATTTATTGGATTTTTGAGAAAAAGTGTTATTTTTTCTCACCAGGCGAGATAAAGTGCCCAAAATCTATAAACAAAGGTCCCTGACCTCCTTACATGCATTGTAAATCATGTATATTGTATAATGATGTTCATCTTTTGTTTCTTATGTAACGATTTGAGTGGAGGGGAGTAGAGTTGATTTTTGCGGGAAGTGTTTTGTGCATGGTATTTAGTGTTTTTTTAATTTGTTCATCAAGCATTTTGGTTTTTGTGTATCGTCTTATAGTCTGAATCGTGGACATTCTCATTGTATTTTCCGTATTTCTTTTATTTGTCTTGTACCCCTGATCTTTCACTCCTCTGGAAGTTCATAAGCGGTAAGTTTTTTTATGAGAATCTCTTTTTTCCATTTCGATGTTTTTCCACTACTTGTGCTGTGGTGATTTTCAATGATATCTAATTAGCATGTTGATTTTATTTTATTCATGAAGTACAAATATCTAAGGATTGTCATTTTCCAGGTTGTTGCAGCTGGTAGTGGAGTCATGTGAATTCTAGTTACCGATTCCAAGATTTTCATTTTTGCATTTCGTACTTGATATGTGCAGTAATGCTTTTAAATATTCTCATTTTTGGAGATAATGGTTGTACTACTTTAGACAATAATAATCTTTGTAATGGATTAGTAGACTTGCCTGCATTGGCGAATTTTATTTGTTTATTCCAAGGTATGCAAATTTTTCTGTTTTTTCAACATATGTCGAACCAAGGTTCGTTACTTTTCGCGTTTTTGCCGTGATTTTGTACTGTGCAGACTTTTAGAATTTTCGTATGTGATATCTCACAAACTGTGGATTCCACATTATTTTTACTATGTGATTTTCATTAGGTGTGGCTTGGTAATTCATCAAGGATTTAACTGTATAGTATCGCTCCCTGCACTACTACAATAACGCGATAAATAAAAAATCTTCGAATCGACAACTAGAATTGACCTATATAGGTTCCTTACATATTGTATTTCTGCATTAGTACAGAAAATGATACCACACTGTTAAACCGTTGATAAATTAGCAGTCCACGCTTAATGAAAATAACACATAACAACCGAACTCTGAACATACAATTTCAAGTACACAGCGAAATTCTCAAAGAATGGACAATACACACCTACTGCTACAACAGCACTACAGAAAGTGAAACAAAAAAATGAAATTATATAACGAATCACTGCGACATCTAATGTGAAAAGTCAAAAATAATGATGGAATTGTTAACTAGAATTGCCTTACATAACTTAATTCTTGTTATCCTTCCAAGATTCGAGTTTTGGCTATAAAATAACAGGACTGTTGCTGCGAAGCATTTTATTTCAAAAACGTACATAATTATTTAACTATTGTCACCTTCAATATACGCTCCTCCTCTATCCCTCCAACGCTCCATGCGAATTTTCCATGGATGAAAACTTTGCTTCAAGTCTTCCTCTGTGAGCTCCTTTATGACATGTGCCGCATTTTCTTTCAGTGCTTCGACGGACCGAAATCCTGCTGCTTTTAATGCAGATATAACCTTGGGGCATAGGTAAAAGTCACATGGTGCTAGGTCAGGCGGAAAAGATGGGTGGTCTAACAGTGGTATGTTGTACTTCGCTAGAAACCTGTAAACAGACAATGCAGCGTGAGCCACCTCGTTCGTTGTCTTGTTGCAGAACCATGACTTTTCCTTTCAAAATTCCGGTCAGTTTTTCTGATTTCCTCTCGGAGTTGAGCAAGAACCACAAGGTAGTAATATTGATTAATACACTCATGGTCATAAATCAAGGATAATGCTGATACATGGTGAAATAACGATCTGGTGGGCGGTTTGCGGGTTTAAATCACCCTGGGGTATGGCCATGCGGTGCATTTGACCTGTGGTCGTCGCACGGTGGCGCTGGCAGCATTCCACATATACAGAGGTGAGTTGGTGCATGTCACAGTACAGTGCAGCGAGTAAGTGTGCAGAAGTTTTCAGACGTGCTAATGGTGACTGTGTGTTGAAAATGGATGAAAGAGCACATATTGATGATGTTATGAGGGGTAGAATACTAGGGCGACTAGAGGCTGGTCAAACACAGCAGGTCGTAGCATGGGCCCTCCGTGTGCCACAAAGTGTGATCTCAAGATTATGGCAACGATTCCAGCAGACAGGAAACGTTTCCAGGTGCTAGAGTACGGGACGTCCACGGTGTACAACACCACAAGAAGACCGATATCTCACCATCAGTGCTCGCAAACGTCCACGGAGTACTGCACGTAGCCTTGCTCAGGACCTTACCGCAGCCACTGGAACAGTAGACACACAGTCTACAGACGACTGAACAGACATAGTTTAATCGCTTGGAAACCTGTAAGGTGCATTCCACTGACCCCCGGTCACAGGAGAGCCCGTAAAGCCTGGTGTCAAGAACGCAGTACATGGTCATTGGAGCAGTGGTCCCAGGTTATGTTCACGGACGAGTCCAGGTATAGTCTGAACAGTGATTCTCACCGGGTTTTCATCTGGCATGAACTAGGAACCAGATACCAACCCCTTAATGTCCTTGAAAGGGACCTGTATGGAGGTCATGGTTTGATGGTGTGGGGTGGGATTACGATTGGTGCACATACACCCCTTAATGTCTTTGACAGAGGAACTGTAACAGGTCAGGTGTTCAAAAAATGGTTCAAATGGCTCTGAGCACTATGCGACTTAACTTCTGAGGTCATCAGTCGCCTAGAACTTAGAACTAATTAAACCTAACTAACCTAAGGACATCACACACATCCATGCCCGAGGAGGTCAGGTGTATCGGGACGTCATTTTATACCAGTATGTCCGCCTTTTCAGGGGTGCAGTACGTCCCACCTTCCTCCTGATGGATGATAACGCACGGCCCCACCGAGCTGCCATCGTGGAAGAGTACCTTGAAACAGAAGATATCAGGCGACTGGTGTGGCCTGCCTGTTCTCCAGACCTAAACCCCATCGAGCACGTCTGGGATGCTCTCGGTCGACGTATTGCTGCACGTCTTCAAACCCCTACGACAGTTCAGGAGCACCGACAGGCACTGGCGCAAGAATGGGAGACTATACCCCAGCAGCTGCTCGACCACCTGACCCAGAGTATGCCAACACGTTGTGCGGCTTGTGTACGTGTGCATGGTGATCATATCCCATATTGATATCGAGGTACATGCGCAGGAAACAGTGGCGTTTTGTAGCACATGTGTTTCCGGACGGTTTTCTCAACTTATCAGCAACACCGTGGACTTACAGATCAGTGTCGTGTGTGTTCCCCATGTGCCTATGCTATTAGCGCCAGTTTAGTGTAGTGCCATGTTGTGTGGCATCACATTCTGCAATTATCATTAATTTATGAGCATGAGTGTAATATGAGCTTCAGGAACCCAGTAAAGATACACATTCGATGAATATCGAAAAAGGCAATCACCATCCTTTTGAATCTTTATTTGCTCATTCGAGATTTTTCGCTCTCAGTGAAGTTGCGCACTTCCAGTGTGTGGGTTGGGGCTTAGTTTCTCGGTCATAAGTGAGAAACCAAGATTTGTCACATATTATCACTCTTTCCTAGAAATTAAGATCATTTCCATGGTACTCAAAGTGTCAGTACAAACAGTTTCACGAGCAGCAATAAAAGAACTGCAGACCATTGTACACGAAAATCACGACACCTTACAGGCTAAAAGTGACTCTGTTGCATCTACCGATACGGTTACGCAACTTGTAAAAAGTCGGGAAAACTTAAAGGACACGGTAGATACGATTAAGACACAAATGGCCACTCTAAAACTTGGCTCAGAAATACACACGGAGGAGATCAGCACATTATCGGAAAAAGTAGCCGAACTTTCGGATCAGTTAACAAATTTATCTACGAAGGTACATGATGATTTGAATGATACAAGACCGGTAGCCTTTACTAACACAGTAGAGTACGAGCAAATTAGGAAATGTAAACAGAATCTGAAACAAATTAATAGGCAACACAAAAGAGAAATACGGGAAGTACAAGATCAGTTGGCACGGGTGATACGAGAATTACATATTCCAGAGGATACTCGCGCTCCGACACGGGAAGGGGAACACGCGGTAATAATACATGGTATTTCAGAGATCTTGAAAGGAGTCGACAGGGTGCAACGAGTCATGACATTTTTATAGACAAATCAAAGGAACAAAATCATATCATAAAACCTGTAATAAATGGACTATCAGATCATGACATGCAGCCTCTTGTTTTAGATGTAAATTCTAAGCAGATTATCAAGCCTGCTAAATCTGAGTATGGGAGAGTATTCAATCAACCAAAAATTGAGTGTTTTAGAAAACTGCTCAAAGATATGAACTGGAAAGATGTATATAGTGCTCATGACATGAATGAAAAATATAACACGTTCATGAACAATGTCAGTACCATGTTTGAAAACAGTTTTCCTCTAAAAGTTACTCAAATTAAGCAGAAGTCTATAATAAAACCATGGATCACACAAGGAATAAAGATTTCCTGTAAGACAAAAAGGAAAATGTATCTGTCGACCAAGAATAGCTCCAATGCTGATGATCTAGCTAAATACAAGGAATACGGTAAAATATTAAAAAAAGTAAGACATCTTAACAAATGCACTACGAGAAGAAGATAGCAATGTCAGGGAACAAAATAAAAGCAATATGGGATATAGTGAAAGAGGAGGCTGGTAGAACCAGAAAGGAACAGGAGCAAATAGCACTAAGTGTAGATGACACATTAGTAACCGATGGGCATAGTGTGGCAAATCTATTTAACAAGTACTTTATATCCGTTACTGATAGAATGGGATTGTCAGGATCAGTAAATAATGCCCTTGAATATCTGAAACTAGCCTTTACAAATAGCTTCAGGTACATGAATATGTCACTCACTTCACCAAAAGAAATAACTTCCATAATAAAATCTTTAAAAACAAAGCATTCTAGTGGTTACGATGAAATATCAACAAAGTTAATTAAGGCATGTTCTTGTGAGTTTAGTACAATTCTAAGTTACTTGTGTAACCAGTCAATTATAACTGGGACATTTCCTGACTGGCTGAAATATGCAGATGTTAAGCCTCTATTCAAGAAAGGGGATAAAGAGATACCATCAAACTACAGACCGATTTCACTTTTGCCAGCATTCTCAAAAATTTTAGAAAAAGTAATGTACAGGCAGCTTCTCAACCATCTGACCACAAATAACATATTATCAAGAACACAGTTTGGATTTCTGAAGGGTTCTGGTATCGAAAAGGCTATTTACATCTACAGTGAAAATGTACTTAATTCATTAAATAACAAGTTACAAGCAGCAGGTATTTTCTGTGATTTGTCAAAGGCATTCGATTGTGTAAACCACAACATCCTTGTAAATAAATTAGAATTCTATGGTGTCACGGGCAGTGCTGCAAAATGGTTCAAGTCATACCTCGCTCACAGGAAACAAAGGGTGTCAGTGCAAGGGACTAGTGAATTAAATCATCAGTCATCATCAGAATGGGAAGAAATTACATGTGGTGTCCCACAAGGATCCATCTTAGGGCCATTGCTTTTTCTTGTGTACATTAATGATCTCTCATCAGTTACACTGCCAGAAGCAGAGTTCGTTTTGTTTGCAGATGACACAAGTATTGCAATAAATAGTATGTCGAGTGTAGTTCTAGAAAGGTCTGCTAATGATATTTTCATGGATATTAATAAATGGTTTAAAGCCAACTCACTGACATTAAACTTCGAAAAGACTCACTATATGCAATTCAGAACCTGTAAGAGGTTTCCACCCAGCATATGCATAAAGTACGAAGAAGAGCAGAGAGAAGAGGTTGACACTCTTAAATTCCTGGGATTACAACTTGATAATAAATTCAGTTGGGAGTAGCACACCACAGAACTGCAGAAACGCCTTAACAAATCTGTATTTGCAATTCGAGTGTTAGCAGACATAGGTGACATAAAAGTGAAAAAGCTCGCATACTTTGCCTACTTTCATTCAAAAAAAATGGTTCAAATGGCTCTGAGCACTATGGGACTTAACATCTGAGGTCATCAGTCCCCTAGAACTTAGAACTACTTTAACCTAACTAACCTAAGGACATCACACACATCCATGCCCGAGGCAGGATTCGAACCTTCGACCGTAGCGTACTTTAATTCCATAATGTCATATGGTATAATATTTTGGGGTAACTCTTCAAGTCAAACAAAAGTTTTCAGAGTCCAAAAGCGTGTAATACGTATTATTTGTGGAGTAAATTCACGGATGTCCTGTAGAAACCTCTTCAAAGAACTGGGTATACTAACTACTGCCTCTCAGTATATTTACTCCTTAATGAACTTTGTCCTAAATAATATATCTCTTTTTCCAACAAACAGCTCAGTTCATGCATACAATACCACGAACAAAAATGATCTGCACAAGGACTTAAAAGCACTCACTTTAGTTCAAAGAGGGGTCCACTACTCAGGAACACTCATCTTCAATAATTTGCCGGCAAACATAAAAAATTTAGTTACAAATAAAGATCAGTTTAAAAGGAGCCTGAAAGACTTACTATTGGCCAACTCCTTCTACTCCATTGACGAATTTTTTAATAGAAGCAAATGATGTATTGTATATATTCATACTATTAGTATTGTTATTTCAGCTGTAAAAAAAATAAAAAATAAAAAAAGGTGACATGTTCCACATCCACAAGGATCTCCTCAACACAGATCCATGGAACGAATAACTAATCTAATCTAATGAAATGGAACTGCAGACACGACGTAACAGTAACTGATCTGCATCTCGCCGACACGATGACTTTGATTATAAGCTCTTCATCACAACGCGTAAATTTAAAACATTCAAGAATTCTAGTAATGACACACATCCACAAGCTTGGCTTGATCAATTTTCTCATTGTTTTACTCCTAACTGGTTATTAGAGCACTGATTAAAATTTATGTGTGGCTGTTTAGAAAATGAACCAGCTGTAAGAATGTGATCGGTTATTCGCAACTGTCACAGTGAAGGAGTTTTTATCATGCCTTCCCTTTTGCATATTGGTTTCAGGCTACAAAAGATCGAATAAAACACTATGTTTCACAATAATCAGTATTTGTCAGATCCATACAGCCCCTCGGAACTTATTCGAATTTATTTAATTAAATTGCCTGAACACTTAAGACATATTATTTTGGCTGGACGTTGTAAAGATGATACCGAAGCTTTTCAGTAATTTTTGCAAGAACTGGTAATCGACACAGACAATCGCATGATGCGAAAACAGCAAAACAACAACAATTATAGGTCACATCCATCACAATTTCGTGACGACAAAAACAGTAACCGTACAAAAGTCTACCGTCATAACACAAATCGTGACCAGAACAGACACCACCCGTATGACAACCATTGGCAGAATAACAATAATTACAGGAATAGATCACATTTACATGGTAATGTCTGTGACAGAGACAACTGTAGAAATAGACCATATGGGAACCATAATAATATTTATCAAGGGAGACAAAATTACTTCAGACGCAACAGTCCACCTCGTAATTACGGTTCTGGGAAAAATTCTCCATCGCCTAATCGACAAGAAAGAAACTAACTTCCGACAAGACGACAGACGCCATAGTCATGACAACAGGCCTGAATTTAATCAGAACTGGCGTGCTTCAAATAGGACAGGCCCTTTCGACAAGTTGAAATTTTATAAATTAGACCTCCAAATCCCAGTAACGACGCATGACAAACAGAGAGATAATAGTCAATGACTCGCATCGCAGACAGCTACAAAAGGTACTTATGAGGCTGACGACGCAGCTACCATGACTATCAATTATTTGAAAATGGAAGACAAGGGACATTTTATTACAGGAACGTGATATGAAACAGGATAATACTGCATATCCTGTAATTCACATCACAACAAATGACATAAAATTTACGCCAGTACTCGACTCCTGTAGTCCTATTTCGGTAATTAGTGAAACAACTTTTAGTAAATGCAACAAATCGAATGGTTGTCCAAAATTCCTTTACATAAAATTAAATTTCAAGGTGCAATTTTTGGAAAATGTGTAGAGTACACCAACGAACTAACTTTGATTGTTTTGTCAAAGTCACAGATTTATTACGAATTTTCTTACTGTTCGATAGTTGTCGACAGAAATTATATTAGGTGTAGATATTTTGAATGAGTGTAAAGCAATTTTAAATTTTCACGACACTGGAATAAGTTTAGAGAAAGAAGGTAAGTCAATAGCTTTGAAATTTGAAGATTGGCTTTCAAACCCTGATGAGGAAATCAATTGGCTTTACCTTTTGTCGGATCACAGTTTGGAACATGCGACGGAATTTGACACTAATGATCACTTTGCAAGTACTGACAGGGATGATATTGATGACATATTAGATACTTACGTTTTAATTCAGGAAAAAATTCGAACAATTGAGAACTGTAATGGCACTGATAGGCAGGATCTTTTTGGCATCTTACAATCACATTCCACAGTTTTTTCTCACAAAACAGGAACAATTAAAGGATTTCAGTACAAATTTCGTGTTCATGACCATACAAAACTTTGCGTCAGACCATACGTAATTCCGGCACATTATAGGGACCATGTTAGAACGGAAATACAATCTATGCTTGATGAGGGCATTATTGAACCAGCGGTTAGCTCATACAATAATCCATTACATGCTGTTGAGAAGAAAAACGAATCGATCAGGCTTGTATTGGATTCCAGACAACTAAATACCATAATCATTCCTGAAACGGATAGGCCGCAAACGTTGGAAGACCTTCTTCAACATTTCAATGGAGTAAAAGTGTTGTCTTCTATTGATCTCAGTTTCAGCTTTTGGCAAATTGAACGTCATCCTGGGCTAAATTCCATATTACCTGAGTTTTTAAAACGACACATCACCTCATACGTGGACGATATTGTAATAGCAGAAGTCTCTTGAGAACAACATAATCGTATCCTCAACAGTTTATTACGTATTTTGCTGAATCTTGAATTATAGTTAACTTGGAAAAATCTGAATTCAGTAGGAGAAAGATGAAGTTTTTGGGTCGCATTATTTCTTCTGAGGGCATTCAGCTGGATACTGAAAAGTTGGAAGCAATCAGAGATATTCTTGTTCCATCCACAAAAAGACAAGTTCACATTTTTCTAGGTCTCATGAGTTTCTACTGTCGTTTCTTGAGTATGCAAATTCTAGCAACGGCAAAACTTTGTTCTCTCACTGGCAAAACATTATTTGGAATTGGAACGAACAGGCACACTTCGAAGTTGATTCTTTGATACAAGCGCTACTTAACGCACCAATCTTAGCTCACCCAGATCTGTCACACGATTTCTGTCTTAGCACAGACTCTTCTAAAGTTGGTCTTGGGGCCTATTCATTTCTGTAAGAGAAAATCTGAGAAAAATTATTCCGTCACTGAATTGGAAGCTTTAGCTATCGTTTGGGCATTTGAAAAATTTCGTTTCTTTCTTTCTGGCAAACAAGTAAAAATTTATAGCGATCATCGAGCATTGCAGTTTCTTATGTCTTCAAAATTAAATAATGACAGGTTGAAACGTTGGGCATTATTTCTGCAAGAATTCCACTTCACAGTAGTTTACATTCCTGGCATGGAAAACATTGTTGCAGACACACTTTGATGTGCATCAGCTGGGCTTGAGAAAAGCAACACAGAAGCTAATATTGAGAAAAATTTCAGTATTCTTTTCATTCAAAAAGTAGCTTTTGAAAACTTCGTCACTGCATCTTTGAAGGACATTGCTCATGAACAAGAGAAGGATCCGATTTGGAAAGACATCAAAAGTAAATGGCATGAAAAGACACACAAGCAGATTCGGCATTATTGCTTGGTTAGAAATAACGGACTCTTCAAACGTTGCACTGTTGATTACAAGCTACAGGTATTTTGTATTCCTGACGATTTTGTTGAAAAGCGCATCTGGTACATTCATTTCAGCTACGCACATTTTGGTCCACAAAAATGTTATCATATACTACGGACAACTTGTTATTTTAACAAAATGGAAAAGAGAATTAGGAGAATTCTGTCTAGTAGCAAACTTTGTCAAAAGCTAAACCGTCTACCATCTCACATCGTGCTCCATTGTTTCCTATTATTCCTACTAGATTAAAAGAATTAGCTGCAGTTGATCTTCTGGGATCCCTTGTTAAAACACTGAATGGATTTTCGTACTTTTTGTCGCTGTTGGAACTTACTTCAAAATTTGTTTCTTTCACACAGTTGCGCAAAGCCACTGGACGTTCTGTATCCAACACCTTTGTTAAAAATTTCTTACGTGAAGATGGACACGTTGACAAGGACATTTCAGATAATGGACCACAATTCAGATCTGCTATTTGGTCACGCATGTTTCAGAATCGTAAAATTAAACCTTTTTTATTTCATTGTACTCTCCACTTTGTAACCCGCCTGAACGCATTATGAAAGAAATTAATAAGCTTTGCAGACTTTATTGTCGCAGGAAGCATCAGTATTGGGGCAGATACTTACACTTATTTAAAAATGTACTAAATGAAATACCTAATGACCCCACTGCTTTACACCTTCTCTTGTACTGAAGAATGAGGAACCACTGAACAGAATAAAGACATAATTGATTAGGCTATTTAAAATATAAATTCTACTGCAGACAAAAGGAGAAAACTACACGGTAAGACAAATGCAAAGAAACTACAAGTTGGTAAAAAAGTTCTTATTAAAGCCTGTTCATTGTCACATAAGAAGAAACATTTGAGTCACAAATTCTTTCTGATTTACAATGGCCTTACAGGATCCGACGTATGCCGCATGATAATTGCGTTGAAGCTGAAACACTGCGTACTAAGAAAAGCAAAGGATTACACCAAATTTCTCATGTATGACGTTTATTGAGAAATAATTTGCTTTGTGACTCAGTCTTTGCTATAAAATTTTTCACTTCAAGTAACTATTACGCTTTGTTACATTTAGAAACTGTTAACATGCAGCGATATTTTGAAGTTAACTATCCAGTCAAGAACCTATGGAACATATTAAGACAGTAATTTTATGAGTACACTTTTAGAGGGAACGGACGACACAGTCTTATTGTGAATATATTTTCGCTTGTAAGTTGCACGATTACGTCACGACTATAATGCTCAAGTTCTTGGAACATATACTGCTAATGAGGTTTTACTGCAACATTTTGGTTTACTTGAAAAGGGCGTTTTTTATTTAAAGTATTTTCTGAGAGTTCACAGATGATACAGTATTTGGTTTGCTTGACAGCTACACGATTATATGTATTACGATGCTACTTACGAGTGACACAATTTTCATTATTACTTTTACGCTGTATCTGTTTTATGTTTGCACAGTTTTTATACGTTCTTCTGGAAAGTAAAACACTATTTGGTAATGACTTTCGTGGCATCGCTACAGTGAGACAGCTATTTTCGTAACACAACAATACGTTGCAGTACAGTACTTTCAAGGTCACAGCAATGAACGTAATAACTACGACGTTTATATGGATAACATTTTACTTTTGTGTATGACAAGGTATGTACATTGATTTCTGGAATACTTTGCTTATGAACGACGATAACTACGACACTTGGCACATTTTTACCATACTTCGCTGACAGAAATTTTCTACAGCAAGAAGTACAGTTTAGCGCTACATGAATAGAATAGAATAGAATAGAATAGATTTACTTTCATTCCAATTGATCCGTAGTGAGGAGGTCCTCCAGGATGTGGAACATGTCAGAAAAACAACAATACATGACAAATATTTACAATTAAAACAAATAAGCTAATGTACCATTCCACAGGTCCCAAGTGGAATGATCGTCATTTTTTAATGAACACTAAGAGTAATTTTACAAATACTAATGCACTGAATTTAAAATAAAAAAGTTTTTTATTTATTTATAAGGTAATACAACTACTGTAATACTTATTTACAATGAATAGATTACTGCACTGAAATGGTGCAGAAGTTAGATTATACTAACACACACACACACACACACACACACAAATTTTCAATGAACACATTACTGCACTGAAATTGTGCAGAAGTTATATTGTACTTATATACAAATCAGTTGGTTTTACTAAGAAATTCATCAATGGAGTAGAAGGAGTTGGCCACCAATAAATCCTTTAGGCTTCTCTTAAACTGAATTTCATTGGTTGTTAAGATTTTTATGGCTGCTGGCAAGTTATTGAAAATGTGTGTTCCTGAATAATGCACACCTTTTTGTACAAGACTAAGTGACTTTAAATCCTTGTGAAGATTATTCTTATTTCTAGTATTGATTCCATGAATTGAGCTGTTGGTTTGAAAAAGTGATATATTTTTAATGACAAATTTCATTAAGGAATAAATATATTGGGAAGCAGTAGTTAGTATCCCTAGTTCCCTAAACAGGCTTCTGCAGGATGTTCTTGAGTTCACACCACATATAACTCTCACTGCACGTTTTTGTGCCCGGAAAACTTTAGCTTGGCTTGATGAATTACCCCAAAAAATAATCCCATATGACATTATGGAATGAAAGTAAGCATGACACCCATTTGAGTGATTACTTTTTGTAATTGAAACATTATTAGAAATATTTTTGAACTACAATGATACAGAGAAGGTTTTCGGTGATACATTTCATTCCTAACTTTTAATCTGTAAGATCTGAGGTATAATTACATTATTTCTCAAGGGGATACACCTACTTTGTGTACCGTGTGTGTGGCAAGTGCTAGGAGCCCTAATTAATATGGTATTTGCTTATACAGTTTTACATATCGGTACCATATTTCTCTAACATAGAATTACACAGCTATCTGGTCATTTAACAGAGAGAAATGAACATGTTTACTACATCACTGACATGTCTACGTAATTACACAGTTGGATGACTTTGCACTTTAGAAATTGTACTTTGTCTGCATTTTGTGAACTGTTCACATATATTTTCGGAAGAGGTAGATGACACTAGTGAAACGAGCAGAGAGCAATTTTAAGAGGTTTTTAGTTTATTGAAGGAAACTACGATGATTTTGAGGTTTGATTGATGTGTTATGAAGACAGTATTACGACGACGATGTGTATTATGATCCTGAGATGTTATTATGATTAATAAGGTGATGCTATATGAGGAATATAATTATGCTAAATGTCTATTATGATGAAATATTGAAGAACTATCGACGAATATGTATATGTGTAATGAGGCAATGAATAATCAGTAGAGGCTAGGGACACTGGTTTGTGGAAAAGAATGTTGGAAACCAAGAATTTTACTTTAAGCGTTTGAAAAGTGAGTATATATGTGAATGTGAGTACCAGAATGCCGACGGAAATTTTTGGACACTGTTATTGGTGAGATCTCGTTTCTACACACTTCTCCTTTAATTCTTCCACCTGTGAAATTTTTTTATTCGTATGAAACTGTTTGTAGCTGAAACTGCAGATGTAAATATTTTGGTAAAGAGTTTATGTGACCTTTATGTAATGCTGTGCTGGGCTGTGCGCTAGCCGCCTTGAAATATACCAATTGCTGTGTTGGCTTTCAACTTTACTGGTGTCGCTTTAGCTGCTTTGAAGCTCGCCACACACCTGCAAGCGCTCACATAGCTGTATAAAAGAGAGGCCATTGACCTTGCTTTTGACATTTCTTTGCAGAACACACCACAAACACGACATATTCTACTACTTGAAAACATATGATTACACATTGGAGTTTGAATTTTGTGCTATGTACTGAAATGCTTATGAATTGACGAGAAATATTCTTACATTTAGACGCCTGATTATGACAAGTGTCTCTCTACGAGAGTTGTGAGAATTTCTACTGACTTATGAAATGCCTCATGGCCACTGAATGATGTTTTTATGCTTTGCTTTGTACATATTTGCTTATTTTATTTGATATCTGGTTTCTAGCTGCCCTGCAGCATTGGTTTTATAAAATAAAATTTAATACATTTGCTAATGTGAGCACTTTCTGTCACAGATCCATTAAATAACAATCTTATGATCCACATTCGTAAAAAAAGAGCACTTGCAAAGGAATGAACAATAAGAAGGAGAAAGAACAAGTAACAGGAGTGGTATACATAACTTTCTTCTCAAGAACTTGGTATTTTTTTTTTTTTTGGTAGAATAATAGAACAGATCTTGTTCCTTGTATTGGCGCTCTGCATAGTTTTGATGAGCACAGATGCACACATGCTATTGTAAGCTTACACATATATTTCCCTTGTCTGCATTGCTGTATTTACTGTCACATTTTTTCTGCTTGTGCTTTGTCATGTTTAAGTATAAGTTATTACATTTGCTGCTGCTATTTGTCAGGCAGTGTCCTACTGAATTTTACTTTGTATTACTGTCCTAAGCCAGTTTTACCACTGATTTATTTTTCTTGTTTGGTGCATATTGCCTTAAATTAGTTGTAATGTTGCATTAGCTTTGCTAATTTAGATATGATGCTGCTGGCTTTGCCAATTTGCATTTTTGTCATTGTTGTTTGTGTTAATTTTTTATGCGGCTGCATTGCCTCATTCTCTAGTTTATTTATATGAATTCAATAGATTTAAGTTAGCTTAAGAGGAGGTATGTTATATATAAGAAAATCAGTTGTGATGAGTTGGGAAGAAATGCAATAAGAAGCTATCAGAAAAAGGTCTGGGCAAAGAGTATTGTGTAATGAGGAACAATCATCCTGAAAGAGGAAATACAGATGTAAGAAGGGTGCAGTGACAACAGGTTTAGGTAAAATTTTCTTGGAAACGAATGATGAGTTAAGAAAAATATGGAAGCATAAGCACTTTATAAATACAGATAGCATGGGATTTTTTGTGGAAACAAATGTTGAAGTAAGAGAGGTCTGTAAGAATTAAATGAAATTTTGGTTGGAAATGAAGTAGTTTTGGTTGAAAGTAAAGGAGGTATGAGCATGAAGTATATTATTGAAAAGAGAAAAATGAAACAAGAGATAAAAAATGCACACCACAAGTACTGCAGTATCAAATGTTCACTTACACTTACACTTTGACACATTTAGAACTTGAAAACAGATCCTGTCATTTTCTTTTATGTTATTCTGATATGTTTATGTGTACCCTTCTGTCTCTGTGTTCTTCCTATCTCTTTGGGTTTACCTGATAAGATAAAGTTGGTAGAACTTTTTTTCCTTCTAATACTAGGCTGCATTCACTAGGAAGATGTTCAGATATTATTTATTCTGTTATGTTTTCTTTTAATATTCATGTGTCAAGTTAATGTTTCTACTGACAGTCTCATTTCTCATTTATTTACTTATCTCATAATTCCTGTAATAATGATGTTTTCTTTACATTTGTAATTGTATTCTTATGCTGTAAAATTGTAATTGTATAGACCCCAGTTCGCTAAATTAGGTAAATAGTAGGGATTCTTTTTACTGCACGCATTTGTCTGTTGGTCATGCTATATATATCAAATCTCAGAGATTATATGACTGTGTTAGTGCTGTCATGTGTGCTGATAATTCGGCAGGGGACTGGTTAACAGCAATGCTGGTTGTAAGGATACTGCAAAAAAAAAAAAATAGTGAGAGCAAAAGTGGTGCTTCAGGCACTTGTAATATGCATCAATACTGACTACACAGTGGTGGCTCATGGACTTGCTATATTATCCTCAAGACTCTTCAATTGTGATGTGCATCTGGACAGTCACAACAGATGGGTGCTAGTCTTCTCTGCAAGGACTACAGTGGATCTGCACCTTTGGTAGTCGACTGCTGTCATAATCTCTACTAGGACTATTGTGGGTCTGGGCTCTTGTGATCCAACAATACTATCAATATTCTTCAAGACTTTGATTGATACTACAGTAGGTCTGCTCTGTGATGACCCTCCAATTCTACCAATATTCTTCAAGACTTCGACTGATACTTCTGTGAGTCTACTCTGTTGTTTTGAAATGGTACCAGTCTTACGATACCATTTCAAAACTTCATGTCAAGAGTCAGCACTGTGTTTCTGTGGGAAGGACAACACTACTTCTTCAAGACTGCATGGTTGTGCACTACGTACTTGTGCATTTTCATATACTGCTCAGCCTTTGTGTGTAAAACTAGCATAGACTTCTCTTCTGAAGAATTATTAGGAATGTCTTTAGGGACTGTAAGAAGAATTTTTACTTTTTTGATCAACAGCATATTAGTTAACCTTTGTGTGCATCTGCTGTATTTGACACTGTTAATATATAATTTTTAACAACATAGTCTTGGCCACTGCCCAAAACACATTGTAAAATTATGTGAGGGGGACTACGTAAGTAGCGTATTTGTATATTAGCAGCGCTATAAAGTGTGTTAATATCGCTGACAATTCTCTGTACCCTCGGCAAGAGACTCTGTGGTAGGATGGACTAGCAGTTAGGGAGTGGATATGGATGTGTGTGGACACGATATTCTTAGTGGAGTATCCGTGTTGGTAGGACATGCATTGTAAAGTGAGATAAAATGAAGTGTTTATAAGAAAATATGCAAGGAAATGTTTGAGGATGGTCGTATGGTCGATAATGTTCGGGCAGTGGAATTAATGACAACTATATAATTTTTGGAACTGGATGTCACATGAATAAGGTAACATTTTCTAAATACATTGTTTGCTCTTCAACAAAATCTTTCTTTTCGGTAACCATAAACCTCCTAGGATCTTTTTATTTAGATGGTCGTTGTTGCTACTTGCTGTAATTGCTGTAGTTCTTGTTATGAAGATTTTCTATGAGGTAAGTGACTTATGAACAAGAATGGGTTTTGCACTCTTGAGATTCGTGATTGAAATGAGTTTAGGCAATTAACAGAGTTGGAGGTAGCTTCATATTTCTTTAATTTCATATTTTTGGATTTGCATTATTGTTAGGATTTCTTGCAATTCAGGACCATTCTTTTGTGTTAATTATTGGAAGTCATGTTGTCAATGATTAGCAGTTTAGATTGCATTGGGCTTATATATTGTAGATAATAAATGAATAGGTTAAGTTCGAGTTGTCTTTGACAGGGAAAATTCAGTAGGTCAGTGTTTCATAAAAAAAATAATTAATGAATTAGTTTCAATACAGGGTGACAATTATTGAACTACATGAAAAAAATCGTCATAACTTATGAACGGTTTGCGTTAGGACGTTCAAACTGCATGGTTGGCCAAGGCGCATGATTAGAATTAGTATGTGCATGCATCGTTTGGTTTACCAACGAAGCCCACTTTCCTTTGGATGGTTTCGCCAATAAGCAAGACTGGCGCATTTGGTGAACTGATAATCTGCACTTCGCGACCGAGAAACCTCTTCACCCTCAACAGGTACGGTTGTGTACAATATCTAGTCACGGAATAATCGATGTGATATTTCTTGATGGCATGGTGACTACCGAATGGTACATGAAGGTTTTGGAAAATTATTTCATCCCCATTATCCTATGTGACACTGACTTCAACAAGATGTGGTTCATGCAAGATGGAGCTCGACCCCATCGAAGCAGGAGAGTGTTTGATGTCCTGGAGGAGCACTTTGGGGACCGCATTCTGGGTCTGGGGCACCTGGAGGCCACTGGCATGGGCCTCGATTGGCATCTATATTCTCCGGATCTGAACACATGCGACTCCTTTTTGTGGGGCTATATTAAAGACAAGCTGTACAGCAATAACCTCAAAACCATTGCTGAGCTGAAGACAGCCATTCAGGATGTCGTCGACAGCATCGATGTTCCGACACTCCAGCGAGTCATGCACAGTTTCTCCATTCGTCTGCGCCATATCATCGCCAATGATGGCAGGCATTTCGAACTTGTCATAACCTAAATCCGAATAACTGTAGTGACATTTACAAGTTCAATAAAGGGTGCGCACACCGTAATTTGTAACTAATTTTTTTCCCATATAGTTCAATAATCGTCACCCTGCACGATGTATATATAGGTCATTGTGTTGTATACACATAGCTGATATGCTGAGTGTGTTGACGTTGCAAAACATGGTGGCCAGTGTTGCGCTCTCTATGTTGATTATACAGGGTGTTACAAAAAGGTACGGCCAAACTTTCAGGAAACATTCCTCACACACAAATAAAGAAAAGATGTTATGTGGACATGTGTCCGGAAACGCTTAATTTCCATGTTAGAGCTCAGTTTTGTTTCGTCAGTATGTTCTTCCACCTACGCTCAATGGAGCATGTTATCATGATTTCATACGGGATACTCTACCTGTGCTGCTAGAACATGTGCCTTTACAAGTACAACACAACATGTGGTTCATGCACGATTGAGCTCCCGCACATTTCAGTCGAAGTTTTCGTACACTTCTCAACAACAGATTCGGTGACAGATGGATTGGTAGAGGCGGACCAATTCCATGGCCTCCACGCTCTCCTGACCTCAACCCTCTTGACTTTCATTTGTCGAGGAATTTGAAAGCTCTTGTCTACGCAGCCCCGGTACCAAATGTAGAGACTCTTCGTGCTCGTATTGTGGACGGCTGTGATACAATACGCCATTCTCCAGGGTTGTATCAATGCATCAGGGATTCCATGCGACGGAGGGTGGATGCATGTATCCTCGCAAACGGAAGACATTTTGAACATTTCCTGTAACAAATTGTTTGAAGTCATGCTGGTACATTCTGTTGCTGAGTGTTTCCATTCCATGATTAATGTGATTTGAAGAGAAGTAATAAAATGAGCTCTTACATGGAAAGTAAGCGTTTCCGGATACATGTCCACATAACATTTTCTTTCTTTGTGTGTGAGAAATGTTTCCTAAAGGTTTGGCCGTACGTTTTTGTAACACCCTGTATACCTGTTTGAGTATGTGCTGTTTATATAGTTCATTGCGTTGAGAGGTGGCACGCCTTTATGATGCACACAGTGACTTGCTCCCTCTCATACTTATATCTTACTCTGAGTAATTCGATTTGGGGAAGTATGGCCGAGTATTGTCATTACAAGGCTAGTATTGAGAACTCAGAAGATACGAATATTTTCCTCTCTAATTGCATGTGGTGATAAGTTGCTATCGCTTCACACGCAGACTTCACACGCAGTGTCTTCGTCACCCGGGTGGTCAGGTGACAGGCAGTTTCTCTTGATCTTGAAAGGGTTATGCCGACGGGTGTGAGGAAGTCGAGTGGATGCTTACGAGACGTAGACATTGTCATATGAGCAGGGCCGATCCACCCACAGGGGCCTGAAGGAGCGGCTGGGGCTAGAGATTCCGTTACTTCGCAGAAACTTTGTGAAAACACTTTCTGACGGGCTACGAGCGAGGCGTGGGAATGACTTGTGTTCCCAGGCAGTCTTGGCGGGCAAATTCCCGCGTTTTCTGCAAAATCGTAACTGTGATTGGCTAGCTCAGGGGATAGCTCCGTGACGTAGCAAAATCGGAGCAGAAATTGGCGCCAAGTATCTCCATTGGTGGAATAGTAGTGCTTCGGCAATAGAGTGGAATTTTCCGCCGGTTTTCGAGTTGCTGATTGGCACGTTTTAACCACGGCCACTGTTGTGGGGGCGGGAATGTTCTGTGTTCGGCTTGTACAGGTGCTCCTGAGAGTGTCGTCTCTCGCCTTTCGGTCAGAGCAGGTTACAAGACTGACCTCTCGCTGCTCTGGACAGCCTGCCTTCCGTTGGCTGTCTAATATACTTTCATTTAATTGTAACTGTTTGACGAAGTTGCTCAAGTTTCGACATCAACGTAACTTTCCGAGTACAGGTGGCAGTTGAGCGTTCTGCGTACAAGCGACCTACTATGTCTCTCTGGAGCAGTTTTGGCTAAAGTTGACTATATCGGAGTTACTGTGTGACTTCGCTTGTTAAAATCAATCACTGTACTGTCAGTGATTGTGTAGCGAGCCTTCTTCGTCTCCCTCAGAGGCGCATTTGTGTTGCTAGGAAGGCTTTAGTCTGGAACAACCAGACCAGGATAATTGGTTTCGGGGTACACTCGAGACATTATTATCACCACGACGGGAAGTCGAAGCAACCAGCCATCGCCTCCAGTATGTCAGATCGTGTTCTTGCAGTTAAGAAGACAGCTTGGTAATGTATGTCCGCAGCACCGGCAGATTAGGGAATTTTGCTATATGACAATCAGAGCTCAGCAGAGCGCGCCTGTTCCAGTCTTTTCTAACGTGATTTTGTCTTGGATGTTCATTGTCTGAGTTCTCACTACTGTAGCAGCAATTAATGTTGGGTTGACTGAGTGTTTCTCTTAAGATTTGAGTTTCAAGGAATTGGCTCCACATACCACTTGGTCATAAATGACACAATCTAGTTTATGGACAACTTCACCTTCACAGCATTTATTTGAGTATCCAATTTGACGTATTGTAAATGTTTCATGTGTTTTGTTTATTATTTTAAGTTTAGTCATAATAAATCAAATTGTTATTTTGGACAGAACTATCATTCTGTTGAATGCTAGAGCAACCCTTTCATTTCTCACTGCGTTACTGAAACTCTCCTTTATCAAATTAATTTCTATCAAATTAAATTATTGCAGGTGCCAAACTCTCTTCTACTCCACTTGCAGGGTCGATTACAATCAGTTCGCGTTTCTTCTTAATCCATGTTCAACAGCAAAAGTCGGGGTTAGAAAAGGGGGGGGGGGCTTAGATCATCATTTCCATATGAAGATTCTAGAAGAATTTAGTGTTAAATACACTGCTAGCACCGGCACCTCGCAGCGTTTAGCGTCAGGTATGTCGTCATTGCTCAAAGCCGACGCGCGACGAGTGGAATCGGACACTAGAATTAATCCAGTCAGACAACATGTATAACAAGATAGCTATGGTTCGTCATAATGCGTAGATTACGGGTATTGACACAGTTCGTTTTGACGAATTTTAACTCCAAGAATCGAAGACGACAAATACTGAAAAATATGTCATTGTCAATGTATCATATGGAACACAGTACTTAAAAGAAATAGCAACTCCAGGTACGCAACGCAATACCGTAACAGACGAATAGTTTCTCAAGTTCTTCAACAACCACCGTCACTTCAAAGCGCAATAAGTTTTCCATATACCTGTATTCAAATGACAGGAATACGTTCTTACAGTCTGCAGTGTTTGCAGCAAGCCATATTGCTCCCAAAATAGTACAAGAGCTACCAAGAATGTGGAATTAATTAATGAGTTCAAATGGCTCTGAGCACTATGGGACTTAACTTCTAAGGTCATCAGTCCCCTAGAACTTAGAACTACTTAAACCTAACTAAACTAAGGACATCACACACATCCATGCCCGAGGCCGGATTCGAACCTGCGACCGTAGCGGTCTCGCGGTTCCAGACTGTAGCGTCTAGAACCGCTCGGCCACCCCGGCCGGCTAATTAATGAGTGGTTTTGTACAATAACACCTACTACTACTTCTTTGTTACTTTTTAAATTAAAATGATGTTTACTTATATTGCTCCCTGAATTTCGCTAATATTGGATTATTTATACAGCAGTAAAACAGTTTGTCACTGGGAACGCAGCGTATATTTTGTGTGGCAGTTTCGGAGGTGTACATTAACAGGATAATTCATCTCTGCACTGTGGCTGTAAGACAAATATATTTCCTTTTAATTATTTGATCAATAAGTTGAAGAAGTATTCTCTGTTTGGCTACGAACTCCGATGTCAGTTTACCCCGGAGGAATGAATATGGCCGACAAATTCTGTCTTCTAGAAACCCTTTTGGTATCTAACTACGAGGCCCTATTAATTATTGCGATAATAGCAACAAACTTTTTTCCCAAGTATATAAAAATCCACAGTGACACAACATGATTTCCATCTAGCCACGGCAGCACTTAACAATAACCACCGTCAGCATCCCACAACGGGATCCAGCCGTTAGCTGCTCGAGCTGTTGCCTCGTCACAGTAACCCCGTCACAACCGGCAAACTCGCCGAAGTGGAACTGGAAAATCCACCGATTGCATAATGCCAAGCCTCTGAACGGTGCTGTTCTCCATTAATCTCGGCCCAGTACCAGCTAAGACTCGACCGGTACACACTGTAGCGAGACAGGATTTCTTGGACAACATAGTTTACTGCCAGTGCGTTGTCTTTATAGTTGCTTGTCTTTATAATAGCAACACAAACCACGAGAACTGGATATGTTTTGTGAGCGCTGTATGAGGAGGTGATCTAGCTGCTCTTGTATTCTCTCTCCTCAGAGAAGTACATTGTGCTAAAGATTTTTGGAATCCTCGCAAGAGATTTCTAGCCAAGTTGCACGCTTATGGAATATCCCTTCAGCTGAGCTACTGGATTCGTGATTTCCTGTCAGGACGCTCAAGTACGCAGTAATCGAGTAAAACAGAAGCGATATCTGACGTACGCCAACGAGCTGTTCCTAATCTATTTAGGAGATAATCTTAGCCGCCCTCTTAGATTGTTTGCAGGCGATGCTGTCAGTTATCGTCTGGTAAAGTCATCAGAAGATCATAACCAATTGCAAAATGATTTAGACACGACACCTGTATGGTGCGAAAAGTGGCAGTTGTCTATGAATAAGGAAAAGTGTGAGACATCCACACGAGTACCAAAAGAAATCCGTTACATTGCGATTACACGATAAATCACAAAACCTTAAAGGCTGTCAATTCAACAAAGTAACTAGGAATTACAATTACGAACAACTTACGTTGTAACGATCACATAGATTATGTCCTCTGCTAGAGTAAAGCTGTGCGGTATGGGATCCTCAACTGATAGGACTGTCGAGAACATAGGAGAAATCCAAAGAAGGGCAGTTGATTTTGTATTATCGCGAAATAAGGAAGGAAGTGTCACGAATTTGAGAAGCGAGTTACGGAGGAACTCGTTAAAACAAATGCGTTTTCCTTTTCGGAAAGATCTGTTCACGAAATCTCAATCTTCAGATTCTTCTCTGAATGTGAAAATATTTTACTGTCGCTAACCTACATAGGAAGAAGAAATGATCATCATAATAAAAACGGGAAAACTCTCTTGGACCTTTCCGATACTTCATAGAATGGACTAGAGGTTTGGGAATAATGGGATAACTCTCTTATTGTTGATTCAGGAAGATATAGGCCACCAGCATTAGTGTAATAGCTGATTAATTTGGTATTAGATGCCCTGTTAGACGTATCATTCTTTCTGGCAATTAATCTAAATTCTTCATCTAGCAAAATTGTGTGTACTACCTGATTATTTATTCCGGTTCAAAAATGGTTCAAATGGCTCTGATCACTATGCGACTTAACTTCTGAGGTCATTAGTCGCCTATAACTTAGAACCAATTAAACCTAATTAACCTAAGGACATCACACACATCCATGCCCGAGGCCGGATTCGAACCTGCGACCGTAGCGGTCGCTCGGCTCCAGACTGTAGCGCCTAGAACCGCACGGCCACTCCGGCCGGCATTTATTCCGGTCATAGTTGCAAATTATTATAGGCTACAGCCGATTTTTACCGATATCGTCCATATTCAGAGCTTTTTGCTTAGTTCCAGTTTCGTCGTCTCGAAATGGTGCCACAACGTAGTGTGTACATTCAAATTGTAAACCTGCACCACATTGAAGTTTTTCATGTTCTGTCGTAAATTGTGAAAAGAGTAATTGGCCGGACACACGACCTCGTATAAAACAGTGCCTAGTAAACCCTTTCTTAATGATGAGTCACGGATGGACACAAGAATGACATGAACGTTTCCTCGTGTGGTAGTAGGACAAACGTTTTGTGCAGACTACTATTCATAATTATCTGCCTCCTTAGCTGAGTCGTCAGCACGACTGACTACCCTGTGGAGGACCTGGGTTCGATTGCTGGTACTGCCAGGGACTTTTCCTTGGTGGGAGGACTGGAACAGGGCGCAGACAGTATCACGAGACCAAGTGAGGAGCTACTTGACTGGGAAATGCTGGCTCCAGACCACGAAAAATGACTAAGGCCTGAAGTATGATTTGCTGACTAGAGGTGTGTTGTTTATGAACAAACCGTCCAAAGAAATTTTTCACTGAAATCACCAAAAACACCGAGACACAGTTTCTAAGGAATACTCATTAGTTTATAATATCACTTTTAGTCATTTTTTAATTGTAGTGTAAGAAAGTTTATATAAAACTTGCGATCTTCGCAGTTCTTCCAAAAATAAAACATGACGCTTAAGGAGGCTGGCATCATTTAAGTTTCTTTGGGTGTTTCTTTGTGTTACACCCTAGTTTGCTTTCTTCGATAAAAAATGAATTGCGCATGATTTTAGTTCAGTAAGCAAAGGGGAAGAGATGCCTTTCCATTTAAAAATTGTAGGAGAACATAAAATCATATTTACTTTTTATCCCAAAAAACATTGTTCAGAGGTAGCTTATTAACGAAATCTTTTTTAATATCACCTTATTTATTAATACTGTGTAACTTCATTAACATTAATAATACAACACATAAACCTACTATTTGCTGAGCAAGTGAGGCAAATTGATGAAAAAAGCACATTTTCGCTTCGTGTCTCTTTTTTCTATTTGTTTTGTTTTATTATTATTATTATTATTATTCGCGTAACAACTCATATATTAAATGAAATATGTTACTACGAAAAGAGACTCGAAATACCTTTTAGTGGTGCTGTGCTATGCCTTTCTTTGGATCATTGATTTTCAACAAAACAGAATATATTGTGTTCTTATTGTTCTGGATCTGGCTTTCTATTAAAGGAACATTTTTTCGTTACTGTAACTCGCCATAAAGTTCAACATATCTTCCTTACTTTATAGTTATTGAAAAGGTAACTGAAAATTTCGTCGTTATCAATACTGATGTTACAGTACGCAATGATTGATCAACATCATAATTTTGCAGTGGATTTTTGTTAACAGTAAAACAACAATAAGTACCACGGCTAACACGAGAACATGAGACTATTATCGGAGAAAAAAGATGTTTTTACTATAAGGTTGCCAGACCAGAACTACGCACAGCAAGATTTCTTTTATGTGATGAAAATAAATTATCTTTTTGCACTATTAGTAATATATTATCAGCAGCCCGCGTCAACCTGTAAAACACATCATAAAATCTGCTGCTCTGCTCTGCAATTCCGAAGGCTGAAAGAAATAATTTTACTTCACTATTACCCGACCGCTTCTTTGCGGTATGATAGATTTCATTTACTGCAATTTAAATGAGCCGCGGCAGCGGCTGGTTCGTTCGTAGCGCCGCTCTGCAGGGATGGGATAAAATACCAGGCAAGCTTGACATAAATCATAATGCAAGGTTTCACTAAGTAACTCTATTCAAAACATTTAAACAATTTGATTAATTACACACCTTTTTAAAATCTTGCTTAATGGCGTCCCTCTTACAAACTTGACAAAAGAATGCTACGCTAGCATACAATATCACGTCACAGGCTATCCTACTCACGTAACTCCAAGAAGATGACAGAGAAATTAATGTTCGTTCTGTATTATTTATACTAGTCACATATTCTCATCTTTGTTTGATATTTATCGTCTGTGGCGGTTTCAGTACTCGCCGACACAGATATTATCTAAAATAAATAATAAAAAAAGTACATAATTTTATACAAGAACAAAATATGGTACACAATGTTTTCTCTTTCTTACATAATATGTCTTTTACTAAGAGACGTTACAACATTTTATTTTAAGTATACTTAGTCTTTGAAAAAGTCTTTTCTTTTGCTGTGGAACCTTATGGGAATACTCAGACACAGGATGAAGTGTATGTAGCTTCTGTTTTTTGTTGATTATTTATTGCAGTGTTCCATGAGCTCGACGCCCGTCTCAGCTGCATAATTTACAGCTTTGAGTATAATAACCAGGTGTAGAGCCTTGATAACATCTCCATTTGCATGCCACTGTGAAGAATCTGTCTGAAGTACGTAGACACTCACATCAAATCTGTTTAAATAAAGTCTTATGTTATTAGGAATGAACTGTTCAACTAGGGATCGGAAAAATTCGCATTTTTCATAAATGCGAATATAAATGTGCATTCTGCATCATGATGCAAAAAATGCAAAGTTACCTAGTATATGCTGTTTCATAGCGAATTTTATTCAGATGAACAATTTTATCAGGGACAGTTTGAAATAGTTTTATTTCCTGCATATAAATATCGAAAACGTAATCAGTTTTCAGTTTCTGGAAATATTAACATGGATAGCGCAGCTCGGAGGTGCACATCACTGGACAGAGAGAGTAGGAGAGTCGGAGTGCTGTGAGATACGTGGCTGGGCAGTCATGCTTTCATATCGTTCGGTCATAATTAAGTATTGTTCACTCACAACTGGAACTTTTGTTACACCTGATACGGAGACCTTCCATATTGGTGACCCTGACGTGATGTTGTTGTTGCTGTGGTCTTCAGCCCTGAGACTGGTTTGATGCAGCTCTCCATGCTACTCTATCCTGTGCAAGCTTCTTCATCTCCCAGTACCTACTGCAACCTACATCCTTCTGAATCTGCTTAGTGTATTCATCTCTTGGTCTCCCTCTACCATTTTTACCCTCCACGCTGCCCTCCAATGCTAAATTTGTGATCCCTTGATGCCTCAAAACATGTCCTACCAACCGATCCCTTCTTCTAGTCAAGTTGTGCCACAAATTTCTATTCTCCCCAATCCTATTCAATACCTCCTCATTAGTTACGTGATCTACCCACCTTATCTTCAGCATTCTTCTGTAGCTCCACATTTCAAAAGCATCTATTCTCTTCTTGTCCAAACTGGTTATCGTCCATGTTTCACTTCCATACATGGCTACACTCCATACAAATACTTTCAGAAACGACTTCCTGACACTTAAATCTATACTCGATGTTAACAAATTTCTCTTCTTCAGAAACGCTTTCCTTGCCATTGCCAGTCTACATTTTATATCCTCTCTACTTCGACAATCATCAGTTATTTTGCTCCCTAAATAGCAAAACTCCTTTACTACTTTAAGTGTCTCATTTCCTAATCTAATCCCCTCAGCATCACCCGATTTAATTTGACTACATTCCATTATCCTCGTTTTGCTTTTGTTGATGTTCATCTTATATCCTCCGTTCAAGACACTGTCCATTTCGTTCAACTGCTCTTCCAAGTCCTTTGCTGTCTCTGACAGAATTACAATGTCATCGGCGAACCTCAAAGTTTTTACTTCTTCTCCATGAATTTTAATACCTACTCCGAATTTTTCTTTTGTTTCCTTTACTGCTTGCTCAATATACAGATTGAATAACATCGGGGAGAGGCTACAACCCTGTCTCACTCCTTTCCCAACCACTGCTTCCCTTTCATGCCCCTCGACTCTTATAACTGCCATCTGGTTTCTGTACAAATTGTAAATAGCCTTTCGCTCCTTGTATGTTACCCCTGCCACCTTCAGAATTTGAAAGAGAGTATTCCAGTTAACGTTGTCAAAAGCTTTTTCAAAGTCTACAAATGCTAGAAACGTAGGTTTGCCTTTTCTTAATCTTTCTTCTAAGATAAGTCTTAAGGTTAGTATTGCCTCACGTGTTCCAACATTTCTACGGAATCCAAACTGATCTTCCCCGAGGTCCGCTTCTACCAGTTTTTCCATTCGTCTGTAAAGAATTCGCGTTAGTATTTTGCAGCTGTGACTTATTAAATTGATAGTTCGGTAATTTTCACATCTGTCAACGCCTGCTTTCTTTGGGATTGGAATTATTATATTCTTCTTGAAGTCTGAGAGTATTTCGCCTGTCTCATACATCTTGCTCACCAGATGGTAGAGTTTTGTCATGACGGGCTCTCCCAAGGCCATCAGTAGTTCTAATGGAATGTTGTCTACTCCCGGGGCCTTGTTTCGACTCAGGTCTTTCAGTGCTCTGTCAAACTCTTCACGCAGTATCTTATCTCCCATTTCATCTTCATCTACATCCTCTTCCATTTCCATAATATTGTCCTCAAGTACATCGCCCTTGTATAAACCCTCTATATACTCCTTCCACCTTTCTGCCTTCCCTTCTTTGCTTAGAACTGGGTTGTCATCTGAGCTCTTAATATGAACATGCAACATGCCTTCCAAAGCGAATTTCCCACAGTCCAAGGTGTAACCATGTGCGATCAGAAAAGGTACGGTGCACCGCATCCTAACGACCCCCAGCCCTCTAATGCGACACAAAATGCATCATCTAGCCGCAGGTAGCCTGCACGCCGAAAAAGCAGCGGTCGAAGAACTTTTGACAACAGAAATAGTCCACTCTTCAGACAGCGCGTAAGCGTCACTGATGGAACTCATACGGAAGAAAGCCGACTGTAAGACTGTGGATCACTGATAGAACTCATGCGGAAGAAAACCAACTGTAAGACTGTGGGGTCTACAGAGCTCTCAACTCCTGACCAGCGTGTGGTAGCTACCCTATACCGAATATCCAGGACTTCGCACACTCATTCGCAGCCACCACTATCTTCAGTGTGATCGACTGTAAAGAGGCATACTTCCAAATTCCTATGTACGCAGACGATACTGCAATAATTGCAACAATCTCACCATTTGACCCGTTTGAATACCTCCTCGTGCCATATGGTATGAAGAATGCGACACAAACGTGCCAGCGCATCATATCCAGGATACATTTTAAGTTTGACTTATGCTATACTTACTTAGACAACGTCCTCATTTTTTCGGCCACATCCCAACACCACAACCAGCACCTCAGACAAGCTCTCACTCCATTGCAGGACAGGGGTATGGTCATTAATGAAGAGCAGTCCCAGCAGTTTTTGTAAAGCTATACATGGGGTATCACTACTGGCCACATATTTTTACATGGCCCCTCCGTGAATGTTATGCTCATTGCCAACGTTAGGCATGTAACAGTATTGTATGTATAAAAATAAGTAGCTGTTGTGAATATAGTGTTGATAAGTGTTGTGTGTAGTGATCAGCAGTGAGACAAAGACAGTTTTGCCCCACTTTTGATATCAAATTGGTATCAAATTAATTATGCAAATCAATCAATCAATTAATTACCACTCACCCACTGATGACATCACAAGTTTTCTCCAGCTGGCACATGTGTCCCCCTCAGGAAACTCCCAGCCCCCTCCTGTTGCGTGAAATAGTCCAAGATGGCGTCCCAGGAAAAAATGGCGGGAAATCCAAATTTACTGGCAGGAATATCAAGTTTCGTGTGTTCACCTTGAGGTCTGGAGACCAACTACCTAGTTAACACCACCACCACCACCACCAGAGGATGCTATTGGTCCTCACCTCTCCCATCCCCTTCTCTGCCTGAAAATTGGCAGAAAAAGGACTCAGTTTGTGCTGGGCTGCCAGACAGTATGGACCTAAGTATTTATCATTTTGTACACAGTGTAGTATATTGTTTAGTTAAACAATTTGAGTTGCCATTGATCAAGCACTAGACAGTAGCTCCATCCAGTTTCGTCAATAACTGCTAGATGTGGACCCCTCCACATCTACCCAATAGACCTATATGGGAAATAATGATAGGACAGCAAGCTATCAATGAAGTACAGGGGAGTAACTTCCTGCTGATTTACAAGTCAATAGCTGCTGCTGGGAGGAACATAACGACTATGAATAATAACATTAGAGCCAGAACCCACTGTCCCACTGCGCCTGTAACAGCCTGCCCTATATACAGGACTCCTGTAGCAACATCATTTGGGAGCGAAACACACTTATACCTATCTATGAGACCCAGGTCGCATCCTAGCCAACAGAAACATGGGAAATATCTTGTACAATTTTTTTTTTATTAATGTAGTGCCCGTTATCTTACCTGAACACAGTGTCTCAAGACGAAAAAGGAAACCGACCAGTCACCTCCAGTCTAGTCCATCACCATCTACTGGATGTATTGTGTGCCTGAAGAGCTGGCAAGCTGAAAACCGCTGACCGCTGGAGGCACAGCTAAGCTGCAACCTCCTCTCACAGCCCGAACACTCCTACCGCTGGCCACTGCTCGGTCAACAATAGCTGGGATGTATACAGTTGTTCCAACAACAGCTGGGATGTATACAGTTGTTCCATCACTGACATAGACCCATCAGTTTAAAGAAATCCAAGATATGGATGTTGTTTTGTCAACATCTAGAATTTCTAATGTGAAATGTAGATTCCTTTCATTTACATGAATTATGTTCGAAGACAGAAGAAATTTGACCATACACATGTTTTCATGTCTCTAAAAGTATTGTTACTCGTTGTGAAAATCCTGTACAACGAATAGTATGGCATAGGCTATATTTCCTCTAACAAGGGAACCTCCCCATCGCACCCCCCTCAGATTTAGTTATAAGTTGGCACAGTGGATAGGCCTTGAAAAACTGAGCACAGATCAATTGAGAAAACAGGAAGAAGCTGTGTGGAACTGTGAAAAAATAAGCAAAATATACAAACTGAGTAGTTCATGGGAAGATAGGCAATATCAAGGACACAGAGACCACAGGAGCGCCGTGGTCTCGTGGTAACGTGAGCAGCTGCGGAACGGAAGGTCCTTGGTTCAAATCTTACATCGAGTGAAAACTTTAATCTTTTATTTTCAGTTTATGTGACAAACTCTTATGTTTTCATCACTTTTTTGGGAGTGATTATCACATCCACAAGAAAACCTAAATCGGGCAAGGTAGAAGAATCGTTTTACCCATTCGCCAAGTGTACAAGTTAGGTGGGTCGACAACATATTCCTGTCATGTGACGCACATGCCGTCAGCAGTGTCGTATAGAATATGTCAGATGTGTTTTCCTGTGGAGGAATCGGTTGACCTATGACCTTGCGATCAAATGTTTTCGGTTCCGATTGGAGAGGCACGTCCTTTCGTCTATTAATCGCACGGTTTTGCGATGCGGTCGCAAAACACAGACACTAAACTTATTACAGTGAACAGAGACGTCAATGAACGAACGGACAGATAATAACTACGCAAAAATAAAGAAAGTAAAATTTTCACTCGTGGGAAGACTTGAACCAAGGACCTCTCTTCCTGCAGCTGCTCACGCTACCACGGGACCACGGCACTGCTGCGCTCACGTCCTCCTTGATGTTGCCTATGTGGCCCATGGACTACTCAGTTTGTATATTTTGCTTATTTTTTCACAGTTCCACACAACTTCTTCCTGTTTTCTCAATTGATCTGTGTTCAGTTTATCAAGGCCTATCCACTGTGCCAAGTTACAACTAAATCTGAGGGGGGTGCGATGGGGAGGTTCCCTTGTAAGTATTCTCTCATCGAGTAGAAGAATATCTTTTCCTGTATGCCATGTCCTGCATTAAAGGACTAGAATATTAAACTCATTTTTGGCTCATGACGGAGTGCTAAGAGCATGCTCTACATCTGTCACAGCATGCATCCTCACTTTCGAACTCTCTCTTAATGTAACCAAATGCTTCGCCACATATGAAGTCTCTCAAGATAACCACACAGAGAAGTTGTAAATAGCAGGTTCGTACTACATATCACAAGTGAAAAAACAGTGCAGTTGTAAATATCATGTATATACTATGTGTCACGTTATAAATTCGATAATATAGCTGATCTTATTGTGATGATCATCTGGTCCTGTGTAGGTCCCGTTAAAAGAACCCACCACAACGAAAAAATTCCCGATTAACACTTCAACTCTTGAATCATATCCGTGGTACTCTCACACTAGCATCCACCTGCCCTGTGGCACGTCGTTGATAAAAAATTGATAGGCTACGTAACTAATTTGATCATGAGAGCCCCTTTGCATTGTGGGTAATTTTTCTCCTGGAATAGGATTACACTCTCCAGGTAACCGTTATAAACGCTTCTGTGACGTCTCTGGAGCTTTCCCGCAGACTACGTACACACTTCCTTTCATACCAAAATGGGTGGTAACCATCCTCAAATAGCTGAAGGCATCCAGTGTTATTTGCATTGTCTCTCGGTTGTCTAGTCAGGCTGGTGGAAGTAAGTCACTTAGAATTCTGGTGTACTGCACACAATTTAATACTGCTGAGACCTGTAGGTCTATGGGGGCAGTAGGATATTTCATTCTCATCTCCACCCCCAGACTGCAGACAGCGCTGTCTAGGGCACCTTGCACGGTTCGCGCGGCTGCCCCTGTCGGAGGTTCGAGTCCTCCCTCGGGCACGGTTGTGTGTGTTGTCCTTAGCGTAAGTTAGTTTGAGTAACATTAAGTAGTGTGTAAGCCTAGGGAGCGATGACCTTAGCAGTTTGGTCCCATAGGAACTTACCACAAACTTCCAAAAAATTTTCCCAAATTTTAGTAAACATTTTTGGAACAGCGAACAAAAAATTTTTTAAAAAATTTTTCTTTTTAAAATTCAGTCTTGATCGCACCACGTCATGTGATATGACGGAAACCGGTCACCTATGTTCTTGTACCATACGCGGTGCGATCAAGACTGAATTTTGAAAAGAAAAATTTTCCCAGATTGCATGTGAATAGCAGCCATCAGGATTCAAACGTCCACCCGCGCATCAGGGCTGTACCGCCTGCCGTGCTGCGCAGCTGTTAATGATTCAAAACCCACAAAAGTTGTCCTACCCTTCCCAGAAGGACTGGGCACTTAAATGTCGCTGGGGTAAATACCGGGATGTTGAACAATATGCTTCCCCTCATATCTCCTGTAAACCGAAACGTTATGAGACGTGTTTTCGAGCTATTCCAGAAAGGCTGACACAGTGAGCAATGACAAAATACCAATACACTGACTGCTACATCCCAAACGTGTAGGAGTCTGCAGACCTTGATTTTCCTCAGAATACAGTCCTATAGAAGCATTCCTGTTGTCTCCCTCCAAATTAGTAGCCGCATGACTTGAGAACTCGAATGGGAATCCCTGGGGGAAGACGGTGGTCGTTTCAAGGAACACTATCGAGAATTGGCATTTGAAGCTGACCACAGAAGGATTCTACTGCTGCCAACGTACATTTTCCATAAGGACCACGAAGATCAGATACGGGAAATTAGTGCTCTTAGGGATACATATAGGTAGTCCTTTTCCCTTGCTCTATTTGCGAGTGGAATAGGAAAGGAAATGACTATTAGTCCTGCAGGGTACCCTCCGCTACACATTGTGAGATGGCTTGTGAAGTAAGCACATAGCTGTAAATGTAGCCTACCTATTAAGATATCAGTACATCCATTTTTGGCACACAGAACTCACACATACAGTCTCTTGTTTATCAAGAAGGAAAAGGCAGAACTTAAGCTGCTGATTGTCTCTCTGTAGAAACCTTCGTATTAGCCCCTAATTTTCTCATTGCGGTCACTTCGTGAGACGTATGTAAGGGGTTGTAATATGTTTTCCGACATTACTTAGAAGAAACGGTGTAGAGCTCACCTCTCAACTCCCCCAATCCTCACAGTATCGCTTATCTGCACTGTTCTCACGAATCTACCAGTTTTCGATATGCAGCATTTGAATCCACCTGATTTTCGACGAGTAAGAGATGTTCACCAAGTTACAGGCCCCCACTAACTCTCTCGAAATCCCATCATGTTCTGACAGCATTGTTACATTAGTTAGAAGGCTTACTGCTCATAACGAGAAAAATAGCACACTTAACATACAGGAGGAAATTCATAACTGCACTAAGAAATTGAGAAAAGTAACACCTACAGTTCATGGATACTGAATGACTAATTATAAATATCCCTCCTGTACCTGATCTAATCTCAATTGTTGTATTCCTATGATTACCATGCCAGATTTATGACAATGTAATGGTGTACGAGTCTTCGTTGACAGCATAGTGTCTGTCTCCTCGTTATTTTTGTAACACACAACTGAATAAATCTATGATCTATAAAATCTCAGCTCATGTCACCTGGTAGAGAACTCAGTAATATTTTACCGTGTCTCTCTCTTCCGATATATCAAAGACATATACTGTCTGCTTGCTGACATCGAGCATATGTGGCTATCCCATGAAATATTCATATATTGCTCCACTGGAGCATGTGGCCAGTGATCGAAGTCATTCGCAGAGGCCAGTGTAAAGTTTCGTCACCCATACTGTAGGGGAACCATATCCCACGGAAATATTAATCGCAAGAGAAGGCCCCTGTGTTGTTCTTTGATAGGGAGTTCGATGTATTGTTTTTTCTTCTGTGACTCAGCCAAGTAGTCTACGACTGCACCTTTCTACACTGCCATATACACTCCTGGAAATGGAAAAAAGAACACATTGACACCGGTGTGTCAGACCCACCATACTTGCTCCGGACACTGCGAGAGGGCTGTACAAGCAATGATCACACGCACGGCACAGCGGACACACCAGGAACCGCGGTGTTGGCCGTCGAATGGCGCTAGCTGCGCAGCATTTGTGCACCGCCGCCGTCAGTGTCAGCCAGTTTGCCGTGGCATACGGAGCTCCATCGCAGTCTTTAACACTGGTAGCATGCCGCGACAGCGTGGACGTGAACCGTATGTGCAGTTGACGGACTTTGAGCGAGGGCGTATAGTGGGCATGCGGGAGGCCGGGTGGACGTACCGCCGAATTGCTCAACACGTGGGGCGTGAGGTCTCCACAGTACATCGATGTTGTCGCCAGTAGTCGGCGGAAGGTGCACGTGCCCGTCGACCTGGGACCGGACCGCAGCGACGCACGGATGCACGCCAAGACCGTAGGATCCTACGCAGTGCCGTAGGGGACCGCACCGCCACTTCCCAGCAAATTAGGGACACTGTTGCTCCTGGGGTATCGGCGAGGACCATTCGCAACCGTCTCCATGAAGCTGGGCTACGGTCCCGCACACCGTTAGGCCGTCTTCCGGTCACGCCCCAACATCGTGCAGCCCGCCTCCAGTGGTGTCGCGACAGGCGTGAATGGAGGGACGAATGGAGACGTGTCGTCTTCAGCGATGAGAGTCGCTTCTGCCTTGGTGCCAATGATGGTCGTATGCGTGTTTGGCGCCGTGCAGGTGAGCGCCACAATCAGCACTGCATACGACCGAGGCACACAGGGCCAACACCCGGCATCATGAATTAACTGCCCTATAAATTCTCAAGTATTGTTCTATTGTCTGGGGTCAGTACCATGAATGTACTGGGAAGAGAGAATTGAATGTAGAACCCCAGATCACAGAATAAATATCAACCGATTGACTAGTCTTATGGCGGAACAGGTATCCGCTTAAATAGCTTTTTCCGTCGGACAACAGATGTCACATGTGACGCTAAGATGTTCGTTAACCTATACGGGTCACGGAATTGGCAACGCTGTTTCTGGGGTGAAGTATGTAAGGGTAGGAGTGTCGGCGTTTACGAGAAGGCCAATGCGCTGACGTCGAGTGCATTCGCCCGGAAGTCTTTTGTAGTTGAGGAATGAAGGTCGCAGATTAGTTTCCGTAATTCAAGAGTTGAAAATTATTTTTGCTGTAGAGTTACTTATTAGAACTATATGCGGAATACATAGATGAAATAAAGTAAAAGTGGCACTTATATACGTTTCTCGCGGCTAAGTGTTTCTTTGCAAGCTGTATTGCCATAAAAGCTCTCTGATAAATTGGCGGATTTATGCAGTCGCGTGGTTTACACACTCTTCGCCCTGGGTCGTGCTGATATAACACTACGAAGCTTCGAAATTCTTGTCAAATTCTTTGAATTTAATCATTTAGCTTACTGGCAAATATTAAACACACATTGAAACAAAGCAACTATAAATAGAGAATAGTTAAGTGTCGGAAGCCGATTGGTTGCGATTTTGATCGAGATAAACTTGGGTTGCAGTGGTCTTCTTCGGAACGCCAGTGTTGAAGTGTACACAGAATCAGTAAAGTGAAAAATCCGTGCAATACGCACGTTTATTTGTATATGGAAGCCGACTTATGAATTTTCTCTTGTGTGAGACCGCTTGTACTAGATCGTGCGTCGATTTAAAGTTCTGGATTCGCATAGTTCACTGTTTGCGTCCCTTTTTCTGCGTAATGTTTCATTGGTTGTATCAATACCCGTTTGTATTTTGATCCATTGTGAAATTTCGAACATTCGTGAGTGTCGTTATAAACTAGTACTGTTATCGTCATTGTAGGCTCCAACTAACTGGTGCTCATTTAAAATTTTTGAGGACAGTAGGGATATCCTCGTTCAAAACAATCTTTTTCTAATTTCATTGTGCAATTACGTGAGAAATAGGTTAGTTTCAAAATTTTTGGACGCTTACAAAACTATATTTTTTTTAAGTTAGCGGTACGATTGTTTCGGACACGTAACTTAATTCGTAGAAAATCAGCGTTTGTGATTCACAGTTCAGCCAAAATATACGAGGTATGGCTAGAAAAAAACCGGACTAGTACTGGTGAAACAATAAAACGAATGCAATAAGGCTGAAAGTCGCGTGGCCTGTCACGTGACTCTCGCTCCGCCTACTGCTCGAGTTTCATCTGCCTCCTGCACTCGGTCTGCCCGTGGCGTCTGTTTTAAGTAGTTGACGTTTTGTCTGTGCGTCGGAAAATGTTGAGTGTACAGAAAGAACAGCGTGTTAACATCAAATTTTGTTTCAAACTAGGAAAATCTGCAAGTGAAACGTTTGTAATGTTACAACAAGTGTACGGCGATGATTGTTTATCGCGAACACAAGTGTTTGGGTGGTTTAAACGATTTAAAGATGGCCGCGAAGACACCAGTGATGACACTTGCACTGGCAGACCATTGTCAGCAAAAACTGATGCAAACATTGAAAAAATCGGTAAACTTGTTCGACACTTTCCTTGTCAACTCCTGTTAACTCAGACACTGCTCTGATTGTTAAACGGCGATCTTGTCGAAAAGTTTACCGATTTTTTCAATGTTTGCATCAGTTTTTGCTGACAATGGTCTGCCAGTGCGAGTGTCATCACTGGTGTCTTCGCGGCCATCTTTAAATCGTTTAAACCACTCAGACACTTGTGTTCGCGATAAACAATCATCGCCGTACACTTGTTGTAACATTACAAACGTATCACTTGCAGATTTTCCTAGTTTGAAACAAAATTTGATGTTAACACGCTGTTCTTTCTGTACACTCAACTTTTTCCGACGCACAGACAAAACGTCAACTACTTAAAACAGACGCCACGGGCAGACTGAGTGCAGGAGGCAGATGAAACTCGAGCAGTAGGCGGAGCGAGAGTCACGTGACAGGCCACGCGACTTTCAGCCTTATTGCATTCGTTTTATTGTTTCAGCAGTACTAGTCCGGGTTTTTTCTAGCCACACCTCGTACATCATCCTCGAATTTCATTGTACATCAGCGCAAATAAACGTGCAGTTTTGAGCATTTATGGAACGTATCACTGTCCTTTGCATCATCTATGAGCAGTTTGTAACAAATCGGCGTTCGTGATGTAGCTATTATAGCAGATATTCTAACATATTGCGTTAGATCTAGTATTGCCCCTTTTTTGAGTTTGCTAACAACTATAATTAACATCAAAATCTTTTAGGAAATTAGTAATTTTTATCACAGGCTTTTGTGTTGCCTTAACATAAATCTCTTTTTGCGTATGTGCTTCAATTCTTGTAGGGCTTTTAGCTCAACAGATTAGAAGATAATGAGCAGGTTTAATTTTAAGTTATTTGTCCACTGCCTTGTGCTCGTAATACATTGCACCAGCCAAAATGCAGCCCCACTGTGAACACTGTTCTCAAATACGGGAGGAGTTGGTTGACGTTCGTAAGCAGCTGGAAGTAGTCTGGCTGACAGCTGCTGCAAATCCTTGCTTTGGAAGAGCTCCCGAGAGTCGTGTACCTGTGATGCCCGTACCAGAGATAGCTCAAGTACTATTTTCTGTGGATCCTTCTCCTCTGCATAAAGTACAGGGTCTGTCATTACCTGTCCATTTGACTGTGAGTGGCATACCAGTCGTAGATGCAGGCGTCCTGTACAGGGTGGACAGGGACCAGGGAGGACTCAGTGTGTTGTACCGATCCCCCCGACTGAAACTGAAACTGAGCCAGTGGGACTTACTTGATCAGTTTTGGGGAAACCTATTTTGTCCGGTGTCAGGAAGACGCAAACGCAAAAGCGTAGGGGTTTATTAATCATTGCAAGTTCAGACGTACGTCATATGATGGTACCCCTTAGGGAAATGGCAGCAAGGGGCAGGAAAGTACACCAGGGTATGTCTGGGTGTCTCATTCAACATGTTGAAGAGGCTATTCCAGCAACCGTTGAGGGAAGAGGGTGCAACAAACTGCAGATTGTGGCGCACGTTGGAACAAATGAGGCCTGTAACTGGTAGAGAAGATAAAGAAAGCCATCCTTGCACATGGAGTTTTAACGAAGCTCACAATTTCCAGCATTGTCCCCAGAACTGATCGAGGCCTTTGGTTTTGAGTTGAGGTAAAGGACTGGAACAGAGACTTCAAAGGTTCTTTGACAGGCTATGCTGCGACTTCCTGCACTTGCGCCACAGGGGTTGAGAACTGTAGAATCCCCATAAATAATGTTTTTTAGATTAGGCGACTCTCCATCCAATCCAGATAACGATGGCTGTAGGAAACTCAGAAGTATCAGTGTAAGATCGAAAGAAACGCCTCCCGCAGGTGAGAGTATTAAAATCCTAATGGTAAACTGCCAAAGCTTTCGCAACAAAGTGCCAGAGCACTCATGAAAAGCAGTGCAGCTCAGATAATACTAGGTACAGAAAGTTGATTGAAACCTGAAATTGGTAGCAGTGAAATTTTTGGGGAAATTTTAAGTGTACATCGAAAGGATAGACAAATGGGAAATGGATGTGATGCATTTGTCACAGTACACAAGAAACTCAACTCCACCAAAAAAATTGATGCTGCATGTGAGATTGGGCAAGACTCAGTACCAGGGGTGGGCATAAAATGATAATTGGATCCTTCTATCGCCCACCAGATTCATCTCCTGATGTAACAGAAAACTTCAGAGAAAACCTCAGTTCATTTGTGCGTAAGTCATACTGTAATCATCGGTGGAGGCTTTAATCATCCAACAATTAAATGGGCAAATTACAGTTTTGTAGCATAAGCCATCGTGTGAAACTTTACTTAATGTCTTTTCTGAAAACTACTTAGAACATATAGTTAGGAACCCCACTCACGATTGAAATATATTCGATGTAATGACAATAAATAGAACTGACCTCTTTGAGGATATCCACATCGAAACTGGTATCAACGACCGCAATGCGGTTATGGCAACAATGATCACCAAAGTACAAAAGACAACAAAAACAAGCAGAAAGGTATATCTTTTCAGTAAATTAGATAAAAAATCAATAGAGTCATTTCTCAGTGAGGAACTTGAAACTTACTGCGCTGGTCTGGAGCATGTGGAGGACTCTGCCTCAAGTTTAAAACAATAGTTGGCTACGCACTGGATAGATATGTGCCCAGTAGAACAGTTGAAAATGGGAGGGAGCCTCCAAGTATACAGTCACTATAAAGACATTTCTGAAGAGACAGAGATCACTGCATAATAGGCATAAGACAAAATTTAGGGCTGTAGAGAGGGAGAAGGTGATAGAAACGCATTTGTCTGTCAAGAGAACAATGCGTGATGCCTTCAGTGACTACCGTAGCAGAACATTGTCAAGCGATCTCTCTCAGAACCCAAAGTAATTCTGGTCGTATGTAAAGGCTGTTATTCTTCTACATCCATACTCCGCAAGCCACCTGACGGTGTGTGGCGGAGGGTACTTTGAGTACCTCTATCGGTTCTCCCTTCTATTCCAGTCTCGTATTGTTCGTGGAAAGAACGATTGTCGCCTGTCGGTATGCCTCTGTGTGAGTTCTAATTTCTCTGATTTTATCCTCATGGTCTCTTCGCGAGATATACGTAGGAGGGAGCAACTTACTGCTTGATTCCTCGGTGAAGGTATGTTCTCGAAACTTCGACAAAAGTTCGTACCGGGCTACTGAGCGTCTCTCTTGCAGACTCTTCCACTGCAGTTTATCTATCATCTTCGTAACGCTTTCGCGATTACTAAATGATCCTGTAACGAAGCGCGCTGCTCTCCGTTGGATCTTCTCTATCTCTTCTATCAACCCTATCTGGTACGGATTCCACACTTGAGAGCAGTATTCAAGCAGTGGGCGAACAAGTGTACTGTAATGTACTTCCTTTGTTTTCGGATTGCGTTTCCTTAGGATTCTTCTAATGAACCTCAGTCTGGCATCTGCATTGCCGACGATTAATTTTATATGGTCACTCCATTTTAAATCACTCCTAATGCGTACTCCCAGATAATTTATGGAATTAACTGCTTCCAGTTGCTCACCTGCTATATTGTACCTAAATGATAAAGGATCTTTCTTTCTATGTATTTTCAGCACATTACACTTGTCTACATTGAGATGCAATTGCCATTCCCTGCACCATGCGTCAATTCGTTGCAGATCCTCCTGCATTTCAGTACAATTTTCCATTGTTACAAACTCTCGATGTTATCCACAAGGTCATTTATCTATATTGTGAATAGCAACTATCCTACAACACTCCCCTGCGGCACACCTGAAATCACTCTTACTTCGGAAGACTTCTCTCCATTGAGAATGACATGCTGCGTTCTGTTATCTAGGGACTCTTCAAACCAATCACACAATTGGTCTGATAGTCCATATGCTCTTACTTTGTTCATTAAACGACTGTGGGGAACTGTATCAAACGCCTTGCGGAAGTCAAGAAACACGGCATCTACCTGGGAGTCTCGTGTACGAATAGCGCGAGCTGGGTTTCACACGATCGTCTTTTTCGAAACCCATGCTGATTCCTACAGAATAGATTTCTAGTCTCCAGAAAAATCATTATGCTCGAACATAATACGTGTTCCAAAATTCTACAACTGATCGACGTTAGAGATATAGGTCTATAGTTCTGCACATCTGTTCGAAGTCCCTTCTTGAAAACGGAGATGACCTGTGACCTTTTCCAATCTTTTGAAACGCTACGCTCTTCTAGATACCTACGGTACACCACTGTAAGAAGAGGGGCAAGTTCCTCGTTCTCTATGTAAAATCGAACTGGTATCCCATCCGGTCCAGCGGCCTTTCCTCTTTTGAGCGATTTAATTGTTTTTCTATCCCTCTGTCATCTATTTCGATATCTACCATTTTGTAATCTGTGCGACAATCTAGAGAAGGAACTAGAGTGCAGTCTTCCTCTGTGAAACAGTTTTGGAAAAAGACATTTCATATTTCGGCCTTTAGTCTGTCATCTTCTGTTTCAGTACCATTTTGGTCGCAGAGTGTCTGGACATTTTGTTTTGATCCACCTACCGTTTTGACATAAGATCAAAATTTCTTATGATTTTCTGCCAAGTCAGTACATAGAACTTTACTTTCGAATTCATTGAACACCTCTTGCATAGCCCTACTCACACTACATTTCGCTTCGTGTAATTTTTCTTTGTCTGCACGGCTTTGGCTATGTTTACGTTTTTGCTGTGAAGTTCCCTTTGCTTCTGTAGCAGTTTTCTAATTCGGTTGTTGTACCACAGTGGCTCTTTTCCATCTCTTACGATCTTGCTTGGCACATACTCATCTAATGCATATTGTACGATGGTTTTGAACTTCGTCCACTGATCCTCAACACTATCTGTACTTGAGACAAAACTTTTGTGTTGAACCGTCAACTACTCTGAAATCTGCTTTTTGTCACTTTTGCTAAACAGAAAAATCTTCCTACCTTTTTAATATTTCTATTTACGGCTGAAATCATCGATGCAGTAACCGCTTTATGATCGCTGATTCCCTGTTCTGCGTTAACTGTTTCAAATAGTTCGGGTCTGTTTGTCACCAGAAGGTCTACTATGTTATCGCCACGAGTCGGTTCTCTGTTTAAGTGCTTAAGGTAGTTTTCAGATAATGCACTTGCAAAAATTTCACTGGATTCTTTGTCCCTGCCACCCGTTATAAACGTTTGAGTCTCCCAGTCTATATCTGGTAAATTAAAATCACCACCCAGAACTATAACATCGTCGGGAAATCTACTCGAAATATTTTCCAAATTTTCCTTCAGGTGTTCTGCCACAACAGCTGCTGAGCCTGGGGGCCTATAGAGACATCCAGTCACCATGTTTGAGCCTGCTTTAACCGTGACCTTCACCCAAATTATTTCACATTTAGGATCTCCGTCAATTTCCTTCGATATTATTGCACTTTTTATCGCTATAAACGCGCCTCCCCCTTCACTGTCCAGCCTGTCTCTGCGGTATACATTCCAATGTGAGTTTAGAATTTCATTACTGTTTACATCTGGTTTCAGGCAACTTTCCGTCCCTAATACTATGTGGGCATTATGACCGTTTATTAATGAGAGCAGTTCTGGAACCTTTCTATAGGCGCTCCTGCAGTTTAATATTACCACATTAATGTTACTTCCTGGCAGATTAAAACTGTGTGCCCGACCGAGACTCGAACTCGGGACCTTTGCCTTTCGCGGGCAAGTGGTAGAGCACTTGCCCGCGAAAGGCAAAGGTCCCGAGTTCGAGTCTCGGTCGGGCACACAGTTTTAATCTGCCAGGAAGTTTCATATCAGCGCACACTCCGCTGCAGAGTGAAAATCTCATTCTGGAAACATCCCCCAGGCTGTGGCTAAGCCGTGTCTCCGCAATATCCTTTCTTTCAGGAGTGCTAGTTCTGCAAGGTTCGCAGGAGAGCTTCTGTAAAGTTTGGAAGGTAGGAGACGAGATACTGGCAGAAGTAAAGCTGTGAGGGCCGGGCGTGAGTCGTGCTTCGGTAGCTCAGTTGGTAGAGCACTTGCCCGCGAAAGGCAAAGGTTCCGAGTTCGAGTCTCGGTCGGGCACACAGTTTTAATCTGCCAGGAAGTTTCATATCAGCGCACACTCCGCTGCAGAGTGAAAATCTCATTCTGGCACATTAATGTTGTTATTCCCTGTTGCGTTTTGCCTACTACTATCTTGTCGCGTCTCAGGAGGCGTCTTGTCGGGCCTAGGGAGGTAATTCTCTAACCTAAAAAACCCCCATGTGCACTCCACACGTACTCCGCTACCCTTGTAGCCGCTTCCTGCGTGTAGTGCACGCCTGACCTATTCAGGGGGACCCTACATTTCTCTACCCGATAGCGGAGGTCGAGAAATTTGCACCCCAGATCTGCGCAGAATCGTCTAAGCATCTGGTTTAAGCCTTCTACTCGGCTCCAAACCAGAGGACCGCGATCGATTCTGGGAACGATACTACAAATAGCTCAGATTCCACCCCGCGAGCGAGGCTTTCCGCCTTCACCAACTCCGCCAACCGCCTGTACGAACTGAGGATGACCTCTGAACCCAGACGGCAGGAGTCATTGGTGCCGACATGAGCAACAATTTGCAGTCGGGTGCACCCAGTGCTCTCCATCGCCGCCGGCAGGGCCTCCTCCACATCTCGGATGAGACCCCCCGGCAAGCAGACAGAGTGAACACTGGCCTTCTTCCCCGACCTTTCCGCTATTTCCCTAAGGGGCTCCATCACCCGCCTAACGTTGGAGCTCCCAATAACTAATAAACCCCTCCCCCCGTGTGCCTGCTCGGACCTTGCTGAAGGAGCGGCTACATGTCCACTCACAGGCAGAGCGGGCGATGCCACACGGCCAGCCTCCACATTGACCTTCCGCCTCGTGCGCCGCGAACGCCGCTGAACCCACCACTCCCTTTGGGGAGAGGGTGGCCCAACCAGGCCCGGTACCCGCGAAGATGTCTCGACAGCAGGGACAGTGGGTGAAGCATGTAACACCTGGGGTGTACCATGCGACGCACCAGACTCCCCACTGCCGCTACACTCCGAGGCAGCAGCCTGAAGACGGCTTATAACATCCCCCTGCTTCCCGGGATTTGTGAAATTAACAATGACCGTGATTATGATTTTAGACCCGTTTCGGGATAAGGCACCCGAATCCGAAGTAAATAATGATTATTCCGCGGGAAACAGGAGACGTTATAACTTGATCGTTATTGAATGAGTAATTTCATTCAATAACGATCGGTAAATGAAATAATGGAAATAATTTGGAAATAAATTTTGCCAGTGGAAATTTTGCCGAAAGAAATGATTAAGTTGTAAAAGCAATTAAAAAATCGTTCGCCAGCTCAACTGATGAGCGACAGTACTGTTAAGTACGTGAATAATTGTGTCAAAAATAAAGTTTACATGTTTGTAGCGCAGCAGGCGGGATTGGAACTTTTACGTAAGTGCTGTGTCAGGCTCAGAAGTCATATAAAATAATGTCATAACAATCTAACTACACTTAAACATTAATGGTTAATTTTCAGTAAGTATTATGGTAATTATTTTGTTCATAGTTTGTCAGCTAAGTGCAATGCTGACAACACAGATAATTATCTATCGAGATTTTCAATAATTGACTGTCATTCTGTCTTTAAAATTACGTACTTTGCACAGTCTAATCTACTGATAATGAAATATATTGCCAATAATTGATTATATTTTGAATGATAATAATTCATTATTTGGGCGATTGTCAGGTGGAATAAGCTTTATAGTTTCATGAAATATCCTTGAACTAACTTCAGCTGAATATGCATTGAAATAAATGTTAATAATCAAATTTATTACTTCAGTCTATTATTAAGTTACTACGGTTGGCGTAAGCTTATTAAGTGCAACAATTAACTACTATAACCAATCGTTCAAAACAGTCTGAAATTTACTCTTCACCGTCTATGCAAATAATTTGATAATTAACATATTTTCTCTTCATAATGGCGTGACACACTCTGTTCAATAAGGTAAGGATCGGAAGGAACCTACTTGGAGTTATTGTCGGGTGGAATGTAACTGCAGCACTTCGATTATAAAGTGCTTGTTATTAATTGTTCAACTTCAGAGAAAAGCACAGTCACAGGCAAGCCTTCTATAATTTTGTCCTACGAAAATTACGTAGATCTTACTTCCCTCGTTGTCGGTAGATCGACGGAAGTCCACGGCGACGACACAATGTGGCAGCAGGCTTTTACTGTTGCGACTTGGGCCCATAGTGCGCTTCACATTTAAGCCCTCGTTTCTTCAGCACTATGCCCATTAATCCATAATAACTTGTCCGGCCATGCTTCCAGATATGCCGACCATTACTTTCCCGTCGTACTTAGATCCACACACTAGCCGTTAGATGTAACACAGCTAGGACTAGCAGCACTCGACTGTACGTCCTACTCCAAGCACGGCGTCACTGCTACTACTGCCCGCTGGCGCGCTCCCGCGCCCAGCGGCACGACAAAACAATCTCTCTGACTTCAACGTTAACTAAATATGCCCCGACTTGCCAGTGTTAAATATCACATAATTTAAACATGCTATTTACAATACATATTTACACTAGACAATACATCGTATACAAACAGTTTCATGTGTTAAGTAAGCGAAAAAATCATAACAACGACTGCGTTGTAGCGTCACAGGCTGACCGCGGCCATCAGCACATTCAGCTGTTCGCGAACAGTGGCCAGCTCCTCCTGCGTCCGTACACAGCAGTCACACATCCTATCCATCCTAAGGAATCAGAAATTTACTGCAGAAAGTTAAGTAATCAACTTTTAACTAGATTGCTAATTCTCTAAAGGCGGCTGATAGCTGACTAAACTGTGGTTACTAGACACTTCTTGTTGGAAACAATGAAAATAAGCACTACCTGTCTCTGGACTGTATTCAAAACAAACTCGAAATCTATGGAACACTATTACTAGTACTCGAAAATTAAAGCTTCCTAAAAGCAAAAACACACGGAAAAAGAAGCGACAAGTAAGAAAAACACGGTTAATACTGAAATTTACGTAGCTTGCTGCATAGCAGATGTGAAGCAGACGGCAGATACGACGACACTGGCACCATTGTAAGTGTCCAGTCCCTAGCGAATGAGGCAGGAACTGAAACTGAAGGTAACAAAGCAAAAGCTGATACGCTTAACTCCGTTAGAAAGGAAAACCCAGGATAATTGCTCTGGTTTAATCCTCGTACCACTGAAAAGGTGAATGAAATAAGTTTTAGTGTCAGTTGTGTTGAGAAACAGCTGAAATCGTTAAAATTGAACAAAGCTGCCGGCCGTAGTGGCCGAGCGGTTCTAGGCGCTACAGTCTGGAACCGCGCGTCCACTACGGTCGCAGGTTCGAATCCTGCCTCGGGCATGGATATGTGTGATGTCTTTAGGTTAGTTAGGTTTAAGTAGTTCTAAGTTCTAGGGGACTGATGACCACAGCAGTCAAGTCCCACAGTGCTCAGAGTCATTTGAACAAAGCTCCAGGCCGCAATTGAATCCCTGTCAGATTCTATACTCAGTTTGCAGCTGGGTTAGTCCCTCTTCAAACTATAATCTATCGTTGATCTTTCGAACAAAAAACCGTGCCGAGTTCTTGGAAAAAGGCACAGGTCACACCCGCCTACAAAAAGGGTAGTAGAATTGATCCACATAACTACCGTCCAATATCCTTGACATCGATTTTTTGTAGAACCTTAGAACATATTCTGAAAATGAAAATGAAAAAACGCAGTATCCTATGATTATAATATCAATGAGTCACTACTGCAAATGGTCAACTCCATACAAATAGCTGTAGCACTTTGTAGGGCTATAAATGGAATAGTCACATAGGTTCAGTCGTGGGTAAAGCAGGTGGTAGACTTCGGTTTATTGGTAAAATACTGGGGAAGTGCAGTCAGTCTACAACAGAGATTGCTTATAAATTACTCGGACTAAGATATTGAACGTATGCAGAGAAGGGCAGCACGAATGGTCACAGATTTGTTTACTCTATGGAGAGTGTCGCAGAGATACTGAAGGAACTGGAATGGCAGACTCTTGAAGACAGAGGTAAACTATCCTGAGAAAATCTATTAGCAAAGCTTCAAGAACCGGCTTTAATTGATTACTCTAGGAATATACTACAGCCCCCTCCGTATGACGCACCTAGGTATCGTGAGGACAAGATTACAATAATTACTACGCGCACAGAGCCATTCAAACAATCATTCTTCCCGCGCTCCGTACGTGAATGGAACAGGAAGAAACTAATAAGTGTTACAATGAGACGTACCCTCTGCCATTGGACCTCACGGTAGTTTGCAGATTATAGATGTACATGTACTGGGTGATCAAAAAGTCAGTATAAATTTGAAAACTGAATGAATCATGGAATAATGTAGATAGAGAGGTACAAATTGACACACATGCTTGGAATGACATAGGGTTTTATTAGGGAGAAAAAAAAACAAAAGTTCAAAAAATGTTCGACAGATGGCGCTTCATCTGATCACAATAACAATAATTAGCATAACAAAGTAAGACAAAGGAAAGATGGTGTTCTTTACAGGAAATGCTCAATATGTTCACCATCATTCCTGAACAATAGCTGTAGTCGAGGAATAATGTTGTGAACAGCACTGTAAAGCATGTCAGGAGTTATGGTGAGGCATTGGCGTGGGATGTAGTCTTTCAGCATCCCTAGAGATGTCGGTCGACCACGATACACTTGCGACTTCAGGTAACCCCAAAGCCAATAATCGCACGGACTGAGGTCTGGGGACCTGGGAGGCCAAGCATGACGAAAGTGGCGGCTGAGCACACGATCATCACCAAACGACGCGCGCAAGAGATCTTTAACGCGTCTAGCAATATGGGGTGGAGCGCCATCCTGCATAAACATCGTACGTTCCAGCAGGTATTTATCAGCCAGGCTGGGGATGATGCGATTCTGTAACATATCGGCGTACCTCTCACCCGTCACGGTAGCAGTTACAAAACCAGAATCACGCATTTCCTCGAAGAAAAAAGGCCCGATAACGGTAGTGTGGTAAATTCAACCCATACCGTGACTTTCTCGTCGTGCAATGGAGTTTCCACGACAGTTCTAGGATTTTCGGTAGCCCAAATTCTGCAGTTAGGATTTTCGGTAGCCCAAATTCTGCAGTTGTGGGCGTTGACAGACCCTCGGAGAGTGAAATGAGCTTTGTCGGTCCACAACACGTTACTCAACCAATCGTCATCTTCCCCCATCTTTTGAAACGCTAACACCGCAAATGCCCTCCGCTTCACTAAATCGCCAGGTAACTGTTCACGATGCCGATGGATTTTGTACGGATAGCATCGGAAGGTACGCCTCAGTGCCAACCAAATTGTAGTGTATGGAATGCCGGTGCGACGTGCGACTGCACGAGCGATGACTTCCCCGTGCATAGACGAACCCGCTACAGTCTCCATTTCTTCCAGAACTGTCTCAGCAGCATTACGCCTTGTGCTCGGTCGACCACTACGGGGTCTATCGTCTAAACAACCCGTGGCTTCGGACTTCGAAATCATTCTCGCCACAGCTGCATTTGCCAACGGACCTCTACCCGTTCGAATCCCCTTCCTCTGGCGATAGAATCGTAACGCTGAACTAGCACATTTCCCATTCTGATAATACAGCTTCACTAAAAGCGCCTTTTTAGGTAACGTCAACATGCTGCGACTGCTGGCGCATCTGATTCTCTCTCTCATTAAAGCTCCTTTTATACACGATTGTCATGCGCAGTCACTGACGTTTTGCTGTCCAGCGCCATCTGTCGGACATTTTGTGAACTTTGTTTTTTTTTTATCTAATAAAACCCCATGTTATTCCAAGCATGTGTGTCAATTTTTACCGCTCTATCTACATTATTCCGTGGTTTTCAAATTTATACTGACTTTTTGATCACCCGGTAGGTGTAGAGGTTTTCAGTTCGACGTCCTACAGAAAATTCGATAACAGCTGTCTCATTAACTTGTTTCCTGCCTTGCTCTAGAACCGCTCGGCCACTCCGTCCGACCATAAAAAATTAACTTTTGAATAATAGGTGTAGATGGCTCATTACAATCGCCAATCAAGTGAATGATTTGAATACAGTTCCTGTAGTAAATACAACTTGGCTACAATTGGGTATCATGTCCTAACGCTGTGGACACAAATCTGTCTTTTGCATAGTGCATGTTTCGGGATCAGCTGAATTACAACAATAATGTATTTTTTCACACTCAGGCAGTAATGAAGTTAAGAAACAGTTCTGGCTTCCTTTGTAAATATTTCTGTAGTCTTTCTTAACCACAACCACATTTTGCATCGGATTACGGTTAGATGTGTATGAATGTAAGTTTCTCTATGCACTGGACAGCTGTATCTTCAATAATGCTATTAAAAAATAAAAATAATTATGAGACATTAAACATTTTCGGCATACTGTCAGCACATCTCCAACTGTCACAGATGGTACTGTTTTGCTCAGATTTAACATTATACCACCTTTGAGTTAAATGGGGCAGATTGATGGAGAAAATACAATGACATCGATTAGTCCAGTGTACGGATTTTGTTATTCAGATTTTGTACTTCGACACAACATAAATAAACTACGTATTTTTATTACCTGTAGTGTTGAAAGAGTTTTGCGGATCTTGTCTTTGGACATAGTTCTGCAACTGTAACATCATTTGCATTTGGCAAGGCGATTTAAAATTCTTATTTGATAAGAATTTCTTCCCAGCAAACCAATTTTTGAAGTTACGGAAAAGGAAGAAGTAACTTGGGGCTAAGTCTGGTGAATAATGTGGATGAGGAACAAATACAAATCCCCAATTTATGCACTTTCACCATTGTTATCGCTTATGTGTGGAATGGTGCATTGTCCTGATGAAAGAGCACTTTTTATGTGACAACTTTGGTCTTTTTTCAGCCCACTCAAGTTTCAAACGAGCCAACACCGAAACATGATCGGGTCCGGTTATGGTTCTGCCTTTTTCCAAGTATTCTGTGAGTATTATTCCTTGGGAATCCCAAAAAACAGTGGTCATCATCTTATCAGCTGACAGAATGGCATTTGCCTTCTTCAGTGCATTTTCGCCAGTCTATGTCCACTGTCGGACTCCCTTTTTGACTCTGGTGTGTAATGATGGATTCAGGTTTCATCAGTAGTCACATTTCAGCACAAAATGTGTTGCGAACAGAGATTAAACATCACTAGACGTTGTTTTGAAACGTCCTACGGGATGCGCTTTTGGTCGACTGAGAGCATTTACGGCACCCATCTCACAACAGCTTCTTCATAGCCAGTTCTCGTAGCAGCATCTCACGCACTCGCAGAGTTGAGATGCCTACAGTCTCCGGAATCTCACGAACTTTTATTCGGCGGTCTACGATCACCATGTCATGGATTTTGTCAATAGTTTACTTTGTGCAGAGATCGATTGGACGGCCGGAGCGAGCTTCGTCTTCGGTGCTTGTCCGATCGTGTTCAAATTCATTAATCCAACAGTAAACGGTTTTCAATGATAGTACAGAGTTCGCGTGAACTTAATCCAATTCTGTTTTTATTTATGCGGCAGTCAAACCTTTCAAATGAAAATTAATGAAAGCACGAAGCTTAGTTTTCTCCATTTTCAATCGCAGTCGAAACACTCACCAATTCCAACTGCTGTGCGCTGACGTTGAGATTCTTGATACGATCCTTGGAATAATTAAGCGTACCAACCATGAAGGTGCAACAAAAATGTTCCATTCTTTCATGGAAATTTACCAGATTTACCACCCTCGTAACCGTCTCCCAGAAAAATGCGAAACGTATATTTGTATTTCATGAGTAACTTTGGTAGCTCAAGCTACGTTAACTTCATAAAAACAAATTTTTTATCAAGTATTTGCAAAAAGAGCTCTTTATTTTCAAGCTTTCTTGCACTAATTAAAATACTTTGGATTCGAGATCATTATATAATTTAGCGTGCTTTCAAGAGTCTGTTCTACCTTATATTTCAGTCCTTAAATTCTGGGAACGTTGTGTCTGCTGCAAGAATATCTTACTCCTGGTTAACACCACACGAACGAACATCAGCGCAGATTGCGTTTTCCAAACGGTCGCCTGGTGTGAGCAAACGACATTTTGTCATACTTGGTTCGTAGTTTACTAGCTATCCACTGCGCTAGTGATCTTTTTGAAATTGTTCAGAATCACTTGATTTCTAATCTCTTCTTTTACGTGACATTATTTGATTCGTAAGTGAAATAAATCCTGTCTATAATGTCCTCCCATTAGCATTTAGCTTTTTTACGGAGAGAAATAACTTAATATCGAATGCATAATCTCTTTGCAAGCGTTTTCGTTATGAAATTCTCGTTCTGTCGTGTTCCTTCAATTAACTATCGTGTAAATGCTCGCGAAAGAAGTTCGAGAAAGAATCAGAAAAAGTGCTAACGAATTGCTCACTTGAGCCTAGTTTCCACCGGAGCGAGGTGTAAACAGTCGGCGAGCGCGAGAAAACATTCGGTTGTGTTCGGTAGTCATATGCTGTTGTTTATCCGTGTTCAGCTAGTTAATGGTCTGTTAGCGAAGCATCAAAAGAAGCTCGCGTTGCTTCCGCTACTGTGCGACCATCTTCCGCTGTTTCGTGAGCGAACACTTTTGAGGTGATCATCGGCAATTAACGCTCTGCTTTTAAATTTCCTCCGTAAGTATGAAGAGCCAGCGAAAGGCATCCATGGACATATCCGTAAATTTTTGGTTCAAAATGGTTCAAATGGCTCTAAATACTATGGGACTTAACATCTGAGGTCATCAGTCCCCTAGACTTAGAACTACTTAAACCTAACTAACCTAAGGACATCACACATATCCATACCCAAGGCAGGATTCGAACCTGCAGCTGGAGCAGCAGCACTGTTCCGGACTGTAAAGTTTTGGAATAATGCTAAAGAAGGCTGGAGTTGCAGTTCAGGTCTACCTCGATTTAATTCACGATTAAGTAAAAATTCAGACACGGATCGGAGCGTGGAATGTCAGATCCCTTAATCGGGCAGGTAGGTTAGAAAATTTAAAAAGGGAAATGGATAGGTTAAAGTTAGATATAGTGGGAATTAGTGAAGTTCGGTGGCAGGAGGAACAAGACTTTTGGTCAGGTGATTACAGGGTTATAAATACAAAATCAAATAGGGGTAATGCAGGAGTAGGTTTAATAATGAATAAAAAAAATAGGAATGCGGGTTAGCTACTACAAACAGCATAGTGAACGCATTATTGTGGCCAAGATAGACACAAAGCCCATGCCTACTACAGTAGTACAAGTTTATATGCCAACTAGCTCTGCAGATGATGAAGAAATTGATGAAATGTATGACGAGATAAAAGAAATTATTCAGGTAGTGAAGGGAGACGAAAATTTAATAGTCATGGGTGACTGGAATTCTAGAGTACGAAAAGGGAGAGAAGGAAACATAGTAGGTGAATATGGATTGGGGGGAAGAAATGAAAGAGGAAGCCGCCTTGTAGAATTTTGCACAGAGCATAACTTAATCATAGCTAACACTTGGTTCAAGAATCATAAAAGAAGGTTGTATACCTGGAAGAATCCTGGAGATACTAAAAGGTATCAGATAGATTATATAATGGTAAGACGGAGATTTAGGAACCAGGTTTTAAATTGTAAGACATTTCCAGGGGCAGATGTGGATTCTGACCACAATCTATTGGTTATGAACTGCACATTGAAACTGAAGAAACTGCAAAAAGGTGGGAATTTAAGGAGATGGGACCTGGATAAACTGAAAGAACCAGAGGTTGTAGAGAGTTTCAGGGAGAGCATAAGGGAACAATTGACAGGAATGGGGGAAAGAAATACAGTAGAAGAAGAATGGGTAGCTCTGAGGGATGAAGTAGTGAAGGCAGCAGAGGATCAAGTAGGTAAAAAGACGAGGGCTAATAGAAATCCTTGGGTAACAGAAGAAATATTGAATTTAATTGATGAAAGGAGAAAATATAAAAATGCAGTAAATGAAGCAGGCAAAAAGGAATACAAACGTCTCAAAAATGAGATCGACAGGAAGTGCAAAATGGCTAAGCAGGGATGGCTAGAGGACAAATGTAAGGATGTAGAGGCTTGTCTCACTAGGGGTAAGATAGATACTGCCTACAGGAAATTTAAAGAGACCTTTGGAGAAAAGAGAACCACTTGTATGAATATCAAGAGCTCAGATGGCAACCCAGTTCTAAGCAAAGAAGGGAACGCAGAAAGGTGAAAGGAGTATATAGAGGGTTTATACAAGGGCGATGTACTTGAGGACAATATTATGGAAATGGAAGAGGATGTAGATGAAGATGAAATGGGAGATAAGATACTGCGTGAAGAGTTTGACAGAGCACTGAAAGACCTGAGTCGAAACAAGGCCCCGGGAGTAGACAACATTCCATTAGAACTACTGATGGCCTTGGGAGAGCCAGTCATGACAAAACTCTACCATCTGGTGAGCAAGATGTATGAGACAGGCGAAATACCCACAGACTTCAAGAAGAATATAATAATTCCAATCGCAAAGAAAGCAGGCGTTGACAGATGTGAAAATTACCGAACTATCAGTTTAATAAGTCACAGCTGCAAAATACTAACGCGAATTCTTTACAGACGAATGGAAAAACTGGTAGAAGCGGACCTCGGGGAAGATCAGTTTGGATTCCGTAGAAATGTTGGAACACGTGAGGCAATACTAACCTTACGACTTATCTTAGAAGAAAAATTAAGAAAAGGCAAACCTACGTTTCTAGCATTTGTAGACTTAGAGAAAGCTTTTAACAACGTTAACTGGAATACTCTCTTTCAAATTCTGAAGGTGTCAGGGGTAAAATACAGGGAGCAAAATTTGTACAGAAACCAGATGGCAGTTATAAGAGTCGAGGGGCATGAAAGGGAAGCAGTGGTTGGGAAAGGAGTGAGACAGGGTTGTAGCCTCTCCCCGATGTTATTCAATCAGTATATTGAGCAAGCAGTAAAGGAAGCAAAAGAAAAATTCGGAGTAGGTAACAAAATTCATGGAGAAGAAGTACAAACTTTGAGGTTCGCCGATGACATTGTAATTCTGTCAGAGACAGCAAAGGACTTGGAAGAGCAGTTGAACGGAATGGACAGTGTCTTGAAAGGAGGATATAAGATGAACATCAACAAAAGCAAAACGAGGATAATGGAATGTAGTCAAATTAAATCGGGTGATGCTGAGGGGATTAGATTAGGAAATGAGATACTTAAAGTAGTAAAGGAGTTTTGCTATTTAGGGAGCAAAATAACTGATGATGGTCGAAGTAGAGAGGATATAAAATGTAGACGGCAAGGAAATCGTTTCTGAAGAAGAGAAATTTGTTAACATCGAGTATAGATTTAAGTGTCAGGAAGTCGTTTCTGAAAGTATTTGTATGGAGTGTAGCCATGTATGGAAGTGAAACATGGACGATAACCAGTTTGGACAAGAAGAGAATAGATGCTTTTGAAATGTGATGCTACAGAAGAATGCTGAAGATAAGGTGGGTAGATCACGTAACTAATGAGGAGGTATTGAATAGGATTGGGGAGAAGAGAAGTTTGTGGCACAACTTGACTAGAAGAAGGGATCGGTTGGTAGGACATGTTTTGAGGCATCAAGGGATCACAAATTTAGCATTGGAGGGCAGCGTGGAGGGTAAAAATCGTAGAGGGAGACCAAGAGATCAATACACTAAGCAGATTCAGAAGGATGTAGGCTGCAGTAGGTACTGGGAGATGAAGAAGCTTGCACAGGATAGAGTAGCATGGAGAGCTGCATCAAACCAGTCTCAGGACTGAAGACCACAACAACAACTTTTGTATCCCACCTGGTTGGCGGCGCGTGGTTCAAGTGGTTCAAATGGCTCTGAGCACTATGGGACTCAACATCTGTGGTCAGCAGTCCCCTAGAACTTAGAACTACTTAAACCTAACTAACCTAAGGACATCACACACATCCATGCCCGAGGCAGGATTCGAACCTGCGACCGTAGCGATCGCGCGGTCCCAGACTGTAGCGCCTAGAACCGCTCGGCCACCTAGGCCGGCGCGGCGCGTGGGTCTGCTCCTGTAATTTGGAGGGTAGGCCGAATGTAGGAAGCTAGGAGGATCATATGAGGTAGAAATGCGTCGGTACTGCAAGTAAAGTAAAAGATGTTTACTCTAGGTAAGACAAGTAATAAAATACGGTTACATAACTTTGGCTATGATGAGCATGTAGGTCCGAAGCAGGATGTATCAAAGCTAACAGACGTTACACAGGCAAAATCAGTAGTGGCTCGTCCAGTATGAAAATGAAACGATGTTAGTCGGTCGTCAGCTCGTGATCAAATGGGCTGAATCTGGAGGGGCGCTCGTAGAGCTGCACAGCGCCGGCTAGAGGGAGCTGTCGTCAGTGTGGGTCGTCCGTTCTCGTAGTGCCAACCTAAGAACTTGTGCCTACGCCTTGGCATCGTAGCTATCGATACCACATCTACATCCTTATTTTTCTACTCCTTTTTACTTCCTTCGTCAAACCCAGCAGGCAAAATAATCCTACCTCAATATCAAAGTTTCACATCGTATGTATAACTAGTGCTGTTATCGTGTGAAACTTATGCGAGTGTTATTAAGAAAGGACATTGGAAGTGAGGTTCGAGTATCACTGCTTGAAACATTATTGGTCATTACAACAACTGTTTCGGGACATTACCATTTTCCAGTACCTGCGTGTACAAAGTTTGAGAATTACAGTATGCTATATTTCTATAGGAATTTTAGACTTTTTGAAGTGAAGAATTTCGTGAATTATTGAGATACAACTGAAACTGTAGTCATAATTTTCATTTTCACGAATTACACCAACAACTATGTTGTAATTAATTTTTATATTTCCAAATTATGCAAGTAAGAGGGAAACTTAACGTCTACGTTGTCCTGAAATATATGTAATATGTGATGTGGCTGTATCTGGTAACTGTTCTCGTTATATTTCGCGTGAAATTCTAAGATATCGTTTTCAAGTCGATTTTGTGATGCTTTATACAGTGAGGCGTAATATTATGATATAATATTGTAAATATTTCCTGTAATTTTTTTGACAGATCGTACCATAGACTTTTATATTTACTTATTAAGAGACTATGATCAGAGATGATTTCATCTTTAGGCATCTTAAGTATATGTATCTATCTTTGGTCCTCAACAACGTTGTCCTGACTTTCTGGTGTGACTGTTCTTGTTACATTTCATGTGAAATTCAAGTAATTTCGGTGTCACGTTGATTTCATGCTTTTAGGTTTCAGGGCGTGACATTTTAGTGTAAAATCGTAAAATATGTAGCGTAATTTATGACATACAGAAAACAAAGCAAATGCAATGCAATTATGGGAGCCTTTATATTTTATGAAGTAACAGCTTTTTCATGAGATGAGAAAACATTTTATTTTTCAAGCACAGATCAAAAACTAACAAGAATAAACAACTCGTAACCAAGCCGACTACGGCAAAGATAAATATCTATCAGCTGCAGCTTTCACCCGCTGTTTTTGGCGCAGTGGATAAATGACGCCGCCACATCAGCCCCCCTCCTTTTGAAACCGGGTGCACCAGGTATGTGGGGTAACTTGCACTTGATTTTTCTACCAGCTCTCGTGGAAACATCTGGTGCAGGCAATGGCTGCTCCTGTTCTGCACTTGCTGCTTCGTTGTCCTCTTCTGAATCCGAGGGCTCGGCGAGACTCTCTGCTGTTTCTTTGGCCTCCACGTTTGAGGGTGATTTTGCAGACCGAGGAAGGAGTGTACCCTCTTCGGAGTAAGCAGGTTTAAGCCGCTCAATTGAGACTGTCTCTTCTTTACCATCCTTATCGATTTTGAAGCTGTGGCTTCCTCTTATGATTACCCTGTATGGTCCAGAGTAAGGCGAAACAAGCGGCGGGCGCACCGTATCATCCCTAAGCCACACGTGGGACGTTGCTTGCAGGTCTTTATGTACAAACACTCTCCGGTCTCCATGTCTGACAGGGTTAGTGGGTTTGATGTTTCTCATTCTAACGCTGAGTTGTCTCGCGAATTGCGTGCATAGCTCAGGGGCGAACGGCTGTGTAGATGCTGGAACGATAAATTCTCCAGGAACCCTCAATTGCTCGCCATAAACCAATTCTGCGGAAGAGCATTGTAAGTCCTCCTTCACGGCCATTCTCAATCCGAGTAGGACCAGCGGTAGTGCTTCAGGCCATGAAGTGGAACTACACATTAATGCAGCTTTGAGCGTGAGGTGTAGTCGTTCCACCATTCCATTACTAGATGGATGATAGCTTGTGGTGCGTAGGTGGTTGCACCCGCACAGTAGTAAAAGTTCATTGAAAAGTTGGCTTTCAAATTGCCTTCCGCGATCTGTTGTTATGTTTTGCGGAACGCGAAACCTGGAGAACCATGAATGCAACAGTGCTTTTGCAACCGTCTCCGCAGAAATGTCTTGTATTACAACTACTTCTGGCCACCTGGTAAAACGATCAATGATTGTGAGCAAGTAGCGTTGTTCTGAAGAGCATGATAGCGGGCCTACAATGTCCACATGTATATGTGAAAATCTTGCAGATGGCGTCGGGAAGTCAGCAATAGGTGCAAAGACATGTCTGCTGATTTTATTACGCTGGCATGCACGCGCCCATGCACGGCAATCTTTTTGTATCCCAGGCCACACTACTTTGGAGGAAACTAACTTGGCTGTAGCTCGTACTCCTGGATGTGATAGGTTATGTAGTGCACTATAAATCTCCCGACGATATTGTTCTGGTATGTAAGGTCGCTCCTTTCCTTTTGCTACATCACACCAAATTCCGTCTGGAACATTTGGGACAAACACACGTCTGAGCCGCAGCGCAGTTCTCTGTTCCTCTATTAGACGGCGCAAGAAAGGATCTTCTCGTTGTTTAGACGCTAACTCGGTCCAACGAATTGAATTTAAACTGGCACAATTCATAGACAGGCAATCTGCGACCCGGTTGTCTTATCCTGAAATGTGACGCACGTCAGTTGTGAACTGTGCAATGTACTCGACTTGCCTGCACTGACGTGGTGAATTGAGCTCTGTGTCTCGTTGAAATATAGCTACTAACGGCTTGTGATCGGTAAAAATTGCAAAGTACCTCCCTTCGACAGACGTGCGAAAATGCTTTATGGCTAAGTAAATAGCAAGCAACTCACGGTCAATAGCACTCCAGTTTTGCTGCTGTCGAGTCAGGTTTTTAGAGAAAAATGCGAGCGGCTGCCATCTGCCATCAACTTCTTGCTGTAGCGCTGCACCCACTGCTGTTTGGCTCGCATCAACCATGAGCGCTAAAGGAGCGCTCAGTCTTGGATGTCCCAGTAGTGTTGCCCGAGAAAGACATTTCTTTAAGTCACGGAAAGCTGCTTCAGCATCTGGACTCCATGGAATTTTACGATTTCCTGTTGTATTTTTACCTGCAAGTAACGTTGTGAGTGGCTCTTGGGCGGCAGCTAATTTAGGTAAGTGACGTCTGTAATAGTTGAGCATGCCTAAAAATCTGCGAAGTCCTTTGTAAGTTGTGGGAAGGGGCATCTGTTGTACTGCTTCAACCCGCTCAGGCAAAGGTGACAGGCCTGCTGCTGAAATCAAATATCCCAGGAACTTAACCTCGCGTTTTCCAAACGTGCACTTTGTTTCGTTAATAATTATGCCATACTCTGTCAGACGGCGGAAAAGCAGCCGTAGATGTTCGACATGCTGATATACAGAACGAGAGAATACTAAAATGTCGTCCATATAACAAAATACGAATGGTAATTCTCGAAGCACCTCATGCATGAATCTTTGCCATGTTTGGGCAGCGTTTCTGAGGCCAAATGACATAAAATTGTACTCAAACAAACCGAATGGTGTGATAACTGCTGTTTTTTTAATGTCAGATGGAGCCATGGGAATCTGGGAAAATGCTTTGGCGCAATCAATCACACTAAATACACTCCTGGAAATGGAAAAAAGAACACATTGACACCGGTGTGTCAGACCCACCATACTTGCTCCGGACACTGCGAGAGGGCTGTACAAGCAATGATCACACGCACGGCACAGCGGACACACCAGGAACCGCGATGTTGGCCGTCGAATGGCGCTAGCTGCGCAGCATTTGTGCACCGCCGCCGTCAGTGTCAGCCAGTTTGCCGTGGCATACGGAGCTACATCGCAGTCTTTAACACTGGTAGCATGCCGCGACAGCGTGGACGTGAACCATATGTGCAGTTGACCGACTTTGAGCGAGGGCGTATAGTGGGCATGCGGGAGGCCGGGTGGACGTACCGCCGAATTGCTCAACACGTGGGGCGTGAGGTCTCCACAGTACATCGATGTTGTCGCCAGTGGTCGGCGGAAGGTGCACGTGCCCGTCGACCTGGGACCGGACCGCAGCAACGCACGGATGCACGCCAAGACCGTAGGATCCTACGCAGTGCCGTAGGGGACCGCACCGCCACTTCCCAGCAAATTAGGGACACTGTTGCTCCTAGGGTATCGGCGAGGACCATTCGCAACCGTGTCCATGAAGCTGGGCTACGGTCCCGCACACCGTTAGGCCGTCTTCCGCTCACGGCCCAACATCGTGCAGCCCGCCTCCAGTGGTGTCGCGACAGGCGTGAATGGAGGGACGAATGGAGACGTGTCGTGTTCAGCGATGAGAGTCGCTTCTGCCTTGGTGCCAATGATGGTCGTATGCGTGTTTGGCGCCGTGCAGGTGAGCGCCACAATCAGGACTGCATACGACCGAGGCACACAGGGCCAAACCCGGCATCATGGTGTGGGGAGCGATCTCCTACACTGGCCGTACACCACTGGTGATCGTCGAGGGGACACTGAATAGTGCACGGTACATCCAAACCGTCATCGAACCCATCGTTCTACCATTCCTAGACCGGCAAGGGAACTTGCTGTTCCAACAGGACAATGCACGTCCGCATGTATCCCGTGCCACCCAACGTGCTGTAGAAGGTGTAAGTCAACTACCCTGGCCAGCAAGATCTCCGGATCTGTCCCCCATTGAGCATGTTTGGGACTGGATGAAGCGTCGTCTCACGCGGTCTGCACGTCCAGCACGAACGCTGGTCCAACTGAGGCGCCAGGTGGAAATGGCATGGCAAGCCGTTCCACAGGACTACATCCAGCATCTCTACGATCGTCTCCATGGGAGAATAGCAGCCTGCATTGCTGCGAAAGGTGGATATACACTGTACTAGTGCCGACATTGTGCATGCTCTGTTGCCTGTGTCTATGTGCCTGTGGTTCTGTCAGTGTGATCATGTGATGTATCTGACCCCAGGAATGTGTCAATAAAGTTTCCCCTTCCTGGGACAATGAATTCACGGTGTTCTTATTTCAATTTCCAGGAGTGTATATTGGCATTGCTAATCGTACTGTTAAAATCAGTCACATTGGGTACTGGGTAGCGGTCGGGAATTGTGCAGGCATTGAGCGCCCTGTAGTCTCCACATACTTTCCATGAATTGTCTTTTGTACGGACCATGTGAATTGTAGATGCCCATGAACTATCAGACCTACTTACAATACCTGTTTTTAGAAGTCTGTCGAACTCAGCTCGCGCCGCGAGCAGCTTCTCTGGAGGCAGACGCCGCGGGCGGAAGGCAACGGGTTGACCTTGTGTCGTGCTGATGTGGTGTTGAGTATTGTGTCTGCATTTCCTGGTTGCGTTGACGGGTTCGGTAAGTGCTGGAAAGTCTTGAAGCAGTTTACGAAAAAGTGATTCCTCCGACAGTGCTCTGATATTGCCTACAGTATACGAATCGTTACGACTGTCGGGTGTCTTCTTGCGTGACGCACACGTGTGCGCCCCGCTTAGTTGCGGGTACGACATCGTATCACAATATCCCGACGCGGATGACGCGGTAGAGGAGCCGGAAATCTTCGTGCGGAAAGACACGGGCACATCGCACTGCACTTGAACCGACGCGGAAGACGCAATAGGCAAATATCCCTTCTGTGGGAACTGTCACCAAACGACGGTTAACCAGGTCGGGCATAAGTCGGTAGTTCCGTAAAAAGTCCGCTCCAATTATAGGACTCGGCACATCAGCAACCACAAAAGTCCATTTTGGATGGAAGTTGGAATTCAGATGTAATGCCAACTGTTTCTCACCATAGGTAGATATTCTGAAATTGTTTGCAGCAGTCAGCACATGTTGCGTTGTTGTCGTGAGTATATCACCTCTTTTTCTTGGATACACACTGACTTCTGAACCTGAGTCAATCAGAAAATTCTCACCTGAAGAGAGGTCCAACACGAACAATCGGTGTGATTGGTTGACTGCAGATACCGTGGCGTTTTCACCTCTTTGAATCACGCTATGACTCGGACGCCTATGTTGTTGTTGCGAACGTTAGCGCCCTTTAACGCCCGCCTTTTAAGTTTGGGTAGCTGCAGGGTTGAATACATTGACGGGCAGTGTTACCGAAGCGTCTGTGGTACCAGCACCATTGATCTGTCAAATCCTGTTGGATAGCATTTCTTCGTCTTTTCCAACTGCGACTTCGTAGCTGCTGGTGGAGTGAAGTTACTTGCACGTTGAGTTTTGCCACTTGTGCTGCCAGTTGCTGTATGGTGGGTTCGGTCGATGAGCACTGCTGTTCGGAAGTATTATTGCATGTTCCTGGCTCACTGACGTCAGATTCCAACACACTACACGTTCTTGGGCCTCTATCCTGGCTGTAGTTGAATTCGGAACACGCAGAAACTTCGGTTAAGGTGTTTGCGATGGTGTCTGCCTTGTTTGCTAAGACTTGCAATGGTAAGTCTGTTTCTGCTGCAATGACGGCACGGATGTTGGCAGGAACACCCCACGCTGCCGAAATATGCATTCAGCCTGCGTAAACCAAAGCTGGGGGCGCGTCGGCCAGAACGCGGAAAGCTTAACATTTCCGTGTCGCGCGTAGGTACTCCCATCTTTTGCGTTAACATCTGTCGTTCCGTTTTGTGGCGAATCAAAGGGCGTGGACCGCGATCCTTGGTCGAACAGACTGTAGTCTTCAATCTTGATTCCACTGCCCCGTGCTTTTGTCTCTGAATTCATTATTCTCGTCGGTATATATATATTTTTTTATGCTTCTGCTACGATTTTTTCGGGGTCACCACTATGGGAGCCTTTATATTTTATGAAGTAACAGCTTTTTCATGAGATGAGAAAACATTTTATTTTTCAAGCACAGATCAAAAACTAACAAGAATAAACCACTCGTAACCAAGCCGACTACGGCAAAGATAAATATCTATCAGCTGCAGCTTTCACCCGCTGTTTTTGGCGCACTGGATAAATGACGTCGCCACACAATTGTAGAATATGTGATTGGAAGTGACTGGATGCATTCGAAGTGCTATACTGTACGGTCCAACCAGAAAAACAGAGCATTTGCGCTAGGTGTTGACAGCTGTAGTACATTTACAAACAATTTTATGGTATGTATCGAGAAGTGATGTCATGATCGCATAGGCAGAAGTGACATAATATCGACAAAATTGCGAAAGTTGGCGGAAAATATGTATAAACTTAGGGAAAATTCGCCGAAATGCAGGAAAACTGAGGGAGGGGGGGATGAGAGAATACTACCATGACTTCTGCTTCGTGCAGGAAAATTATTGTACATGGGGACGAGGATGTGGCAGCAAGACTAATATGAGAAAGAATTGATATGGAAGCACTGAGACCCAGGGAAACAGTCATTTTTCGTCGATAGCGATAATAAATTTAAAAATGTCGGATCACAAGGACAGATGTGACCACAAGGTTATCAGCAATCAGTGTTTACAACGTATTTCTCTGTGCTCTCCACCATTCATAACCAAGTGGTATCAGCTAACATATGCCCTACAGAACAGTTGCTGTAAGGTTTCTTTTAACAACATTCAACTGTATATCTATTGAGGTAATAGTGATACATGCCAGTTGACTGCTGTCTTTGATGCTTTCCTGGAAAAGAGAACCACCTGCAAAGGATGATAAAAAGTGAATGAAGTTATCGGTTGAGATGGGGTTGTAATGAGGTATTATTTAATGGTAGACTGACGATGCACTCTAGAGAAGGATATGCTGCAGGTCATGCATCACCCATTTAACCATTTTTTTCCGTTGTTCTCTCGGGGCGTACCAGTTGTGTGACATAACCTGCAATAGACTCGTATACAATAGTGTGTTCTGTGTGTGACGTAGAGTGCTATCTGCCTGCAATCATTAACAGCAAACATCTCCATACCATAGTCAGCAGAGAATTTCCAACACATGTGTGATGAACCACTCCATCGGTGGAAAATGTTTTAGTACCCTCCTCTAGACAAACGAAGATTTATGCGATATACTCCGTCGAGTTTTCAGTTTCATAACAACAGTCATTCTATGCTAATAGCACATGTTTGTGAGGTACTGCAATCCCTGTGTATACATTTGCTTGAAGATGTGTGGAAGAGACTGTGATCTGTTCCCGGAATTAGAGTAGCATGGCATGTAATTTCACTAGTGAAACACCACTGCTATGTGTTTATCTGTTTCCTTGTAAGAGGAATTCGCCGTTGCTGGCGATCATTTTGTAGGACTGAATCGAGCACAGTATAATTTCAGAACATTGATCAGACGTAAACTGTGGGTGCTATACACTTCCAGGAAGCTATATTGTGCATATATCACAAAGACTCTGCGCTTCTATTTGTTGCAGAGAGAAGTAGTTTTATCATCTTCGAGTTTGGCACCTTAGTGAGTGGGATAGAAAACTTATAAGGTGAATGCATGTCAGGTGTTGGACATATATGTCCTGCATTCGAGTATTAAGAGCATTGCCCTCTGCATGACTAATATTTCGGAAAACACATGGTTTTAACATTCTAGTGTGTTTAAGTGCAGAACCATGTAGCCTTAGGAGTTCATGTGTTTATCTACTACATTCGTTTCTCTCTTCCAATACCTTCTTGGTACTGACCCCAGACACTAGAAGAATACTTTAGAATTCAAAGCGTAGTTGATTCATGTAAAATATTTCAAATTCCATCTGTCTGGAGCTCCATCACGCGTTAACCACATGTTTCTTCTTAATTGTTTGTTATATCATCGCAACATTCTCGTATCTACTGTACACTGTTAATGGCTGCTAACTTCCTCGACATGCTGGCATCTGGAGAGATCTTAAGCACTTGGATGGGTGCTGTCAGTAAGACTGGTGTAGAACAGTCTTCGCCAAATAGCAGTTACAGACTCGGCTCACTCTGTTCCTTCACAAGACATGGAATGTATCGGGTATTGTACCCTCCTACTTCTTGTCAGCTGCAAATGAAATCGGTGACAGTGTTGTATGAAGGGTTGGTCAAAGACTATGTGAGGAGATCTTTCAATTTCCAACTTTATTCTAAGAATATGAGAATGCTCTGTGACTCCCATTCACATAGGAAAAGACGGGTAATCGTAATCGTAAATTACACAGTATAACCGAAGTGCTAGAAATATGTAAATAACCTAATTGCATCGGTATAGGACGGTGTCTAGTATACTTTGGTGTGTATGTTCGAAAACTGACGATGAATGGACGTACTACACAGTCACCTATCTATATTTGCAATCTAGTATATGGTACATGCAAAGTAGTGGAGGGATAGTTCAGTGATGATACAGAAATTGGGAACCATGTTGTTGTGTCATTGGTCAGCATTGAAATTACAGAAAAACTGATAAAATTGCTAAAACTGATCACACTATCAACTGTGGTGCTTATTACAGTACATTGTTCCATATTGACAATGTGTTTTCCATACCATCCGTCCACTAGAACATTGGTGATGACTGCATAATGAATGAGTGATACAACTTGTTTGATATGGAGAGAGTCTCGGTGGGAGCAGTAGCTCCTGGGGATAGCGAGCTCTGAAATAGTGGTTGCATACACGGCTGCAATAAGAATTGGAATGGAACACCAAGACATCTGCTACCCTGTCACAGAGGGAGATGAGATTAAATGTAGAGGTCATCACCTTCAGATAGCTGTTTGGAAATGCTCCACAATTCCACAAACTCTTCCAGTTTCTATACGTTGCAATGTCTTCCACATTTTTGTCAATAAGAAACACCGCCTCTGTTTTTTATTTCAACTATCCTGTGTGTTGTGGAAGCAGAAGAGTAGTTTACATCGTGACGTCCAGTTCTGTGAGAGCCAATGGATCGAAAATGTGTTAATGTCAGTTTAGCACATGACACAGACCTTAAAGTCAAGGTGGAAAAACAAAATGTATGGCAGTGCACAAAGCTGTAGTCATACATTGCTTGGATGTGTTACAGCAGAAAAAACAATGTATCAAACTGCTTATGAAAGAACAGCACAGGACCCTCTGTAGGGAAGCAGCCTACTCACGCCGTAGTAAATTCACATCAGTCTTTCCATTGTGTGCCAGCCAGTCCGCTGTAACTAGCTCTGACGTCATAAATGTTGCGCAATACTTTAAAAATCAAGCAAATAACCTAAAACATTTCTAGCATGTCAGGAGTAATACTAAAGTAATGTGTGTTGAATATCAGTTCGATAACTTTAGCCATTTTCGAAATTTGGACGTTTTTCTGTAAAAATCATTGGCGCAACAGAAAAGAGCTAGAAAGTTAAAAATTTATATTTAGATTCATCTTTCATAATTATTTAATAAAAACAGTCTTCTGGATCTCACAAATTAAGATTTTAATTGAAATTCAATATTTTCTGGTTTTTGTCTTAAAAATTAAGGAAGCAAGATAGATTAAGTAGGCTAATAAATAAAGCTAGGATGTTTATATTTAAGTAGGTTGGAGATCCGCTATAACTATGAAGATGTGAGAAGTTTCATTTGAATACCTATAAAACTATAGCGATAGCTTATCTCCAAAGGGCCAGTTCAGAGCTCGTCTACTGCGTGCAGTGTAATTAAATTAATTCTCTCGCCCAAAATATTTAACTTAGCCACGTCAAAATTTTATTATCAATACTTACCTGCGTGCTGAATGCACATTTAAATTAAGAGCTTCATCGGCCATCAGCAAGAGAAGCTATGATTTATTAGGTAACTTAAAGTGGTGCATTACTAGCCCAGCGGCTAGTCGGGAGAGCCGATTTGATCAGGCGTTCCCTTAGCCGTCCGCACCGCGGCTTTATATATAAGAACGCTGCGCGAGGAAGCAAGGCCCCAGTTCTCTCCAGACGCTGAATAGCACGTCATCTGTGTCGGGAGTCGCGTCGCGTCGCGTCGCGATCATTGCTACTAGCGATGGGCAAACTGAAACACGTAACTGTTTCGAAACAAATGAAACAGTACAATGTAATGTTTCGATACGCTGTTTCGAAACAGTGAAACAGTTTGTGTTTTGTAATCTAATAAACCTACACATTTTATCATCTTGAATGTCTACTCTGTAAGTATGTCCATATAAACACAAATGAGGTGCGAGAGCGCTAATCATATCGCAGAAAGCATGAAACTATCACTTAGGCGTCTTGGCAGTTTCGTATTTCCTGCAGCAAATGCGCTGCTTTCGTGTCGTGTGACTTCCATACTTTTCAATTGGCTGAGGACAGCCATAGCTGAAGACAAGAACTACCACAAACGGAACTGGAAGTGGGAGCAAACTGCAGAAACAACGGACATGCTGCTGGGATTCCCATATTCTTTTAGTATGGGTAATATACCCATCCTGCTAATTTCCATTCACACAAAGGGAATAATTGTGGATAATAGGCACAGTGACTGTAGACTCACAAATAACGCCAAATAATTCGAATAAATAACAAAGTATAACAGAAAATTTTTTTGTCTTTCAAGGGTTTTCGAACCGTTACTATAAATTCACCATGCTTCCCAGCCTTTCCTGTTCACTATTACACTATCAGTGATACGTCAAACAGATTGCTTGCAATTATACCTACATCAAATTTATGTATATGTCTAATAACTGTCACTCTACGCCTTTTTTTATTCAAAATGTTGTAGGCTTATATGTGTTTCTTAATGTGATTACTGTACATGAACAGAGAAGCGTATGTTATAAAAAAGTGTAATTTAACTGAATGATTTTCACATATTTATTATTTTGAATGTGAATAGTATGCGTTGTTTTATTGTTTGGTTAGTGTTTATAAAGCAGATGTTACGCCATTTCGTAATAGGACAGTCAGCTAGAAACGAAGCTTTATTTTCGGATATCTTCAGCTTCACGCTATTGCTTGTCAAAAAGATTTCGACACTCTTGAAAGTGTTTCACGAAGTGTTATGTTGTGTTTCAGTACCTGTGCCAAGCCCGAATCTCGTCCGACACAGAGCGGAATGAAACATCACTGTTTCGATACAAGCACAGGTGGACTGAAACAGCCTTATTTTGAAACAACGATACAGTTTCTGTGTCTGGCCCGAGATCGAATCTGGTCCGGTTATCCGAGACAGGGACGGAATGAAACACCACTGTTTCGAAACAGTGAACCACAGCCGTTCCGAAACACTGAAACAGTTCCACGCATCGATACACTGTATCGAAACATAGAAACAGTGGCCAAGTCTAATTGCTACAAACAGCCTCGGATGCCGTATTAAGTTACTCGAGATACGCGTAACCATGAAATCATTTTCGAGAGAAGTGTTAATTCTGGGATGACTGTAATTATCGATCTTCAGTTTGCGTATGTCGTATTTTCACGTGCCGCCGCGGGACAAACATTCTACCATTATTTAGCGTGGCGTTTGATGAACCTAATCATCAAATTATGGCGAGCATTCATTTAAATATTTAATTTGGACAGTTATAGTTGCATCAGCGCATTAGACTCTGAACTGCTCTGTTAGTCAGATTGTGTGGATTCTTTGTTTTATCTGTGATTTTCAGAATATAGAGAAAGTTTTTTCACGATAGTTCTTGATTATAAATCCCAGACAATCTCCTAATTCCTCAGAGCTATAAGCTGTAACTATAAGTGTATTCTCAGACGAAGTGGGCACTAGGAATTCTAATTACAGGCTTCACGTTTTGCTAATCACTTTCTGGTTGCCAATATTGTAGTTAGAGAGCCAGTGTTGAGAACGGCGAAAGACAGCATAAATAACATTCTAAATAATAGGAAATGCAGTGTTTCTACATTCTACAGAATTTTTAAACAGCAGTAGCACAAGCCTCATGCTTCTTCTAGTTCCTGTACGATTTGGAGTCTTCCTAATTTTCCCAGTAAGAAACACCACCATAACTGCTCGTACTGTCTTTTCTGCTACCTCGTGTTGCAGGAGTAAGGTTTGTTTGGCGCTTGTTTGGACACGGTTGCTGGAGCTATGGCAAGATGTTCCGTTTTCCACCGAGTAGTCAAAACACGGCCCTCTCACATTAGCTCTTCACACCCTGTTTCTCCCCCGTGGATACAGCGCTCTCTGACTTCTGCTCAGATCTGCCAGGAACAGTTGAAGATGCGGAGAGACTGTCTAAGACCATGGTGGTGTTTTGTCGTATCGGACCTCTAGCAGATAGGTTAAAAAAAGGTGACCCATTTCGAGGTATGAGAGTGCCAAGAATATGTTTCACCAGTGGCTGTAATCATTAAGAGACATCGCCATAGGATCCAACACAAGTGTGTGGTTGAATGGAGAGACATGATTCCAAATCTCAGACAGCATTGCTACCAAAAATCATAATACTATAGATCTGAAAAGCCAGTGTACTGGTCATAGGATTTTCTACATTTGATAGTCGATATGGTCATCCTCCAGTACAGGCAACAACGCTTTACACAGGTCTGTGGAAGCACTTTCGATCATTAGCCGCCTGCTCCATTGGACCAATACATATATATTTCATGGGATCACCACATAAGGTTGATGCCAACACACAAATGGTATTTGTTTCCCAATATACTGATAGAAATGCAGTAATATCTAATTGTTCTCTAGCAGGTGATGTTAGTGGAGTTTTTATAGTTTGTAGTTTTATTCAGACGTGTGTTACAAAAATAGCAAGGAGAGAGACACTGATGCCGGCCGCGGTGGCCGAGCGGTTCTAGGCTCTTCAGTCCGGAACCGCGCGACTGGTACGGTCGCAGGTTCGAATCCTGCCTCGGGCATGGATGTGTGTGGTGTCCTTAGGTTAGTTAGGTTTAAGTAGTTCTAAGTTCTAGGGGACTGATGACCTCAGAAGTTAAGTCCCATAGTGCTCAGAGCCATTTGAACCATTTAGAGACACTGTTGCTGTCAATGAAGACTCGGACACCGTTACTCTGTCGTATTTCTAGTGTGATAATCATAGGAATACGATAAAGGAAATTACGTCTTTACAGGAGGGATATTTACAGCCATTGCTTAGATATCGACGAACTGGAGGTGTTATGCTTCTGAACTTTTTTGTGCAGTCCATTTTTATTCTGCATGGCTATGAATTTCCTCCTGTACATTATCATGCTCTTCTCTTTGTGGTACCTCTCTACCATTCAGCATTCTATCTAATGGAACAGTGCTGTCAGAACGTGATGGGTTTCGAGAGAATTAGCGGGGGTCTATAACTAGGCTGGGAGGCATTTCTTACTCGTCGAAATCAGGTGGATTCAAATGGTGCATATCGAAGACTGGAAGATTCGTGAGAATACGGCAGGTAAGCGATACTGTGACGATTGGGGGAGTTGAGGTGAGCTCTACACCATTTGTTCTAAATATTGTGGGCAAACATATTACAGCTTGTCATATACATCTCACGAAGTGACTGCAATGCGAAAATTAGGGGCTAATACAAAGGCGAGACATTCAGCAGCAGAAGTTCTGCCTTTTGTTTCTTGATAAATAAGAGACTACATTCTTCCGTGAGTTTTGTGAGTCTATAAATGGATGGACTGATATCTTAATTGGTAGACTACACTTACATCTACGTGCTTACTTCACAAGCCATTGTACAATGTGTGGCCGAGCGTTCCCTGTAACACTACTAGTAATTCCGTTTCCTATTCCACTTGCAAACAGAGCAAGGGAAAAAGACTACCTATATGTATCCCAAAGAGCGCTAATTTCCCATATCTGATCTTTGTGGTTCTTATGCAAAATGTACGTTGGCAGCAGTAGAATCCTTCTGTGGTCAGCTTCAAATGCGAGTTCTCATTAGTGTTCCTCGACAAGAACATTGTCTTCCCTCCACGGATTCCCATTTAAGTTCTAGAATCATGTGTCCACTGTGTGGGAGGCAATAGGAACGCTTCTATAGGACTATTTTCTGAGGAAACTCTAGATCTGCAGACTCGTACACGTTTGGGATGTAGCAGTCTGTGTACTGGTATTTCGTCATTGCTCACTGTGTCAGCCTTTCTGGGATATTTCAGAAACACGTCTCAGAACGTTTCGGTTTACAGGAGGGATGATGGGGAAGCATATTGTTCAACATCCCGGTATTCACCCCAGCGGCATTTAAGTACCCAGTCCATTTGGGAAGGACAGAACTACTTTTGGGAGTCTGGAATCATTAACAGCTACCTGGCATGACTAGACAACTGAGAGACAGAACGCAAATAGAGATGGATGTCTTTAGCTGTTTAAGGACGGTTACTACACATTTTCGAATCAGAGGAAGTGCTTGCCTAGCCTGTGGGGAGCCTCCACAGACATCACGAAAACGTGAGTTGGAGCATAACCTACACGAAAATCTTTAGAGAGCGTTTTATGTTTCCTTAAAGCCAATCTTGGCGAAATATACCACGAATTTGAAAGAGGCATCTAACTGCTTCTAGTCACAGTTTCAGCCAAATAGATGAGACCCACCCCAGACCCTCCCCTTGTTAGATTTAAATTTGTAGTAGATCTACCTAACTCTTTAACTCTCGCTTTCTCCTTTAAATATGTTCTGGAAAAGGGTCTATTTAGATCGTCTACAGTTTTCGCCATGTTGCTTGCACACCATCTCACACGTACTTTCAAAGAAAAGTACCGACCTTTTGCTGTGAGCAACGTAGCATCCTCAGTGCCAGCAGGGTGACGTCACATCAGAGCACGCACAGCGGAAAACAGACAGCTGTGTTCCTTCTCTAAGTTGACCGCAGTGCAGTTGACTTTCATTTCAGAAGTCTACACTTTCTACACTCCTGGAAATTGAAATAAGAACACCGTGAAATCATTGTCCCAGGAAGGGGAAACTTTATTGACACATTCCTGGGGTCAGATACATCACATGATCACACTGACAGAACCACAGGCACATAGACACAGGCAACAGAGCATGCACAATGTCGGCACTAGTACAGTGTATATCCACCTTTCGCAGCAATGCAGGCTGCTATTCTCCCATGGAGACGATCGTAGAGATGCTGGATGTAGTCTTGTGGAACGGCTTGCCATGCCATTTCCACCTGGCGCCTCAGTTGGACCAGCGTTCGTGCTGGACGTGCAGACCGCGTGAGACGACGCTTCATCCAGTCCCAAACATGCTCAATGGGGGACAGATCCGGAGATCTTGCCGGCCTGGGTAGTTGACTTACACCTTCTAGAGCACGTTGGGTGGCACGGGATACATGCGGACGTGCATTGTCCTGTTGGAACAGCAAGTTCCCTTGCCGGTCTAGGAATGGTAGAACGATGGGTTCGATGACGGTTTGGATGTACCGTGCACTATTCAGTGTCCCCTCGACGATCACCAGTGGTGTACGGCCAGTGTAGGAGATCGCTCCCCACACCATGATGCCGGGTGTTGGCCCTGTGTGCCTCGGTCGTATGCAGTCCTGATTGTGGCGCTCACCTGCACGGCGCCAAACACGCATACGACCATCATTGGCACCAAGGCAGAAGCGACTCTCATCGCTGAACACGACACGTCTCCATTCGTCCCTCCATTCACGCCTGTCGCGACACCACTGGAGGCGGGCTGCACGATGTTGGGCCGTGAGCGGAAGACGGCCTAACGGTGTGCGGGACCGTAGCCCAGCTTCGTGGAGACGGTTGCGAATGGTCCTCGCCGATACCCCAGGAGCAACAGTGTCCCTAATTTGCTGGGAAGTGGCGGTGCGGTCCCCTACGGCACTGCGTAGGATCCTACGGTCTTGGCGTGCATCCGTGCGTCGCTGCGGTCCGGTTCCAGGTCGACGGGCACGTGCACCTTCCGCCGACCACTGGCGACAACATCGATGTACTGTGGAGACCTCACGCCCCACGTGTTGAGCAATTCGGCGGTACGTCCACCCGGCCTCCCGCATGCCCACTATACGCCCTCGCTCAAAGTCCGTCAACTGCACATACGGTTCACGTCCACGCTGTCGCGGCATGCTACCAGTGTTAAAGACTGCGATGGAGCTCCGTATACCACGGCAAACTGGCTGACACTGACGGCGGCGGTGCACAAATGCTGCGCAGCTAGCGCCATTCGACGGCCAACACCGCGGTTCCTGGTGTGTCCGCTGTGCCGTGCGTGTGATCATTGCTTGTACAGCCCTCTCGCAGTGTCCGGAGCAAGTATGGTGGGTCTGACACACCGGTGTCAATGTGTTCTTTTTTCCATTTCCAGGAGTGTAGTTATCACGGAGAGAGCGCTACAAAACATGTTTTCGTCTTTTTTTATTTTCATCCCAGCCCACATTCGAAGAGAAATGGCATAATTTTAGTGTAATATTTACAGAATGTTGTAGCACATTAGCACATGATCATATCCGTGATACTTTCACTCTTTCATCCACCCACCAGCAGCATGTCATTGATATCAAATTGATAGCCTAAGTAATCTGATCTTGAGAGCCCCTTTGCATGGTGAGCAATTTGTTTCCTGCAGTCGGATTGCACTCACCAGGTAACCATTACAGACATTGGAGCATTAACCAGTCGTTTTAACAAGACCTATACAGGGCGATATGATCATCGTAACAAAATCAGCTGTTGTTGTTGTTGTTGTTGTTGTGGTCTTCAGTCCAGAGTCTGGTTTGATGCAGCTCTCCATGCTACTCTACCCTGTGCAAGCTTCTTTATCTCCTAGTAGCTACTGGAACCTACATCCTTCTGAACCTGCTTAGTGTATTCATCTCTTAGTCTCTCTCTCTAGGATTTTTACCCTCCACACTGCCTTCCAGTACTAATCTTGTGATCCCTTGATGCCTCAGAACATGTCCTACCTTCTTTTAGTCAAGCTGTGCCACAGATTCCTCTTCTCCCCAATTCTGTTTAGTAGTTCCTCATTAGCTACATGATCTACCCATCTAATCTTCAGCATTCTTCTGTAGCACCACATTCTCAAAGTTTCTATTCTCTTCTTGTCTAAACTATACATATATATAAGAATTCTCTGTGTTGTTACCTTGAGAGAGTTCGAATATGGGGCCGGCCGAAGTGGCCGAGCGGTTCTAGGCGTACAGTCTAGAACCGCCCGACCGCTACGGGTGCATGTTCGAATCCTCCCTCAGGCATGGATGTGTGTGATGTCCTTAGATTAGTTAGATTTAAGTAGTTCTAAGTTCTAGGGGACTGATCACCTCAGAAGTTAAGTCCCATAGTGCTCAGAGCCATTTGAACATTTGAACCTGTTCCAATGTGGCGAAGCATTTGGTTACTTTGAGAGAGTTCGAAAGTGAGGAGGCGCCCTGTGACAGAGGTAGCGTATGTTCATAGCTCTCTCTCTCATGAGCCAAAAATGAGTGTAATATTCTAGTCCTGTATAACCCATATAAACAATAGGAATCTGCATTTCACGCGAAAAATTCTGGATATTGGGAAAACAACATTCTTATTTTGGATTTTTTTAAACTGAGGATTCTATGTCTGGGATGGAACTACTGTATACGTCCCTGACACTGGCGCAATTTTCCGGTCCTTGACTAACAACGAAAATACCAACGCCATATCTAGCAGTTATTGGTAAAACTACATAGAGCTAATGCCTAGTGCTTGATTGTTTAAATAAACAATACACTGCACTGTGTCAAAATAATAAAGACTTACATCCATCCTGCCTAGCAGCCCAGCACTGACTGGGTCCATTTCCTGCCAATTTCCAGATGGGGGATTGGTGAGACGAGGGGAGGTGTGGAAAGGGGAAGGGTGGAAGGAGAGAGGAAAGGGGAGGAGAGGATAGGAGAGAAGAGGAGGGGCTGGGGAAGGGGAGGGGAGCAGAGGGGAGGGTTGTGGAGGGGAAGGCAAATAGTGTCATCTGGTGGTAGTGTTGTGAACTAGCTCAGTTGGTCTCCAGATCTCAAGGTGAAAACACAAAATTTGATGTTCCTGCCAATAAATTTGAATTTCCCGCCATTTTTTCCTGGGTAACTACGTTGGATTATGTCATGGGAGGGGAGGTGGCTGGGAGTTCCCTGAGTGGGGCCCATGTGCCAGCTGGGAAAAATCAGTGGTGTCTTATGGGGCTGTGGTAATTAATTGATCAATTAATTAATTTGCATTATTAATATGATATCAAAAGTGGACCACAACTGTCTTTGTCCCACTACTGTGATTATTAATGTTATTTACTGAACTGATTGAAGAGGCTGTACCTGGTCCTTCTAGCGACTTAACGGCTATTTCTTGTGTTACTTCTGTGATGCATTAATCCATTACATGTTCGTATGTTTCATAAGCCATAAGCTGGCTGCTCTAGGAGAAGGAGGTGGGGCTTGTCTCAACACTTAGCAGCCAATGCAGTACAAGCTGATATTAAGCTTCTGCTCCCAGCATCCAGCAGTTGCGGGCCAAGGAGAAGTGTGTGGCAGTATCAATGACCTGATGTACATACATAAAGTTTTGACAGAACTCTGAAATCGAAATACAGTGCTTTGGCCTCTGAAGTGCCACAGGATCATGCTGTGACTTACATACTGGTAAAGAAAAAACAAAAGAACAAACTGCTGTCTCTTGTTGTAGTCCTAATTCAATTAATCATGAAACATAAACTTTTTCTAAATTGCTTTCGGAACTCACCTGATATGATGGATTCTCTTGGAGGACAGAATGATGCTCCATGAGATGGTTCTTTGAAAAGGAAATTTGTAGGTAATTAAAAAACTATCAGTATAATCCTCTTGTATATCTTATGGATACAAGGTAGATACGAGAGATCTTTTTCCAATAAGTTTCCAATCAAAGCACATACAATTCTAAAAAGTGGTCGCATTTCATGCTGTTGAGACAGAAACTAATGTTTTAACCGGAAAGCCATTCATCATGAATTTCATGGATACCCGTGTCCTAAACTTTTCCGTATGACCGAAATACGTGTAAAAGTATTAATGCCGGCATTGAACTTTTATTTTCAAATACATCTGTGTGTAAAATTTATGTTGTAAGTACCGATACCGTATATTAACACGTATTTACTGAATTCTTGAATTTCATATTCATTTCACTCTTGTCTGTTAATGGCTGTCTCAGTTCCTGTCCATGCTCAAAAGTTCTCTCTCTCACGTAACTGATGATTGATTCCATTCATGCACACTTTCAGTTTTTTTTATTTTTATTTTTCGAAGCAATGATGTATTCTGTGTCGCCAAGGTTCTGAAAACAATTGCTTTTTTCCTTTCACTTATGAAGGTGTTATGTATGTAGAGCACGTAAAATTCTGTGTATTGTGTGTTATTCTTTGATTTTCAACTAGTATTCCATGCTTCATGTACTAGGGCAAATGATGTATCTATATATGCGAGTATTAATGTAATATGTGAAAATAAATCATTAACTCTGTAAAGTTAACCACATATTTCGGTGACGCAGATGTGATACAACGTCAGTACAACAGTGACTGCTCCGTCGCGTCGTATCGCATCGCATCACAAGGGCTCGTTTCTTCCGTGCCAGCCGCGTAGCGTTGATTTTCACGCTCAAAATGACAGACATGTAGAACCAGCTGCAATCAACGGTATCAGCAGGATCGCGATCAAATCCCAACCGTTCTGGCAGCATAACCGTATATTGTGGTTCGCGCAACTGGAAAGCCACTTGTGTTAGCACAGATATCGTCAGATGAAACCAAATACAGCTATGTCGCCGGCCGGAGTGGCCGTGCGGTTCTAGGCGCTACAGTCTGGAACCGAGCGACCGCTACGGTCGCAGGTTCGAATCCTGCCTCGGGCATGGATGTGTGTGATGTCCTTAGGTTAGTTAGGTTTAATTAGTTCTAAGTTCTAGGCGACTGGTGACCTCAGAAGTTAAGTCGCATAGTGCTCGGAGCCATTTGAACCATTTTTGAACAGCTATGTCGACGTAGCGCTAAATGAAGATCTATCTGCGGAAGTGCAAGCCATACTCGCTGCGCCGCTGAACACCGAACGCTATGCGTCTATCAGAAACGCTTTAGTGATACGCCTATCCCAATCAGGGACGAAGCGATTGGAAAGGCTCCTACGAACGGGAGAGCTCGGCTATCGTACCGCATCGCAGGTTCTACGTCGTATGCGGACGCTGGCGAGTAATACAGTCAGTAACGACGTACTACGGAACATCTGGCTGTCACACCTACCTTCGTATATACAGAAAATTTTGACGGTTGGCGCCGGTGATTTGAACGCGCTAGCACAGGCAGCAGACAGATTAGTGGAAATGTATCCGTCTGCGAGTGTGTCGAGATTAGTTTCACAACAAGATAGGGTGTCCGCAGTGAATCTTCCATCCCTGCAGTCGTAGTTAGCTGAACTTAACGGCAACCTGAAAATCAGAAGGGATACAGAGAGGGGATGTATACATGTGAGAGATAAACTCCTTCCCTCGAAAATTTCTCTCCTTCATGCCTCCTCTGTGTTTCCACGAATGACGTGTCACTGATCACATCTGCATTAAGACTGAAGTACACGCGAGGTGCCTATATGCTTCCACCGCCCTGATTGGAATGTATAAGTACTAATTAAAGTTCATCAACCTGCAGTCTTCTACAGTTGTTGTCCCCTGCGCAGATAACAGCACGTAGGTTGTGAATGCGTTACCTTGAGGCTGTAAGAAACTCTTAGCGAGGAACTGACATTTTGGAAAGAATTAAATCTTCAATTAGTCTGCTTATACGGGATGCCACTCGCTTTTTACTAGCGGAATACGAGACACTGCACAATTATATTCCACATTATGAATCACAAATAAACTCCAGTCTTCACACTTTCATAAACACAAAACACTGGACTGTATCTGCGTAGTTACTATCAAATTGTTCCCAATTACGTGTTCACATGGCCATAAATAGCCAATAAAGTCTTAACTGACACCGACCACGGCAGGCAACGTGTCTGTCCTCCTAGACTGCCGAACCAGCTGTGATCTTACAGCCCTACCACATCGCCCGCCATACAAGTTAGGCGCGATCCGAAGATCGTTGAAGTGATCCGTCTCCCTTTTCTTTGAGCAGTTGCTTATTATTCTAATGGTTATTAATATTTGTGAAATAATGGAATGATAGCACGCTGTTGAGAGATGCTTTAATATGAAATTCAAGTAAATACGCTGTTTAGTTTTTCTGATAGACAGAAGAGCCAAAGAAAGTGGTACACCTGCCTAATATCGTGCAGGGCCCCTGCGAGCACGCAGCAGTGTCACAACACGACGTGGCATGGACTCGACTAATGTCTGAAGTAGTGCTGGAGGGAATTGACTCCATGAATCCTGCATGGCTGTCCATAAATCCGTGAGAGTACGAGGGGGTGGTGGTGTCTTCTGAACAGCACGCTGCGAGGCGTCCTAAATACGCTCAACAATGTCTGGGGAGTTTTGTGGCCAGCGGAAGTGTTTGAACTCAGACGAGTGTTCCAGGAACCACTCTGTAGCAATTATGGACATGTGGGGTGTCGCATTGTCCTGCTGGAATTGCCCAAGTCCGTCGGAATGCACAATGGACACGAATGGATGCAGGTGACCAGGCAGGATGCTTACGTTCGTGTCACCTGTCAGGGTCGTATCTAGACGTATCAGGGGTCCCATAGCACTCCAACTTCACACGCCCCACACCATTGCAGAGCCTCCACCAGCTTGAAGAGTCCCCTGCTGACATGCTGGGTCCATGGATTCGTGAGGTTATCTCCATACACGTACACGTCTAACCCGTCTAACCGCTAGATACAATTTGAAACGAGACTCGTCCAACCAGGCAACATGTTCCAGTCATCAACAGTCCAATGTCGGTGTTGACGGGCCCTGGCGAGGCGTAAAGCTTTGTGTCGTGCAGTCATCAAGGCTACACGAGTGGGCCCATACCGGTGGTTCGCACGCTGACACTTGTTGATGGCCCAGCATTGAAATCTGCAGCAGTTTGCGGGAGGGTTGCACTTCTGTCACGTTGAACGATTCTCTTCAGTCGTCGTTGGTCCCGTTCTTGAGGGATTCTTTTTCCGGCCTCAGCGATGTCGGAGATTTAATGTTTTATCGGATTCCTCATATTCACGGTACACTCGTTAAATCGTCGTACTGGAAAATCCTCACTTCATCGCTACCTCGGAGATGCTGTGTCCCATCGCTCTTGCGCCGACTACAATACCACGTTCAAACTCACTTAAAACTGTATAACCTGCCATTGTAGCAGCAGTAACCTATCTAATAGCGCCAGACACTTCTTTTCTTATATAGGCATTGCCGACCGCAGCGCTGTAGTATGCCATTTCACTTATCTCTGTATTTGAATATGCATGCCTTTACCAGTTTCTTGGACGCTTCAGTGTAATTGCAGCACAACGTTAGCTAAGATCGAGAGCGTGTTACGTTTTCCGTGCGGTCACCTAAGAAGCGCATCGCCTGAGTTTTACCATTATTCCCTTTGTTTAAAAATTAAACAAAGGGAGCCATATTGTTCTCTGCCCGTCTCTTTTTACGTCTGTACAGCAACTGTTCACATCACTGCAAGTTAGTTGGTAGTTGGGTGAGTTGCCTGGCCAGTGTTGTCCAAGTTAAAAGCGCCGGTAAAACTGTTGCCCCATGTTATCGCTGAGTCGACATAACGCACAGCATAAAACGTATCCTTATTATCGTACTTGACTGTACTCGAGACAGGTTAACTTCCGCTCCAAGTGAAACGAAATCCAGTGAGGTTCCATCAAGCGCGGAAGAATACATAGTGTAATGTTTACATTGGGTTTATTCTTACGACGAACGCATTATAGTACTTGCTCTCGGTATACGTCGCAGATTCAAATGGCAGTTGACAGTTCCATATGTGTCGCCGCCTACTCTGGGAGCTGATTTCTTATCTTTTAACGGCCATGTCTCCGATCTACGACATCAGCGGCTGATGGATTCTACTACTAATCTAGATAGCCGAGGAAAGGTACGCTGTGTCACTCAGAAGACAGTCTGCACGATTTCGGGGGATACTCCAAACATAAACGTGTTACGAAAGTTCCCCGAGATCACAAAACAGTCGCATACCACAGAACACCGTATCCTTACCACACCAGGACCACCAGTCTACGCAAATTGAAATCGTGAAGCAGGTTTTCTGTAGCATGCTGACACAAGGCGTATGTCGAACTTCCAGTAGCAGCTGGGCAGCCCTTTTATACTTGGTGCCAAAGAAGAATAATGGATGCCGCCCTTGTGGCGATTACCGCCAACTCAACGCAAGGACCACTCCTGACCGGTATCCGGTGCGACACACACATATCGCCTTCAACACACAGGGTAAGACAATATTCTCTACTACTGACTTAGTGCGAGCATACTATCAAATTCATATTGCGCCAGAAGACACACACAAGATGGCTGTTAACAACGCCCTTCGGTCTCTTTTAGTTCGTGAGGATGCATTTCGGACTGTGTAACGTGGCGCAGACATTTCCGCGCGTTACGGACGAAATCACAAGAGATCTGGATTTCTGTTATGTCTACATAGACAACATTTTGGTGATGTCTACGTCAGAAGCGGAACATCTAAAACATTTAAACAAGATATTTGATCGTTTACTTATGCAAGGTCTGATTGTTAACCATGCAAAGTGTACCTTTGGGGCAACAGAGGTTCAGTTTCTGGTATATACAATCGACGCGCATTGCATCCGACCTCCTAAAGATAAGGTGGAAGCCATAGTCAAGTATTGCTATACTGTTACAATTAGGGAGCTACGTCGTTTTCTTAACATCAGTCATTTCTATCATCGATTTATACGTAATCGTGCACTAAAAACAGCGCCGGCCGGAGTGGCCGAGCGGTTCTAGGCGCTTCAGTCTGGAACCGCGCGACCGCTACGGTCGGAGGTTCGAATCCTGCCTCGGGCATGGATGTGTGTGATGTCCTTAGGTTAGTTAGGTTTAAGTAGTTCTAAGTTCTAGGGGACTGATGACCTCAGATGTTAAGTTTCATAGATGACCATAGATGTTAAGTCCCATAGTGCTCAGAGCCATTAAGTTTCATAGTGCTCAGAGCCACTAAAAACAGCCGAGTTGAATGAAATTCTGAAAGGTATACCAAAGGCAAATAATAAAGTGCAATGGACAGACGAAACGGATACTGCATTCCAAGCAATAACAGAGGCGACACGATTAGCTCAACCAGTATCACACGCCCAACTTGCGCTCATGGCAGATGGTTGGATATGGAGGAGGGGACCAAACAGCGAGGTCATCTGTCCCGTCGGATTAGGGAAGGATCGGGAACGAAGTCGGCCGTGCCCTTTCGGAGGAACCATCCCGGCATTTGGCTGAAGCTATTTAGGGAAATCATGGAAAACCTAAATCAGGATGGCCGGACGCCGGTTTGAACCGTCGTCTTCCCGAATGCGTGTCCAGTGTGCACGGTAGATGCATCAGCAGAAAGTGGAACATAGTTGGCAGGTACTAGCATTCTTCAGTTGTAAGCTATCACTGTCACAGCAACTGGGAAACTTACGACCGAGAACTGTGTGCCGCATTTGCCGCAGTTAGGAAGTTCCGGCTTCGTTAGAATACCAACACGGACCATAAACCACTGAGATATGCATCCTATATGAAACCAGAGAAAGCATCACCGAGATGACATCGAAATTTGGACTATATTAGCCAGTTTACTATCCACGTACTCTATGTGCTAGGACAGTCAAATGTGCCAACAGACGCTCTCTCACGCATTGAAGCTGTAACCATTGCAATTGATTACTAGGTCCTAGCTGAATCCCAGCTGCATGATGATGACCTGCGCACGTTATTGGGTAACCCAGCGGGACTGAAGTTACAACTCATGACTGAAACAGAAACAAATGTGGTACTGTACTGTGACGTGTCTGGCACAAAAGTACGACCGTTCATAACTCGCCAATTTTGATCACAAGCAACTGCGTCAGTGCACAATCTGGCTCATCCCTGGGTCCGGAGCACAGCGAAATTAGTCAAACAGAGTTTTATCTGGCCAGGAATGGATGCAGACTGTAAGGCATTTGTCAGAAACTGCACGGAGTGCTAGAAAAAATAAGATCACTCGGCATGTCAAGGCACCGTTAGGCACATTTCTTCCTACAAGCCAACGCTCTGGCCATCTTCATACAGACACTGTGGGCCCCCTTCCAGTATCAGAAGGCTACAGCTACTGCATCATGGTCGTGGACTGATTTTCGAGATGGCCTGAAGCTTTCCCTGTGAAAGACATTACAGCCGAGACGGTAGCACAGACGTTTTTCCGTGGATAGATCGTCCGGTCTAGTGCACTGGTGCACACTACAGTAGGTCGCGGACGCCAGTTTGAGGTTTCCCTGTTCAAAGCATTGGTCATTTTGTTGGGCACTAACCGCATTTGTACTACTGCTTGTCATCTGGCAGCAAATGGAATAGTGCAATGCCCGCATCACCAACTGAGTCAGCCCTTTGGTGTCACGCTACATAAAATTGGATGAAGACCTTACGCATTACCCATTGAGCTCCTTGGTCTCTGTACAGCATTTAAGAGCGACCTGAAAGCTACAGCAGCTGAATTAGTGTAAAGGCAAACACTACCAGGGGAGTTGATGCATAACGTGACGGGTGGCACAGCTGATGCGTCAGAGTTTGTCATCTGACAACTCCAGCCAGTGGCTCCTAGAGAGCGAGGTGGACCACACCTGTTCATATTTAAAGACCTCTCCAGCTGCAACCAAGTATTTGTACAAAATGACACAGTGCGCAAGCTACTGCAGGCACCGTACAAAGGGCCATACGACGTGCTTGGTAGAAGCAACAACGTTTTGAAGATAGACATCAGATGTGTGCCTTTTATGGCTCTAAGCGTTATGAGAGTCAACATCCGAGGTCATCAGTCCCCTAGACTTACAAGGGAACATCCCCATCGCACCCACCTCAGATTTAGTTATAAGTTGGCACAGTGGATAGGCCCTGAAAATCTGAACACAGATTAATCGAGAAAACAGGAAGAAGTTCTGTGGAACTATGAAAAAATAAACAAAATATACAAACTGAGTAGTTCATGCTCAAGATAAGCAATATTAAGGAGAGTGTGGGCTCAGGAGCCCCGTGGTCCCGTGGTTAGCGTGAGCAGCTGCGGAACGAGATGTCTTTGGTTCAAATCTTCCCTCGACTGAAAATTTTACTTTCTTTATTTTCGCAAAGTTATGATCTGTCCGTTCGTTCATTGACGTCTCTGTTCACTGTAGTAAGTTTAGTGTCTGTATTTTGCGACCGCACCGCAAAACCGTGCGATTAGTTGACGAAAGGACGTGCCTCTCCAATGGGAACCGAAAACATTTGATCGCAAGGTCATAGGTCAACCGATTCCTCCACAGGAAAACACATCTGATATATTCTATACGACACTGGTGACAGCATGTGCGTCACATGACAGGAATATGTTGTCGACCCACCTAACTAGTACACTTGGCGAATGGGTAAAATGATTCTTCTACCTTGCCCGATTTAGGTTTTCTTGTGGATGTGATAATCACTCCCAAAAAAGTTATGAAAACATAAGAGTTTGTCACATAAACTGAAAACAGAAAGTTAGATTTTTCACTCGAGAGAAGACTTGAACCAAGGACCTTTCATTCCGCAGCTCGTCACACTAACCACGGGACGACGGCGCTCCTGAGCTCGCACTGTCCTTGATATTGCCTATCTTGCACATGGACTACTCAGTTTGTCTATTTTGCTTATTTTTTCACAGTTCCACACAACTTCTTCCTGTTTTCTCGATCGATCAGTGTTCAGTTTTTCAAGGCCTATCCACTGTGCCAACTTATAACTAAATCTGAGGGGGGGTGCGATGGGGAGGTTCCCTTGTTAGAACTACTTAAACCTAACTAACCTAAGGACATCATACACATCCATGCCCGAGGCAGGATTCGAACCTACGACCATAGCAGCAGCGCGGTTCTGGACTGAAGCGCCTAGAACCGCTCGGCCACAGCGGCCGGTCTTGTGTGCCTACCACAATACCCATTGAAAGACACAGACCTGCCTTCTACGGTATAAAAGACGCACCGAAGACGACTGGCCCCGCAACTGTCAAAGATAATGGGGCAGTACCTGAAATCACACATGTCCAACAGGATGCCGACAAGACACAACAACCAATGGGCGCTGCTAACAAGGAAAGTGACGCCGAGTGAGGTTCCCTCACGAAAACTGATGCCACCAAACTCAATAATAAAATACCTGGTTTCCAGAAAACAGTGACGACGCGTGATGGACTTCATGTCCGATTTAACCTCAGGTACCGTTGACACTGGGTGTGAAGAGTCATGTAGAGCACCGCACCACGACGACAAGCACAGTGGCAGTGTGCATAATCATTCCGTGACATGTACAATGCTATGTGTTGTGTTATTCTTTGATTTTCAACTAGTTTAGTATTCCATGCTTCATGTACTAGCGAATCTGGTTTACCTATAAATCTACATCTACACCTACACAGATACTCCGCAAGCCGCCGTAACGTGCGTGGTGAAGGGTACCCTGTACCACTACTTGCCATTTCGCCTCCTGCTCCATTCGAAAATAGAGTGAGGGAAAAAGACCGTCCGTACGCCTCCGCATGTGTCCTAATTTCTCGTAGCTTATCTTCGTGGTCCGTGCGCACGATGTACGTTGGCGGGGGTAAAATAGTTCGGCAGTCGGTTTCAAATGCCGGTTCTCTAAATTTTCTTAATACACTCCTGGAAATTGAAATAAGAACACCGTGAATTCATTGTCCCAGGAAGGGGAAACTTTATTGACACATTCCTGGGGTCAGATACATCACATGATCACACTGACAGAACCACAGGCACATAGACACAGGCAACAGAGCATGCACAATGTCGGCACTAGTACAGTGTATATCCACCTTTCGCAGTAATGCAGGCTGCTATTCTCCCATGGAGACGATCGTAGAGATGCTGGATGTAGTCCTGTGGAACGGCTTGCCATGCCATTTCCACCTGGCGCCTCAGTTGGACCAGCGTTCGTGCTGGACGTGCAGACCGCGTGAGACGACGCTTCATCCAGTCCCAAACATGCTCAATGGGGGACAGATCCGGAGATCTTGCTGGCCAGGGTAGTTGACTTACACCTTCTAGAGCACGTTGGGTGGCACGGGATACATGCGGACGTGCATTGTCCTGTTGGAACAGCAAGTTCCCTTGCCGGTCTAGGAATGGTAGAACGATGGGTTCGATGACGGTTTGGATGTACTGTGCACTATTCAGTGTCCCCTCGACGATCACCAGTGGTGTACGGCCAGTGTAGGAGATCGCTCCCCACACCATGATGCCGGGTGTTGGCCCTGTGTGTCTCGGTCGTATGCAGTCCTGATTGTGGCGCTCACCTGCACGGCGCCAAACACGCATACGACCATCATTGGCACCAAGGCAGAAGCGACTCTCATCGCTGAAGACGACACGTCTCCATTCGTCCCTCCATTCACGCCTGTCGCGACACTACTGGAGGCGGGCTGCACGATGTTGGGGCGTGAGCGGAAGACGGCCTAACGGTGTGCGGGACCGTAGCCCAGCTTCATGGAGACGGTTGCGAATGGTCCTCGCCGATACCCCAGGAGCAACAGTGTCCCTAATTTGCTGGGAAGTGGCGGTGCGGTCCCCTACGGCACTGCGTAGGATCCTACGGTCTTGGCGTGCATCCGTGCGTCGCTGCGGTCCGGTCCCAGGTCGACGGGCACGTGCACCTTCCGCCGACCACTGGCGACAACATCGATGTACTGTGGAGACCTCACGCCCCACGTGTTGAGCAATTCGGCGGTACGTCCACCCGGCCTCCCGCATGCCCACTATACGCCCTCGCTCAAAGTCCGTCAACTGCACATACGGTTCACGTCCACGCTGTCGCGGCATGCTACCAGTGTTAAAGACTGCGATGGAGCTCCGTATGCCACGGCAAACTGGCTGACACTGACGGCGGCGGTGCACAAATGCTGCGCAGCTAGCGCCATTCGACGGCCAACACCGCGGTTCCTGGTGTGTCCGCTGTGCCGTGCGTGTGATCATTGCTTGTACAGCCCTCTCGCAGTGTCCGGAGCAAGTATGGTGGGTCTGACACACCGGTGTCAATGTGTTCTTTTTTCCATTTCCAGGAGTGTAGTATTTCCCGAAAAGAACGCCGCCTTCCCTGCAGGGATTCCCATTTGAGTTCCCGTAGCACCTCCGTAGCACTTAAGTTTTGTTCGAACCTATCGATAAGCACTGCTCTGAATTGCTTCGATGTCTTCCTTCAGTCCGTTCTGGCACGGATCCCAAACACTCGAGCAGTACTCAAGGTCACACCAGCGTCTTATATGCGGTCTCCTTTACAGGTGACCCACTCTTTCCTAATATTCTCCCAATAAACCGAAGTCGACCATTATCCTTTCCTACCACAGTTCTGACACGCTCGTTCCAACTCGTATCGCTTTCCAACGTTACGCCCAGATATTTAAACGACTTGACTGTGTTAGGCTGGACACTATTAATACTGTATCCGAACATTACAGGTTTGTTCTTCCCACTCATTCACGTTAACTTGCATATTTCCACATTTAGGATCAGCTGCCACTCATCACACGAACTGGAAATTTTGTCTAAGTCGTCTTGTATCTTCCTACAGCCACTCAACTTCGACACCTTACCGTACACCACAGCATCATCAGCAAACAACCACAGACTGCCGCCCACCCTCTCTGCCAAATCATTTATGTATATAGAGAATAACAGTGGTTCTATCGCACTTCCTTGGGGCACTCCTGACTCTGATGAACACTCGCCATCGAGAACAACATACTGGGTTCTATTAGTTAAGACGTATTCGAGCCACTCACATTTCTGTGAACATATTCAATATGCTCGTTCCTTCGTTAACAGCCTGCAATGGGGCACTGTGTCAAATGCTTTCCGGAAATATAGAAATATGGAATCTGCCTGTTGCTCTTCATCCATAGTGCTCTGTATATCATGTGAGAAAAGGGCAAGCTGAGTTTCGCACGAGCGATGCTTTCTAAAACTATGCTGATTCGTGGACATAAGCCGCTTAGCCTCAATAAAGTTTATTGTACTCGGACTGAGAATGTGTTCAAGGATTCTGCAGCAAACACTAGTTAGTGTTATTTGTCTGTAATTTCGCGAGTCCGTTCTTCCACCTTTCTTATATGCTGGAGTCACTGCGCTTTTTTCCAGCTTCTTGGGACTTTGTGCTGGACGAGAGGTTCACGATAAATGCAAGGTAGATAAGGGGCCAGTGCCGTAGATTACTCTTTGCAAAATCGAATTGGGAGTCCTTACGGACCTGGTGGTTTATTAGTTTTCAAATCTTTAAGTTGCTTCTCAACGTCAGGTATGCTTACTTATATGTCTCCATTCGAGAGTCTGTCCGATGGTCAAATGTCAGTATGTTTGTACGGTTCTCCTGCGTGATCGACTTCTTGAACGTGAGATTTAAAACTTCGGCTTTCGTTTTGCTTTTTCAACTGCCACTCCAGATTGGTCAACAAAGGTCTGAATGGAAGCCTCAGATCCGCTTACCGATTTTACATACGACCAGAATTTTCTCGGGTTCTCTGCCAGATCTTTTGTTAAGGTGTGAAGATGGTATTTGTTGTAAGCTTCTCGAACAGATCTTTTTACAGACGCACGAATCTCTAATAACCTTCGCTTGCCGTCGTTTGTGTGTCCCCTTTTAAGCCTAGGATGTAACAGCCTCTACTTCCTCAGCATGTTACGAATTTCTTTATTAAACCGTGGTGGGTCTTTTCCATCCTCTGCCCACTTACTAGGCACGTAACTGTCCAAATCACGATTTACAATCTGCTTAAATTCACTGTCTAAGTGAGATGTTAATAACTGCTTATCTGCTCTATCTAGTCCGAAAAACTCTCCTACCCTTCTTGACTGATTTATTGATTTTCGTAATCGTAGTTGCTATAATGACTTCATGATCGCTAATCGCCGTTTCTATACTGTCACCGTAGATAAAGTCCGGCCTTTTTGTACCTAGAAGGTCTGAGATATTTCCATTGCGTGTGGGCTGCCGAGCTAGCTACTGAAAACAAATTTCAGAAAACGTGTTCGAAAGTATATTGCATGACTGTCTGTGCATACCCCCCGCAATTAATCCACAGACATTCCAGTCTGTACTCGGCAGGTTAAAGTCGCCTCCAACTAGTATTGCATGAGCTGCGTATTTACGCTCTCTTGACCGTAGACTTATGAAAACTCCCCCTCGTGTGACCTCTAACCTGCCTTTCCGATATATGTTCCACGACCCCATAAATATCTCAGAGCTTTCCACTTTGGGTTTCAGCCAACTCTCAGTCTCAAGAATAATGTGAGCGCGACTATTATTGTGGAAATAAATCATTAACTCCCTAAAGTTAGCCGCGTGTAGTTATCCCCGTTGCTGATACAAAGCTTTATATGATTTCAGTATGCGATTTCTGATCACCTGTGTCGAAAGTCGTGATTTTTTACAAATAACTCTTCACTGCTCACACAGACAGTGTGACGACAATTTGATGTACAGTTAAAGATTTTAGCCCTAATGTTGGTTTGACAGAAGACAGTTTACTTCAAATTATTTCACGCTAGTACACACGAGGTCGTGCTGCAAAGTGATTCCTCCGAATCTTTTAAGTGATAACTCTGAAAGCATTTCAAATAAAACCAACTTCATTAACATTCTACATCTTTATTCTTGATGGCTACATATTATTTCTCAGCGTAGTCACCGTGGTGACAAACACATACCCCCCACTGAGAAACCACTTTGTTGATGCAGTCACTGTAGAATGTTTGACTTTGCTGCTAACCTCAGTGTGTGTGACAGAGCTCAGAGTAGATGACCACGCAAGGCAACTGACGAACCTCATCGGAAACGGGCTGATGAACTCATCAGAGAAAATCATTGGACAAAACAGACACTGCTCTCAGGCAAGTGTGGAGTATCACGCAAGCGTGTACAGCACGGCATTGCCGAACTGCAGTATAGAAAACTGCGTGGGTGGGGTGTCCCAGATGCTCACTCGTGACATGCAACAGAGGAGATTTGACATCATTCAACAATTTCTTTTGTATTTTGAGCATGAGAGTGGTGGGTTTCTTAAGGACATTGTGACAGTCTGTGCGTGGTTTTTAGGCGGTTTTCCATCTGACATGGCGAATGCGGGCTGGTTCCCCTTATTCCGGCTCAGCTACACTATGTCGGCGACTGCTGCGCAAACAAGTTCTCCACGTACGCTTACACCACCATTATTCTACAACGTAAACATAGGGGTTACACTCGTCTGGTGTGAGACGTTCCCTTGGGGGTCCACTGGGGGCCGAACCGCACCATAACCCTGAAAGAGTGGTGCGGTGTGGGGCGGCAGAGGGGTGAAGTGGACTGCGGTAGTCGTCGTGGGGTTGTGGACCACTGCGGCTGTGGTGAGGACGGAGCCTGTCCGTCCTTTCTGGGCCCCCGGTTAACGTACAATACAATACAATATGTTCTGAAATTTAAAATTAATGACTTTGAGGAAGGACTCTAGGGGTGATTGGGGTGGGGGAGGGCTACAGAATGTTAGTAGGTTTCGATTCAAAGTAGACTTTTGCAATTCTTAGGTCTTTTTTCTATTACCTGTCAAGTGAGATTTTTCCATGTTTCTCTGTTGTGCAGTTTCATTCTACTCTGAGGCACACAAGCCTCTGAGCTTTCGCACAACCTCATGCCAGTATTCTTGATGTCCTCTGTTAGTCGAACCTTACACAGATCCCACACACTCGAGGAGTACTGGTACTCCAGTGTCATTTCACCAGATACACTGCAACCTGTTCAAGTGTTTTGTAAGAAACCACTTTTGTAGAAAAACTGTACTTTCCCTGTACCCTGTCAATAAACTGAACTCTGCAATTTGCTTTACCTACAGCTGGGCCTATGTGATCAAGACTATCAAGGTTTCCCTGCGGAGTACAATTGTTCCATTAGTGTAGGACAGGAGTAGTACCTGCTTCAAAGATGCTGTGTGGCTATAATTAAACTTTCGCTACTTGTTAGGGCCCCCGTGAAAAATGAGTGATCACAGGGCAATGAAAGTTTGGGGAAACGTTTGTAAGGGCACACAGAAGAGAAATAACATATAAACCATTGAAAGAAACACATTTTAATTTCTACATGAAGAGGTAACATTTGTTAACTGCATATCATTTTTAGATTCCAGGTTACAAACTTTGCTCAATGTGATGACCATCTGCGTCCATAACAGCCTGAAAGTTTGTACAGATACCATTTCGCAGTTGTTCAAAGCACTTTGTGAACGGTTGACCATGGAATGTTCAGCTCTCATGACACAGCTTGTACACTGCTTGAAAATTACACACTGGCTCCAGCACTCTCAGCCATGGAAAAAGTAACTTCTTCAACAATTTGTGGCACAATTGCCTGTCAGCTTCTTCCAGGAGCAGTCAGCCAGTTAATTCGAGCTCCCGAATCATATTCCTCAACCCCAGTGCAGAAAAAGGACCTCTTCTTTTTTTTAATGTATTGATACTTGTAAAGCAGTAGCTTCATCACCGTTGTTTTGATAAAACACCTATATGAGTAAAGCCCTGCTCACATCGTCCAGACTCATTTTGACTGTCTACAGCTGTAACACACAGTGGTGCTCGTGGTTCATCCTTACGTCGCCATACCATTACTGGCACGTAACGGCAAGTCATGACGCAAATACTACTAACAACTGAATTTCTGCAGTGAATCGTCTAAACATCATTCCTAATAAAGTTGGGAACCAAACAGTTGACAGCATAATAATTTTTAATTACATTCTGGAAAATAACAACTGGGGTAGTGAATCAAGTGGTCATGTCAACACAAAGTTTGATTCATTCCTTGAAAGCTACAAACACTGCTTCGATGTTGCCTTTCCTATAAAAAGAGCCAAAACTAAACATAAAACCAAAACATGGGTTACACAGAGGATTAGAAAGTCATCAGACACTCTCAAAAAGTTAAATAAATCAGCCAGGAAGAATGTAGCACTGAAAGCACATGTGAAATGTTATAGAAGCCTGTACAAGAAAGTAATAATTCCAGCTAAGAAGCTTGATAATGATTCATATATTGAGGACGGTAACAACAAAATGAAGTCACCTTGGGAGGTAATAAATAAAAATATAGGTAGACACAAAACAAAAGATAACAGCTTTGTCATTAAAAGTGGGGGTAAAACTGTTAAGGAACCACTTCAGATTGCCAACATATTTAACAAACATTTAACAAATATAGCCATAAATTTAATTAAAACTAAGTGCAATTCCAATAACAAGGTAAAAATCACCATGAATGACATGACAATGTTCCTTTATCCAGTAACTGAATCAGAGGTACTAAATGCTATAAATAAGTTAAAAAATAAAATGACATGTGTGTATGATGGGATTCCTAGCAAAGTCATTAAGCAAAGTGCAAGAAACATAGCCTCACATCTCACTGAAATTATAAACGAATCTTTTAATACAGGGGTGTTTCCATCAAAACTTAAAATGTCAACTATAAAGCCTCTTTACAAGAACGGTGATAAATATGATGTTAGTAACTTCAGGCCTTTATCAATGTTGTCAGGTTTCTCAAAAATAATAGAAAGGATTATGTATCATAGACTATACAAATTTCTTATTAAGAATAGAATATTGGTTAATGCACAAAATGGTTTCCGTAAAAATAAATCAACTCAAACAGCTACCTTAAGTTTTTTGCAACTTGTTCTAAATTCCATAAATAGAAAGGAATTAAATCGTGGATTGTTTTTAGACTTATCAAAAGCCTTTGATGTCATCGACCATAAGTTACAGCTTAGGAAGTTATATGCCTATGGGATACGTGGAGTTGCCCACAAATGGTTTGAATCATATCTGTCGGACAGGTATCAGAAGGCAGAGATAAGCCATGCAGATAGGACATATTCATCAAGATTTGAGAGAGTTTTTTTACGGAGTACCCCAGGGATCTGTATTAGGGCCATTACTGTTTTTAATATTTATCAATGACCTACCTAGTCAACTACCTGAAGCAGAGGCAGTACCGTTTGCTGACGATACAAGTTTGTTTGTTTGTTAAAGCAAATAGTGAAGCTGACTTACAGGAAAAGGTCACATTAGCAACAGACGAAGCAGACAGATGGTTTAATGAAAACAGACTCATTGTGAATGCCAAAAAACAATGTGGATCAACTTCAGACATATTACAAATAAAATAAAAACTAACCTTACAGTGGAACTGGGTAAGTGTAAGATTGAACAAGCATCATACACTAAATTCTTGGGAGTATGGTTTGATGAACACTTAAGATGGGAAAAGCATGTAATATCATTGAACAAAAAATTAAGTCAAACATGTTATATACTCATAATGCTTAAAAGCTCATGTAATATTAAAACAATGTTATGTGTATATTTCTCATTCATGCACAGTTTATGAAGATACGGTGTACAGTTTTGGGGGAACAACAGTCTAACAAAACATTCATTTAGACTACAGAAGAAGGCAGTCAGAATAATAAAAGGTATAGGATATAGAGACTCTTGTAGGCATGCTTTCAAAGAATTAAAAATCATGACACTACCATCCTTATACATGTATGAAAGCATACTTTTCTTAAAAGAACACGAGGAATTTTCTACATTAAACAAGGAATAGGAATGATTTCCACAGAGAAATTCATAAAACAGCTATGTATCACAAAAGTGTACTATACCAACCCAAAATCCTCTACAGTGCTCCCCCCAAAGAACTAAAAATAATACCAAAACTGCACATATTTAACAGAGAATTAAAAAACATGTTATTGAGCAATAGTTGATACAGTGTTGAAGAGTTTGTGAATCATTGACAATAAAAGCGCAGTTAATATTTCCCTGACATAATAAATATGTGTAATTGTTCACATTTAAATACTTGCTGTTTCTATGAAAGTGTGAAACAGTGTTAATGTAAGAATGGAAATAATCTTTGTTGTGAGAATCACTATTTTTTTTTTTTTTTTTTTTTTGTACGTTGTTATCCTACTTGTATATTTTTATGTTAATGTTCTTATAGTTCTATTAAAATTGTAATGTCTAAGTGCCAAGTAAATTCAATTATAAATTTTCATGTACATGTATTTTAAATTGTAATGTTTATTGACAAGTCTTATGTCATTTTGATGATGTACCACAAGGACACTAATAAATTGAATTGAATTGAATTATGAATATAAAGTTTTGCGGAAATGATGTTTTAGTCTCATTTTAATAAAAAAAAAGCACCGTGGAATAATATTTGCCACAAAAAACATGGAAACAAATCTTGAATTTGAAAATGATCAATTGCAGGACACCTTGCATAGGGTATCAAACTGATCTACTAAAACAATTCAGGAAAAAAACTAAATGCAACTGCACATACCTCCAAAATGCATTCAAAAGATGGTTGCAAGTATTTCTTTTTGCAAAGTGCTATAAATCAGTAGTGCTTGGTAATACAGTTCTCAGTACTTCGACTGGTGTAGTAGCAAAACTTGGTGGAAGGGGCCCATCACATTTTTAAAAGGAAATTGACAGATCTACTGAAAACAAACGTACACTTTGATCCCCACATACAGAAAGTCATTACTGTAGATACCAGCATACTTCTGAGAAGGAAAGAAAATGCCTTTGTTTCAAATTAAACATAAAAATTAGGTATGTGTGATCTGTATTTAGGGTTTTACAAAGGAACAGAATTACAGCCCATCATTGTCCTACAGACAATATTTTAATGAAGATTTTAACCTGCATTCCCCTTTTTATAAGGCACCTGTCAATGAGAGATTTAAAATTGCAACCAGATTGTAAATGTAGGACAAAGGGTAATACTGGAAAATTTATCACAACTTGCAACTTTGGAATGACAAAGCAATGAGAGAGAGCCTCAGATGTGCATAAAATAAGCTTCTTCAGAAACACTTCTCAATTTATATTTGGAAAAAGACATTAACTTGCCCTGACATTTCAGCACACTTGGCCTGCTACTTCAGACAATTACATGTGTACAAGCTTGGAATTCATGACCTTTGGAGTGAAGAAGCTATAATCTTTATATGGTATGATCTTTCCTCAGGAAGAACAGATGAAACTGGAATTCAGTACTAAACTGAGAAACTGAATAACAGCATGAAGGATATTGGAAGATATTTAGATAGATGTTGTGGACAAAACAGTAATTTTGAAATCCTATGGTAGCACGTTATCTTGTTAACAAAGAGGCAAGGAGTTGGACACTATAAATTACCCTATGATGTGAATTGAAAAGTGTGCTTGAAACATGATATTTATTTGCCTGTACACTGAAAGGGACCAGCTTAGTAAGCAAAGAACAAATGACTGTGTCAGTTGTCCACCTGCTTAGCTGGGTGGTAATGTGCTCGCCTCCCGTGCAAGCAGGCCCGGGTTCGATTCCCGGCTGGGTTGGAGATTTTCTCCACTCGGGTACTGGGTGTTGTGTCGTCCTCATCATTATTTCATACTCATCATCAGCACGCAAGTCGCCCAATGTGGCGTTGACTGAAATAAGACTTGCACTTAGCGGCCGAACTTCCCCGGATGGGGTCTCCTGGCCAACAATGCCATACGCTCATTTCATTGTGTCAGTTGCTGACTGGGATTGGCCATTCACAGAAAGTAGTCTGCTGATGGGCAGCAAGCAAAATGGCTGCATAGTCGGTGTTTTTATAGAAAAACCTGTTCAGTGGTAATTTAATTAAAATACTCCGTAAATGACACTGAAGACTGGAAAAGTGTGAGTTTAAGGTGTTATATTCTGAAAGGGGGCAGAAAATCACAGACGAAAGACCAAAGGATCTCAAGAAATTCCCTCCTTGCATAACCCCCCGTCCATTTGCCCATATCTTTTACCTAAATCTAGCATCGGAGGATTGAGTTAATGAAGCAGATGAGATATAGGTTGTGGAGGGTGAGTAAATCAAAAGTTTCAGTGCTGGTGGCACAGGATAAGTTACAGTTTTGTGAATGTTTGGGTATTTGTTATTTTAAGGTATTTGCTTCAAAACATGTCAGAAGATAATATATGATGTGATCATAGTCCTGTTTTCCTCAAAATCAGGGCTGCTCTAAAATAACAAAACATTTTCTGCCACAGCAGCGACTAGAAGAGAAATTTCATAATAACTGTAATTTTCTACTGTTAATGATACTCTAACAGTATAATAAAATACTTTCACGTGTACTATCTGTATTTTTTACAACAAACAAAGAAAAGGTCAAGGGCATTTTTCCATCATCCAAAATATGTGCATGGCTTGGAAAAATCTCTAGTATCAAAATATAGTGAACGAGCATTGCTGTTCATAAAGAAGTACAAAGAGACAGGCAAATTTATTTCAGAGGCTTGTTTCCACTGTCAATTGTGCAATGCCATGGTCACACTGCTAAACTTTTTTTTCCCAGCTGCATTCAGTTAACATCTAGCAGATTTGAACAATGACTAGGTTCACTTCTTTGAAGTAACTTTTGTTTTATTATTTTTAAAACATGTAATCTGACTTTCACTCTTGAGGTGTATATTTAAATTAATATTTTTCTCAATTCCCATATCCCTGTACTGAACCAATGTAGTTGCCACTGCTGTTACCAGTAACGTAATCAAAGGTTTGAGTATCTCCTTCATCAAATTCTTGTGCGCGTAGACTCCCTTTCAACCAAAGTCTTACAATTGCTGTTACACTGCTTGAACAGGACAATGTGGCCCGTGTAGCACAGATCAGTCTGGCAACAAGCATCGAAACATTATTTCGAGCTCTGAACATGGCACGTACTGTCGTTCTTGTGGCAAGAAGGATTAAGTGCACAGGAAATTGTCCAATGAATCGGCATACACCATGCCAACATCAGAACATTTAAACATTATAGTGAGACACGAAACACTGAAGACCTGTGTGAAAGTGGTTGCTTGTAGGCACCACCACCACCACTTGACAATTACTACCCACAAATTACGGCTTGAAAATGCCCTGAGGTGAATGTACAAGAAGCATGTGCTTCTCTTTCGGAGGCAGCTGGGAGGGCCGTGTTAAGCTATACAATAAGCAACCATCTCCACACCGTCAATTTGGTCTTTAGGCACTTATTACAAACAACGATATAAACCTTCTAGCATTGTGGTGCATGAAAGACATCTAGAACAGAACCTGAATCAATGGCATCATGTTCTCTTCACTGGTAAGTGTAGAATTGGTCTGGTGCTCAGTTATCATTTAAGTGTACAGGTGTACCAGGACATGTTCCTCTGACCTACTGTCTGGCCCCATAATCAACAATTTGGCACAAGAATACTTAGCTCTCCTTGTGAATACCTTCCTCCAGCAGACATGGATCAACTAAATGGAATGTCCTGAAGTTTCTGCAAGCACAGCCCAGATGGAGCATACTTGGGATCAGTTGAAACTTGCAGTGTGTAATCGCAGGAACTCATTTGAACAATCTTTAACCAAGCAGGGACTGCTGTCGAACAATGAGACAAACTCGAGTGACAATTTCTCAATCACATTGTGGAGAGCGTGCTGGGAGCATCCAACGTTACATCACATGGGGCTGAGCAGCATGGAATTCAATTATTCGGGTACACATTTTGACCCCACTGGGGTGAGAGAGGAAAAAAGAGTGTGTGTGTGTGTGTGTGTGTGTGTGTGTGTGTGGTGTGTGCGTGCGTGTGTAAAATACCTGAAGCTGTTTCAACCAGACTTGGTACACACGTGGTCATAACAAGAGAAAACTGCACCAAGCAACCATGAAAATATAAACTGCATGGTGCTAGCTAATTCTTATGAATTTCATTGTGCCAATAATTGATATCACAAGAAAACAAACTTTGATCTGGTTTTAGTTTTACAAAGGTTTTAATCCATAAAAGAAAGTAGAAGAAATGTTTTGCCAACTAATATATAACTGTTACATGTGAAATAATGAGACAATATAATAAAAATATGATTCAGCACTCATATTATAGCAGTTCAGTACTGTAGGTGTCAGTGATTGTAATTTGTCCTTATGTTTTGTTCAAAAGTGATGTTTATATAATTCATGGAAAATTGCGCAAACAAAGTGAACCACAGAAAGAATGTCAATAAGCACTTGGGGGTGTACCGACTGAGTGAAGCAAACATCAAAGAGGATATTTTCAGTAACCCATAGATTCGAGAGTTTTTCAGAGACAAGCAAGCAAACTGGTGAAATATTGCATGACAAGTGAGAAGGCTGCCTGTGAAAGCTTTACAAATTTGTTTCAGTTTCTTCAAAATTAAGAGAATACAAAAAACAAGGAGTCTACTGGTGAACTGTGCTATGTTATGAAAAGCTTGGCTGTTTTATACCCCTAAAATACAAATATACTTCCTTCATGCGCACATTGACTTCCTCCCTGAAAACTGTGGAACAGTTTCCCTCAAACCTGGTGAGTGATTTCATCAGTACGTTGCTGTGAAGGAAAATCTTCCTTGAAGAACATTTTACAGACAAGGAAATCAAACTAGCAGCTTTCAAAGCACAAAAGGAAAATCACTGGGTTCAGACAGGCTTACCATTTTACCAAGTTTTTTGGTGCATAATCAGAGCATCACTATTGGAATTGGCAAATTACATCTGACTGATTACCCAATGAACTGAAAGAGCGAATTTAATTATAATACCCAAAAACAAAAATGTTGGATGGGGTAAATGAGGCCTATCACACTCCTCAATGCTGACTTCAAAACAACAATTTGAGTGGTCAAACTAAAGATGGAATCTGTTTTGGGCGAAAGTCTTGGGATGTATCGGTGCTGCACCATACCTGATACTACTCACTGACTTTGAAAAATCTTCCAATTACATCAGCCACTAGTCCCTACTACAGACACTCGAGAAAATGGGTTACGGAGATCGTTTGATGAACTTCAGAAGAAAGCTTATCATGAATGCTCCAATATCTTACTCAGTGGACACTTGAGAACACATGTTTCTGCTGGTCAATCAGTGAGGCACGGATGTCTGCTGTCAATGGGGATCTTTGAACCATTATGGGTTAACATAGCATCACAGGTACAAGGTCTAATACTCCATAGCATCAAAATGTATTGCACAACATACGCAGATAAAATCTGTGTAACTGTCTCATTACCTGAAGACCTCACAATGTTGGCACATATTCTCCAAGACTTCACAACAGCAACAGGTGCCAAACTTGATCAAAACATATGTTTAACATCAAACCAGCCATCAACATTACTGACAGCATGGACCAGTGCAAAGCAGGCACATCACTTGAATCACTTGGCCTCCACCTAAATGCACTTCCAGCTTGGATGATAATCTATTATTGGAAACAAATGCTAAATAAAATAAGGGCCATTTTGAAAATTCATTGGGACAGGGAACTAGACTTGCTTCAAAAACTGAAGACAGTTGACATGTCAATAGCACCTAACTGCAGTACGTGGCACAGATATTGCATACCCCAGACCCACTGGCCAACACCATACAACAAGCCTTTTGCTGCTAGTCACACGACATTTACGTTTATTTATCGATAGGCAACGTGTTTAAACTACAATGTTACACACACACTCTATCATTTGCATAGGGAGGCCTCAGTCTCATGAGCTTGGGAAATAAGTAAAGAACACCTTTAATTAATCACACAAAGAAAAAAGTAAAAAACCAAAATCCAAGTTTAATCATAAATCTAGTACTCAAACATAAGCCGGAAAGTATCTTGCCACTGATAATCCTAGCTGAAATTAACATTTTCTATCAGCACAGCAGGCAATATTACCATGAGTTTAGCTACATAAATGGCAAAGTGGACAAACCAAATTTATTTACCAATATAGACATTTAAAAATAAAACAGCTCACTATAACGAAACTAAAGAAAAATATAATCAATCGAAATTGATCATGTACAGAAATGTACACAATGTTCACATCATATTGGTCATGAAATCTAAAAGGTACATCACAATCAATGGCAAATTCCTGACCACTGCTGAACTCCACAAAATCCACCTTAGACTAAGCATTAAGTATGTGGATACATTGGTCCACAAATTTATTTACAGACATGCAGGTGATTTTTGGAATAATACATTACCGGGCAGCAACATGTGAAGACTATTTGTAACATATTGAAAACAAACACTGAAAATCTTGACTTATGTTAAATATGCAGAAAGCTTTGGCAACATGCTAAAACAATGACCACATCATATATACAAGAAGAAGAAGTAGAAGACAAAAACAACCATCAGCTGCTGCTGTACCTTTAGCCTATGAAAGAAATGCCAATTCCTGTGGAAGGAAAAAAACCTAAAAAATTTTTATATTGTGCCAAATAGCAGACATTTTTTGTATGTTACTTGGTGTGAATATGTCTGTAGTATGTAGAAAAATTACAGTTACTAACAATAAATTATTTTTGACAAAAAAGGAGAAAAAGAACTACTGCACTATTACTGAATATGCTCGCTACTTGTAAGCAACAAGGCAAGCGAAAATTCACAGTTTATAGTTTGAACAAAAATTCTTTAAAAATGTCAGATCAGAGTGTTGATGATGGTAAAAGTGTTTATAGTACTCAAGAGGTGCTTCCTGTTACTTTATTTATTTATTATAAATTACGGGATTGTATGTGCGTATTGAATAATGTCTATAAGAAACTGTAAGAAAAAATGGAAATATCTTCAGTTCTTGGTTTAATTTGCCAATTTTATTAGATAGTGTTCACTGAATTTTATTAGTGCAAATGTTTGTCATTGAGTGAGTGATTGTTACAATTATTAACAATGTTGTTGTTGTTGTTGTGGTCTTCAGTCCTGAGACTGGTTTGATGCAGCTCTCCATGCTACTCTATCCTGTGCAAGCTTCTTCATCTCCCAGTACCTACTGCAACCTACATCCTTCTGAATCTGCTTAGTGTATTGATCTCTTGGTCTCCCTCTACGATTTTTACCCTCCACGCTGCCCTCCAATGCTAAATTTGTGATCCCTTGATGCCTCAAAACATGTCCTACCAACCGATCGCTTCTTCTAGTCAAGTTGTGCCACAAACTTCTCTTCTCCCCAATCCTATTCAATACCTCCTCATTAGTTACGTGATCTACCCACCTTATCTTCAGCATTCTTCTGTAGCACCACATTTCGAAAGCTTCTATTCTCTTCTTGTCCAAACTGGTTATCGTCCATGTTTCACTTCCATACATGGCTACACTCCATACAAATACTTTCAGAAACGACTTCCTGACACTTAAATCTATACTCGATGTTAACAAATTTCTCTTCTTCAGAAACGATTTCCTTGCCATTGCCAGTTTACATTTTATATCCTCTCTACTTCAACCATCATCAGTTATTTTACTCCCCAAATAGCAAAACTCCTTTACTACTTTAAGTGTCTCATTTCTTAATCTAATCCCCTCAGCATCACCCGATTTAATTTGACTACATTCCATTATCCTAGTTTTGCTTTTGTTGACGTTCATCTTATATCCTCCTTTCAAGACACTGTCCATTCCGTTCAACTGCTCTTCCAAGTCCTTTGCTGTCTCTGACAGAATTACAATGTCATCGGCGAACCTCAAAGTTTTTACTTCTTCTCCATGAATTTTAATACCTACTCCGAATTTTTCTTTTGTTTCCTTTACTGCTTGCTCAATATACAGATTGAATAACATCGGGGAGAGGCTACAACCCTGTCTCACTCCTTTCCCAACCACTGCTTCCCTTTCATGCCACTCGACTCTTATAACTGCCATCTGGTTTCTGTACAAATTGTAAATAGCCTTTCGCTCCCTGTATTTTACCCCTGCCACCTTCAGAATTTAAAAGAGAGTATTCCAGTTAACGTTGTTAAAAGCTTTCTCTACGTCTACAAATGCTAGAAACGTAGGTTTGCCTTTTCTTAATGTTTCTTCTAAGATAAGTCGTAAGGTTAGTATTGCCTCACATGTTCCAACATTTCTACGGAATCCAAACTGATCTTCCCCGAGGTCCGCTTCTACCAGTTTTTCTATTCGTCTGTAAAGAATTCGCGTTAGTATTTTGCAGCTGTGACTTATTAAACTGATAGTTCGGTAATTTTCACATCTGTCAACACCTGCTTTCTTTGGTATTGGAATTATTATATTCTTCTTGAAGTCTGTGGGTATTTCACCTGTCTCATACATCTTGCTCACCAGATGGTAGAGTTTTGTCATGACTGGCTCTCCCAAGGCCATCAGTAGTTCTAATTGAATGTTGTCTACTCCCGGGGCCTTGTTTCGACTCAGGTCTTTCAGTGCTCTGTCAAACTCTTCACGCAGTATCTTATCTCCCATTTCATCTTCCTCTACATCCTCTTCCATTTCCATAATATTGTCCTCAAGTACACCGCCCTTGTATAAACCCTCTATATACTCCTTTGTTGTATTCCCTTTTGCCTGCTTCATTTACTGCATTTTTATATTTTCCCCTTTCATCAGTTAAATTCAATATTTCTTCTGTTACCCAAGGATTTCTATTAGCCTTCGTCTTTTTACCTACTTGATCCTCTGCTGCCTTCACTACTTCATCCCTCAGAGCTACCCATTCTTCTTCTACTCTATTTCTTTCCCCCATTCCTGTCAATTGTTCCCTTATGCTCTCCCTGAAACTCTCTACAACCTCTGGTTCTTTCAGTTTATCCAGGTCCCATCTCCTTAAATTCCCACCTTTTTGCAGTTTCAATGTGCAGTTCATAACCAATAGATTGTGGTCAGAATCCACATCTGCCCCTGGAAATGTCTTACAATTTAAAGCCTGGTTCCTAAATCTCTGTCTTACCATTATATAATCTATCTGATACCTTTTAGTATCTCCAGGATTCTTCCAGGTATACAACCTTCTTTTATGATTCTTGAACCAAGTGTTAGCTATGATTAAGTTATTCTCTGTGCAAAATTCTACAAGGCGGCTCCCTCTTTCATTTCTTCCCCCCAATCCATATTCACCTACTATGTTTCCTTCTCTCCCTTTTCCTACTGACGAATTCCAGTCACCCATGACAATTAAATTTTCGTCTCCCTTCACTACCTGAATAATTTCTTTTATCTCGTCATACATTTCATCAATTTCTTCATCATCTGCAGAGCTAGTTCGCATATAAACTTGTACTACTGTAGTAGGCATGGGCTTTGTGTCTATCTTGGCCACAATAATGCGTTCACTATGCTGTTTGTAGTAGCTAACCCGCACTCCTATTTTTTTATTCATTATTAAACCTACTCCTGCATTACCCCTATTTGATTTTGTATTTATAACCCTGTAATCACCTGACCAAAAGTCTTGTTCCTCCTGCCACCGAACTTCACTAATTCCCACTATATCTAACTTTAACCTATCCATTTCCCTTTTTAAATTTTCTAACCTACCTGCCCGATTAAGGGATCTGACATTCCACGCTCCAATCCGTAGAATGCCAGTTTTCTTTCTCCTGATAACTACGTCCTCTTGAGTAGTCCCTGCCCGGAGATCCGAATGGGGGACTATTTTACCTCCGGAATATTTTACCCAAGAGGACGCCATCATCATTTAATCATACAGTAAAGCTGCGTGTCCTCGGGAAAAATTACGGCTGTAGTTTCCCCTGGCTTTCAGCCGTTCGCAGTACCAGCACAGCAAGGCCGTTTTGGTTAATGTTACAAGGCCAGATCAGTCAATCATCCAGACTGTTGCCCCTGCAACTACTGAAAAGGCTGCTGCCCCTCTTCAGGAACCACTTGTTTGTCTGGTCTCTCAACAGATACCCCTCCGTTGTGGTTGCACCTACGGTACGGCCATCTGTATCGCTGAGGCACGCAAGCCTCCCCACCAGCGGCAAGGTCCATGGTTCATATTCCCATATATTAAACATTTCTAGGGTATGTTGCTACTCAAGTAAATACATATATTGATGTTATGAAACAGGACGTGTACAGTAAAACCCTATTTTTGCCTTCCCACATTTTATGTTTTACCCACTTTTTACATAAATTTTTGTCAGCTACAACTCAAGTCCTATTCTCTCAATACAATACTTCCTCATCATCAATGATTCAGTGTAACATCATTTCCCACATTTTTTCTTTGAAATTACTGCAAGCTTCAAAATTGATTTTCATACAGATTCCTGCAGAAAATTCATCATATTCCTGCTCAAAATCAGTCTTGGAGCAAAACAGAAAATGCATACATGTGACGTTACTGATCATGTAATGTAGCATTAGTGTGGTAGGCAAGATTTTCATTGTGGTATGATGGCTCATGGCTGCCTGTGTAATGGATTCAGTGTCTGGAAATCGCTGTCTTAATGATAATCACGATCTGATAATGACTAGTAGCAACCTCCCTCATGTTCATTGCATTGTATTACAACAGCTTTAATTTAATTTCATAGTCACTTTTACAAATAAAACACCGCTTTTGAAGAAGGCTGTCTCTATAATGCACTTTCACAAATTATTGTTACTTCCATGTGAAATATGCTAGTATGTACTAGGCGCACAGTCTTAAGTTGGTACAACCTGATGCCAGACAAACATTCCGCCTCAGTATGTTCCATAACATGACAATATAATAATTAGACAATATAATAATTAGAGAAAACTCAAATTTTTTAATTTAATATTTTGAACAATATAAAGGTAATGACAGTAAGTGTAATTTATTCATTTTCACTTGTGCCTCCTATTCTTCCCTGTAATTTACACTTTTGGGTTCAGTCCACTGAAGAGTGCAATAAGGGGGCTTTACAGTATTTCTGAAGCTAAAGCTAGGTGTTTCTTTTTATCCATTATATAAATTTCTGTCACAGCTGTGTGTGCTTTATAGTGGAGACCAGCAAAATAATATTTCAAATGTAACCGTTCATTTTCAAACCAGACCTGTACGCTTATCAAAGCAAAATTATCCCGAAACACTTGCATGACGTCTGCACAACACACAGCAACACAACAGATATAGTGTGTTATTATTACATGTATCTCACATTCAAACAGATAAAACTGCACTGCACTGCACTAGTGCAGTTTCATGCACCGCCGAATGTGCCACCCTTGTAATAAGAACACTCCATATCTGTTATCCCAATAAAATGTTGGCACTACATAAATTTATTACGATGGCTATTTTTCTCATCATATTATGTCTAAATAAATGTGTACATGTTAAATACAAATAATCTACAGATTTTCAATGTAAATTTGTTGCACAGTCCAAACTGACACACTGTGTGAGTATCTATAAATGGCAAAATCCTTTCCTGTCACTGACATCAGCCATCGGGCTAGCAGTCAGCTTGTAGTCCACAAATAGTTCTGTGTGTGGGGTGTGGGGATGGGGGTAAGACATCCCTAGCACTCCGATTTGGGTATTGGAAAGTGATGTAAGCATTACTCTTGGAATACCGGCATATTCAGTCCAGAAGGAGGGGAGGAGTGGGGGAAGCTGTTGTGGTAAGACACTCCCCTATGCCCTTAGGAGCAGGTTGAAGTTGTAGCACGTAAAAATGAAATATATTAGTGTTGAACACACAGTTGTTTGGGTTGCTTAGGTTTTGGTGAGCGTCTTGCTGATGTTCAATCCCTTGGACTGTAGGTGATGGTGGAAAGGGCGATATGTAAAGTATAAATGTGGAAAACCTGGAGAAATTTCAACAAATTTAGCCGACCCATGGCTTCATATCTAGGAAGAAATACTGCGGAGGTCAGACACCTGCAGAACTGTGAATGGGGGTGGGGCTGGGAAAAAAGTGACACTTAAAAATAATGAAAAGTGACCAATGCTAGTGCTGTTTTCAATATTGCTAGACCAACTCATGATCATTCCATCTACATCTCATCCCTGTGAGCAGGAGTTTGGGTGAAAATGTAGTGTCACATTCAAATACTCAAAAGTAACTGACATTAATGTCAAATCACAATTTTCAGGTTTTCAGGGCTGATTGGTGACAGTAATGATGACAGAACATCTGTATAATATTGAGATTGATAGTAACAGGGCAATGCCAAGTAGTCAGCTAGTACATTAGGACATTTCATTTTCTCTCTTTCGTTCTTTGGTCTGATACTTTACTCCCATCCTTCTTTGGTTTCATGCTTATGAATTTGAGAGCAACAATGTGAAGCGAGATAGCAAAAACTAATATTATTATGTAAGCATTTCTGCTTCCTCTGAGAAACACAGCAGACAAGAATGTATACTAATATCTTTTTCGCTTTATTTATGTTGTGCCTTCTTGAGTAGCACATGAACTGAATAGTCTGGAACATATTAATGAATCATAGAGATAAAGAAATCTGTTATAACAGCTCTAGATTCTACTGTAATTTTTTCGAGTTCCAGTTTACCTTATATTTTTGCTGTGTACGTGATTTACCATAAATTTTATTAACATTTTGCCTCTTATCAATGTCGTGACAAATTATGGCAAAACTGGTAACAGATGTTTGCGTATAATTATGATGCACAATTCGTGACACAGCAACTCAGATTAACAGAATATCAAGCTTCAGAAATGAACATACCTGTTTTGGACATTAAAAATAGAAGACTTGGTGCTATGAGATTAGTTACTTAAAGTAGAATATTCAATTCAGACAAGCTTTGAGTATTCTGAATGTGAGGTAACTTTCCAATAGAAAGCTGAATTGTTGAAAGATATTACAGAAAACTGGGCTGCTACTGATACAGCCCAATTTGTACTGGTGTGTGGATAATTCAGTTACACACAAAAGTGCAAGTTCTTAATGTGAGTGAACTACATTTTTGAACTGGGCACAGATCATGTTTCACTTGGTTAAGATCATCCACTGACATTGGAGTGCTACATTACAGAATTATTCTCTGTGTCAGTCTATGCAGCAACACTGAATATGCAATAAGAAACAAATCTAGCAGTCACCCTTCTTGCTACGCCATCGGGACACACTTCATCCATAACTGCATGGAAATCAATAGAAATCTGCATTACATAGCTCGTTTTTTGCACACCATGACAGTTTTACTTTTAGCACTTAACAGAGAGAGAGAGAGAGAGAGAGAAGAGAGAGAGAGAGAGAGAGAGAGAGACTGTCTTTTCATTCAAAAGCACAAATCCCCTTGGATACACTCACAGACAAAGCACTAAAAATTCAATAAAATGAGCAAGTGTGTATCATAGTCAGTTCAGCAGCTGACATATATGTATGAACCTTAAATTACATCAATTCATTCTTTTTAAACATACACAAATCCAACCACAAAACAGAAAAATGACCAAGTTATATGCTATAGATTAAGGAATGCTAGGTTTCTTACCAAAAAGTATTTATTTTCATTTTTACTTTAAGGTCATTAGTATTATGCAATTTATGCATAACCTTTAGTAGGTAATTCAAATATCCTGGAGCTAAGCTGTATCAGAATCCTTAAATTTTTATTTCTAGCCTCACTATATCTTCTATACATATTTATTGTATAACTATTGTAAAGCAAATCTCAATAATGAAAGGGGCTGAAAGAAAACTGAACAGAGTTACAATCATATTTTGGAATAGTGCAGAGGGTTATTATGTATTTCACTGGTTGAGTTCAACATCAGTAGCTCCAGAAATATTGATCTGGGCACAAATTTTCTTTACGCAACTGCTATATGAGCTGCATCAAACAGTATATAATGGAGACTGTCTGGTACAGACAATTACATGCATGATTTTGGTAAAAATGCTCTCCGATATTCATGCTTAATAAGCAATTTGCTGTGACAAATTAATAGTGCAGTACTTTAGATAAAAAAAACCAGCTGTGTGCTGCATTTATATTTTATCACAGTGATATCTTCCAATATACCAAAAGAAATTTTACATACTACCTGATCCAATAGTTCTAATAATGCTACTCATCTTATGAAGTGAAAACTTTTCATCAAGTTTTGACACATTTTAATAAAAAAAGAAGCATATAACATATATTCCACATTACTCTAAAGAAGTCTGGCATCTGTTTACAACATTAAACCTAATAGATAATAAATATTGTATTTATAATGATATACGATGCATTACAAATCCGAGTTGTTCCACCATCATTATGCTGATATTACTTGGGTATACTCTTAACCAAGTATTAATGTAACAAAGATAACACTTTTAGGTAGTAACTGCACAAAATAAATTACAGAACAAAACCAAACGGCAGTTGTGCATAATGTCTTTACAAGTTATTCAGGATGGTTGCACAGAAGTGTGATGATAATATTACTAAAACAAACACTCCAAATTGTATGACAGCTTTATTAACCAGTGACATGTCAAAACAAAAAGACAAAATTACTCTGAACTGTTATCTGTCCTCCCAAACAATAAAGTTTAAGCACATTTTTTTATAGGGCTTAATTGATTTAATTACAGCAAATACAAATAAAATGTGGCAATAAAGACTACTACTGCAGCAGCACATGCCCATATTAATCGAAAAAAGTCTATAAAATCTGATGCACGGTGCTCACCTAAATAGATTTCATGAGATTGTTACAGAAATTCATTTGTTAGACCTGTTAATGGTTACACATCTGCATTTAACAGAGAGCAAAGTTTAATCCCTCACATGAATAATTAACAGTCTATGAGTGTGCCAGAACTGTAAAGCACTCTGTGCAATAAATCACAGAAGAGATTACAAAATAATAAAGGTAGGGGGAAAAAAAAGAAATAAAATGGATAGGACTTCTCTCTTTGCCTTAACAAAGACTATGTCTGAAAAAAAAAAAAGATATTTTACATTTGTATTTATGGAAAACAAGATCAGTTCATTCTCAACAGTCTACCACGCACATCCACATCTTGCAGATTCAAGTACACACACACAGCCCACACACAAGCTATTTTACAACAGTCTGCAAAAGCTGGTCAGACTGACATGCCCAAGGTGTTTATTACCAAGTATATTAACATATATATCAAGGTTTAGTTACGACTTACTTATAAGGTCATATACATATATATAACAATATACAACAGAACCCTACCCCCAATGTAAGAATGTCACAATAATTCAAATCTTTAATACAAAGATCTGAGACTGCTGAATATATATTTGCTTTTAAAATTTAGCAAAAACTGTGACAGACTAATGAGTGACCATAGTCACAGTCAACAAATAGATATCCTGACTCCCACGAAGAACAAGAGGATGTCTCTTTATGTCAGACTCACCAACTTTCACATAGTTTGTACACAGATGGCAAAATATAATTACAAATAAATGAAGGATCCAATGAATTAACAGTGGAATTTAATTCTAAGCAGCTGGACTAGATACAGGACCAATAGCCATTTGTTAACGAGGTGGCGGGGGTTCGGCAGAACGATTCCTAGTGCCTGCACTAGCTTCTGTGGCTCCCGTGCTACTGCCAGTTCCCGGTCGAACAGGCTTCCTACGAGAAGGAGCAGGGGAAGAGGCGCCGCCTCGAGCACCTGGTACGGGAAGAGCTGCAGCCACTGAAAGGAGAGGGGATGGGGCAACTTCCCTAACTGTGCCAGTGCCTGTCACAACCCGTACTGTCGGGACCACTTGCACTCGCTGCGGAGGTGGCGGCACCGACTGTCGAGTCAGCACTGGAGCAGGGCCTCTAGCAACAGTTGGTGCAGCACGCCTTAATGTTCCTGGGACAGGCTGCGGTTGTTGCTGGGCCTGTGGGAGAAGATGCTGATGCTGCTTAACAACTTGCTGCTGTAGTAGGTGCTCTCGATGGCGCACTGTGTGGGGCATACAGGTAGAAACCTGTGCAGCTGCCACAGGTGCAGGCTGATGACCCTGTCCGATGGGCTGCTGAGGCGCAGTTATCCCTTGGGAGTCCGTGCTTCTCCCCTCTCCTTCCGAGAGATTTTTTGTATTATCTAATGGGGCACCAGCTGATGTTTTCAAAGTTACACACTCTTCCTCAGCAGCAGCTTTTTCTTCACTTTCTTTCCGTACTCCTATCACTTCAGCACCTTTTCCCGTCAAGGACAGCTTCGACGCTTCTTCGACAATTGATGATAAAACAACTTCCTGCACAAAGAGGCTACGATTTGCCCTTTCTCGTTCCAAAACTTGGAGCTCCGCATCTGTCAGATGTGGATTGAAGCATCTGTAATCAAGAAATATTCTATGTATTTCTAATGCCCAATATTATCACATAGCTTTAAAAAAATACCTATAGTTATTGAAAAATGCGTTAAAACCAGATTCTGTATTTTCTAAATTTGGCAGCAGAAGACAAATAAAACAAAGTACATTTAAAGCAAGAGTTATGTTTCTTTGATGCATGTAACTCACAAACAACAGTAACAATAGTGGGGGGGGGGGGAGACATTTAATGCTGTTCATTAATGCCCCTCACCCCCATCCAAAACAGAAGTTAAATTTTCTCAGAGAGGGTTCAGAGTTGGCTACAGATAGCCTTTATCTGTATCTGAACTGTAGTCCTGAATGGCATTTCTCCACTGTCTATACACTTTTTTTCGTGAATGCCGATAAATGGGGGAGTCGTTTATAGGATTAAGCGAGTTTTCTTTGCTAAGAATAAAGAAGACCATACAAGGAGAGAAGCAGTATAGAGGGAGCAAGCTCGACCTTGTTCACACAGTGCAGTAACTATAACTGTCCTTTTGCTACATACAAAACAGTTCAAAAAGAAGCAGTAGCACACGGAGATAATGAACACTTAAATGTTTCATGTAACAAACTGAAGGTGGTGGTTGTTGTGGTCTTCAGTCCTGAGACTGGTTTGATGCAGCTCTCCATGCTCCTCTATCCTGTGCAAGCTGCTTCATCTCCCAGTACCTACTGCAGCCTACATCCTTCTGAATCTGCTTAGTGTATTCATCTCTTGGTCTCCCTCTACGATTTTTACCCTCCACGCTGCCCTCCAATGCTAAATTTGTGATTCCTTGATGCCTCAGAACATGTCCTGCCAACCGGTCCCTTCTTCTGGTCAAGTTGTGCCACGAACTCCTCTTCTCCCCAATTCTATTCAATACCTCCTCATTAGTTATGTGATCTACCCACCTAATCTTCAGCATTCTTCTGTAGCACCACATTTCGAAACTGAAGGTATCTTACTGAAATATTTTATAATAGTATTTATTGTTACTCATTACATGTCAGTTCTCAAAAATATGTCGGTCACTTGCAGGCTACTACATTGTTACTGCACACAGTATTGTTTGATTGCTGACATTGACATCAGCAAAAAGACCGAAATACTTGCCACATTAATATTTTCTTATCTTTACTAATTCAACTAGGATGCTGAGTATTCAGGAAAATGTTTTCTACTTTGCACACAAATCCATGTTAGAATGTAAAAGAAGCGAAAGTGACCACTGAATATGTCTACAGTAATCATATAGAACATATGGCTGTTAATAAAAGGGAAGGGGGTGAGGGGGGGGGGAACTATTGTTAAAAATTATTGTTTATTGTGAATACAACAATAAACATGAAAACCCCTAAAATTTATTTTGCTTCCTATCCATTATCTTTCTTATTATGGTATTTATCTGTTCTACAACTTCTTTCCCAATTTGTAGTGATCTCCAGCTCCATAATTTTGGATCAACTTTTATTCACTTAGTCTCAGCACTTATGGTCTATTAATTTTGTTTCTTCAGCTGCATACATTGGATAAAATACAATCCCCAATCTCTATGATTTTCATAATAATCATTTCCAAGCAAAATCTATGAACAAAATACTGGACTGCCTAGTGAATAATAATGAATAAGATTATTTATCTTGCATATTGAGCTTAGGTTAACTAACACACTGAAGCCGATGGACGTACTAGATACGTTCACTATGTTTTAACCATAAAATCAGACAGATATATGTCTTACATTCTTCACTTCCAACTTATTTATTTGTGATTTAAACGTGTCTTTTACGTTTGTATGTGGCGAGACTAATTGTTTGGCTTGTTGTGAGTGCATTGTTGATGGCTAGCGCATGCCAGTCACTCGTGAATGGTACCTGTGTTACGAGAACTGCACAAGCGCGATCGGAATATTGTTGAAGGTTGTTTTGTTCTATGTCAGCTGCCATGTTGTGCTATTGTGTGCATCCTTCCCTTGTGTAAAAACAGAAATAGTAAATATGGCTAACAGGCATCGCTTGCTTGTCAAACTTAGAGATTGAAGAACTCTTAAACAATGGCTCAGAACTTTATGATCTTTCGAATGACATCAGTGATTTTTCAGAAGACTATGACGACTCACGTGGGCTGGAGAGCGAAACCTGTGCTGCTGATAGAAACAATGATAGTAAGTATGAAGAAGCTAATGCACAACTTTCTATTAGTCAGGTTTGTCATTCAGTTCAACAGCCTGCCCTTCATAATAAATGGTGTGATTTTGATGCACTTCCTGAATTACCTCTGTTTGAAGAAACGAGTGGAATTCAGGTTCCTGTCGATACATTATCGTCAGAACTAGACTATTTGTTGCAATTTTTGATCAGAGAATGTATCTAAAAGTAAAGTCAGAGACAAATATATATGCTACTGATACTGTTTCTGAACTTCGCCGTAAGAACAGAATCAAACCAAAATATTTATGGAAGAAATGGAGAGCAGTCAGGATACATGAAGTACATCAATTTTTTGCAATCGTTTTGCATGAGTGTGTTGTAAAGAAATCTAAACTTAGGTATTATGGTTCTGAAGACACTGTGCTTGCTTCATCATCTGCTTCTCAGCTAATGTCACGAGACAGATTTTTTGCCAGATTCAAGATGGTGCATGTGAACAACAATGTGCTATGGATACTTCAACAAGAACCAAGCCATGATCCTCTGTATAAAGTAAGATCTGTTTGGGACTTTTTCACAGAAAGACGCAGAAAAGTCTTTTATCCATCACCAAATCAGACTGTGGATGAAGCAATACATCCTTTTTGAGGAAGAATCGGATTGTGTGTTTATACGAAAGACAAACCAGATAAATATGGGATAAAACAGTATGTTGTAAAAGATGCTCGAACAGGTTACATTGCAATGCTGAAGTTTATACTGGAGGAAAAGGAATGTTGACAATTCTGTCAAATTCCTGCTGCTGAGGCTGTGTTCCTCTTACCTGAAAAAAAGGACATGGGGAATATATGAACAATTTTATACAAGTCCTGCAGTCCTTGAAGAACTATGGGAAAGGCAGTCTTACAAATATTTACTATTAAAAACAGTCTTGATCACGATTTATTTATCAAGGTGACCTGTTTCGACCACTACTGTGGTCACCTTCAGACCTACAAGTTGTATACAAAGCTTTAATTAGAGGGCTACATACATTAAAGAAAATACATAAAGTTATAAAGCTATAAAACGATGAATTACCATTGAGTAGGAACCTCTTTCTGTTGGAGAATCACTACTGAAGAAACCAGTGCACGTCTTACTATATATAATGGAGGCTCCACCCACTTCCGACTGCATGATGTCATTACTAACCAATGGGTTATAAGTCGAATTACAATTAAAAATTTCTTAGTTAAAAGAACATTGTCAAGAATTAAAAATAAATACACACTAAACCATTTGGAACCACTGGTTGCCATGGTGAAGTTGGACGCAGTTGCAAAGATGAGGCAGAAGGCTTCTTTCCACTGAAGTTGTTGTAAAGTCAATAGTCGAACTAGTGGTTGCCATGGTGAAGACAAACGCCAATGCAAAGATGTGGCAGCAGGCTCCTTTCCAATGAAGTTGTTGCGAAAGTGGAATGGCGAAGACTGTCACGTCAGACGATGTATTATTGAGCAGCAACATGTCTTTATTGAAACGATTTTCAATGAGTAAGTTGCAATAATCTGTAGCTGACATGTATACTACATGCTGCACAAATACGATACGAAGTAGTTGTCCGTATATATGAAATATTGTCTATGAAGTCGGTGTGTAAATTACATGTGACTATTTTTAAAAGGCTTTGCTACGCCTTAAGTTATATTCCAGTCTTATAAGCAAATAAAAATAATGAAAATGGAAGGAATTTAAAATTATAATATTATGAGCCATATTGTCAAAAATAAAAGGATGTTAATTAGCAATATGCAGTCTAAAAGCATATAAGCAAAAATTCTAAAACAGATAGTCAGTCATAAAATAATGTTTGGTAAAATAAAATTACAATGTAAAGATAAAATATTTCCTAAAAGTCTTAATAATTTAAAAATTTTTAAAAAACAAAGGACAGAAGAGTAAACATTCTAAATCAGATCGTCGAAAAGTTCAAAGAAATGTTTGTCTTTCAACTGAAGTTGTTCATTTAAAACAGATAATGGATTACATTTGTGAAGTGAAAAGATTTCAATTTCTTCTAAAGTATTTAGCAGTGGTCCTTTTGGCACAGTATGTAATATTTTCAAATTGTTAGAAATGCAACCCTCAGAATGATTGTATCCATCAAGATGTTGACCAAATATTGATTTGGTACGTGCAGTACCAGTAGTATGTTCTTTGAAACGTGGTAGAAAGTAACGGCCAGTTTGGCCAATATTTCAGATAAAATAAATAAATAATTTAAGAACACAAGCATGACAATAGCATTTAAAACTAATAACCCCCTACAGATGAAACTGAAACACAATTGGAGACTAAAATATATACCAAAAGTCAGGCGTTTACAAAATAATATGTAATGACTGTGAGAAACAGTATATTGACCAAACTGGCCGTAACTTTCTAACACGTTTCAAAGAACATACTACTGGTACTTCACGTACCAAATATATTTGGTCAACATCTTGATGGATACAATCATTCTGAGGGTTGCATTTCTAACAATTTGAAAATATTACATACTGTGCCAAAAGGACCACTGCTAAATACTTTAGAGAAATTGAAATCTTTTCACTTCACAAATGTAATCCATTATCTGTTTTAAATGAACAACTTCAGTTGAAAGACAAACATTTCTTTGAACTTTTCGACGATCTGATTTAGAATGTTTACTCTTCTGTCCTTTGTATTTTTAAGAATTTTTAAATTATTAAGACTTTTAGGAAATATTTTATCTTTACATTGTAATTTTATTTTACCAAACATTATTTTATGACTGACTATCTGTTTTAGAATTTTTGCTTATACGCTTTTAGACTGCACATTGCTAATTAACATCCTTTTATTTTTGACACTATGGCTCATAATATTATAATTTTAAATTCCTTCCATTTTCATTATTTTTATTTGCTTATAAGACTGGAATATAACTTAAGGCGTAGCAAAGCCTTTTAAAAATAGTCACATGTAATTTACACACCGACTTCATAGACAATATTTCATATATACGGACAACTACTTCGTATCGTATTTGTGCAGCATGTAGTATACATGTCAGCTACAGATTATTGCAGCTTACTCATTGAAAATCGTTTCAATAAAGACATGTTGCTGCTCAATAATACATCGTCTGACGTGACAGTCTTCGCCATTCCACTTTCGCAACAACTTCGTTGGAAAGGAGCCTGCTGCCACATCTTTGCACTGGCGTTTGTCCTCACCATGGCAACCACTAGTTCGACTATTGACTTTACAACAACTTCAGTGGAAAGAAGCCTTCTGCCTCATCTTTGCAACGGCATCCAACTTCACCATGGCAACCAGTGGTTCCAAATGGTTCACTAACAGGCCTTGAGAGGGCAACCCATGTACTGCCAAACCGAAGTTCATTTTTCCTACATATTTAAATATTTTTAATGCTTCTTAATTGACAATATCTGTTTAATAAGCTAAGTTTAGTGTGTATTTATTTTTAATTCTTGACAATGTTCTTTTAACTAAGAAATTTTTAATTGTAATTCGACTTATAACCCATTGGTTAGTAATGACATCATGCAGTCAGAAGTGGTTGGAACCTCCATTATATATAGTAAGACGTGCACTGGTTTCTCCAGTAGTGATTCTCCAACAGAAAGAGGTTCCTACTCAATAGTAATTCATCGTTTTATAGCTTTATAACTTTATGTATTTTCTTTAATGTATGTAGCCCTCTAATTAAAGCTTTGTATACAACTTGTAGGTCTGAAGGTTACCACAGAAGTGGTCGAAACTGGTCACCTTGATAAATAAATAGTGATCAAGACTGTTTTTAATAGTAAACATACATTCGGAGTTGGAATTGTGATGAAGAACAGGATAGGTTTGCCTAGGGACCTAATAAATCAAAAACCAAAGAAACGAGAAATGACATTTCATCGCAAAGGACACCTTTTCTGCTTAAGATGGAAAGACAAACTTTATGTACGCATGTTGTCAACACAGCATAAGGTGACTGCTTCACATGTCCGTGTAGAATCCAGGAGTGGATAGTAAAGCCAGATGTTGTGCTAGACTACAACTTGGATAAAACGTGTTGACAGAGGAGACCAGCTGATGAGTTATCATCCCTTCCAGAGAAAGACGGTGAAATGGCGGGAAAAGATTTTCTTCGATATTTTTATGAGGGCAATTGTGAATGTCAACATTATTCCCAATACCAAAATATCAAAAAAGTATGCATTAGCAGATTTTATCTGTAAATTAGGAAAGCAATTGGTTCAAAAAGGAGGAGTGAAACTAAATAAAAACATACATTCAGCATCTGTAATTGCAAGTGCAAACAGACTCACAGCACGTCATTTTCCTGAGAAAGTGCCACCAACACAAAAGAAAACAAATCCAGCTAGAAGGTGTAATGTCTGTTGAGCACAAGGGAATATTGCAGGAAAGGCAGTGAGCAAAGAGACCAGATACTACTGTAGGCCATGTAACAAATGCTTTTGTGTTACTGAGTGTTCTGAAAGATTCACACCAGAGTGAGGTTCTCTAAATTGTAAAAATGAGAGAGGGGAAAAAAAACATATTTCACAATAGAACACTTTACCTATAAATGAAGCATTATTTCCTGCTGACAAGTGATTTTAAATCAACAGGCTATCATTCCCTACGACTTACAAAAATTTTGTCCACTTCAGGGAAAAATAAAAATTCTGAAAAACAGTGTCTTTAGAGTAATATCTACAAATCCTTGTATAATTTATTTGTGCTAAATGTAGACATATTCATAAAAAGGAAGGATGGGAGGTTAAGCTGATATACTGCCTAAAGAGATAAGTGGATTAGTAAATTTACAAAAAAATTGTAAATTGTAGCAAATTTCCTCAGGATCTGGGTACTAACTGGATAGCTGACCCGTTATAGACTCTAATGTGGTAGCAGAACACATTCAACAAAGCAAGCCACTTACTGTGGAACATTCATCTCTTGATTTTGAAAACACGTACGAACACATGCACACAGCCTGCTCCCATGGGGAAGACCCTTCTCCTGATTATAATTGTTTTACTAGATTTACCCAACTTCATATCTCAAGTAGAGATGTAAAATAACCAGCAAACCCACAGAGGGACAATTCCCGATGCAGCACAGAGAATAGAAAATTAGTATCTTTGGCAAAACGAAAGTTCCAATTACCCCTTGTTCTGTGGTCATGCAGTGCTGGAAAATGTGGAGATTACTTGCACAAAATGTTCTATCAACTTCTATGTTGAGTCTTTCTAGTGGGTTCGGGAACTTTCAGAACACATTGCACCTCCAACCAATTGCCTCCCAAACAACTGTGGCCTTACTGAAAAAGTTTATAATATTTAGAAACTTATACCCAAACTGATCTTTCACTCCTTAGCAATGTATATTTCAAACTTTTGCTGAGCTGCATACTTGTTCGTGATTTCTGAAAGCCATAACAGTCTAAATAGTCTTGTCCCACAGTTAGTACTCTGTATCCATGTACTCAGTTTATTACCATCTACCACCTATGTAAACCACCAGATTCTTCTCTTTTAGGAAGCATGCACCCTTTCCACCATGTTATGATTCAATAAGAGGACTACTATTACAGAGATTTTACAAGCATTTTGTGTTCCAATTAGTTCTTCCTGATTTTTTCATTTTTGTATATTTTATAGTTTTGTGTGTGTGTGTGTGTGTGTGTGTGTGTGTGTGTGTGTGAGAGAGAGAGAGAGAGAGAGAGAGAGAGAGAGAGAGGGGGGGGGGTAGGAGGAGGAGGAGGAGGAGGAGGAGAGATCTTCATTACAACCATTCTGTTCCAACTTAGAACAGAATACACCCTATAACTATTATTAGCTGGAACTGCATCACGGGAACATGCCTTCTGAACACCTATTCATTTTTGCTGATACCCACCAGCAGTATATGCATCCCATGAAACGTTTCCAAGTTGAATCTTCTCAGCAGCCATACACTGCACTGCCATGCACCTCACGTAAGTCATTTTGTTTTTATATATGCACAGGCTTATAACACCTTCATGATCTGGCACTTAAGCAACTTCACTACAAAACATACAATGTTCCACTGTCATGCCCAACAGTGGCGTTATGTCCTGACTTTATGATAGTGCTGACGAGCAGCCAGCTCAGTAAAAATTGTAATCCAGCCACGGCAGGACTGTTCAGCAAAGTTACACGATGTGCTCCCCATTTGTGACTAGAAATGAGGAGGGAGCTGCAGCTAATCTTAAGAAATGTGTTATTTGAAAATGTTGCTGTTGGTATCAATTTGATTGTAAGCATATTTACAAAACTGTTTGGTAATGGTTTCGCTCAAGATACTGCTGCAGAATTAAGAAGTTATTATCACCAGTCAATGTCTGGCATCACAGTGGAAGAGTGATTTTAACTACACTGAAAATTTAATATAAGGAATGTAAAAAAGTGCTAAACACTGATACTACAGCATGACAAACCAACTATTAAAACTAGCCCTGCCGACTAGGAAAGCTAAAATAAAGTTATATAATACAATCATCAGACCACTTCTAATCTATGGGGCAAAAACATGGAGCCTAACGAAAACAGAACACCACCATTTACAAGTGTTTGAGAATAAAGTTTATAGAAAAATCTTTGGTCCATATTATGACAATGAATCACAATGCTGGAAGAGAAGACAACATAGAAATCCACGAGCTATCACAACAACCAACGATAGTAAACATAATAAATGCTAGAAGACTGCAATGGGCTGGACATCTGATGAGAATGAAATAAGACCAAATTGTGTTAAGAATATTCACGGAGAAGCCATATGGCAAAAGACCAAGGGGGAGACCCAGGAGTACTTGGCGCAATGAAATTGACTGAATATGTAAACGATTGGGTATAAAGAACTGGGAAGAGGCAGCACAGGACAGGAGCAGCTGGATGAATTATGTGAGATCGGCATGGGAGCTTCAAGTCCCTTAGAAGCCTAATGCCACCGCCGCCGCCGCCGCCGCCGCCGCCGCCGCCGCCACCACCACCACCACCACCACCACCACCACCACTACTACTAATGATCAATATCCTTTCTGTGGCCATCTAAAAAAGAATCAATTTCTGGCACAAGCAGAGGAAAAGCCAATTAGTAAAATTAATCAACAATGTGAACTTGTTTGCTAATGAAATTCCCTACCAGGCCACTCCTGAAAGGCATTCCAGTTCTATAAGAATTAATGCCTTCTAGGAGAAGCCCGATTAGCTCTTCTCTTGATGTCACCGTTATTGTCAACTCAAAATATGCTGTAGCTGAAATTCTAATTCAGTTTTGAAAAGATAAAATGATTCTGGAAAAGGAAGGACATATAAGACAAATAAAATAGCAAGATGATGTGGGTTACGAGATAAAACACATTAACAGAGCATAACAGGACAGGATCACACAACCAGGTGGTACTGCGAGACAAATGCATGCATCTTCATTACTTCAGCAATATTTCACATTTTGTAATTTCATACTGATTGCTCTAAAATCACTGCTCACATTTTTACTACAGTAAGTATCCAACAAAGTATTTTTTTATGATGTTATGTTTGGATGTTACATTCTTTTTATATTACTACTCAACAAGACCATTCGAGAAAATCTGGAAAACTGAGATCAGGGTGTCGTGACAAATTACTATTTCAATTATGTATGAATGTATGCATTACTATTGCATTATTACGTGTGTGTGTGTGTGTGTGTGTGTGTGTGTGTGTGCCGCACATCAGATTAGCAAACTTGGGGGGGGGGGGGGAACGGCAAATGCACTAGTGCAATCTTGTCTAAAAGAAAATTATAAAGCTTCCATATGGTCTGAACCAAGAGGTCACACTATTATAACATTTTTCTTCACATTAATCCTGTCTATAATGGTGCTGCTCTATTCCAAGATTTGGCCAATTTATTTTATTTAACTTTGCGAAATGAAAGAGGAAGCCGCCTGGTAGAATTATGCATAGAGCATAACTTAATCATAGCTAACACTTGGTTCAAGAATCATGAAAGAAGTTTGTATACATGGAAGAACACTGGAGATACTAAAAGGTATCAGATAGATTATATAATGGTAAGACAGAGATTTAGGAACAAGGTTTTAAATTGTAAGGCATTTCCAGGGGGCAGATGTGGACTCTGACCACAATCTATTGGTTATGAACTGTAGATTAAAACAGAAGAAACTGCAAAAAGGTAGGAATTTAAGGAGATGGGACCTGGATAAACTGAAAGAACCAGAGGTTGTAGAGAGTTTCAGGGAGAGCATAGGGGAACAATTGACAGGAATGGGGGAAAGAAATACTGTAGAAGAAGAATGGGTAGCTTTGAGGGATGAAGTAGTAAAGGCAGCAGAGGATCAAGTAGGTAAAAAGACAAGGGCTAGTAGAAATCCTTGGGTAACAGAAGAGATACTGAATTTAATTGATGAAAGGAGAAAATACAAAAAGGCAGCAAGTGAAGCAGGCAAAAAGGAATACAAACATCTCAAAAATGAGATCAAGAGGAAGTGCAGAATGGCCAAGCAGGGAAGGCTAGAGGACAAATGTAAGGATGTAGAGGCTTATCTCACGAGGGGTAAGATAGATACTGCCTACAGGAAAATTAAAGAGACCTTTGAAGAAAAGAGAACCACTTGCATGAATATCAAGAGCTCAAATGGAAACCCAGTTCTAAGCAAAGAAGGGAAAGCAGAAAGGTGGAAGGAGTATATAGAGGGTCTATACAGGGGCAATGTTCTTGAGGACAATATTATGGAAACGGAAGAGCATGTAGATGAAGATGAAATGGGAGATATGATATTGCGTGAAAAGTTTGACAGAGCACTGAAAGACCTAAGTCGAACCAAGGCCCCGGGAGTAGACAACATTCCATTAGAAATACTGACAGCCTTGGGAGAGCCAGTCCTGACAAAACTCTACCATCTGGTGAGCAAGATGTATGAGACAGGCAGAATTCCCTCAGACTTCAAGAAGAATATAATAATTCCAATCCCAAAGAAAGCAGGTGTCGACAGATGTGAAAATTACTGAACTATCAGCTGCAAAATACTAACACAAATTCTTTACAGACGAATAGAAAAACTGGTAGAAGTCGACCTCGGGGAAGATCAGTTTGGATTCCGTAGAAATGTTGGAACACGTGAGGCAATACTGACCCTACGACTTATCTTAGAAGAAAGATTAAGGAAAGGCAAACCTATGTTTCTAGCATTTGTAGACTTAGAGAAAGCTTTTGACAATGTTGACTGGGATACTCTCTTTCAAATTCTGAAGGTGTCAGGGGTAAAATACAGGGAGCGCAAGGCTATTTACAATTTGTACAGAAACCAGATGGCAGGTATAAGAGTCGAGGGGCATGAAAGGGAAGCAGTGGTTGGGAAGGGAGTGAGACAGGGTTGTAGCCTCTCCCCGATGCTATTCAATCTGTATATTGAGCAAGCAGTAAAGGAAACGAAAGAAAAGTTCGGAGTAGGCATTAAAATCCATGGAGAAGAAATAAAAACTTTGAGGTTCGCCGATGACATCGTAATTCTGTCAGAGACAGCAAAGGACTTGGAAGAACAGTTGAACGAAATGGACAGTGTCTTGAAAAGAGGGTATAAGATGAACGTCAACAAAAGCAAAACGAGGATAATGGAATGTAGTCGAATTCAGTCGGGTGATGCTGAGGCAATTAGATTAGGAAATGAGACACTTAAAGTAGTAAAGGAGTTTTGCTATTTGGGGAGCAAAGTAACTGATGATGGTCAAAGTAGAGAGGATATAAAATGTAGACTGGCAATGGCAAGGAAAGCGTTTCTGAAGAAGAGAAATTTGTTAACATCGAGTATAGATTTAAGTGTCAGGAAGTCGTTTCTGAAAGTATTTGTATGGAGTGTGGCCATGTATGGAAGTGAAAAACGGACGATAAATAGTTTGGACTTTAAGAGAATAGAAGCTTTTGAAATGTGGTGCTACAGAAGAATGATGAAGATTAGATGGGTAGATCACATAACTAATGAGGAGGTGTTTAATAGAATTGGGGAGAAGAGAAATTTGTGGCACACCTTGACTAGAAGAAGGGATCGTTTGATAGGACATATTCTGAGGCATCAAGGGATCACCAATTTAGTATTGGAGGGCAGCACGGAGGGTAAAAATCGTAGAGGGAGACCAAGAGATGAATACACTAAGCAGATTCAAAACGATATAGGCTGCAGTAGGTACTGAGAGATGAAGAAGCTTGCACAGGATAGAGTAGCATGGAGAGCTGCATCAAACCAGTCTCAGGACTGAAGACCGCAACAACACAATAACAACTTTGTGACCAGATGCTACTCCTGTTTCTGCTGTCACCAGTTACTTGAGGGAGGGAAGTCACGTGCACCACGGGAGGGAAGTCACGTGCACCACCTGTCTGTGAATCACGTAAATTTTGCTCTGCACATTTTAACTATTTGTTTATCATGATTTCTGAGGTGTTAATTGGGGACAAGCCTAAAAGAGCATGGGAAACCAACTATAATCCACAGTTGGCCAGTACACCAGCCACAATTGTTAATCTGACTTGCAGATTCAATCCAGGTGCGGTTTACCTTCCTGTCTCGATTTCCACCACGCAACACATCACATATACGAAAAAGCCTATCCAATAGATCATACTACTGAAGTTACCTGGAAAGCTAGATTCCCTAAAACTGTAAATAGAAAGAAAACATTGTTTACTGGAAAATATTTATTGGATCACTGTAGCAAACACGAGCTGCTACTCAACATTCACCAAAAAAATTAATTCAGTTATCATGCCATGGGAATAAACTTCTATATTCTTGTGTCACATAAATCTGCTGTCCAGTGTTGAAAACAGTGTGTAGCAGCCAATTACACATTTTCACGGCAGTATGAATGCCAACTAAAGAGCAATTTCTTCCACTAGAAACAAACCATGGGACATGAGCAGGCTCTGTACTACATGACAGATAGCAAATCCTTAGCTAATTTTTGCAGAAAATCTGCTGCATAATGAGCCATATATGGATCAGAATGATCACAAATCATTGTATAATTTTTTTTTTAAACTTTCCTACTTTTGTTGCCCAAAATACTCGGAGCGACTATTTTTCAGTTGCTGCAACTATGGCACTAAAAGAGTGATTAAGTAGATGTCAACATGTGCAGTTTGTGGCACTTCCCTGCAACTCTCTCACATGGACACTTGCTGTTTGCTGTGTACAACTTGTCTGTATGGAAAACTTCATTTCTGGATAACGCTCATTTATCTGTCTCCAAGCAGTGCAGGCTATGAACATGGCACATAAACCTATCACTTTCACCAACAGGAAGTAAAATGTGCTAAATAAGTGTGAATAAATGAAACATTTAACTTTCCTGCTCGAGTACCTGTCGGCAGGCTGTCAAGTGCCCAAGGGCACAGGTGGGCAGGGGTAAGGGGGACAAACAACTGACAAGCAAGCAGTACGACAGATGAGTCATGCAGACATCACATGCAGGGGTGCCAATGTGGCTTGTGCATGCACAGAATGCATGCAGCAGGGCACCTGGCATGTAGCCTCTCTAGTTATGCCTGCCTAAGGGTAAGCTGAGGGATCCCCTTGCCCCTTGTGGCAGTGTTGGTATTGTCTAGTTTAGGTTTTAGGGTGACAAAGCACTAGGAGATTTCTCATGCAGCACTATTGTATGACAGAAATACAACAATATTTCCTTATTCCATACAGCCAGATCTCACAAATTGAAATTTGGACTATAGAGTAATCAATGTAACTCATAAATATGATAATTTCATCTTGATTAGGTCCTTTCACATAAAGTTTTCCAGATAAGTGTTTACTGCAACTTTAGATACCTTAAAAGAAATTCATTGCTAAACACCTTTCTCCAAGTTCTCTCTCCACCAAATAACAACAGAAAGTCATTATAACAATGAACATCAGCGTTACACTCCACAACAAAACAAGAAACTAAATAGTTCAGTCTAGTAAAGTACTGCTAGCACGCTTTTAAAACAATTAATATACCTAGAAAGCAGGAACTGAGAACTGTTCTGAGAATTCTGAGCTTTTGACTCTGATGGCACAGCAGGATTTCCTGTTGTCGTGGTTCCAGCTGCACCTGAACCCGAAGATCCCGCTCCACCAGTATTTGCTGATGAAGCTGTTTGTGTTTGCCTCCGAGGTAACCGCTCCAGTTGTTGTCGTGCAGCCTGAAACAAGTACACTGAGCCACTGAATATGTTCTTTGAACAAATGGTAATCAATCAAATATCTGTTTTCATTCCTCTACAGAGTGGATAGCACATAAATTACATAAATTATCAAGAAATAATTTTCCTCCCACAGTCCATACATCAATCCAAAAATCTGGCAAGCAATTTCAAAGTAACAGGTAGTCACCTAAGACCTTATATCCTGGAAACTTAGATACATGGCTTGAATTTTAGTATCAACTACAAGTGTTCCATTACGAAGTTGTTTGACACTTTTTAGGTGTCCAGCAACACCCTCCAGTGCCTTGTAGATACAGAAATGGGAGACCTTCTCAAAGGTTTCCTTGTTCTCTTGATTACAATGAAAGTTTTATGGCACACTAGTGCCCTGTTACTAGAATTCTGAGAGTTCTTCTCGGGAGGATTAACCAACTGAGCTCTCTTTGACGAGTGGATGTGGCTACTACCTGATGGTACACCCATCCCATCAGGAGTAGTAGTTTGATGAGACCGTTCCACAGGAATACCACAGGACACGAGGGAATCAAACATCAACCCAGGAGGCAGAGCCCTGCATGCCTGAGCAATCCTTATACAACTTGGGGGGGGGGGGGCAGGTGCCCCAGAGGTTGCCTGCTGGAGACTTTTACCTCAACAGCCATTCACCTCATCAGCATATTACACACTTTGAGGTTGAGGATTTTTTTGAGGTGTGTACCTTCCTCGTGGTCCAGGCAGTGAAGCCTAGGCCCCCATCCGCCATTCTCCAAAACACACAACATTCCACTGCTGAGGTCGCCAAGACTGTACCCAGCAAACGAATGCTGAGCCCCTCGGGGGAGCGGCAGGGGGGGGGGGGGGCGGTTTGGTTGGTTTTACAATATCTGCTATTATGACATTTGTCAAGACAAAAACATCAGATCTCCATTACCAATAAGCTGCACCCCAGATCCTATGCTTTGCTTTAGCTTATTAAATAAATTCTTCCATGCCCTGCTGTCAGTACTCTTCAAATACGTAGTGGCAGAAATTTAATCCAGCTAGCCACATGGAAATGTATACATTATCGACTGTATTATGAAAACTTCAAAGACCAAATCATATAACTTTCTAACACCCCAAAAAATAACAGAAAAGCAGTGTGCACAAACACGCATGCACGGTATCTCTCTCTCTCTCTCTCTCTCTCTCTCTCTCTCTCTCTCTCTCTCTCTCTCTCTCACACACACACACACACACACACACACACACACAAATTGAAAAATCAATTATTTCCAGTAGTCATGTGTAATTATGAGATGTCCACATACCCTCACCTGCTGCCTCTCCAACTGCAGCTGCATCTGCAGCTGCTGGAGCTGTGAAGGCGTGGAACCAGGCCCAGCTGCTGAACGGCGCACTCCAGACAGCTGGGACAGGAGTTCTGCTATTGGGTCTACACTTTCTCGGCTTGAAGGTGAAAGTGAAGATAATCCACCAGACGAGCTGCAAAAACAGGCAAAAACTCAATCCTGATTGGTTAGAAACAGGTGGCCAATTCTGTGATTTAAAAAAGAATGAATGCTATGTTACACTATGCCAGACTAGCACTTCCCCACAAAATATTAGCTTTACGCTGAAATGTTTCTAACAATGTTTTGTCCCTCATTGTCTAAAAGGCTCATAGCATTTAAGCTGAAGATGGACACATGGAACAATATGATGATGAAGTACATATGGATTGAAGTAGAAACATGCATGGAATTCATACTACTCAATAATTTTTTAGGCAACATAATGAAATACCAGTTGAAAATATTTAGTGCAGCTTTTTAAGAGTGCAGAAAAAATTTATTTATTTTGATGTTTTAATTTTTATCCAGTTGCATGGGACCATGTGCACCAAAACTAGTTGGCAATGGAACAAATCCCTACATAATTCTGATAAAAAAATTAAAAATTAAGAAAACCAAATAATTAAAAAACACAAGGAAAAAGTTCTATAGAGAATAAAAGGACTTGCTCACAAGGAAGCCTTTCGGTCTAATTTGTAATTCTGAGGTTTATCATTTAAATTATTAGGCTCTTTTGCAGTTTTTCTGTATAGCGGCTAAGGAAGTATTAGCCAAATGCATTCAATTTTCTACATCATGTGCATGCAAGAGTTTTACAAATTCCCTCATCTAGAATTAATTAGATGGTACAGGGACAAACATTCGCTTGCATGGTGTTTCTGAACTAGCACCTAACATTACAGTCAGTTGTGATAACCTTTACTAGGTTCAAAGTAGTCTTTATAAATGTTCAGTTACTCAAAAACATGACCTTAAGGCATAACAGAGTGAAAATATGCAAGCAAGCACAGTTTCACATTTATATAAATGACTGCAGAGGCTTTTTCTATACTAGTAGCACTTAAGTTTCTGCAGAAAATTATGAATGTGCAACTTTCACTAATTTTTTTCGTACACATCTGCATTCCTAAGAATTTAAAATGTACAACTACACTGGCGATTTGCTCCCCTTGTGATACTACCATCTGGTTTGTATGAGTGGTTTTTGTTGTAATTAGGTGGCAATATATTCCCCTTAAGGCCCAAGCTGACAAACCATTGCCCTACTTTCTAAGTCATTTAAATCATATTTCAGATCTTTCACCATTACTTTTTTCATCTGCAAAAAAGAAATTTTTATATGAAAGTGGCAGGTCACTGATATACCATATTAGCCATACGTATCCATACATTTCCCCCCAAAATCCGGGCATGTAAATTTAGGGTGCTGTTTATCTGCATCACAGAAAACTCAACTGAAGTGCTCCTTCTTAGTTCAAAATTTGCTAAAGTTTGGAAATCAATTGTTGTATGTTAGGTGACAATTTCACCAGCTTCAACTGTTGAAGTTCCATTTAGTTGGTTGGTTGGTTGACTGGGGTTGAAGGGACCAAACAGCAAGGTCATCAGTCCCTTGTTTCAAATGTGGTCCATTCAGACAGATTGACATCTCAGAAAAGTCGAAATGATGAAAAGTAAAAGGCTAAAAAATGTAAAAGTGCAGTCGTTTTGTCAATGGTGAAAAGAAAATGAGGGAAGTCAGCAAGTGAGCAGCCCTAAGGCTATGCTACAGGCAGGAAATATCCCACCTCTGATGCAGTGCAGGCAAGATCATGCCCGGATTTTGGGGGGAAATGTATGGCTTACGTATGGCTAGTATGGTATATCAGTGACCTGCCACTTTCAAATAAAAATTTCCATTTTGCAGATGAAACAAGTAATTGTGAAAGATCTGAAACGTAATTTAAATGACTTAGCAAGTAGGGCAGTGGTTCAACCGCTAGAATGTGAAAGTGTGTATTGTGAAAGGAGACTAACCAAATGTGAAAAGAGGATCTTGGCCAGGAAGGGGAGACAGGAATCTCCAAACACAGCTTACAGTGGGAGACACCCCAACCCTCAATGCCCTGCCCCTACTACAGAGTGAGATTTTTCAAAAAAAAAAAAAAAAAAAAAAACTGAGAACCAGTTCAACCATCCAGGAATCGTCTGCCAATATTAAAGGTAAAGTGCGGGGAAGTCTGTCCTTAGTACGAAGAGCCGAAAGATGGGGGCATTCGACCAAAATGTGGGCTACTGACTGGAAGGCTCCACACCCCAAAGTGGGGGTGGCTCACTACGCAAAAGAAAAGCATGGGTCAGCCTGGTATGGCTGATGCGGAGACGACACAGTGTGGTTGAGTCCTTTTGGGAGAAGCGGAAGGAAGAACGCCATGGGACATGCATCACCTTCATTGCACAAAGTCTATTAGACAACAAGGTAGCCTCCCAATAGTTGGCCCATGATTGTGCGAAGTGGGATTTGATGTGAAGGCTTAAATCAGCTACAGGAGGGTTTACAGAGAAGGGGGGGTCAGTGACTGCTTCCCCAGCTAAACGATCACGAAGCTCATTGCCTAGGATACCCACATGGCCAGGGATTCAAAGGACGTCAACAGAAAAAGCAGCTTGGTGAAGATCAGTGAGACTGCCATGGATGGCCGAGACCAAGGTATGGCGGGAAAAACACTGGTCAATAGCCTGAAGGCCACTCATTGAGCCCGTACATAGCAAAACGCTGTTGAGTTGGGACCGTGTAATAAAGGTAAGGGCCTGGGAAATTGCCATCAATTCTGCAGTAAACACCCCACATGTAGTTGGCAGGAGATGATTTTCCGTGCCAACAGAGGACGTGAAGGCATATCCCACACGATCAGCAGATTTAGAGCCTTCAGTGTAAAAAAACAACAGCTCAGACCTCAGCACAGATCCATCTGAATCCTGGGCAGAGGAACTAACCAAGGGGGTGGGGGTGGGGGTGGGGGTGGGGTGTTTCGGAGGGAACATGGGAGAAAGGACAAAGAAGGAAGCTGAAAATCATGGCGAAGAGACGCAAGGCGGAGCCCAACCAGTAAACCCGCCCGAGGGCGGGAATCAGGTGGGCGACATCCTTGGTCTGGGAACAGGATAGAATAGGAAGGATGAGTGGGAGAGGAACGGACAGTGATTGCACAAGAAACCAGAAGCTAGGACCGCCAAACATAAAGGGGGGGGGACTATCAACAGGGCTAGTAGGGAAGGCAGTGTAGGCCAAACGGATACCATGATGGTGGACCGGATCCAGGAGGCGCAGTGTGGAAGGAGCAGCCAAACCATAAACTTGACAACCACAGTCCAAGCGAGACAGCACTAAAGCCCAATAAAGGCGGAGGAGCGTGGACTAGTTTGCACCCCAAGAGGTGTGGACAAGGAAGCGATGGACACTGAGTTTACAGCAACAACCTACCTTCAGAAGTCTGATATGAGGCAGGCAAGTGAGCTTGTTGTCAAAAAGAAGACCCAGGAAACAAAACTGTGGGACCACAGATAATTGTTGTGCATCAAGGTAGAGCTCCAGATCGGGGTGGACTGTAGTACGGCGACAGATGTGGACCACCCGCAATTTTAAAGGAGAAAATTGAAACCCTTGTGAAAGGGTCCTTGCGGAGGTATGCCGTATAGCTCCCTGGAGCTGCCGCTCTGCAGAGGCCATCGAAGAGGAACCAACCCAAATGCAGAAATCATCCGCATACAGAGCAGGGGTGACCAAAGGACAGACAGATGCGACAACTCCATCTACAGCAATGAGGAAAAGAAGTACACTCAATATAGAACCTGTGGGATGCCCTTCTCCTGGGTCCGTGGAGAACTAAAAACAGTACCAACCCGAACAGGAACAGGCAGATAAAAATCGGGAGTGGGCCCTGAAGACCCCACTCATGAAGTGTAAGTAAGATGTGATGGCGCCAAGCCGTGTCATAGGCCTTGCGAAGGTTGAAAAATACTGCAACCAAATGGCGGTGCTGGGGAAAAGTCTGCCGAACTGCGGATTCCAAGCGAAGTAAATGATCAATCGGAGACTGTCCCACTCGGAAGCCACACTGGTAAGTGGACAATAGATCCCGAGATTCGAGGACCCAATCGAACCGACAGGCTACCATCCGTTCAAGTAATTTCCAAACAACATTTGTCAGACTAATTGACCGATAGCTTTTGACAAACGGGGTTCAGGGGGTTATTACCAGGCTTAAGGATGGAACCACAATGCTTTCCCTCCATTGAGAAGGGAAGCCGCCCTGGAGCCAAATACGGTTAAACACCCGGAGAAGATGTCATTGTGGAGTACTGAGATGTTGAAGCAATTGGTTATGAATGGAGTCTGTGCCAGGGACCTTATCATGAGAAGAAGAAAGTGCAGAAAGAACTTCCCATTCAGTAAAAGGTTCGTTGTAAGATTCTGACTGACAAGGGGTAAAACATAAGGCGGAAGCTTTGGTTCGCTATTTCTGGTGAAGGAAAGCAGCCGGATAGGAGGTTGATGCTGTTGCAAAATGGGTCACACGATGTTCCACGAGAATCAATGGGTCTGTGCAAAGGCCATCCGGGAGGGCAAGGCCTGGGAGGGTAGAGTGCCGATGGCAACCTTGGATAGAGCGAAGTGTAGCCCATACCCGTGACATGGGGACAGTAGAGCCGAGGGAAGAAACAAAGCGTTCCCAACATACCCGTTTGCTCTGTTTGATTATGTAATGGGCTTTGGCATGAAGGCGTTTAAAGATAATAAGATTGACAACGGATGGATGCCTCTTAAGGTGTTGCACAGCTCGATGGCCATCACGGATGGCAGCAGCAATGGCCGGACTCGAGCATGGGACTTGTCGGCGGCAAAATGGTCTGGATTAGCTTGGGATAGCAAGGCTAGTGGTGCGAACAATTGCATCAGACATGTCAGGGAGGAAGTCATCAATACAACCCAACAAAGGGAGAAAGAACGACCTGTGCAGTGTATAGAGGTCAACCGGCGTGTTGGAAAGACCAACGAGGTAACCTGTCCATCGGGGAGAGGGAAGGGGGCGAGAGAATCAACGGGAAGCGGTCACTATCGCATAGGTCATCTTGTGGCAACCAGTGGAATGGAGGGATGGAGGGAGGGAGAAGAAAGAAAGATCAATGGCAGAAAAGGTAGCATGACTGGCACTGAAATGAGTAGGGGAGACATAATTAAGAATGCACAAGTCGTGATCTGCAAGAAACTGGTCTATGAGAAGATCCCGACTAGATGGAAATGCACTGCCCCACAAGGGATCATGAGCATCAAAATCCCCGAGAAGGAGGAAGGGAGGAGGAAGTTGCTGACGAAGGACAGTTAAGGCAACAGGTGTAAGAGTCCTGTCAGGAGGGAGATAAAGATTGCAAACTGTGACCTCAGAGTCCAGGTGGACCCTAACAGCAACTGCTTCCAATGCAGTTTGAAGAGTAATCCATGTGCTAGCAATGTCCGTACGGACCAACGTACAAACGCCACCAGAGGCCCGCAGGTGGCCGACCCGATTTTGGCAGGAAGCATGGAACCTAAGGAGGGTCGGTGAGTGATCATCAGTAAAATGAGATTCCTGTAGAACCACACAAGCTGCAGAGTAAAATAGAAATAAGGGATTTCAACTCTGGAAGGTGACAGTAATATCCATTACAATTCCATTGGATAACCACAGAATGATTATTCAAATGGGTGGTAAACAGGCTAAAGCCAGTCAGGCTGCTGGGTCACCACCTGTTACTGACAAGAAGGAGGCGACATCCATGAACAACAGGTCAGAGTCAGGTTGCGAAGGTGGGGACGGGACGGGACCTCTGGCGACACCAGAGACTCCTCGTCCTGGGACTTATGTTTCTTCTTCTTTTCTGTTTGAGATCGAGGAAGGCTGTGCGGCAAAAAGGAGCCAACTACAGCAAGATCTGGAACATAAAGAGATCGGGCGACCTGGGCCCAGGCCAGGATAAAGGCACCCGTATCAATGCGATTGTCCTTCGGGCCCTTCTGAACACACTGAATAAAGTGAACATCCCGCTGTCCAAGATTGTCCCTAAGTTCCTCATCAGTTTGAAGGATGAGGTTCCTGTGAAAAATTACATCTTGAACCATATTCAAAGACTGGTGGGAGGTAACGGAAACAGGAATCATGCCAAGTTGGTTACAGGCATGAAGGGCCGCAGACTGGGCAGCTGAAGCAGTTTTGATCAACAATGAACCCGACCACATCTTGCTCAGAAAGTCCACTTCGCCAAACTTGTCTTCAATGTGTTCCACAAAAAATAAGGGCTTGGTATTGGTGAAAGTACCTCCATCAGTCCTGGTGCAAACCAGGTAGTGGGGGAAACGTTTCGCCCCTAGCCGACGAGCCTGACCCTCCTCCTAGGAAGGGAAGACCAAAGGGGCAGAAGAAGAAGCACTAAAAGAATCATTTCCATGCAAAGAGATGGCTGTAGAAGAACGGCCAGAGTTCTGGATCCAATGCATTTAATTTGCATAGCATCTGCCCTGATACCACCCGCTCCAATCAGGGACTCTCCCAAGGGCGCCACCCAGCCACAGCAAGGGCCGTCTGGCATGGAGGCCATTGCCAGGAATTCCGATGCTCCAGGACGACAAGCAACCACTCCTAGGCTTACATGAGGTGGTCACAGCTCAGGTATCAGAAGTGTGATCCCTGTGTTTTCAGGGGGATCAACCAAAAGAGTACATAGCGACCCCACCACAAGGGCTGGCTACCGTGCTGACTCTGTACCCTAGCATCAGATAACGACGTGAAGGAAAAGGTGGAAGGAACTAGGAGGGCACACATCTGAGATACTAGGTAAGGTGCTCTTCCCCAAATGGCTCACACTACGGAACAGAAATTTAGCAATGGAGGTCAAACCCCAGAGAGGGACCAGAGAATGTCAAAAGGATGAGGTAATTACACAACAAAACCAAACTGTAAAGCCAACATAACCAGGAGGATAGCGGGGCCAACATAAACAAGGACACCAAGAGAGGGAGAGGAGAGGGTAAAGGGGAAGGAACAAGGACAGGAATGGAGGGGAAGGGAAAGGAAATGCAGCCCAGGAAAGAAGGAAGGCTGCAACAATAGCTCGGGGCCCCGTGCTCGCCAAGCATGTACTCACGAAACGACCGTGAGCCCCCTCGGTGGGTGGGCGGGAAGTTTCATTTAGGTAGTGACTACTACTGCACTCACAGTTCCCTTATTTTACAGTACAGGGCAGGGCAGGCACAGTTTTCCTCTAAGGAGTAAATCTGAATCTTCAGCAATGAGTAGTGAACTGAAAGAAAACCATAATCTAACAAATTTGGAATTTGACACAGTTACAATTCAAATTTCAAACTTGCTGTTATTTGTTATGCAAAGAGGAAATCTAACAGAGAAGCTCGCAAAATGTAGCGTTTGGATGAATCTAATTTGTGGCATTGCAGAGCACTGGAGAACAACCTGCAAACTGTCGTTTGATTAAGAAAATCTGTCAGAGCTCTTTAACTTTAAACTGGGGTCTTTTCCAAAGTACCATATGAAAGGAAAGATGGGGTTCCTACCTCTCAACAAATAATCCATTTAAAAGCCTTGGAAATAGTGAGCAGAATATACCACAGACAAAATTCTGTGGCAGCATTTGTTAGTGCCATATGTTTATGTGTACAAGTGGCTTTTCTACCTGACACTATACTTCACTACCACATAGATTGCAAGGTTATTTTATAGAGAAACTCAACTCTTACCCTATATACCAGAAAGCTCCCCCCCCCCCCCCTTTCCTTTCCATGTTATTGCGAACAGTTAAAATCTGCCCAGGGAAAAATTTCTGCAAGGGGAAAATGATTTGTTGCCAATAATGATGCTGCATAACAACATAAATAATTTTGATCTGCCTATGCGTTTTGAAATCACAAACCCAATGTGCTACTCAGTATGAGAACTGCGTCAGTGCTAGATGAAACTTCCTGGCAGATTAAAACTGTGTGCCCGACCGAGACTCGAACTCGGGACCTTTGCCTTTCGCGGGCAAGTGCTCTACCATCCGAGCTACCGAAGCACGATTCACGCCCGGTCCTCACAGCTTTACTTCTGCCAGTATCTCGTCTCCTAGATGCCTGTAAAGGTCCTCTCCCACCAAAAGTTTAGTTGCTGCTTTGAAGACAGACCAAGTTGTTATACCTGGAGGCACAACTTCGAAAGTGAGATGGTTGATGTAATAATACAAAAAAAAAAAAACACTTAATGACTGCCTCTGAAAACAATATTCTGACTGGCTTTTAGAAGAGTATCATCCACACACTCCATCTCACAATGTACTCTGGGAGGAGACTGATGAAAATACTGACAGCGATAAAACAAATACTGGTAGTGAATTTAAGAGTGACAACAGTTAAAACTGTGATTAAGAAGCTGAGTAACTTATCTACATTACAACAAAATATAAAATGTCATTAAGAGTGGATATTGTGAACAGCTGTAAATTAATAATGTGACAAATTTTTTTCTGCCCGCCCCTCTCCCCCCATTAGTAATAGTGTGGCTTATATTTGGACACTGTACCTAGAACAGAACTGTAGAACATCCCTTCCCTCCTCTCACTTTACACTAATCATCTCTGATTCAAATACATTTCCTGTTTGTTCACAATGGTGAGTGGCTCTTACTACTGTAAATATTGATAGTTTGGTAATGTGGTATTTCTTCCACAATAGTTTAGGCAAATGCTATTTTAATCATATCATGATCATTCAAGATCATTCCAAAACACAAAAACACGAACACTGCAAAATTCAGGAGGATGTCACGTAGTATATACCTGAAGTGCATGTTCGATCTTCTAGCTCTAGGTCCTCCAACGCCACGTGATGAGTGTGGTATCCTCCGTACTCCATGCCTTGATCCTGTTGGTTCATCGTAAATGAAGTTAAGGAAAAATTCCTGTAATTGCTAAAATTATAAGTAACTGTGGACTTGAGTGGCACTGTTGAATGATGCAAATCTGTTAAAACACTGCGAAGAGCTAAATAAAAAAAAAAAAAAAATAAGACAAAGCAATTTCAATTAAAACTACTGGCAATATCATTTTGAACTTCCATATTATATGTTGCAATATGTCTACAGTACACATTAACACATTGTTAACATGACTTCACTAAATCTTTATTTTGTTTTCTCAGTCAATATTGGGCAGGAAAAAACTCAAATGCGAATGTCACTCTTCTGTTACTTAAATGCACGAGAAAGTGCACCCTTATTCTGCTACTTTGCTTAAAGCCAACATTACAGATTCAATCACTACAGCATGGGGTAGTTACTTTACACATTTGATGTTGCAAAAATTTATGATTAATGGTTTACAGACTTAACATAAGGAAGATATGGACCAGCTAACTGCTGAACAACTGGGGTACGACTAATAATAAAAACGAAGTGAGACTAGGCACTGCTTGAAACACAATGAATATGCAATTCTCAATATTGAACCTTCACCTGACTCGTATGATACTTTTGTGAGGGCTGTAAAGAGGTGCTCCAGAATTGCAATTCCTCGGGGTTGTCGAACGTCATACATTCCTGGTCTAACTTCCGAACTCGGTGCTCAATTTACAGAGTATAAGGTATTATTCGAAGAAGATCCATTCGGCGAGACAATGCTGGGAATCGGCTGGGAATAAACTTATTGCATCTCTGAAAGAATCCAAAAGGAATTCTTGGGTTAAAACTATGGAAGAACTTGATCTCATCAGAAACAGTCATAAAGCGTGGAGATTACTGAGACGCCTCAATAATGACCCAACCAGATCCACAGCACATTGCAACATTACTGCAGATCAGATAGCACACCAACTGCTCATGAATGGGAAAGGAAGCCATAGAATCAAAGTTCCAAAAGTACAGCAAGAGGCCCAAGAACAAACAAGGGATCTGACTCTCCCATTCGAGATATCTGAAATAAACAAGGCTATTAAGGAGAGTAAAACTGTAAAGCATCCGTTCTAGATGACATCCGTATGGAGCAAATCAAGAATTTCGGCCCAGAAACAAGAAATTGGATCCTGCAGCTTTTCAACAACTGCATGAACCAGTGCCAAATACCAAAGATCTGGCGAAAGAGCAGGGTGATAGCTCTTCTGAAACCTGGAAAGGAATCAAATCATCCAAAGAATTTCAGACCAGTTAGCCTTTTGAGTCACCTTTATAAACTGTTCGAACGTATGATTCTGAATATAATCCTACCAGTAATAGACCTTCTTCTCATACCCGAACAAGCAGGATTTCGACCAAACAGAAGATGCACAGGGCAACTTCTGAATCTCACTCAGTTTATAGAGGATGGTTTTGAAACCCGTCAAGTAACAGGCGTGGTCTTCGTGGATCTCACAGTAGCATACGATACTGTCCATCATCGGTTACTCCATGCAAAACTATACAATATGATCAACAACGCCCACCTCGTTAAAACTTCTCAGTACCCTCTGCCAAAACCGCAGGTTTTTTGTTGAATTTCAAGGACAACACAGTCGCTGGAGAGCGCAGAAAAATGGTCTACCTCAGGGAAGCGTCTTGGCTCCACTTCTTTTCAACATATATACCAACGACCAGCCATTGACCCCAGGCACAAGGAGATTCTTATATGCAGATGACCTAGCCCTTGCTACACAGAGCTCATGCTTTGAAAGAGTGGAAAGAAACCTGACAACAGCACTTAGAACACTGTCAAGCTACTACAATCGGAACCAACTCAGACCAAACCCTTCGAAGACACAAGTGTGTGCCTTTCATTTAAGGAACAGGGAAGCTAATCGTGAGCTACATATTGCACGGTCAGGCATCCAACTCCACCATCATCTACATCTACATCCATACTCTTCAAGCCACCTGATGGTGTGTGGCGGAGGGTACCCTGAGTGCCTCTATCGGTTCTCCCTTCTATTCCAGTCTCGTATTGTTCGTGGAAAGAAGGATTGTCGGTATGCTTCTGTGTGGGCTCTAATCTCTCTGATTTTATCCTCATGGTTTCTTCGCGAGATATATGTAGGAGGGAGCAATATACTGCTTGACTCTTTGGTGAAGGTATGTTCTCGAAACTTCAACAAAAGCCTGTACCGAGCTACTGAGTGTCTCTCCTGCAGAGTCTTCCACTGGAGTTTATCTATCATCTCCGTAACGCTTTCACAATTACTAAATGATCCTGTAACGAAGCACGCTGCTCTCTGTTGGGTCTTCTCTATCTCTTCTATCAACCCTATCTGGTACGGATCCCACAGTGCTGAGCAGTATTCAAGCAGTGGGCAAACAAGCGCACTGTAACCTAATTCCTTTGTTTTTGGATTGCATTTCCTTAGGATTCTTCCAATGAATCTCAGTCTGGCATCTGCTTTACAGACGATCAACTTTATATGATCATTCCATTTTAAATCACTCCTAATGCGTACTCCCAGATAATTTATGGAATTAACTGCTTCCAGTTTCTGACCTGCTATTTTGTAGCTAAATGATAAGGGATCTAGATTTCTATGTATTCGCAGCACATTACACTTGTCTACATTGAGATTCAATTGCCATTCCCTGCACCATGCGTCAATTCGCTGCAGATCCTCCTGCATTTCAGTACAATTTTCCATTGTTACAACCTCTCGATACACCACAGCATCATCTGCAAAAAGCCTCAGTGAACTTCCGATGTCATTAACAAGGTCATTCATGTATATTGTGAATAGCAACGGTCTATGACACTCCCCTGCAGCACACCTGAAATCACTCTTACTTCGGAAGACTTCTCTCCATTGAGAATGACATGCTGCATTCCGTTATCTAGGAACTCTTCAATCCAATCACACAATTGGTCTGATAGCCCAAAGGCTCTTACTTTGTTCATTAAACGACTGTGGGGAACTGTATCGAACGCCTTGCGGAAGTCAAGAAACACAGCATCTACCTGTGAATCCATGTCTATGGCCCTGTGAGTCTCGTGGACGAATAGCACGAGCTGGGTTTCACACGACCATCTTTTTCGAAACCCATGCTGATTCCTACAGAGTAGATTTCTAGTCTCCAGAAAAGTCATACTCGAACATAATATGTGTTCCAAAATTCTACAACTGATTGACGTTAAGAGATATAGGTCTACAGTTCTGCACATCTGTTCGATGGCCCTTCTTGAAAACGGGGATGACCTGTGCCCTTTTCCAATCCTTTGGAATGCTACGCTCTTCTAGAGACCTACGGTACACCGCTGCAGGAAGGGGGGCAAGTTCCTTCGCGTACTCTGTTTAAAATTGAACTGGTATCCCATCAGGTCCATTGGCCTTTCCTCTTTTGAACGATTTTAATTGTTTCTCTATCCCTCTGTCATCTATTTCGATATCTACCATTTTGTCATCTGTGCGACAATCTAGAGAAGGAACTACAGTGCAGTCTTCCTCTGTGAAACAGCTTTGGAAAAAGACATTTATTATTTCGGCCTTTAGTCTGTCATCCTCTGTTTCAGTACCATTTTGGTCATAGAGCGTCTAGACATTTTGTTTTGATCCACCTACCGCTTTGACATAAGACCAAAATTTCTTAGGATTTTCTGCCAAGTCAGTACACAGAACTTTACTTTCGAATTCATTGAACGCCTCTCGCATAGCCCTCCTCACACTACATTTCGCTTCGCGTAATTTTTGTTTGTCTGCAAGGCTTTGGCTATGTTTATGTTTGCTGTGAAGTTCCCTTTGCTTCCGCAGCAGTTTTCTAACTCGGTTGTTGTACCACGGTGGCTCTTTTCCATCTCTTACAATCTTGCTTGGCACATACTCATCTAACGCATATTGTACGATGGTTTTGAACTTTGTCCACTGATCCTCAACGGACGCTATCTGTACTTGAGACAAAACTTTCGTGTTGAGCCGTCAGGTACTCTGTAATCTGCTTTTTGTCACCTTTGCTAAACAGAAAAATCTTCCTACCTTTTTTAATATTTATATTTACGGCTGAAATCATCGATGCAGTAACCGCCTTAAGATCGCCGATTCCCTGTTCTGCGTTAACTGTTTCAAATAGTTCGGGTCTGTTTGTTACCAGAAGGTCTAATATGTTATCGCCACCACGAGTCGGCTCTCTGTTTAACTGCTCAAGGTAGTTTTCAGATAAAGCACTTAAAAAAATTTCACTGGATTCTTTGTCCCTGCCACCCATTATGAACATTTGAGTCTCCCAGTCTATATCCGGCAAATTAAAATCTCCACCCAGAACTATAACATGGTGGGGAAATTTACTCGAAATATTTTCCAAAATTGTTGGCAATCACGCACCTAAATACTTGGGAGTCACTCTCGACAGAACTCTGACATTCAAAACTCACTGCAAGAACACCAAAATGAAAATCTCCACTCGAAACAACCTAATTCGCAAACTAGCGGGGACACATGGGGATCACATCCACAAACTATTCGCAGTTCTGCAATGGCACTTCGCTTTTCTACTGCTGAATATGCTTTTCCAGTCTGGTACAAGTCATCACATGCCAGACAAGTAGACATTGCTCTCAACGAAACCTGCAGGTTGATCACAGCTTGCTTAAGACCTACCCCAACTGATAAGCTCTACTGCCTGGCTGGAATAGCGCCACCATGGATACGCAGAACAGTGGCTGCCAACAAGGAGAGACTGAAAGTGGAACAGGACAGTGCCCATCCACTGCACAGGCATAATCCACCACAGCAATGGCCGAGATCGCGAAAGAGCTTCCTGAGAACATCCGAAAAGCTCACCATTTCACCAGAGAAGGCAAGGCGGGAGTTATGGAAGAAGTCGACGCCTCACTTGAAGACGCCAGAAGCTGAAGAACTACCACCTGGATACAACGAGAGCTGGCTGGTGTGGAAATCTTTAAACAGATTACGATCAGGAGTTGGACGATCCAGAGACAACCTGAAGAGATGGGGCTTCATAACAGAAGATACGTCCTGTGATTGTGGACAAGAACAAACCACAAGCCACATGCTCCAGTGCCTCTTGTGCCCCACATCCTGCACGAAGACTGATCTCCTGCAAGCCACTCCAAGCGCCTTGGAGTTGCAAAGTACTGTGCACATGTAATATAAATACAATTTGTGTGTATATATTTATTGATGTGTACGGCAACTGTAAATTTGTATCTTTCTGATTCGAGAATAAATAAAATGACAGAGTTGAGAAGACATGTACTGTGTTTCAAACCAGCCCCAGGAAATCGATCACTCGAGCTCCACAATATGTGGGAATCAACTGTGAGGCACTGCGACAAATTGTTTTTGGAGACCTACATCTCTTCCCACACAAAATTCAAACCCATCAATGATTAAGCCCCAGGACCATGTAGCAGCAGTTGTGTTCCGCCAATACTATTGTCCACAGAATTGACGAACAGTACTTTGACATGAATATGGTTTGGTTTAGCGAGGAAGCCCACTTTCATTTTGACGGGTTCCTCAATCAACAAAATTGGCGCATACGGGGGACTGAGAATCAGCATGCTACAATCAAGTAGTCTCTTCACCCTCAATGGGTGACTTTGTGGCGTGCAATGTCCAGTCATGGAATAACCGGTGCGACATTCCTTGATGGTCCAGTGACTACCAAACAGTACGTGAAGGTTTTGGTAGACGATTTCATTCCCATTATCTGAAGTGACCCTGATTTCGAGAAGATGTGGTTCATGCAAGACGGAGCTTGACCCATCATAGCGGGAGACTGTTTGATGTCCTGGAGGACACTTTGGGATCTTCGCCAAAGACGGCAGGCATATTGAATATGTCATAACCTAAATTCAAATAACTGTAGTGACATTTACATGTTGACTAAAGTATGTGCATGCCATAGTTTGTAACTAATTTATGTTTTTTCCATGCAGTTCAATAATTGTCACCCTGTATAAAAATAATGAAAAATTGGTCATCTGCAGACCTTTCAATCATTTTCTCAACATTCTATTTCCTAAAATTCAAAGGAATTTATTTTTTGCTGATGCCAGAAATGATGACTTCTTTGATATAAGGCCAGTTTGAGACCCAAGCAACACAAGCCGCAAGCAAGTTGGGAGCACTAGGCTGAGAGGGGCGTCAGAGGTGCTTCAACGGTAAGACTTCTATATGGTATGGATTGCAATTAGTAGCAGCCACTTGGGTCACACTGAAAGGAGCACAAACGGTAAGTTGCTTGTGTGGAAAAATGTTTTCAAACCGGCCCTGCCTCGATGACAATGGAAACTGTTCGTATCAAAGCAAGCTCAGATTTAAAATACTTATAGAAATTAACAGTGTGTCTGCAGTTCTATTTATGCCATTACTAGAAGTGATACTACTTACAACAGATTCTTAATGTGAGAAGAGCTTCTATTACCATCCACCAAAATGGGAAACTGTTGGTCTGTACATGGTTTTTAGACAATTGGAAGTTAGTGCAAACACACACACACACACACACACACACACACACACACACACACACGTGCCCCTACATTGTGCCACCTGGACAGACACTGCCACAACTGCATTTCAGTGGGTAGGGTAGGTTAGGGGAGGGTAGGATGAGAGGTTGGTGTCGCTAGCTAGTGGCTCAGGGAGAGGCACCAGGTTTGCTGGCTAGGAATGCAGGAGGGAAGGATGGTGTCACAGATGTACAGGTACTGGAGGCAGTGAAGTGCGGCACAGAAGACGATGTGGAGACATGGACTGAGAGAGGGTGACAGGACACAGGAGGGGAAAACTGTTGGGAAGTGAGGGCACAGTAGGATAGAGGAGATTGTTAAGGTAGAGTACAAATACACAAAGAATTTATTCTGGAAGATAGCAAGTTTTATTACTTTTTTGTGTGTCTGTCAATGAATCAATGCTTCTGCTATGCAGAGAGTGGTCTCCTTTACTCCTAAATTATTTACAAGTGTATGTATTGCAGTCTTCAAGTGAATTGTGTGCTGAATCCTCGACTGACTGCAAGAAACCAAGACACAAATGGCACATACTGTTACAAGTACTGCACCATCATTAAGTTAAACGGAGTATCACTTAGTATCTACTGAACAGTTACTATAAAATAATCATTGCTCGAAAGGGAGTAAACTCTGAATTACCACTTTGTGGATTATCTGCAGACTCTTTCTCCCAACTTTTTTTAAGTTGCTGAAAATACCCTGGAGTGATTACCAGTGAACAATAATGTCACATTACAACACCAGTGCATTAAACAATGTGCTGCTCGAACCCCTCAAGTGCTGGACTATATTTTTATGATGGCTGCTGTAGTCATTTGGTTTCTGTTAGTGCCAATGTCTGAAAAACGAAAACATGTTGTGCTGACAATTTAGAACTATGATCCGTGATATTCAGAAAAACAAAAACAAAGTAATTGAGTTTGTTGGCATTTCTGACTCATCTCAAGCTTTGTCAAAGCATAAGGCTGCAAAAAATATTTGCATATGCAGAACTGGATAAATCCACATTGGAATGGTTTCAGTAGAAAAGAGCAGATGGCACACAAGTATCTGGCCCAATATGCGCCAAACAAGCTCAGTTTTTCTTCAAAACCTTGGCGATTGAAAGATTTTAATGCATCTCCCAGCTGACTAATAACATTTAAACAGCGTCAGTCACAGTACCCAGGAGACCGCCATCCGAGAAGAAAAGTGCAGATAATAAGGTTGCTTCTGAATTTTGTAATGATTTTCAGGGCACTATTGCACAACAAAAATTTACAGCTGGAGCAAAAATATACAATGCAGACAAACCGATAAAACCAGACTGTTTTGGAAGAGTCTACAACAAAGACTTTAGCTTTAGTGACTGAGTGTAGTGTGCCTGGTTATAAATCAAGTAAGGGAAGGATAACTGTGCTGTTGTACAGGATCACATAAAGTTAAGCTTGATATAATAGATAAAGATAAAAAACCACACTGTTTCAAAGGATAAGAAATGCACAATTCCATTATTTTCACCAAAAGGGGCTTGGATGGACTTCACAATATTTCAAACATGGTTCCAAAACTGCTTAGTGCCACAGGTGCGAGAACATTTAGCATTCAAGGGTCTACCTGCAAGGGTTTTAATGTTACTGGCCAATGCACCATTGCATTCGAATTAACTTTTTCTGAAAACGGATGATGGGATGATATTTGTAAAATCCTTACCTCTTACTGTGAGACCTTAATTCAGCCAATTGATCAGGACGTCATTGCTGTCATGAAGAAAATTTATAGAGGAAATCTGCTATAGAAACTTATTGATGAAGGCAGCCATCTTCAAACATTTTGGAAACAACTGACTGTGCTAAATGCAATTTATGAGGTGTCGAAGGCCTCAAACTTAACCAAGCCATAGAAAAACATTAATCCTAAAATTGATGAAATCAGTGATTACTATGACTGCTCATTAGCAGCATTAGCTGCTGTTTTGAAAAGTAGTCCACTGTATGAAGCGGTTGACAAAGAAAATATTTCTGAAAGGTCTGATGTGGACCGCACAGAGCTAGGTCACGGGATGTTGAGTGAAAGTGCTATTGTTCAGCAAGTACAACGGAAATCTGAGGAGGTGAATGCAATGAAGACGATAACATTCCTCTAATTCCAAAAATAGCAATCGGGCATGCATCAGCACTGCAATGCGCCAAAGAGTTAATGGACTACCTGGAACAGCAAGAAGATGCTCCCCTTTCTGACAATTTGGGGTTGTGTAAAAGAAATATTTAGTTCGATATGTGAAAGACAAGCTTCCTCACTGAGACAGAAATCAATTCAAGATTATGTTGTTTCAAAGTAGTGTAGTGTAATGTGAAATTGGCTTAGACTCTATTTTTGTAAGTAACTTATTCTCACACACTATACTATGAATAAAGTAGAATGTATTGTAAAAATCATTTAAGTGGTTTTAATTATGACACTGTAATTTTTGTTTTTGAACAGCTCTAATAAATTACCGTGTACTTAAATTGTGAGTTATCTGCTAAATTTGATTATCCATTGTTTTCATGTCCCCAATTACCACAGATAATGGAGAGTACACTGTAATCTAAATTATAGTGGAGGCCATTCAAAACATTCATGTAGAAATTCCTTCCAAAATCTGCAGATACTCATAATGACAACACAGTACATCTTACCCGTTTTGTGCTTTTTCAGTAAGCCGCTCCCTCTACAAGACAAACCATGACCATATAACACGAGCAAACTATAATAAATAAAAGAAAAAAAAGACTTGTGCAGAAAAATTACAGTACTCAAGTACAAAAACTTCAATACACTTTCAATGGTCAATAAAAACATTAACTCCAAAATTTAAGAGACAAATGTCGGAATATTTCTTTGAAAAATCTTTCCACTCACTTGAATTTTTAAAGTAAGAAATTGAGTGAAGACTGTTCATTTTATTACAAGAATGTCATATAAGCACATACACTAAACCAGGTGTGAGCAAATAGTGGTCCGTGGGCCACATGCACAACACTACAGGTTTTCGTGCAGCCCATCATCACAGTCAGAGAAATCTTCCTTGAACTGACATTTCTTTCCTGTGGATGACCAAGGGTCTTCACTAGGACAGCCACTTGAATATACATGCGAATTGTAGATACTATTCATGCAAACCACACTGACACTTTGTGCAGCAGCTAGTGGGAGTAATCGTAAAGGCAGTTACGATTTACACTCTCTCCCATCAGCCACAGCACCGAGTACCAAGAATATCAACATTATTTGCACATACAGCACAAATGTGCAGCTTTATTCCACCGATCTGGTCTATTTCCATATTATCTGTGGAAATTTAAGTATATAAATGATAGTGAAACCATGAAACTCAGAAAAAAATGTACAATTGGTGATGAATGACCTGTGTATAATGAAGAATTGACCCTTTCTGAAACACAAAGTTAACTAGTGAATGCAAACATTTTAATACATGCAGTCCTCCCATAACCCCAGCTACCACAAAGTGGCCCCTGAACTACAACAATTACCCACCCCAGCATAAAGTGTAGCTTACATTCTGATATTTACACAAACCACAATTGCACTTGAAACTATTTTCAGATCTATGCCACTGGCTGACTACTGATTTAAAAAAAAATTGAAAGAGTTTTCTTAACAACATTGATATATCAATACCATAAGAATCTCCTTGGCAGCTTGTTACTTTTATTCACTTCCCACTCCTCCAATCTACCAAAATCATTCTTGTTCTTGCGAATTAAAATCCTGTTTGGCACACAAACAAAAGGCATGCATCCTTGAAGCAGCCATTCTGAGCAGCAGTAATGTTTTAACGTCAATATGTCTACTGATTTCCATGTATCACATGCTTCCAGTCAGTAAGTGAAGCAAAGATTATATAAAAAAATTATTTCATTAAAAGGGGAGCCCATAAAACATGCATCAGACTAAAAGCTCACAAACACTAATAGTCAATAGCAATCTACATTCACAAACACGAACTTAAGTACATGTAACAAGAGACAATATGCCCAACACAAGCTACAGAATCTCAGGCAAAACAGCTGTCAGAAACTAATGAAAACAAGAGAGAGAGATGCGCGCAATCACATGCGCACATGTGCCTGCGCAACTCCTGAAAAACAATAATGTAAGGATAATTATACATCTGACATCCAAATATTGTTTTTTGCACAATTTCATCACTACAGGAGCTGTCATTTTCAATTCAAACTATATTGCTCAACGACTTTTGTGAATTCTTCTTTAAACAATGAACAAATCTTGGATGATATAACAATACAAGTTAGGACAGATTGCTACCCGCCACAAAGAGGTGGTGTTGAGCAGCAGACAGTATATAAAAATTCTGTTGGATATTATAAAGCTATTAGACTAAGGCCTTCATCGGTCGCATGCGCACACACAATTTCCGGGCACTGTGAGTGGCCATTTGTGCATACGTGCACATCCCTCTGTGTGTGTGTGTGGGGGGGGGGGGGGGGTGAGGGGGGGGGGGGGTGTTTAGATGTGCATCTGATGGAGGATGAGCTAGTACAACAGTTTAATGATATCCAACTTATATGTACCAGTCTGCCATTTAACACCACCTCTACGTGACAAACTCTCATTTTGTTTACAGGCTATCAACAAAATCATTCATATAAATATATTTTATAAAAGAACGAACTAGATACAAACCTGATGTGGCATGAGCAACCAAAACAAACCACAACCAAATATTTGTTTTGCATTAATGACAAAAATATGCATGTCCGATATCTTAACAGAAATTTCAAGTAAGAAGCAATACAGCAAAAGACAACATTACATTCACACATGCCAGCAATGCGAACTAATAAATAAAATACTGCACTCTGCGACTGTCAACCGACATTCCACAGCACTTACATCTTTCCTCAGAAAGATGATACATATATTAGCTTCTTGTTCTTGTCCCATGAAGAGTATACAGATGCAAGCTAGAATTTTCAGATCAATAACAAAGTAATAACTTATCTTGAAGAATAAGCCATGAAGTACTGGTAAAAACACACATATATTAACTTCTTACTTCATCCTCCCACTGTTTCAATAGTATGGTGGCTGTGAGATGGTATGGCTGGAGAAAGATATGGAAGAACATGGTGTGAAAATAACTGTGGAAAGTAATTTGCTATGCATTTACAGAAAGCATAACAGACATTTCAGGCGAAAATGGGACCCTAAAACCTGCAATTCACTCTTACTACAAACAGAAATGCAACAATGCAAAAAGAGAAACATGCTCAAATATGACAAATGTTAAGGCTGCCACAAATGCACAAACCAACAGACCAAATGGCTCTGCACTGAGCGAAACCTTGCCTTATGTGGAGAAATTCACATGGACCGGTGTGGCTCAGCTGGCCTGGCTGCTACAAAATCGGTCATGCCAAGCCACCGAATCGACGCTCGGCTTTTTGTGTGTGGATGAACTCACCTTACAGTTCATCCAAGTTTCCCCATCCACAATAAGGTTTGACTCAGCACAGAGTCATTTAGCAAATTCAGTTACTCGTGTGTGGTGGACTAGAGTAGTGATGTCCAGTGGAAATGTAAATTTTAATTTTGTTTTGATAATTTCATTCTTAGGCCACTGATACTGCCATAGGAGATTTCTCCAATGAAGAGATTGACATAATTTATTAATTTTTTGTTTCTGTCCTAGTGTAATGAACAAATCATGGAAGTTTGCAAAAAACATCTGAGTATGAATATTCATTTAAGCCTTTTAACTTACGGAGAGGTGTACAGTGCAAGCCACTTCGGTCAGTGCATTAAGAGGTCACACGCACTGGGAAATACCTAATTTCATGCTCACTGACTGTAAACTGGAGGTAAAAACAGATGCAGTCACATGTCGCCTATAAGCAAACAGACCCTAACACCTTACATAGAAGGCCTCAAATGCGAAGCAAGGCAGAGTTTAAGAATTAAGAGTTTCCCAGTGATAGTAACTTCAGATGAACAAGTCTACAACAGATAATTTGTCTACATGTATCTACATTCCTGAATGTCACACTCACTGTAACAAGTTCTTGAACCTAAGGGTTCAATTAGAACAGTACACTCTGGCACTTTCATAGCTGATGGCTAGTATTAGCACATCTTACTGCATCTTTAAGTTATAGGCTGAGGTGGCCATTCGTTCTAGTTAGCCTCATCTACGTTTCTGAAAACCAGAGTTTGTACTCTTCTGCACATCCATTGCTAACATGGGAAGAAGCATTAAAAAGCAGACCTTTAAGTCAACCCTGGGTGTCATTTCCCCTATCACCACCATATCCACCTCCAAAGCCTAACACTCAAGTCTTTCTGCACTGTCTCTACATCAAAGAGACTGAAAATTTCAGCTTGACCCCGTCACCATGTCACTCATGTACACAGCACACTTGCATTCCAACAAATGGATGACCAAAAAACCTGCTTCACTTCTGATCTGAGCACAAGCTCTGAAGTTCATTGTGACCCACACTGGATTATAGCATTATTGAGGGTGTAATTTTATTTTTTGCTGCCTCTTATTTGTGCTAAGGTGCACAGTCAACTATGGATGACAAATATATGTTGTAGCTATCCATTTCATTAATTTAATTTCACCTTTAAGGTATTTTTGGGCCTTGGTTGTGTTACATTTATCATGTTTCTGTATGCTATTAATTATTGTATTTTGTCATGGAAGGAGCAGCTATGTAACTGACAGAATCATTCACATGAAATGTTTTAAAACTGTCTTGATTTAAAAAGTGTCCTTTTTTAAGACACGACATAAAAATGAATTCTTAAAAATTAGGCTAGTTTTGCCTCACAGTAGCAACAAACTGGATAGATGTAAGCAAGCAGGTGTCTACAAGATCATATGTTCAGTTTTTCTCAAGTTGTACATAGAGAGAACAGGTAAATCACTTGATATACACCACCAACACACGGCAGCTCTGCAATTTAACGCACAACAAATCTCAATCAACAAATATGCCTATAATCCATAATGAAATTTTCACTCTGCTGCAGAGTGAGTGAAAATTTCATTCTGCTGTGGTTAAGCCAAGTCTCCACATTATCCTTTCTTCCAGAAGTGCTAGCCCTGCAAGTTTCAAGTTTCATAGGAGAACTCCTGTGAAGTCCGGAAGGTAGGAGCCGAGGTATGGCAGATGTTTAGCTGTGAGGAAAGGTCATGAGTCATGCTCGGGTAGCTTAGTCGGTAGAGCACTTGCCCGTGAAAGCCGAAGGTCCCGAGTTTGAGTCTTGATCCAGCACACAGTTTTAATAGGCCAGGAAGTTTTAATATTTGACAGCAAACACAACTTGCTAGACATTACTAAACAGCTAACATCCAATGTGCCGCCACAAAATAGCTTATTTTTACAGAACCCAGATATACAACTAAGAGATTCAACAACCACAGACATGGATACTGAAAAAACATAAGGAAATGCAACAGACTACTTTCTATATTTAGCAATGATGCCTCTTCATACAAAAACCTCTTGGGAATAAATGACAAAAATAATTGTGAAAAGTGTGGGTAAAATCAGAACAAAATTTTAACTTTTCTCTTCAGAATTGTTAACTGTCCAGTCAGACATAAAATTAACAATTTCTTTCATTTTGATCACTGCCTGGTATATAAAAAACTGACTGGAAAAGGTTTTTATTTGTTATCAAATGTTTATTTAAAGTAACAGTCACTGCTGTCTAACAAAGATTTCATTCTATTAATAACAACAGCATGTACGATGTTATGGGTTCTATTCTACTTATATTGTTTTCAGAATGTTGACCCATTCATGATCATCAGGCAAACACAGTAACCATTCCTCATAAAATAAAAGGTATACATCCTAAGAGTGCAGCTCTGTGTCTGCCATTTGCCTATACTTCTATCAACAGGTAAAAATCATAATTAAGAAAATTCAATGTGCTTCTCAACTCTTAAAGTGCCAGGGTGTATACGACCCGGGACAACCAGGAGATCCGGGAAAACCCAGGAATTTTTTCATACAGTGGAAAACCGGAAAAAAACCGGGAATTTTTTAGAATTCCGGGAATTTTTCATTGTTTTAGTTTTCTGTTAATTTTTTATAATTTTGACTGGTAAGAACCGATACTCTAACAAAGGATATTACTGTATCCCACTACTGCAGAATAATACTTCAACAATAAAACATAAATGAGAGGAAAAAAAAAACGAAAATAACTTAAATTGCAATGGAAATGCACCATATACAACAACGATACACAGTGCTCATGCAAACATCTGCCAGCAGAAAAATGTCCCAAAGGCTTTAGAAAGACTATGCAATGCTTCATAACAACAAATTGCCTATGATGAGTGTGAAGTCACACATTAGATTCGTTTTAGCAGTTACGAGAGGGCTCGTGCGCATGCGCAGTTGAGTCGTGTTTGAGTA